>NC_072483.1:39366250-40099375 GCF_027574615.1 Eptesicus fuscus
TAAAAAACAGATGCAGCTACCTCTACAAGCACTCTTTTGGGCAATTAGTATACATTAAGTTCAAAGGCATTACTAAAGTCTTACTCTAGTCCAGTGGTCGGCAAACTCATTAGTCAACAGAGCGGCAAACCGCGGCTCACGAGCCACATGTGGCTCACGAGCCGCAGTTTGCCGACCACTGCTCTAGTCAATAGTTCCAGTCCATCCAGTTACCAACTTTTTCATCAACACTCTTAAAAACACTGCACATTGGACATGAGTTTGATCTCTTCCTTTCCCATTGCTCAACCAAAACAAACAAGCATGAAAGAAAGAGCCTTTGAGGAAGACAACAAAAGAAAAAAAACAACACCATGAGTTAGAAAACAGCCTATAATAGTGCTATCCATTAGAATTTTCTGTAATGACGAAAATGTTCTACATGTATACTGTTCAATATGGTACCCACTAGCCACATATGGCTAGTATGCACTTGAAATATGGCAAGTGTTGACAAAAAAACTGAAACTTTTTTCTGGCCGGCGTGGCTCAATGGTTGAGCATCAACCTATGAACTAGGAGGTCACGGTTGGATTCCTGGTCAGGGCATATGCCCGGGCGCGGGCTCAATCCCCAGTGTGGGGTGTACAGGAGGCAGCCAACCAATGATTCTCTCTCATCATGGATGTTTCTATCTCTGTCTCCCTCTCCCTTCCTCTCCGAAATCAATAAAAATATACTTAAAAAAAAAAGAAACAAATTTTTATTTTAATTAAAATTTAAATAGTCACACATAGCTGCCAACTACCATATTAGACAGCAAAGTCCTATGTTTTGCTGAATTCCTGAAAAATGAAGAAGCAAACTATTGAATACCATCAGTTAAGTGTGGCAATTATTTTATGGCTAACAGGAGTCTAGAATTATTTTACCTGATATTTATGGTTAACAGGAGTCTAGAATTATTTTACCTGATAATTACCTAATGATCTTTTAAAATTCCTATTAAATTGATCATGAAAAGAATCTTTAACCACAAATAACTAAAAGTACTGTCTAGAAAGGTCAGAAATGATAGAATCAGGGAGAAGGGACAAGACCAATCCTGAGTCGTGTGGTTACTGTTCTGCCATGTTACCCAGCTTTTCCAGGGAATGAGACATTTAAAGAAGACTGGCCAAAGCAGTTTAGCCTGACCTAAACTCTCCACAAAACCTGCAGAACCAGGAAGAACTAAAAAGAAAGTTAGGTCTTGCTAACTCTCTCTGGAAATGATTGGCATTATTTTAAATGATCTCTATGCCTTAATTAGATATCCTACTGCAAATACCCTCTAATGAGACTCGAGCCTCTTGAGAGAAATACATATTTATATATACATATTTAATTGAGTTCTTATTCACTTGTTTTGGCATCAACATTTCTTTTTTTCACCCAGTTATCATAACTTATATATGGCCCTGATTACTTTTATTCACTTAAATGTCACAAACATTCCCTGAGGTAGGTGGAATAAGAATTATTTTCTATTATTTTCCTCATTTTGTGGATTACAAGAAAGGCTGGGAGTTAAGTAACTTGCAAAAGGGACTAGAACATCAGACCTCTTGTGCCTATTCCATGCCTTTTAGTGACACCTCATTTAGCTCCATCACTGCCACCTCCTTTCTTCAGAATATTTAATACATGAATCATGCAATAAATTTTATGATCTAATAACTGGAATGCAATTATTGAACAGCAGATTTTTATATTCACCAAGCCATAGACTAGTCTTTATATTAGGGGGAATTTAAAAATATATTTTTATTGATTTCAGAGAAGAAGGGAGAGGGAAAAAGAGATAGAAACATCAATAATGAGAGAGAATCACTGATAGGCTGCCTCCTGCACGCCCCCTACTGGTGATCAAGGCCACAACCTGGGCTTGTGCCCTTGATTGGAATTGAACCCGGAACCCTTCAGACTATATGCAGACGCTCTATCCACTGAGCCAAACCAGCTAGGGCTATTAGGGGAAATTTTACATTAGAATTCCAGCCTTACTTTTTCTTCTAAAAAAAAAAAAAAATCACTTATTTTCAGTATCCTCTCTGGCTGTGAGAAAATGGGCATTCACCACTCCTCCAGGAAGTAGGAGGAAGTAATAAGAAGCGTTGCATGGTCAACTAAAGTACAATAATGGGAAATCTAGATTTACTAGTACTTTCAGAACTCAACTAAATTTCCTAATAATCAAGAATGCATTCATAGCAGTATCCCAAGGATTTAGTTACAATGTGTAAATAAATGTTCCATCAGAGAGTCAAGTTATTACTTGATAAGCATTGATAAACTGAGAGGGAGGTGTAGTGGGGAAGACATTTCAGTCAACATTATTGGATTTATAAAGTCATGTCCATGGAACAATCCATCAAGAAAGTTTTATAATCTTCGTTGTAGCAGTCCACCTCATTGGTACAAATGAAAATCGGCAATTTTTCTAAAATTGTCCCTTCCGATTCAAGTTACATTGATAAGTAACGGTGATAGATATTTTCCAATGGCCACCATCAATTCCTTCCCTTTCTGTACTCACATGCCACCCCACCCATCAAAAGACGGAGCCTATCTCACTTCATTCCATCTGGGCTGGCATGGTGACTTGCTTTGACCAATAAAAACGTGGTGCAGGTGATGCTGTGCCGGGCAGCTTCTACTCTTCCCCTTGGAAGCCAGCCACCATGTGAGAAGTCCCACATCGGAAGACTCCAGCCCTGTGAGAACGGCCAGGTTGCCCGGGTGGAGAGAGAAAGGAATAGTGAAAAGCAAGAGGCACCGGCTATTAAAAGCGAAACCTTTACAAGCTTCCAGCCCATTTAAGCTGCCAGTTGAGTGCAGCTGAGTGAATGAGCCCAGCTGAGTACAGCCCAGTGCCCCACCCCAGCTGATGACATGCAGAATAGCCAAACCCTCTCCAGATTTCCTGAACCTTGAATCCTGAGAAAGAATCCATTATTACTCTTTTAAGCTATACAGTTTTGGGCTGATTTGTTATGATGTCTATCCCATGCTTTATTACCAAACTTGCTACTTCTGTTTTTTACTCTGAGTATAAAGAAATGACTTCGAATTGTCTGTTGTCCATTTTCACTCCAGATTAAACAGGGCTGAGCACAAATGTCTCTGAGGGTGTTACTGGCATGGAGAACGCCCACCCTGAGCTCATCTTGGAGGTTTCCTGCTACACTGGTCTCACTCTGGATGCCACCACCAAGTGAGAAGAAAAGGAAGAGAGAGCTTTGTAACAGTCCCTGGATCTGTAGCATATATTTTCACTCTGTTCAGAAAGAATGTGTTCAGCAAAAGAATCTTTAGCTAAGGCTTATAAATTGACATTTGAAGGTTGATGAAGAAAAATAGGCAGATAACACTGAAATCAAGCAGCCAGGCTGGCCATCTCTGGAATACGTCCTAGAATCGTACCCCTGCCCCACTCTATTTGTTGGCTTTTCTCTTTTACCATGAATATTTAATTCAGCAATGCGATAAGAACTTGAAATCACTGCAAAACATAAGTAGATAACTGCTAAGTTTGCACATTAATCTTCTTTGCTTATGAAGGAGAGAGACTGCTTTGTTTCCCTACAATGAAATGATACTGGGAAAATATTTTAATAGACAAAATAAATATGAATGGCATGAAAAGAAAACAATAGCTAGAAGTCTAAAATGCTAAAAGGGGTAGATACCCTCCAAGGTAAAGCCTACTGTAGAGTTCCTAATCCACTGAGATCGAACCCTGAAAGAGTGATGCTAAAGGGGAAAAAAACTTACATAAAAATAAAATAGAAAATTGGCAACTACTACCCGAAAAGCTATTATCTGAGACTTTCATCGTTACCCTTAGTGACACCTCATTTAGCTCCATCACTGCCACCTCCTTAGTTCTTGTCTAGTTTGTGGCTTCCACCTGATCCTTCTAAAGGTACTCTGGGGAGGGAGAGGTGCAAAGCACAGACTGCTCTCATTTCTCTTGCAGTTTCTCCCAGCACAATTAGCAAGCATGGTATATAATCCATAATAAAGTCATATATAATCCATAAAGCAAAGTCCAAGCCTCACTCAACTTGAAAAATTGCCAGTTCTGTCAAAAATGCCAACACTCTAATCCAGTATTCACTATACAGAATCTTCATCTTTCCATCAGTATGTGCAGGAGTCACAGATGTTGAAATATGAACAATTTTTGTGGCTGACAAATGAATGCTGAAATGTCTACAACTATATGAATAAAAGCAGTTCATAAATATGACACTTCCTTCTAGGTCAACCTCCCAAAAGTTTGGTGGACATTGCCTCACAACATTTTTGCATCTTTAGAGCATACTAGAGGCCCAATGCAGGAAGGTTGGTGCAAGAATGGGCCTTCCTTCCCCTGGCTGCCGGTACAGCCTTCGCTTGGGCCAGAGCCGCCTTTCTGCCTTCCCACACTGCCCAGAGGCCCGGAGCGGCTGGGGTGGTGCAGAGCAGCTGGGGCAGTGAGGAACACCTGTGTCATTGCCATGGCGACGATGCAAGCGTCCTGCCCCTGGCCGCTTGGTGCCTGCATATGCAAATTAACCCACCATCTTTGTTGGGTTAATTTGCATACTCACCCCTGATTGGCTGGTGGGCATCATGAAGATTCGGTCAATTTGCATCTTTCTCTTTTATTAGTGTAGATAATAGGAAATGTTCCAACTGTGAGGACTATAGGTATAAAAGAACAGCCCCCATCACATGCATACACATTGCTGTCATTCAGAAAAAGTCAAAAGCATGGATTATTAAAGGGACCCAAGTGATACTTTCTAGTTTCTCTAAAACCAAGTTCTGATTATAGCCACATTAGATACTTCTCCATTTCAGGGATTAAGGGTAACAAGAAAATTTCTATGAAACAACTGTCAAGAGTCTGACTTCAGAAATGGGGGAGAATCACCCTGTTCTTACCCTTTTATGCCTGTGATCAGCTGAGATTTCTGTCAGGACCTGAACAGGCAATAAGAAATGCCTTAGGGCCCTGCTCCTCCCACCGCTGCAGGAAGGGCTACGAGTTACTTTGATGTTGCTTCCCATCAAGTCCTTTTTGCTTTTCAGCAGCATTGAAAGCACTCACAAGTCAAGAATACTCTTTGAGACCGTTATAAGGTACTCCGTAGAGAAATCAAGTTATGTAAAGTCCATTGTTTATGCAGATGAAAGCCATCTTTGGAGGATCAATGCTTTCCGGTAACTGGGAACATAAAAGAATGCTCCTCCATCAGGAAGGCTGACCAGATGGATCAGCCCTCCTGCCTGAGGTGGAACCCAACACCTCTGGCTTCAAGAAACCTGGTCCAAGGAACAATTCTGACACCTAAAAGCAAACCAGCATCCCTGACTTCAGGATGCTTCCACCTCAGCTCTCCCTTCAACACACACCCACTAACTAATCTTTCCAGCCAGTGGACTCCCAAACCAAGGAACACCAGAAGTTTCCCCACAAGGATCTCCATGTACCACCTTCTCCACTTGGGTGAAGTATGAGAGTCCGAATCTTTGAGACTGGCAAAGACTGCCCCCACCCCTCCCACTCGCCCCCCAAATCTGTTCATTCTAAAATGGCCTCCTCAGTGATGTTCCTAGATCTGCTTGCACAGAAACTGCACTTCCATTTCCATTTCCTTATGATGACTCCAGGTCTTCCTCTCTAATAAGATTCTTTTGAGAGGTTCTCATAGTTCAGGCATATTTGTACACATTGGAGGCAGCCAATTTCTTCTTCTTCTAAGAAATTTCCCACATAACATTTTCCCACATCCTCTAGGCTCCCATTATGGACTATTCATCAGTCTGCAATCATCTTGGTGCAGGAAAACAGATTCTTGTTATTTAAAAAAAAAAAAAACTATAACTAATATAGGATAAAATACACAGATCTTACATTGTTTAGTTCATGACACTTGTATACACCTGTGTAACCACCACTCAAACAAGATGCAGGTCATTTGCATCCCTAAGAGAATTCCATCATGCCCCTTTCCTGTCAAACTCCCTCTTCAATCACTATCTGATGTCCACCCCCAAGTCAGTTTCACCTGTATTTGGATTTCATGAAAATAAATGAATAGAATAAGCCCCCCACCCCCTTTTTTTTTGTGTGTGTGACAGGCTTCCAGAATTCACTCAGCATGTTTTGGAGATTCACCCAGGTTTTTGTTCAAACCAGTAGTGTTGTTTTTATTTTATTGCTGAGTAGTATTCCATTATAATGGAATTTGTGTATCCATTTTCCTGTTAATGAACACTTGGATTGTTTCCAGTTTGGGGCTTAATGAATGACACTGCTATAAACATTCTTATGCAAGTCTTTTATAGGCTTATAGCTTTATTTCTCATTGGTAAATACCTAAGAGGTAAACTGCTGGTCCTATGACAGATGTCTGATTGACTTTACAGGACTGTGCAGCAGGATCCCCAATGTGGCAAGACAATTTTACACTCCCCCTTACGACTGAGAATTCCAGGTGCTTCTACATTTGGCATTGGCAGTGTTTGTATTTTTTTTAATTTTAGCTATTCTAGCATCTCATTGTGGCTATAATTTGCCTTTCCCTGATAGGTAATGATGTCCAGCACCTTCTCTGAGTTTCTTGGCTCTTCATATATCTTCTTTTGTACAGTACCTGTTCAAGTCTTTAATTGGGGTGTTTGTCTGTTTCTTATAGAGTTGTAGAAATTCTTTAAGTATTTTTGACTCAAGTCTTTTGTCAGTTGATACCTGTATATTAATTTTCTTACAGGTATATTTTGGAGAGCAGAAATGTTTAATTTTAAGGATGTCCGATTAATCAATTTTTAAGTTTATGATTTGTGCTTTTTGTGTGGTGTCCTAGAAATCTTTGCCTACTCTGAGGTCACAAAGACATCTATGTCTTCTGGAAGATTTATGATCCTGAGTTTACATTTGGGTCTATAATCCAGTTCAAATTAATTTTTTAGTATGGATATAGGTGTCAAAGTTCATTTTTTTCCAGAGAGATTGTTTCTTTTTTAATTTTCATTGGCTGATTTTTTTTTACTTTTTATTAAAATTATTGAGGTGACACTGGTTTAAAAACTATACAGGTTTCAAGTGTACAATTCTATAATACATCATCTATACACTGTATTATGTGTTCACCACCTCCAGTTAAGTCTCTATCCATCACCATTTGCCCACCTTTACCATCCTCTACTCACTGCAAAAAAGATAGTTTCTTGATACTGTATTTCCCCATAGTTTTAAAAATATAATTTATAAACACCTTAGTATTCATGTAAGTTGTACATACCCATACCATGCTGGTTTTATTTCCTACTGCATTCAGTATTCTAGTAAAACTGGCCATGTTAATACTGAAAAGTATTATAAGGATAGATCACTTAAACTGTACATCATATAGTAGCTAAAGACTATGCTACTTAAATATTTCACTTTAATTTTTTTTAAAGCAGGATTTCAGATATCAAAAGACTCTTAGGTTTCTAATTTTAGGTACAAAGTCTTATGATTTGACTCAGAAGTACAGCTATTTAGAATGAAATGTTTGTAAATGTAAAATATCCGTGACTTGTTCATGTCCTAAAAATGGAATAGGGAGGTAAGCAATGGACTCCAATCTTGCATCAAGAATTCAGAAGGCAGGAGAAGAGAACTGCTTCTTAAGTTAAAAGAACTCATGGACATTTCTTTCTTGCTTTTTTTCCTTCCTTTCTTTTTTTAACCCTGCCTGCCAAATAAAAATAACCTTGATCGATGCTGACAGAAAATATAGCTCCTCTTCTAGACTAAGAAAGAGAAAGGAAGGACTGGAGACACTCTGATAGTGTGTGTTGCAAATGTTGACAAATAATTTATTATTTGAAAATCTTTAAGTGCACTTTCTGCACCCTCTAATTCAATTTAAATTCCAGGCAGTGTTCACTTTAACACAGGAAATAGAATATTGGCCAATGAGTTAGGCAACCGTACCTTATCTGTAGAGCTACTGGTAAGTTGTCAAATGTTTTCTACTTAGCTTTACAAGACACTAAATAAAATATTTTTGACCCCAAACTCCTTATAGGGAGAATCCAAAGATTATTTAATTTCTTATTACAGATAAAGTCTCTTGATTTCTAAAGTAATAAGGTATCCAACTATGTGTTCTATTTTTTACTGTACAAGTAGGAAACTCTGTGTTTGCGGGGCGGGGGGTGGATAAGTAGGAAAATGGGATAAGAGAATTCCTTTTTCTATGGCTAGGAAAATTACTCTGCGCTTGCTTCTTGGTAGAATGTGCACAATGTCATCCTGAAATCTTAAGTGGTAAAGAAGGTCCTGAGTCTGTTTGAAGAGCAGACTTTCTTCAGTCCTGGGGGATGGGACAGGATAGGGAGGAGGTGGGGAGACCAAATCAACACTGATTGGAACAACTTATTTATAAGAATTTTATAAAATAAAATATACTTTATTCTCTCACATTTAAGCACCTATCAAGATTCATGGGGAAAAATTTCAAGGCATGCTGTGAATTCCCAATGATAGTGATCATTTGACATGTAAACGTAAAGTACTTGGAGACCACATATCAAATCACAAATGTCTTAGGTCAAGCATAAATATTAGATATATCTAATAATAAGAATTAACATGTATTTAACACTTAGTAGGTGCTATGTGCTAAGTACTTTGCATGTCTTAACTTATTTATTCAACATAACAAATCACAAAATAATTACCACTTTTATTCTCTGTATGCAAACATTAAGAAACAGAGAGGGTGGTCAGTGTGCCCCAGGTCACATTCAAACTCAAGCAGCCCGACTCTAGAGCTCACTGATTATGTGCTATGGACTGGATTGTGCCCCCCCCCCAAAAAAAAATGGTATGTTGGAGTCCTAACTCCCCATGTGAGGTTATAAGGATGGGGTCCTAATCCAATAAGATTGGTGGCTTCTCTCTCCTGTGGGAAGCAAGGATAGACCATATGAGCACATAGCAAGAAGGCAGTCACCTGCAAGCCAGGGAAAGAGTTCGCCCCAAAACCCAGCCAGGGTGGCACCCTGACCTCAGACATGCAGCCTCCAAGAACTGTGAGAAAACTAACTTGTTTTTAAGCCACCTAATCTATGGTATTTTGGTACAGTGGCCAGAACAGACTAAAACACTATGGAAATCATCTCCGCAGAAATTACCAAATAAAGGGCGATTCAAAAAGGACACAAGACCTACTTAGTGCTTTGCCTATCATTTCTTCTCATACTAGTAAACTTGCCCTTGTCCCTCTTTTATCAGGTACTAAAAGCATCTGAGAAACTGAAATCTTATTGGATTTTATCACTATAAATACTCATAGATTTTTAAAATATATGCATCAATACATGCAAGCTAAGACATGTTAACTATATCGATCTTTGCAAAAGAAACATAAAAGCTTCTATTCAATATAAATGTAAAAGTTTTTGGTAGGGTTTTTAACATAACTAGATTTTCACGCAATGACTCTAAGAATGAAGTGGAATAAGAATTAAGACCTTAAATGGCTACTGATATGGTGTTTCTGATTTATTAAAAATAATTACAGAGCATTATTAGCAATGCTAAATCTCTAGCATTTCCATCTAGTGAAAGAAATTATCAGTGTCTAAAAGTCTTTGTCAACTCTAACATCTATAAACATTTAAGTGGTATTGAGCAGATTCTATAATCTGATCTGCTTTTAACTGTGGAAATCAATGCAATTATTAAGAAGCTAGTTGAATAATTCATGTTGTAAGAAAAGGCCTTCAGATTAGCCATAATGTGTTTGCATCTTAATGGTATTTTAAATAAAGTTGTGTCTTGCTACAATGCACATTTGGTAAGCAAGATCAATCAATCTCCATCCATCAGTTCAGAGGCCGCGACGAGAAAAATTCTGACAGTTTCAGAGGAACAGTTGAGCCCTTGGCTTTGATAAATAAGGGAGTTAAGGGAAAGTTTCTTCCCCCAGTATCTCAGAGGAAGATAGTATCTGCCTTTTCATTCACCCCACTGCCTTGTTGTTGGGGCTGACATTGGAGATACAACTCAGTGATATCATTGCAAGATCTTTTAGCCATGTTAAACGGACTAAATGCCTATTCATCAGCCCCAACACAAAGTGTGTATTATGTGTCAAAAGGTTAGCTCTAGGTCAAGGCATTTGTGCAAGCACAGTTTTCCCTCTTTAGAAGTTTTGTTTTTATCTTATATCATACATTTCCTTGACTTTGCAATCAGGCTGAATGTAAGTAAAGCCAGCCTTCAAAGGATATAAGACTAGTAGCAAAGACCTTCAACGTCCCAGCCTCATCCAATACTTGAGAACCACCTCCATGACAATACCTCCAAGCGGTAAAGCCAGTCTATTTCAACCCCTCCTGTTCATGAAACGCATTGCCATCGTCTGCAGGACTGAATGACTGTTCTTTAGAATTATGACAGAAAGTTCTTCCTTCTGCCGAACTCAAATCTGTCCCCCTTCCCTTCTACCTATTTGTCTTATCTAGCCCTTTGAGGGCACTCAGTCAAGTATGTCCCTCTTCCACCTGCTATCCATACTTGAAGGTAAAGATTATGGCCTTTCCAAGTTCCCTCTTCTCAAGCTAAACATTCCCAGCTCCTTCACTTTTCTCATGTTCTAGCAATGCCCATGGCCACATTAGCCTCAATGGAAGGGTCTACATTCACGAACGTTTGGAGACCACGTACATGAGAAAACTCACTAAGCATGCCCATTGTTGAAAAATTTCTCTATTATGACAAATTGCTTCTATTATTAAACCTTTTACCAAATCTGGGTAAGCCCCTTTTCTTTATTGCTTGAACATCATCATTATACACTCTATCTTTAGGCTTCTTTTCCCTCAGGTCTAGATGGTTCTCCGCCCTTAGCTTGGCCCACAAAGCTCTGCATGATCTGTCCCTGACTTTTCTCTCCAGTCCCGTCCACAAGTCCTATCCTCCACTCCTGCTACACCCTGGACACACCAAACTGCTGTTCCCTGAAAGTCCACGGTTTCTCCCTCCTCAATGCTGTTCTCCACCTGCAACATTCTTCCTTCCCCTCATCACATAACTAACACTTTAGAGCAGGGGTCCTCAAACTTTTTAAACAGGGGGCCAGTTCATTGTCCCTCAGACCGCTGGAGGGCCGGACTATAGTTTAAAAAAAAACTATGAACAAATTCCTATGCACACTGCACATATCTTATTTTGAAGTAAAAAAACAAAACGGCAAAAACACCCGCATGTGGCCCGCGGGCCATAGTTTGAGGACGCCTGCATTAGAGGGCCAGGTATCCTGACAGTGGACAGACAGTATATTAATCGATATAGATTAACTGCTATAAAATTAACCTTCAAAATTTAGGGACTTACTACAACAAAAGTTTATTTCTCATTTATATTCCAGTCCAATACTGTTTGGGAGGGACACTGTTTATAGGTAAGTGAGTGATCTGCACACAATCCTCCAAGGACCCAAGATCCTTCTATCTGGGCAATGCTGACATCTTCCACACCGGGTCTCCAAGGTCATCTCAGAAAGGGAAGGAAGAACGTGAAGAATTATATGTTCAAGCCATCATGTGATGATGTACATCACTTCTGCCCCCGTTCCATTCACCACAACTCAGTCACAGGCCTCCTCCTTACTGCAAAAGAAGCTGGGGAGCCCTAACTGGTTTGGCTCAGTGGATAGAGCGTTGGCCTGCGGACTGAAAAGTCCCAGGTTCGACTCCGGTCAAGGGCATGTACCTTGGTTGCGGGCACATCCCCAGTAGGAGGTGTGCAGGAGGCCGCTGATCGATGTTTCTCTCTCATCGATGTTTCTAACTCTCTATCCCTCACCCTTCCTCTCTGTAAAATAATCAATAAAAAATATATTTAAAAAAAAGAAGCTGGGAGTGTAGCTGGCAGAGGAAACTTGAAACAGGGCTGCTGAATCCATAGCACTACCTCCAGATGCTTCTACCTTATTCTCCATGAAAGTCTATGGTTTCTGATCTCAGTGCACTTACTGCACTGGATGGGGAAATTAAGTAAATTGACTTGTTTGTTTCCCAAACTGAACTGTAAGCTCCTGGAGTACAGCAACGTGTTTTTGTCACCTCTGCATTGCTAGCATGGAGCACAGGGCATTCCTGCCACAAATGTCAGTTTATAGGTGTGAGTGAACGGATTAATGAAGGAGTCTTGGCCCACTCTTCCTACGATGCCTGACTAGCTTGCTGAAATCTCAAAGACCCAGAGATCAAGATATACTAGAGCATGCCTCCTCTATGCACAAAGGGTCAAGAGATGCTACAGTGGCTCTTATAGTGGATTGGATGATGCCCTTGATAATTAAGCCTTTTCTTTTTCCCCTCGACTGTGAGCTCTCCTAAAGCACAAGCTAGGTCTTACTTATCTCTGAATCCTTAGCACTCAGCACTCTCAGAAAGTGTCTGCTAAATGAAGGAATATAAAATACTGTTATAAGTAGGATAATCAGATCATAGGCTCCATTAACCTTAATTTCATGCCAACAGTAACAAAATTTGATATCAGGACCAGCCAAGAAATGCCAAAAAAAAAAAAAAAAAAAAGGTTAGCTTTACTATGGCTCATAGCAATTATCTTTATATCCTTTTATAACACTGATTTTTATTATATTCTTTTTATAACATCACCTCTAATACCTTTTAAAGCTCAGAATTTTTTTTGAAAAAGTTGCATTAATTTTTAAATAAAGAGAAATGGTGGAAATCACATAAGCATTTGAATTTGACAACCCTGACCCCAGCTTTTAATAGTGGTGGTTTCTTCTGCAGATGTAGAAAGAATGCCTTCTTCCCTTGAATCGGTTCATCACAAACTGAGATATCATCATTAGGAAACTGAAAAAGCAGGAAAGGCTGTCTTCCCTTTCCCGTCTATAAATAAACAGAAGGACAAAGATAAAGACTGAAGCAGCTCCCAAGCCAATATTTTGAAACTCGTGTTGACCTGCTTTAAATGCCTTACTTACTGTGACCACTTTTTAAGGGGGAAGGACCTCAACTATGTCTAAAGCTAGAAATTACTTGATAATGTGTGTTTCTTTTCTTGACACTCTGTATTAACTGTTAAAAAAAAAAAAAAAGCCAGAAACTTTATACCTACTGGTTTTTATCAAAGTTAATATAAACATTTACTCTCTGGGTGTTGGATGTTGTGCTCAATATACCCCAGATTAACCTGCCGAAATGAGAGTGTTCCTTCTCCCGTGCCTTCACAGTTCTTATCGCTTGGTGAATAAAATAAAGGAGCAACAGGTCCAAAACTAACACAAAAATATATTTACCTTAGAATATACAGTGCAACCTACATTTGAATTAAAACGTAAACATCAATTATTCATCCTTTTTTTGCATTAAAGAAAACTCAAGTTTCTTTACTGGTAATTTTCAGATCGATTTAATCCCCAATCCATCAGACATAATATAAAAATGAAACTTTAATGCAGCATTATCTTGAAAAATCACCTTCTAGGATCTCCATTTAAATTTTTTTTTTTCAAATTATAAAGCCTTAAAAGCTCAATGAAAATCAGACCTATAAAACCCGAATCAAAGCAAACTTGGACCCTTAAAAGAAACAGCTCAGAGAATCTGAACATCAACCTCGGCAGGCCTGGAGTCCCTGCGGTCTAGACTGGCATGAGGATGAGATCTAGATTAAGGCCTAGAAAACCAGATCAGTTATAAGACGGCTCCATGGAATAAAGGAAACTGAGAAGAGATGGAAAAGAGCTGCGTCCAGTTTGATCTAGAGGCCTCTAGGCTTCAGGCATTCCCAAAGTCCTCCTATCTCAAGGCCCCAGGCTGTCTTGGAGCCCAGCTAACAAGTATATCCTTCCAGCCTGGGTGCCTTCATCAGGTCGGTGTACCATGGGCTTAGACCAGTGGTCGGCAAACTCATTAGTCAACAGAGCCAAATATCAACAGTACAACGATTGAAATTTCTTTTGAGAGCCAAATTTTTTCAACTTAAACTTCTTCTAACGCCACTTCTTCAAAATAGACTCGCCCAGGCCGTGGTATTTTGTGGAAGAGCCACACTCAAGGGGCCAAAGAGCCGCATGTGGCTCGCGAACCGCAGTTTGCCGACCACGGGCTTAGACTGACTTCACTACAAAGTCACTGTCAAGAGGTTGGCTAGCTGAGCACCCTGCTGTGTGTCCTGCAATCACAAAGCTAAGCATTGGAGACACAGCCAGGAATACGACAGACATGCAATGTGCCCTCACGGGGTGTACAGTCTAACAGGGAGATCCCCATTACCAAACAAGTTCTAATGTGATCCAAGTCTCCTGGGAGAAACGAGGAGCTAGGAGATCACATTCCAGGGGTGCCTAGCTTCGTCAGGCTTGCGGAAGGCTTCCCTGAGGAACTGGTGAGGAGTGATATTTGCACTTGCTCAAGTCACTTAACCTGGCAATGCTTTAATATCTTCAACTACAGAATGGGGTAATAATGGCATGGAGCATACAGCACTCTTGTGAGGATTAAATCAGATAACAAATGAAAGAACTAACCACAGTGACGAGCCTCTGGAAATCATTGTTATTATTATGGTGCTTATTATTACTACTATCATTGGCCTGAAGGAGTAAGACAGGTAAAAGGAAGGAAGGAGGGCCATAAGAGGAACCATTCCAGACAGAGGCAGAAATCTATGCAAAAGGCTGGACACACCCAAAAGGTGTGCCCTCCCCCCAAGGCCCCCTCTGAAAGATAGAATTAGGACCTACAAAGAAAAAAGGTAAAAAACTAAAGTATTTCTACAAGATCCTTCTGGATCATTTTCAAAAGTTTCTCCTCATCCTGATCATCCTAAGAGCATTCTCCCCTGACTCTGCTTTCCCTTCCCCATCCCATAGTGTAATCTTTATTCTCTTTTTTCTGCATTTTCCAAATTATCTCTATTAAGCACGTATTACTTCCACAATATAAAAAAAGAAGAAAAAAAAAAAAGAAGAGAGATACTTTTAAAAGAGATCCGGTCATTGTTTCCCTTCCCGTAACAACCTTATAACTTCTGCAAAGTTTGGCCATTATTCATTGCCCTTTTCGTCCCTTCCCACTCACTCAGCAGCTAACTGTCACCACTCCATTGAAACGGCTCCCCTGGATAGAATTCTGGCATTATGCTTCTAAAACACAGATCTGCTCTCTCACTCACCTGCTTAAAACATTTAATGGCCTCTTAGGCCCTGTGCAACATCTAAACTTCTTAGCAAAATCACCCTAATGATCCAGGACCTAAGCCTCATCTATCTTTCCAGTGTCATTTCCTGCCAGTCTTCATTACTCACCCTCTCTCCACCCACTCGCAGCCACACAGAACTCCTCACCAAATTTCCTGAACACAGCATGGGCTTTGAGGTCCTCTCTGTCTTGGCCCATTTGAGTTTTGCTGCCAAGAACAACCTTCCAACCTTTTCTCCATCTCCCAAAATTCTAGTCCTCCCAAATTCAATGAGTGTCAACGTCATCTCCTTTATGAAAGTTCCTCCTATCCTGTCCACCTCTCCCCAAAACACAAGCCCTTGGGAACTATCCCCACATGGCCCTCCAAGGAGTTAGATACATGTTTATCTCTCTGCTCATGTTCCAAGTTACATTAAAGAAGTTAATCTAATTCACCTGTGTGTATAGAAGCACCCAGGTCAAACTGAATAAATGGTGTGGGTTATTTTTGCTCAAATTAAAATAATAGAATGATATACTGATGAAACCTCATGAAAGGTAGAACGTTTAGAGCACATCAGAGATAGGAAAGAAGCGAAGACAACACATGCAGACGGTTTCAGATCTTTATCCTTCTCTTGCACTCTTAACCTGAGCACTAATTTCAGCACAGTGTTGAGTGGGCGCTACCTGCATGGAACTGTGCTGGCAACTACAGGTACAGCTGTAAATAAAACAGAATCTCCACAGGCTCACGATCTGCTTATGAGATGGATGCTAAAGACACACGCAAACACACAGACAATCACAAACTGTGGGAAGTGCCACAAGGAAAAAGAACAGGAGACCAGGAAAATAGGGCACCAGTGAGGCTCCAAATTAAATCTGGAACCAGGAAAGGCCTCTCTAAGAAAGGAACTGTGACAATGAGAAGTGAAGGCTGAGGAGGGATTAACCATGTGAAAAATGGGAGAAAGAGCATCCCAAAAGAGGGACAATGTCCTGGAAGGTCCCCAGGCAGGAGGGAGCATGGAGCCTTAAGGTTAGAGCGAAGGATGACCAGTTTGCCAGCAGCCTGATCATCCTAAGAGCGTTCTGTCAAGAGCATTCTGTCTGCAGCTGGCCCGTGGCTCCTCTAAGGTGTGCTGGTTCTCTGAAACAGGCTGCATTTTCTTCTAAGGGGACCCATAAGCCATTGAAGATTTTAGGCAGTTTTGGGGTGGGAGTGGGGGCGGAGGTGATGGGGTCAGATTTACATATTTAAAATATTACTCTGAAGTGAGGAATTAAAATTTCTTTTAGGTAGAATTACTAGGCAGATGGAAAAGTTCTTCGTTTATTTGATTTTCCAGTACATTTAAGATAATAGTTATTTGAACATCCATCATTCAAATATTATACTCATCAGTCAAATATTTGTCTCTGCTCATTCTCAAAAGTGAAACCCAAACCACCCCTGTAGCTCTTATTTCTCTGAATAATACACTTCAGGTGTACAAAGTTACAGTACAGACCCTAGTGCCCAGAATGCCACACTGTACGCGCCAACAAATGTTTAATCTGAGCGATCATTCCAAAGTGTTTAAAGCCTCTTGTCAAGACAAAGACTAATATCTGAGGTTGCCTGAAACTCAAATTTTTCATTTTAACTGCAGTGGTAGACTTGGCCTTTTCTATCCAAGCCCATGCTTTATGAATGGCATGTAAGAGATGGTGAAGGCTGTAGTGTTTGTTTAGAAATGTTACAATCCTCTCTGCTGAGAACAAAACCACTCAAGTGACAATTCTGTCAAAAAAAAAAAAAAAGTAGATAAAGCACAGTATCATTTTTAGAATGCTCTTGTGACATTTTATTAAACCAAAATAAATGTTACAACAAGAAAGAGGGAGCGGAGGGGAGAAGAGAAATATAGTTGCAAATTGAATAAGAACTACAGGAACACACTTGCACACTCAGTGTATGGACGGTGGCCAGCAAGCAGCAATGTGGCATGGGTGCTACTTAGAGCCTGGGAAAGAAAATGGTGACCATGCCTGGAAAGGACACCAAAGAAATAGCCAGCCCGGCCGGCATGACTCAGTGGTTGAGCAGTGACCTATGAACCAGGAGGTCACAGTTCGATTCCCAGTCGGGGCACATGCCCAGGTTGTGGGCTCAATCCCCAGTGTGGGGTGTACAGGAGGCAGCCAATCAATGATTCTCTCTCATCATTGATGTTTCTATCTCTCTCCCTTTCTCCCTTCCTCTCTGAAATCAATACAAATATTTTTAAAAGAAAAGAAATATCCAACATCCAGCCAAGATGAGAAAGAGAACAGAGGGTAAAGTATAACCTGCACACACAGCTTAATATAAACTCCTTGTCCAAGCTTTTCATATTATTCAATATAAAAACAATTTCTGGAAAAAATCAATGAAATAAAAGGAAATCCAGACCAAAGAAGGGAGTAGAAACAAGGACCTTCAGGTAATGTACAAGGAGTAGGACTTAATGGCTTTAGAAAAATAATCTTGTAAAGGTAAAATAGTTGTACATTAATATAAGACCACCAATAATAAAAGCTAACTTTTATTTAGCACATACTTTGTATTAGATCCTGTCATTTCCACAGGTTATCTGATTTAAACCTCTTACCAGCTCTATGGTGGGTAGGAACTTTAATTCCATTTGAAAGATGAGAAAATTGGTGCTAAATCCAATATCATAAAACTAAAATGTGAATGTGAGGTCAGCTCAGTCAGACCAGAGGTCTGCAATTAAATTCCAGGTAAATTTTGCAATTAAATTCCAGGTAAGTTTTGTTGTTGTTATTTTTTAATCTAGATAATTAAGGCTTAAATAAAATACAGTAAGGATTTTCACCTTAGCTCTTTTAAGAGAAAGTTTTCTAAGTCATACTGTAGACTTTCCTTCTTTCTTAAAGGCAATATCCTGATCATAATTTAATAATAATTCACAATATACCGAGCAGAATTGAAACAGTAGCTGTCATGTTCTGCCTTAATAGCAACCTCAAGAGGTACTGAGACATGAAGGACTATTTGTTCATACACAAAATGAGAGCCAAATGCTCTTTGAGCTGTTGCTCTTCTTTTATATTGTCGATTCCTCCCTGTCAGGTTATTAACTCCAACTTCTAGCTGCTGTAGGGGTATTGAACTCTAGCAGCAATCTACCCGCCCCCGCCTCCAATTCAGCTACTTCTGCAACCTTCTCTTGCTCCATCCACTGCCTTCTGAATTCCAACCAGTTCAATTCAACACACCTTTATAAAGTCAACTGTGACCTGTATTTGTTCTCCGTGGGCTACTAGTATTTTATCAACAGTAATAGCAAAGATACCATGTCAAACCAAGAAAACTTACACTTCCTTTCCAGCAAACTTCAGCTAGCCAGTTCTGAGGGACACATCCTTAACATAGGATGAGAAGACAGACAATCCTGTGAATTAACAGTGGTACCCTCATTTTACAGAGAGGTCAACTGAGGCTCGGACATTAATCAGCTCGGGCTTTCACACTCATAAGTAGCAGAGCTAGAATTTGAATGGGATCATTCTTCTTTAAGGTTCACTGCCACAAACGGGAGGGAAAAACACAATTTCATGCAGTACTAATGGCCTCGAGAAGTAGTCCCAACGTTCTTTGTCTTTAATGCAGGGTAAGTATTGAATGATATCACAAACCCACACTGACATTACAAGACAGGATTCGCAGCACAGACCAGAGGTTGCTAACCAGGCAATATACCCTATGTGATCAGCTGGGCAATGCTGCCTATGCATTAATCCCTACCAGCCCGGATGCCACAATTTCACACATCATGTGACTTCCTCAGTGATTTCCTGGCACTCTTGGGTGCAACCCACCACGTTTAAGGCAGTTTATTGCATAAGAATAAAACCACTGTGCAAAGTCATACAGGTTTCTTTAATATGTACTAAGTATCCTTCAGAATAAATATATTGCTAGCATCCGTGTTTGCACATCATCACACTCAAGTTTTACGGATCACCTTATTCAGGCATCTGACGCAGAAGCCCATTTATCTCTTCTAGTAGAGCCAATCCTACTTCAGCCTGGTCGTCCAAATTCACTTACTTATTTAACAAATATATGTTAAGTAGGTACTGGGCTATTGATGCTCTGTGCTACATATTATGCTAGATGGCAGGACAGAAGTGACGTTTTAGAGTATATAATTCTGGGGACTTAGGCACAGTGACTGTAATTGGATTAACGTATATTTTCATTTATTCACAATGATCATTAAAATTTTAAGTATTTTAAAAGTAGATCAAGAAACTTTCCATACAAGTTGTTTCACACATGAAATTACTTTAAACGCATTTCCTTCCAATTTACCAATACTTAGAGTTACTGAAGTTAACACCGAGTGGGGAGGTCTTCATGCAGCAACCAAGCCCTCCCTGAAGGACTTCCTGAGACCTATAGTGAGAACTATTGGTCACATCTTGGTGTCCTGGATCTCAAAATACATAGGCAGAAAGAAAAGCTTTCAAACACAAAGGCCGATAATACACACGGACATGCACCGAGCTGTGGAGAAATGGCTCTTCGATGGGGCAAGCCCTTTGTTTCATTCACTTCAGAGTCAGGCTGTCTTAACTCTTTTTAACCACAAATCAGAGGCACTCTGGCAAAAATGGCACCAGCTAAAAAAGCTCCTTAGAAGTTCAGACAGCACCTTACTGATGCAGCTTCGGAGATCACATCTAATACCTACCAGGTGGGTTAATGTTTTGGGGATGCAATTACCTTCTGAGATTGTTCAGCCTACAGTTGATCTGCGTTTATGCTCCAAACAATCCTGTTACTGGAGTGTCTCTATCTACCACACTCTAGTTTCCATTCATGTAGATTCAAGCTTTCTTTGCCTCCTTTCTCACACTGGCATATTTATTCCTATTTCCCCCACGTGCCTACTCGCCCAGGGTTCCTAAGTTGCTGTCTCCCTAGGAAAACTCTAGCTAGTAGTCTTCCCAAATACGTGACATTTAATTTCATCTTAGAAAAATAAACTAGACACCACACGAAATTTTCGCTGCCGTGCTTCTTGCGTATGAGATTTACATTTAAAATGCTTTCACTTGATCCTCTGTGATCTTTTTAATAGCACAAAAGCTTAAAAGATTAAATGTACTTCTGGAAAACTTTAAGTCCATAGTTCTTAATAGCAGATTGCAAATAACTGAAAATGATACATATGTTGATCTTTAAAAATTTCCAACAGAAGCAGGATCCAACATTAGCATTATATTTCTGGCTTATTTTAAAACATTTTTCTCTTTCTTCACTCATTTATCATTATTAACTGTTGACCAAAGTTGTATATTATTTCACATGTTACATAGTTATTCTTATTGTCTCAAGTGATCAGGAGGGCATTTCTTGTTCTCCTCAAAAAAAATAATTTATTCCACTTTTCCATTACTTGGAAAATAAAGTTTCAGAATACCGCCTGACACTAACACTCAAAGCACAGCAACTGACTTACTGGACAGCTGAGATAAGGTCTAATACGCTTATCTCCTTTCTAAGAGATCAGTTCGTCAGTGTTAATCGAACCCAATGTGCACAAAGGCATATATTAGGAGAGAGGAACTTTCTCTAAACACCACTTTACTTCAAGCCTACGATTGCTGAGCCATGGGAGAATTTATGGCTTTTCCTACACCAGCATCATTAATTGGGAAGAATCCTTAATTACAATCCAACACACAATTAAATCCATTAACCTTGTAGATAAGTCAAAACAAATCTCTGGGCCCATTGAAGGTAGAGTCTTGCTGAAGCAGGTGATGACCCCACTCTACCCGCAACTGTTCGTTCCATCCTTAACCTGAAGCAAGGAGTCAAGGTGAATGTCCTTCTTCTGGTCATCCATTTTGGGAGTGCATCAGCTTTTCTATGGGGAGTAGAAAGCTGAGGCCATGTGACGACTCTGAGAGGCATCACGTGAGAGAAGCAGGAGAAGGAGGAGGTGGTGACCACGTCTAGTGTCACTGCTCAGCATGTCACCTTAAGGTAAGGAGGTCACAGCTAGGGCTCCACCATGGACAACTTACTGATAAGGACACTGCGATTAGCGGCTGCATCTCCATTGGGGTTAACAAAGAACTGCTGGGTTTGGCCACAGGTCCGTCAGCTGGCTAGTGATCAAGGGCAAGAAGCTCAGGAGCAGCGGCTGCAGCCATGCTCACTCCCGGTTCTGTCACAGGCCATCAGACAGCCCCTTGCTTTTTTTTTATTTTTCTCTTTGGCTGTTTTTCTCCCCTTTAAAGCTGCCCCTGACTCAGCTTATTCTGGTTTTACTAATGTTACACCCCCCTTGAGTGGGTATGTGAGGTGGGGAGGAAGGAGGTTGTTTTCTCTCTGGTCCCTACACTCCTTGATGAATGACCATCGCCACCTCCACTTCCCCTTCTGGTGACCTTGTTGGAATTCTTCTAAAGGCATATAGCTTCCTCTCGTTCTCTTTGTTCTTCATCCAGCCTCCTACAATGAGTTAAATGAGCAGTGATGCTTACTATCATCATCTTAGAACATGTGCTTTTGCTTTTTGAACCAGGGATCATGCTCTGATGGAAGGAAGCAAGTGCAAATGGTGGCATTACAAATGTCACAGAGAGGGAGGGTGGCTGTGGCCCGGCCCACAGCTCTAGAACTCACTGCACTCCCAGTCAAGTCAGTGGAGGCACAGAGTGTGACGTCCCCTTCCTTTCCTTTAACTTCTGTAAAGTCAGCACAATAGTCACTGTAGGGCCAGAGCCTGCACCTTTGTCACCTCTGGAAGTAGAGCCCCTGTGGCTGGTCTGGCTTCGAGAGAGCTCTGGGTCAGTGCTGACTGAGTGCACAGGGCCACCGAGACTGTGGAAGACATCCAGCCCCGGCTCCCATCCATCACTGCCACTCACGCCTTCCTCCCTGAGTTATAACCTCCGTTTTCACTGCTCCATACTCCATTAGGCCCACACGAGTATTTGCCTACAGCAAATGACTCAGAAATTCTTCCCAAATATAAATTTTCAGTAGAATCTAGCAGGAAGGGGTCAGAGAAAGGAGAGTTGAATTTCCCTTGGACCTGCCGCTCATTTTCTCTGAGGCATTAGCCATGTGGCCATTTGCTTAGCTGTGAAAGCATCCCCCTGGCTTGTAGGCAGCTAAATGGAATCACCATTGTTATCTTCTTGATTTAATAATTTCAATCAATAGTCAGTTTTCTATGACAACGGAAGGGAAGCAGCAGAGCAGATGATCCACAACAATAGATCATGGAAGTTATTATTATTGTTTTAGCTATTATTGTTTTACATGCCCTGCCCCCATTAATTTTATTCCCAAGCTCTCCTCTGCTTAGCCCGCTGGGCCCCAAACTTGGATGTGCACCAAATTCATCTGAGGGAGGATATTCAAGTGACCTGAAAGCATATTGTGTTGTGAGGAAAAATCAATCTGTTTGGTGCCATTTATCACAGGTAACTGGCAAGTGGACACTCAAGAGTTTGTGCTTAATATTTACTGAGTTCACAAATGTGCTAAGTGCTCTACTGAAATAACAAGGACATGATCCCCGCTCTCTGCTCCTACATATGCCCTTTGCCCAGAGGTTTCAAGGTAGCCACCCCGAGAGAACCTTCTGTAGACCTATAATTTAACATATTACACTGGTCAGATTAAGGCAGAAAAGGAAGGAGCTGACAGAAGAGAAAAAGGTGATTTTTTTCTAACAAGGGCAATGAGTGGTACCCATGAAAAAGATTTTACATCCAGATGGTTTTTGAGATTCTAGTACCAGGTAAGTGGAAATGATACTCTCAACAATAAAAATATTTGGCAAGAAAAATAGAGAATTTGGGCAAAAGAGAAAGAACATCATATTAGCCATGGTCATTTGCTATCTTTAGATGGACATTTCCGTTGAAGGATGAAAATCTGAGATGAATGGAAAAGATTTAAGGTGAAAAGGGCAGTCTCACTCTTGCTATTTTACATATTAAAGGAAAAGCGAAGCAAGGCAATGGGTTCTTCCTGCAGAACTGAGCAAACAGAAGAGAGAATAAAACATGATCCATAAAACTAGTCATATTTTTTGTCTTCTGACAAAACCAGGGTTTCATTTCTGATAACAATCGTTTCCACATAAAAGAGATGATATCTTTTCTTTAAAAGCGAAAGAGAGAGAGAGAGAGGTTTAAAAAGGTGTTCCAAGTGGTCAGGATGAGTAAGGTGATTCTTACTCTATTTAATCCAGAGCCTTTTGTTTTATAATATGCCTCTCAAAAAGCACCAGTTCAAGCTACTCAGAGACTAAGTTATTGGGCTGAAAAATTATTACTATATAGTTTTTTTTCAGCCAGGATTGCTTTTTTAAAAAATTTATTGATTGGTTTTCAGAGAGAAAGGAAGGGAGAGAGAGAGAAACATGGATTGATTCTTTCATGCGCCCTGATCACTGATCAAACCTTGGTGTATAAGGACGATGCTCTAACCAACTGAACTAACCGGTCAAGGCTTCAGCCAGGATTGTTATGGGGGTTTAGTGACCAGATGCACTTCAGTGCAGCTCATGGGCAACATAAGGGGTTTTAACCTAACGTCTCCTCCTATTTGATTCCATGGCTATCTCCTTTTTTCATTCACAAGTGTTTTGTTTCGCATGCTGTCTTCTTTTCTCTTCTGAGGTTACAAAAAAGAACACGAATTTCACAAAATTAAATAGCAGTTAAGCCATCCACCATGAACTCAAAAAGAAAACTCCCACTTTGCATATGTTGCTAACTAAATACTGGAGCCTTTTTGAAAGAACGTGGAGCATGAGCAAAGACAGACCTTCAGGGGAGCACCCAACACACCAAGACCTCCCACTCACTCCCAGAAGCACTCCTCAGAGAAGCTGGCCCATGAGCAGAGGATTGTATGCGGAATCACAGGAACCTTTCTAAAACAGAGACAAAGCCTATCCAACAATCTAAATAGGCATCAAAAAGTGAATGGATATATTGTGGTATAAGACAGAAAACTACAAAGCAATAAAATGAATAAAACAGATATATATGTAATCAGCATGGGCATTTCTCAAAAACATAACTTTGATTTAACAGAACTGCAGAATGATACTCCAGAATACATAATGATGTCATGAGTGCAAATTTAAAAACATAATAATCCATAAGTTGTCCTATTAATGTATATAAATGTAAAAAAAAAAAAAAAAGGAAAAGGAGAGCAGGCCATTGTGCTCAGTGGTTAGAGCGTCATCCTGTGCACCAAAGGGTCTTGGGTTTGAATACCAGTCAGGGCACATACCCAGGTATCTGGTTTGATCCCCAGGTCAGGGCACATACTGAAGGCAACTGATCAATGTCCCCCCCCCCCACCCCTCTCTCTCTCATCAATGAAAAGCACATCCTCAGGTGAGGATTATAAAAAAAATATAAGACATGAACATGAAGAATAGTTTCAAAATTCACAATGAGAGGTGCCCTGAGGAAGGAGAGAAGGTAATATTTTATTTCTTGAATTAAAAGGGAAAAAAAGAAGGTAAAGCAACGATTGATATGTTAGGTAGATATATGGGTTCCTAAGTTATTCTCTGCAGCTTTCTGGATGTGAAATTGACTTTTAAAAATAGTGCAGCTTTGAATACCTTTTATTTAAAAGCCATACATTCTCTTAAAGTCATTCAATTGCCCATTTACTCATGAATTCAATATATATTTGTTAAACGTGTCATTAAACCTTGGATATAAAGAATAAGATCCTTGCCTTTGTAAGGCCCACACAAATGGACTAATTCCTATTTAGGAATCCTGTCACATTCCATAATGTATACAGTAAGGAAGGGTTTCCATTAAGTTTGAAATTGCTCACAAGTAACTGCAATGTGCTTATTTACAGAATAGCATGCTACTATAGGTCCAGAAATATAATTGTCAATATTTAACTTTAACTATCTTCTTGCCAAGAGTTTTTGAAACGTCACTAAAGCAAATGAGTTTTGAAGATGTTCTAAAGTGAGTTATTATCAAACAGACAATCACAATGACAAAAAGTCAAATATGTTGATTTTTCCTTGAAGGTTTTCCAAAGAGACAGATTAATTGGCCAACCTGTCGCTGCTAATGACAACATATGTGATAGAGTGAAACTTGAATTTGGCATAATCACTACAATGGCACTTTCAACATCTTATAACTCAATTCTGTAGAAATTCAAGACTAAAAGTCCTGTGCATCTTGTTTTTCTCTGAGGGAGCTGTATATAGTCTTTGAACAACAAGCATATATTGCCAGCTATATTGAAAAAAACAAACAAAACAAGCCCCAATATTGTTGGTCCCTCCAACATTATTGCCCCTGTCCAACTCAATCCTACATTTTTCATTCAACTTTTTTATTTGATAAAGATAAGAAAGGCGCCACTTTTCTGTCATCCCTCAGGCCTGCAGTCAGGCTATGCTGACTGTTACTTACTTTCAAAGAGGGACCAGGTCTACCGGTGAGAAAAAGCCAGATACTAACCAGAGCAGAGCCAGTGTCAGGAGTAAGGAATCCCAGCGTGAAATCATTACAGCAGGGTTGGCTCAGGAGCCAAGTGAGAGGACTGTGGAACAGAACTCTCTCTTTAATGCTTTCTCCTAAGAGCACTCATCAATCATCAGAGTTCACAGCAGAACCCATCGGATTGGAAGGCTGGTTCAGATTACCCAAACCTGAGTGTGGGTCTGATCAGGCAGTAGGCAACAGACGCAGGTAAAGAAATTAGGCCTTGGTAAGGCTACAGGTATGTGCACACACACATACACACTCTCTCTCTCTCTTTTGAATTTCAATCTTTACTTAGTAATTTTGAATGTCATAAACTAAAGCCCTCACAAAGCTTCCCTCTCTAAGTAATTCTAACACTTATAAGAAAAGTTTTTTGTTAGCTTAAAGTGTATTTGTGTGTTATTATCATATGGTATATATACACCCTAAGTGAATTATTATAATTTTATTGCAATTTGTTGTAATCCCAAATGAGTCAGCTTATGTCTGTCAATCATGCCTATAAAAACAAATTTCTAAAATCATTTTCTTTTATGACATGAAATGTTCTCAGATTATATTAATTTCTAGAGAGTTTCAGAACACAACTATGCATACATATAAAATATTGTGTGCTTTCAATTGATGCTTTGTCAAATTCTAGTTAAAGACAAAAAGATTCTAAATTGGACATCCATTTGAAAATGAGACAGCAAAGCAGATGCATGGCTAATTTTAAGATGTTTAAACTTGAGAATTAGATTAGCGAGGCCTTAGCTTTTGTTTTTATCTGAGGTAAAAGTACTCATTTCTCAAATGTTAGCATAGTAGCCAACACCAGCATGTATACCCCAACACACACACACACACACACACACACACACACACACACACACATACAACCACACACAAGCAGAAAGCACAAACTTCAAGCCTCATGGCCTACAGCTATGATGTAGTCAGAAGCAGCATCTGCTTTTAGTTGAATTCTATTATGTGTTGTTTCTCTATTGTGAATAAATCACTTAAACTGAGTCTTACTTAAAAAAAAAAAAAAAAAAAAAAAACTAGGTAAAGCTCCGCCCTCAAGTGAAATAATGAGGTAGAGTGAAATAGTTCGGCTTTGAAGTCTGACACAGGTTTTAAATCCTGGCTCAACGCCTCCCCTGTTGTTTGGCACTGTGGGCAGGTGCTTCACCTCTATGAACCTCAGCCTCTTAAATAAAATGGGATAATAATAACGATCTGCCACAGGTTGCTGTGAGAACTAAATAAAATAATTTCATGAAATAGCTGACAATAGTAGGCAACAAGGAACTGTTCATCCTCTTCCTCCTGTCTCTTTCTCCAAAGAAGAAGAGAATCACCCGAGGACAGGAGCAGTAAGTATTGGCAACACTCACGAAGGGGAGAAGGAATACTCTGTTAACAAGTGGAGACTGTAACGGGAGGGCATTCTAGTCTGTACATGTGATATCAAAGAGATGGGCTAACTGCTATGACAAATGCAAAAGGGATGCAGCTGACCAGTAAATCTGTAATGTAGAAGGTTGGCCAGAAAGGGTATTTCATGAGCGCTAATGAGAAGAAAGGACTTCTGATTAAATACCACTCAGATTCCTGATCGTTATCACTTGAGTACCATCTCAAAGTCAACTTCAGGAGTAGCAAGGAACTGTGATGAAGTAACTACAGTGGGACTTTGTTCCCCAAACCCCAAAGAGGCTTAGCAGAAACAACCCTGCTAAGACATTCATTGTCATCCAAATTGACTCATACCTTTGGGTCCACAAAGGTACTGTAACCATCTTCTATACAGAATACGATTTCTGGACCTACAGGCGGCCAATCAGCAGAACCTCTGTCTGGGCTTTCAAATGCCATGGATCAGCTGGATAATTGCAACCTGAACAAGAACGACATTTCAACAAACCTAAGATGCCATCAACAACGGCTACACCTCTATTCAACATACCCCTTAGAAATAAAACATGGTCCCACATGAGGAATCTAATGGAAGAATGTTACAGGAAACGGAGACACCAAAGGGGTCCCATTCTCTGGGGAAGTGCAAACAAGAAATAAATTTGCCACACTGAAAGAGACAACAAGGAAAACTCCCCTGAGAATTTGAACTACCAACTGCCACTGCATCCACACTACCAGTGCAGCACAACAAAACCTCAAGCAGAGAATTTAATTTCACGTGGTCTCAGACTGGTAATGTCCCCAGGCGGCTATCACAAATGAACACAAATCCACAACCCTCCTCTGGAGGAACTGGACTTTAATCCAGCCTGATGGCCCCTCAAACACTATATATATTTCAGGGAAGTTGAAGTATGTGTGCATTTGGAATGAAAGAAATGGCAGTAGCTGTGTTCTTAAAAAGAACAAGATGATATTATATATAGATCTGGGTCATTGGACAAGTATTTATTAGTATGTGCATACCAGAGGTTTCAAAACAATTGAAGGCATGACCCCTGCTTACAAGCAGCTTACTAACAATCTGTTTGGGAACACAGATTCCCGTTTCTATCTCATTAACTTCTAGATTGTTTTGCCAGCTTGGTTACAGTACTGTCACTAAATGGTTACAGGGGGAAATGCACACACACTCCTCCATCTTGGCTCTGCTTTTTATGGTCTAGCATGAAAGAGTGCTTACATACAGTCAGCTTAATAAAAGTAAACTTATTTTAATTCTTTCCAATTCCAACAACAACCAAACCCGCCCCCCCCCCAAAAAAAAAACAAAAACACACACACACCAAAAAAACGCAAAAGACTTTCTGATTACTTTGATTAGTCTTCATTCAAAATAACAGCATGTGGGATATCCCATCTTGATCATTTGATCAAGCTAAAATTTAGAGCATAAGTACATATGATTAACTTCTATCTTGGGCAGGAAAATCTGCAGAAATGTTATCCTTAAGGATTTTTTTAAAAAATACTATAATGCAAGGCATCATAAAAGCAACTTTTATTCATTAATTCAGCTTTGAAAAGGGAACATCTAATTTACTAGTCAAGACAGATTTGAACTTTTGTATGAAAAGAGGTATGGGGTTAGGGTAATAACAGCTCATTGAAAAAATGATTTGTTAGCATTAGTTCTTGCCCATGATAGAGTTAATATTTACCCGTGCTGGGAATGTTAAGTGTACATATGCCAAAACCCAGCCCCAGGGGACCCTTACACAGAAAGTCTCTGATGCCACTTCTTGGGAAATGCTCTGTTACCATCACCCAAGGGAACACAGGTTTCTCCTCCAAACACAGAGCCACTTGGCTTCATGTGGTTGTACTTTTCTTACAATGCCCTCCTCCCCACTCTTGGTCCTTCAGCCCTGCATGTTCAGAAAGTCATTTAAAATAGGGGAAAAAAATGATTGACTGATAACTGTTTACAAGCAAACATAAAAGAATCTCGAGGAATAAACTACATACAAATTAGACTTATTATAGGTGTACACTCTCAAATTCCACATGGTCTGGCTCATGTTTACACACTAGATCATTCCTTCATGGCGTTTTCAGTCTCCTTTCCAAGTCTCTCAACCTTAATTCAAACCAGAGTCTGCCTCCTTGGACGTGAAGGACCCAGAGGTTCTAGCCTAGATCTGTTTCTCAACCTCTGGGTCTTTGTTGCCACCATAGCCCTGACTCCAGGCTTTGTGGGATTCTGCCCTTACAAGTTATGTGGCCCCTGATGGCAACTGGGGTCTGCAGGACCTTGAGAGCTTCCAGCTGTTTTCCAAACTCTGGTAGGTTCAGCTTCTTCCCAGTTGGACAACCCTCCACAAGAATCACTACCCAAAGGTTTCTAATTGCCCACCTTGGCCCCCACTACCCCACAGACCATTTATCTTCAGGGAGTCACTAGTTTGACCATTTATATCCAAATCCTCTGTGTTCTCTCAGAACCTTATTGGTATCCCTGTAACTTTCCCTGAAGCCACAGGCTTATGTAAACAACTCAGAAAGTATTCTGGGGAAGCATGGAGAGAGTTGTCACAAGACAGCATGTATAATTATAGGGAATACACATTCTGGATTGTAACTCCACAGGTAAGTAGAAAAGACATTTCAAAAATAAGTGAAAATGAAGTTAAGGAGATAAAAGCTGACCTCATGGTGAATAGATAAAACAATGAAAGGTCGGGGGATGGCAAGGCTATACATTTCTGAATGAAGAAATGAGAAAGAAGATTTGTGTGTGGGGTGTGTGTGTGTGTGTGTGTGTGTGTTTTCAAATATATTTTTATTGACTTCAGAGATGAAGGGGAAGGGAAAGAGAGATAGAAACATCAATGATGAGAGAGAACCATTGATCAGCTGCCTCCTGCATGCCCCATACTGGGGATTGAGCCCAAAATCTGGGCATGTGCCCAACCTGGAATCGAAGTATGACCTCCTAGTGCATGGGAAGAGGCTCAAACAACTGAGACACAGGGGCTGGGCCAGAAAGAAGATTCTTAATAAAAGGTGATTGGCCTATACTGGCAGCATGTGAAGCCTAATGTAGGTAACTATGATGTTCACTGAGTGGGGGCTCCAGAGCCAAGGAGATAAAATGACATGGATAATATTTTTAAATCCATGAGGCTGTGGTTGGGTGTAGGTGTAAAAGAAACACAAATCCAAGCTGGTGTTCTGCTTGGAATAGCTCCACATCACACTCCCCAAATATTATGTTGTACACCCAATTTATTTTTACTTTCTAGCATATGTTAATGAACTATATTATAGACTTGTCAATATAAAACAGTCACATTATTCATTTCCCACAGTGCCTAGTACATAAGTATTTTCTTCATTATATAAAAAGAGACAATATTTATATAATAAACTTGTTCTATTTTTAGAGCACATCAATTTGTTGTTCTCTTCCCTTTTACTATTGTTTACTCTAACTTAAGCTACATTCATACTTAAAACTATGTGTACTTTAACAATAGTGGTTTGTATACATATAAATTCCTTGGAACAATGCCTTCCTGGCACATCCTACCTAATAAAATAGTAATATGCAAATTGACCGCACCTTCGCCACCCCAAACCACGCCCACCATCCAAAGCCATGCCCACCGGCCAATCAGGGCAAGTATGCAAATTACCCAACAAAGATGGCGGTTAATTTGCATACACTGAGGGAGGGAGGAGTGAAGACTGAAGACAACTTAGAAGGAAGATGGAGGAAAAGCGGAAAGCAAGATGGCTGCCAGAGGGAAAGCCCGGGCGGGGCAGGGCGGAGCGGGGAGGGTGGCAGAGGTGCGCGGGTGCAGGTGTGCGGGTGCAGGTGTGGCGGCCGCCAACAGCGGCGGCAGCGGCAGCGCATGCGGCCGCAGCGGCCACTTGCAGGATTTTTCCTGCAAATGGGCTACTAGTAGTAAATATTCAATAAATGTTAGCTGTAATCATTATTATTTTTGTCATTAATGTTAATAACAATTTACCTTGCTATTATGAATTCTAATTATATCATAGCTATATCTGCCAGGATATTCCTACAGCTCGGTAGATGGATTTACATAATGCTTGAGTTTTACAATGCAGGATTCCAAACTCAAACAATTAATTAAAAAAAAAAGTAGAATCCCTTTGATTAGATCGCTTTAATACACATCACAGGCACATCTGATTTTGTACTTAGAACATTTTTATGATCACTAGTGAAAGAGTTGTTTAACACTAATTTTGTTTAAAAGAATATAGACAATATTTCAGCTTGGGGAAGGAGATGTTCAAGAAATCTGGGACAAGGTTCCCACAGAATCCACTTTAAAGTATATACAAGAGAAATCTTATTATGTTTAGAGTTCCCCCTCACCTCATTCTTCATGTGTATGCTGGGTTAATCTCTCTGAAATGTTGTCATTCCTCAGCTTAAAACTTTTAAAGGTCCCCCATTGCCCAAAGGATAAGGTAAGAACTTTCCTCTTGCCTGGTCTTCCTTCGTGGCTCTGCCAGGATCTATCCGCACTGCTCCTCCAATCCATCCCAAACACAAGGCTGTTCTGCCACCCACCTCCCATCAATCATTATCTTTCTTCTAAGGATGAGCACAAATGTTATCTCATCCAGAGCTTTTCTGATCTCCCCTGGACAGAAGTGAGGTTTGTTTCTCCAGTTTTCTGTAGACCACTCCCCTCATACCATTTGTGGCCCGCATCTTAGGTTGCTAATGGCTATTGATTATTCACTGTTTCCCCTTGTTGTACTGTACTCTCTCCAATAGAGGGAATATGTCTTCGGACCTTTGAATCCTCCATATGCCGAATTAAGAATATCTGTGCCAAGAACTTTATTATGGAAGGAAATTTAACAAGAAGCCCACAAAGGAATCATGACATAATTCTTTTAAGCTCCAAAAATGGTCTCTCTTGGACTCATGTCTGGCTTAGTTTAACATTTGGTGGCATTTGAAAGAAGAGGTGCACATTAAAACACCCACATCTATGTGTAACACTCTACTCTTTAATCACACTGAGCTGATAAGGTTGAGCTGTGGGGAAATGGATCCAAAGGTGACAAATTATCCTCTACATCCATTAAAGTCAGCCTAACACAGCCCATTAACCTATCAGTTTTAAAGCGGAACAATGTCTGGGAGTCACTTTGGACTATCTGAAAGGAAGCAGCCCAATAGGAACCACAGCCCAACAGAATAATAAATAGTGGGCATAAATAGTTACTTAATGGAAATAAAGTAAAAAAAAACAACAACACAACTAATCTTACTATGTACAAAATTCAAGTGCATCTAAGTTGCTCTAGGAAGAGGTCATTATTGCCCTTCCAAACCAGCAAAACAGAGAACAACTAAACTGATACAAAGAGCAGAGATATTTCCATGAGAGTATTTTAAAATCAGGATTCTTTGGTCTGGAAAAATATTAATTTGAAGGAGATATATTTAAAGCTTACAAAATGGTTACCAAACTTATTCCTCAAATTATGGAAAAATAAGAATAGAATAAACATTTGAAATATGCATTTCTTGAAACAAACAAAAAGCCAGTAGTACTTCACAAATGTGTGTGGATCACATCACTCTCAAGTCTTAAACACAGAAACAGGCCAAAAATGGCCAAAGCACACTCACAGATGATTGATTCATTGGTTAGTTAAGAGAGATTTGGAGCATTTAGTTGACCCCAGCCAACTGACGAATGCTCTGAAAAGTCCTTCCCTTATTTCCAAATGTAGGGACAAAACCATGTTTAGAAAATCCTTTGGTCTAACTCGACATAAACTTTCATATATTCTGATTATAAGTCTTTATTAGAGAAAGGAAAGGAGGAAAATGTGTCTGTATTAAAGACTTTAAACTACAAATTCCATGCCAGAGTTAGGGGGAAGCAAACATTTCATCTTATAAATCATATTTCAAATAACCTTTAATTTTTTTAGGTACTCTAACAGTCATTCAAATACCATGCTGCAAACCCTTCATAAGTCAAGTTGAGAGTCTTGGTTGTTGTTGTTGTTATATAACAGGTCAACTTTCTGTCAAGCAGCTCAAACCTCTCCAGAAACATGATGAACAAATTCCCAAATTTTAGACAACAGACTAGAAAACAGAGGCAAAAACAGATGGAGTCACTGGCTCCAGAGACCTAAATTGAGCTCAAATCTTCCTTTTTGTATTGTCATGCAATATAGCTATGCCTTATTTTGGTGTTGCTATACAGTTGTTTTCAGAATTATAAAGCCAAACATCTCTGGGAAACTTACAGGTAAAAAATTACTGTAGAAAAACCCAAAATATATATTAAAATATATGTTTACGTTACTTAAGGATAGCACTATAAATCAATCTCTTAAATATTTCCACTTAGCAAAAAGAAGTACTTGCTTCAGTTGTGCATCTTTCCCTCTTATTGTTGCCGTCAAGGCCAGTTTCAACCCTTCTTGCCTATTACTATTAAATTGGCCTAATCTAACTTCAACAAAACATGGATGTGGACTTAAAACGTGGTCTGTGTTTGGTTTCATTTTAACCTATGACATTCTGTTGTCTCTTTGCATTTGTTATTTTAAGTAAATGTCTGAAAGAGGAAAGCAGGAAGTGCATTTTGTGTTAATTTCTAGCGTAAAGTTAATTTCCAAACAAATAAAATTCACTTTGTAATAAATTTAAACACAATCTCCCTTATTTACATAAGCTTACATAAAAGTCCAAAGAGCTGAGTGCTTAGGCTCAGTTGCTAACAAAATAGAAGTATTACATTCTTTGACAGTCAAAGAAATAATTCTCATTCAGTGATCCCTTTATTATTGTTATCTTTAGTTTCCATGGGGGTTTATGTGAATAGAATAAAATAAAATTTTAAAAAACCCTGCATGCACTTAGATAGAATTACAAATGAATGTTCTCTATTCCTGTTTATGCTAAGAGTTCCAAGAATGACTATCATGTGAGTATAATGGCCGTCTTTTAGCGGTGCTGACATAAAAGGGCCGTTCAGCTGTGTTGTTTAATTGTATATATTCCAATGCTAGGCAACTCTCCAAATCTTATTGTAAACATTGTATAAGGCTTGTAAGTTCAGCAAAATAATGGAGTTCAGGCTTTTTATAGTTCACACCAAGTGACAGTTGACTTCTCTTTCGGATTTTCTATGTTGTTTGTCATGAGGAGTGCAGACTGCTTTGTCACATAAAACAAGTTGACATTTGGTAACTGTCTAATGCTATGTTCTAAGGGTGTCATTTTCCCCCCATTAACACTGACTTAGTGCAGTGTTTTGTTTCCAGGTCTATAGATAAAGGTAATCTGGTGTATTAAGGTTGGAAATACATAATATATAATCAGTTGCTCTACTGAACAAGTAGTAAGAATATTGATTATAATGTGAGAGCAACAGAGAGATTTTGTTAATTTGATGGGAATAATTATTTAAAAGTATTTCTAGGCAAAAATGTATGTGTTTGTACACTTGAAGTAGACATGGTCTCTGTGCGATGATGGAGGAGGAAGGACAGGCAGAGAAACACCGAATAAAAGGTAGTACATTCGGACTGTGAGTTCTATAAGTATGAGGCTCATTTACTGTTCAATGGACATTGTTTATACATTCCAGACTTCCATCTTATAATTGCTCCAGGATTTGTAAAAAGGAAATCTCAGCAGGATAGCAAAATTTATTCAAAGCAATCGCTGCACATAATTGGTATAAAATACCAGAACAGTCTGCTTTGAAAATGCTTTTCTCAGCAATACAGACTCCCACCCCTTCAACTCTCTTTCTATATTCAAATAAAGTCTGGCTTCTCTCTTCCATTACTTGAATCTTTCCTTCCGCTACCCAGATAAGATTATGTTTTAAAAGATCCTATGAATTTTCAACACAAATTATGTGAGAAACTTCTTTGATGCCCATTTGGTTTTATTGGTGTTTACCTGGTTACTATGGCAACAGGTAAGCAGGAGGAACTCATGTTGTGGAAGAAAGCTGGTTTTATCTTATTATTTTCACAAAACTATGAGTTAATTATATGTTTTAGCACACATAAAAGTAAGTTAAAATTCCACTTGTGTTAGTATCTCAAGAACTCAATTAAATGAACAAAAGAAAGAAAGCTTAAGTCTGGATAAAATATACAAACTTGAAAAATACATTCAAGGAAAATGAGTCACAAAGTGTGGCATATCCCATACACTATAACCACAACCTTCCTTCATCAGACCATATTATTGCCCTATAGCTTTGGTTGGGCTTTGACAAAATTCCTTCAAAAGTGAAATGCAAAGAAGAAAAATAACTGCATCTTTCTATCTAAAGTAACATTTTTCATTTTAAAAGTTATTTCAACAAGTCCTGTTTGTGTATTGATGAACAAGCTTACAATAGCTTGTTTAATACCACTTTAAAATGCCATTTATAGGATTTTAGCAGATATTGCTTTACTAATATGAATAAGAATTTATGGATGATTTTGTTGTTCTTGGAAGAGAAAAAAAATTCCCACGAAACTGAAAACATCACCTCTCAATATAAAGAATTAATAAATGTTCATGAGTGGTTCAACAATATGAATGGACTAATGCCACGGAATTGTACACTTAAAATATTTCAAATAGTACATTCTAAGTTTTGTATATGTTATCACAATATACAAAACAAAAAACATTCTTGAGTTTGTACAGGAGCCATTTTAAAAATTTGTCAAAATGAACTTAGAACTTGTTCCTTTTAAAAGGCACAGTCTTGCCCTAACTGGTTTGGCTCAGTGGACAGAGCATCGGCCTGCAGACTGAAGGGTCCCAGGTTCGATTCCAGTCAAGGGTATGTACCTTGGTTGTGGGCACATCCCCAGTAGGGGGTGTGCAGGAGGGGGCTGACCAATGTTTCTCTCTCATCAATGTGTCTAATTCTCTATCCCTCTCCCTTCCTCTCTGTAAAAAAATCAATAAAATATATTTTAAAAATAAATAAATAAAAGGCACAGTCTCATATGTAACTTTTATGTCCTATTACATACAGATAAAATAAAGCACAATGTGAAAAGGGTAGGCAAAAAGTAGACTTGAGTAGAATAAGAATAATCAGAAAATAAATATGAACTTACTGCCCCGAAAAGTATTTTCAGTTGCATTACAAGTAATATGTCATATTTATGATATGATAATTTGTCTGTCCTTATGGAATAATTATGAATTCCAAGTGAGTGTTTTGTTTTGTTTTTTTCTGATTCTGAACTTAACACAGATTTCTGAAGACAGCTAATAGGAAGAAACAGCATTATGAAAAGGGCCAAGAGAAGTCTCAGGTTTTTTCATAAAACTGAATAACTATAATACATACATATACAATAAAGCTAAGAAAATAAAAAATATAAAACAAAGTCACTAAATATCAAAATCTTGAAGAGAAAATATATATGCCTTTAATATATCGTCAGATATATATTTTTGTCTAGCTGTGTACATTAGATTTCCTATCTTCATTCTTTTAATATCTTCTTTGTAACCAACTGATTATGCATAAAACAACTAGTGTGGTAATTAAGGATCAAATATCCAGAATAACTACATCAAAGAAATAAATGTATTGTTTTTTTAATTGAAGTAGACTTTTTAATGATGAGAAACCACAATGCACTCCTTTTAAATATAACTCAGTCTAAACGAATACAACCTACATTTGTAAAGCATATATAACTATCTACATATATATATATGTGTGTGTATGTATATATACATATATATATAGACACACACACACATATATACACATATATATAAAATAGCCTCAGCAACTGTTACAGCAGAATGACCAGAACGACCAATCACTATGATGCACACTGACCACCAGGGGGCAGACACTCAACGCAGGAGCTGCCCCCTGGTAGTCAGTGCACTCCCACAGAGGGAGCAGCAGCTCAGCCAGAAGCCGGGCTCATGGCTGGCGAGCACAGAGGCAGTGGCGGGAGCCTCTCCTGCCTCTGCAGCAGGGCTAAGGAGCAGCAAGCAGAGCAGTAAGGAGCGAGCAGGCGGACATCCCCCGAAGGGTCCCGGACTGTGGGAGGGCACAGGCTGGGCTGAGGGACAACCCCCACCACCAGTGCACGAATTTTGTGCACCGGGCCTCTAGTATAACATAAAAGGTTTCCTGTATCTTTTGCTTTGCTTTCATTAGCCTAGCCTTAGGACCTGGTTCATCTGAGTTGCTTTGGATTTCTCTTTACATTCTGGTCACCAGTATTTGCTGCATACCTATATATGTAGGCTAGCAATCTGAAAATACAAGATCCAAATTCTTACTCCACAAAGGATTTCATACAAGATTAAATCAGGGAGCATATATTTACTTACCAATTAACCATAGCTGCACTGTCCAATATGACAGCCACTGGCCACATGTAGGTAAAATTTTTAAATTCAATTCCTCAGTTGCAATAGCCAAATTTCAAATGCTTAATAGCCCCCATGGGGCCAGTGGCCACCACACCAGACTGCAGATGGAGACCATTTCCATCATCGCAGAAAGTTCTGCCGGACAGAGCTGCACTATAGGATTGCTCTAAAAAGCATGCTTCCGAAATTTACTTGAAATGAGGTGCTGCTTTGGATTACTTTATGCCACCTCAAAATATTTAATGTCAACATTTGATTAGGTGTTTTCAGTATCTATATAGCATGTAAAGGGAGATACAACTCCAGTATCAGCTCATTTTCTTACAAAGTTATCTAATATCTATAGCAACAGGCCTGGCAAAACACTTTAGCAGGTCCTCACTAAACACTATTTAGTTCAAGTAATAATGCAGAATTTTAAGAAGGCAGTAAGTAGCACTGTTATTTAAATGAAGCAAAATTATTAAGATAAGTAGGAAGCAGCTCTTAATTTTTTCAACCAATATTTACTGAGCCCCACACCTCTGTCTGCCTGTCCTCCCCTCTCCACCCTATTCTGTGCCCTGAGAAGCTGACCCATAATGCCTTGCATCAAAGGGATCCTCCTCCCTCTAGCTTCCTATAGGTTCCAATTGGAGGCACTGGCAGGAGATTCCAAGGTAGGAGGAAAGTCAGGAATGTCTGCTCAACATGGGTTGACCTTGGTCCTCAGCTAAAGGTCAAGCTCCTCTCAGGCAGCCCTCTTTACAAAGCGGGTTACACCCCTCTAGGTTCTTGTCACCGTCTCTACCCCTAGCCCTAGACCTTACTTCAGTGAAGGTGCCCGTCTTTTACTGGCCTCAGAATATGTCATTATCCCTTCTAGGTTTCCTAAGTCCTGCCAACACATTTGTAAATATTCTTATTAAACATTCCCTAAATACCAAGTTTAAGTATGCTAAGCATGTTTCCTGTCCAAACCCATACAAATATAATCACGTATGTTTTCAGACACAGGTCTAGGCCCTTAGAGAACTCCAGCTAATCCAAAGAAGCATAGTTCCTAGAAATGTAGCCCTTTTAAAAAAGTTAATTGCTTTTCAATAATAATGCCCCATCCAGATGATATTCAAAAAGTTACACTAATAGAGTAGAAATGTTCATTTTAATGGGCCCTCATTTCTGCACAATCCTATTTACTGTATTTAACTTAAGACAGTCATCAAATATTTTGGTTTTGTACATCATAAAATGCTTATACGAAAATGACAAACTAGCCTAACAGCACTAATAGCCTGTCAGACATGAACTCAGAGTCTAATTGTAAAGCCAGATATTAAGAAAATTATTTAGGTAATTTAGCCCATTTTTATCCTAATCATGTATATATTTTTCAAAAATATGTGTTTATTCATTTCAGACAGAGGAAGGGAGAAGGAAAGAGAGATAGAAACATCAATGATGAGAGAGAATCATGGATGGGCTGCCTCCTGCACATCCCCTACCGGGGATCGAGCCCACAACCCAGGCATGTGCCCAGACCAGGAATGGAACTGTGACCTCCTGGTTCATGGGTTGACACTCAACCACTGAGCCACACCAGCTGGGCTCATGTATGTATTTTAAGCAGAAGCATTCATTTCTTAAAAAAAAAAAATCTGGCTTCATATTTCTCTTTATCATGTTAGAATATAAAAGATATGAATTCAGTTTAATAAACATGTATTAAGTACCTATTAAGCATTTTAATAGGCACTAAAGCGAACAAGATACATTTCTTGAGAATCTTATATTCTTATAAAGGAGACCACAGGAATACAAATTACTGTTAACAAAATACTAATTAACTGTTACTAAATATACATACAACTTCATGGGTGCTTTTACCCCCGATACCTTTTGATTGTTTTCAGTCTTTTCCCCCAACAGGTAAATTATATTAGATTACAATGTAAATTTATTATACAGTTTAGTCTAAATGAAATGTCACTTAATGAAAGTTTAAGTATAATAAGAAAAGGAAAAATCAAATTAGTAAACTCTCGTGTCTCCATTTTTTAAACATCCTAAAAACGAAATTTTATAAACTGCCTAAGAGTGAGCATATAACCAACACAGAATTTGATATGGCTCCCTCAATTTGCCTGTATATTCTTAAAATGTGGGTAAACTGTGCTCAACAGCTTCATAATATGTTGAGGAAGTTAGATTAAAGGTTCTAAAATCAGAAATTTGTAGTTTAGGAAGTCAGCTTGGATCATATTTCTTGGGATAATAATTATTCATGTGCTTATTTAAACCCTAGCTTCCTTTTAGACTTTATGTCACCCTGAATATGTACCTTTTTAACTTAGACTAATAATGCACATGACTTCTAAGGTGTCAAGCATGCCCATCTTTCACTGTTGAATCTTAAATAAATACAGGAAATCCTAATACAAGGCTGCTGCTGTGTTTTAGGAGAATAATTTACCCACAAATATTAACAGCTAAGTGTTTTGGATCATCAGTTGTTTAAGATGATTCACTGGATCCCACCTGAGAGAACTTTCTAGCTCAAGTAATCAAATGCTCTGTAAAAAGGCACCCTAAAATGTCTAAAAAGGCATGCCTCTCTCCGTCTTTAAACATAGCACCACACTGGAAATGTTGCCTATAGCATGTGTCAACTACTAATGGCAACAAAGAAGTCAGTTTCCTTACAGATCACATAGGGGCCCTAACATGATTTTCAATCACCCACAGCCCTTTCTGTCACTTCCTTCCATACAGCCCACAACTTCCAAAGTTCACAGTTACGGTTACACACACTTACAGGAGGAAAAACTAAAGGTCTGAACCAATCAGTGCAGAGGATTCTTGAGACAGTGAGGGAAACACACACACACACACAGCCAGTTATCATTGTACCTTTATTCAATCATTCCTAAGAAGTTGGGTGTAAATCAAATATAACAAAATAAACTAATCCTTTCCAACTGACTTAAGAAATCATTTCACAAACTATTTTCCTTAATATCTAATTAACCTTTAATAAGCCATGGTTCCCGATGACTTAACTTTAAATTATACTTTCTGTCAAAGGCTTAGTGACCTGTAATAATAATCTTTGGAACATGTAAATGAATTAAGGAGGCATTTTCTCTGGCGAGTCTCTTTGCAAACTGTGAGAAATCATCCTGTTTCATTTGCTTGATATATCCCAGTTTCTCCTGTATTCAATCTCCATAATGTGTAACGTATAGCCAGTCATACTGTTTTCAGTGCACTCAGAGTGTATGAACCCTAACCGCAGGAGAGAAAAGCTATGTGCAAGTGACACCTGGGCTCGTTGATACCACCTACTGCGCATTTTGTTTTTCCGAGGCTCTCCAAAAACCTGACCAAAAACGAAGGTCCTGATGCATAATTGTATGGTGAGATGATGAGTACCAGAAGTCTTCAACTGTGTTTAAATGTCTCATGAAAAAAAAACAAGAGATACTAGAGACTAGCATGGAGTGCTTGGCCTTAGAAGATGGTTCCCATCTGAGTGGTGAGCGAGAAGGTGGCTTCAGCAAACAAAAAGGTGTTAAATCAGAGAGTCTCTAACAGGTTACAGCAGGTGGTGATGGCAGGATAAAGAAAGTTAGCAAGAATGAAGTAGTCTGGAGTCTATCCAGCCAGTGTGGGAAAGCTCCAGGCATGCTAAAAAACGTGAGAGAGTTTTGGCCCCAGACCCAGGGCTATAAAAACAAAGACCCTTAGGAATGTGGTAAAAGAAGGATCCAGAAGAAGAACAAAACCATGGACAGACTGGATGCTATGGAGGATGAGCAGGGCCCAACTATAATCTGAAAAGTTGGAAACATTAGAACAAAGCAGACTCAGCTCTAAACACTGTTCTGGCAAACCAGGAGAAGTGCCTACTAGTGGAAGGAAATGCAGACGTCTGGCCAGCCCCTGCTGGGGTGAGCTCACCCAGAGTGACCACCACTGATTCCTGACTGGACACCAGCTGGTGACGCTGGCCCAATTTCCACCCCAGGTCAACCTCTGAGATAAATTTCCTGGAATGCTGCTAAAGCTGTGTGTGGCCTCCCTTCTTCCTTCCTCTTCAGGTCACTGCGCTGACTAGCTGTGTGAGGTCAGGCCTCCACCCTTCCGATTTCTGGCCCTCCTGCCACTCCTCCCAACGCTCTGCCTCTCTAGAGGTCGACTCTGGTTTCTTCACTTTGGGTAGCTTTCCTCATCTGTACAATGAGTAGCCTGAACCAGATTATCTTAAAGTTCCTTCCAGTTCTAACATTCTATGATTCTTGGATGTTATAAATTCCCAGAATCCTAAAATTTAGAGTTGAAAGGAACTTCAGAAGTCATCTATTCAACCTCCTGCTCAACCTAAGCTAACCCAGCCAGAACTAATAAGCTTTGAAAGTTCTATGTAGTTGTGTTTGGCTGGCTGAATACAGCAATAATCAAAGCTTTAAAACCTTAAAGCATGAAATATATATATATATATATGATTTTTAGAACATCTAAGAAAAAGTTTGAAGGAGCTGAAGCCCACAGAGCAGCATGTTCTATTGCTTAGAAGTCTGTATCTACGCAGCATTCCCAGGCTTTGTGTTTTCACAATATCCAGGGCATATTAAACAAATCACAAGGGATGCCAGAAAACTCTCCAAATACAACTAATTTTCAATTTATTAGTATGTTTGTAAATATATAAGACAGGGTGATGAGATGTCACAACATCAAATAAATCCACAAAAAGAGAATAAAGAGTATAAAGGAGAACGAGTCATATTTCATGATGCATTCAAACAAAACCAGAAAGAATGCCATCTGTTCTAAAAGGGTAAATTTTACTTAGTAAGCTACTTTTCAAAAAAAAATTTTTTATCTCTGATAATAAATAGTCTCTTTCCCTCCTCTAAAGAATTATTTTCTTAACAAAGTCTATGCCGATTATCACACTACAGATCTTGAAGCAATTATTGGATGTATTTAAGAAATGAGCACTTAAAACAATAATAATTACCCATGTGTTTTATTATGAATCACTTAAGAGTGGTAATTTCGTAAATAAATAAGAGATATATACTTAGTTAGGATAATATCGATTCTCCCAAAATTGATGTATGGATTTAATGCCATTCCAATAATAATCCTATCCATTTTTTAATGGAAATTGATAAACTGATTTCAAGATTTACAAAGAAATGCAAAGGACCTAGAATAGTGAAGACTACTTGGAAGAATATACACTTAATTTACTGCTACAAAAATTCAAACCATGTAGTGTTGACACAAAGATACATACAGAACAAAACAAAGAGTCCAGAAAAAGAAAGACCTAACTGTTGTTACCTGATTTATAACAAAGATGACACTGAAATTCAAAGGAGAAAAAGAAAATGTCTTTTCAATAAATGGTGCTGGATCATTAGATATTCATATTGGGGGAGGGGAGGACAAATCATGACTCTATCCACACCAAACACAAAAATTAATTAGAAATGGATTGCAGGCCTAAATGTAAAAGATAAAGAAAATATAAGTCTATTTCTTTCACCAGGTGGGGGAAGTTTTCTGTCATTATTTCTTCAAATAGGTTTTCAGTATCTTGCTCTCTCTCTTCTTCTGGCACCCCCATAATTCGGATGTTGGTACCCTTGAAGTTGTCCCAGAGGCTCCTTACACTATCTTCATATTTTTGGACTCTTTTTTCTTTTTTCTTTTCTGGTTGGGTATTTTTTGCTTCTTTGTATTTCAAATCTTTGACTTGATTCTTGCGATCCTCTAGTCTGCTGTTGGATCTCTGTATATTATTTTTAATTTCAGTCAGTGTATGCTTAATTCCTAGTTGGTCCTTTTTCATATCCTCGAGGTTCTCATTTAATTTATCGGCCTTTTCTAGAAAATTCTTGAAAAACCTTATAACCGTGGTTTTGAACTCTATATCCAGTCATTTGCTTTCCTCCATTTCTTTCATTTGTGACCTGTTTCTTTGTCTCTGCATTTTGGCTGTTTCCTTGAGTTGATAGAATGGCTTTGTGTGCTAGGTGTCCTATAGGGCCCGGTGGCTCAGCCTCCCCAGTTACCTGAGATAGACACTCTTGGTGCACCCCTTTGTAGGCTGTGTGCACAGTCTTGTTGTAGTTAAGCCTTGATTGTTGTTGGTATCACTGGGAGGAATTGACCTCCAGGCCAATTGGCTGTGAGGATCAGCAGAGAACCCCAAACAAAAGGAATCCAAAGAGGACCACACCAAGATACGTCATAATTAAAATGCCAAGAGCAAAAGACAAAGAGAGAATATTAAAAGCAGCAAGAGAAAAACAGTTAGTTACCTACAAGGGAGCACCCATATGATTGTCAGCTGATTTCTCAACAGAAACTATGCAGGCCAGATGGGAGTGGCAAGAAATATTCAAAGTGATGAATAGCAAGAACCTACAACCAAGATTACTCTTCCCAGCAAAGCTATCATTCAGAATTGAAGGTCAGATCAAGAGCTTCACAGATAAGAAAAAGCTATAGGAGTTCATCACCGCCAAACTAGTATTATATGAAATGCTGAAAGGTATTCTTTAAGAAGAGGAAGAAGAAGAAAAAGGTAAAGATAAAATTTATGAACAACAAATACATATCTATCAACAAGTGAATCTAAAAACCAAGTGAATAAAAAATCTGATGAACAGAATAAACTGGTGAATATAATAGAATCAGGGGCATAGAAAGGGAGTAGACTGACAATTCTCAGGGGGAAAGGGGTGTGGGGGTGCGGGAAGAGACTGGACAAAAATCGTACACCTATGGATGAGGACAGTGGGGGGGGGCGGGGGTAAGGGCAGAGGGTGGGGTGGGAACCGGGTGGAGGGGAGCTATGGGGGAAAAAAAGGAACAATTATAATAATCTGAACAATAAAGATTTATTAAAAAGAAAATATAAGGATATATCTTCATGACCTTAAAGGAAGCAAAGCTTTTTTAAAAGATACAAAAAGCAATGGTCATAAAAGATGGGTATACTGTACTTCATTAAAATTAAGAACTTCTATTCATTAAAAGACACTAATCAGACAGTGAAGGGAAAAATTGAAAATAGGAAGAAGATATTCTGATACATGTATCTGATGAAGAATTTGTATCCAGACTATATTTGAAAATCTATAAACCAATAAAAAAATCCAATATAAAAAGTGAACAAAATGTTAAGCTGTAAGTTATGTGAATTATAGTCAATAAAGCTGTTATTTTTAAAAAGTGAGCAAAAAACTTGAAAGACACTTCACAACAGAGAATAGCCATTTGCCCAATAAATTTATGAAAAAAAGCTCAACATCATTAATCATTAGGAAAACACATTATAAGCTAATACCCACCAGAAGGCCTACACTTAAAAGGACTGACAATACCAAGTGTGAGGGACTTGTAGAGTAATTAGATTCCTCATGCTCTGCCTGGTAATATCTACCAAAGCTGAACATACACATATCATACCAGCTCCATAACCTACCTACCAGTTCCTCTATTATGAGTAAGTGCACATGTTGACCAAATGATATGAACACAAATAATTATAGCAATTTTATACATTATAGTCAAAATTTTAAAAAATCCAAATACCCATTAATAGAGAAATAAATTGTGGTCTATTCTGTGATAGAACACTACACAGCATTTAAAGAAAGAACCAACATCTGCTGCACATAACAACAAGGATGAATCAAACCAATAATGATGCACTAAAGAGGCCAGACACAAAAGGAGGTATATTATAGGACTTCCTTTTTATGAGGTACAAGAATAGGTGAAATCAATCTACAAAGCTAAAAGTAAGACTGATGGCTATTTTCAGGGAGTACAAACTGAGATGGGGTATGAGGGTGTTTTCTGGTTGTGGGAAATGTTATAGAATGACCTGGATGGCCATTATATGAGTACTAGAGGCCCGATGCACGAAGATTCGTGCAAGAATGGGCCTTCCTTCCCCTGGCTGCCAGCACTGCCTTCGCTCTGGCCCAGAGCTGCCTTTCTGCCTTCCCACGCTGCCCAGAGGCCCGGAGCGGCCCGCCCCACCCCCGGCTGCTCGGCGCCTGCATATGCAAATTAAGCCACCATCTTTGTTGGGTTAATTTGCATATTCACTCCTGATTGGCTGGTGGGTGTCGCGAAGGTACGGTCCATTTGCATCTTACTCTTTTATTAGTGTAGATACCCACTTATTTAAAATGTGTGCACTATACTGTGTGTTCCACCTCAATAAAAATTTTAAACAAAGAAACAAGTCAATAAAAATATTCCATTGTGCTCCATGATGGCACAAATCAGGTCTTATTTACATATTCGCACTTTCCAGGGCCTAATACAATGCCTGCTCAGTTTGTTGAATTTAATTAAACTGGCCAGGTAGTTCCAACTACATGACCTTAACTAGATGATTTTAGTATAATGTCTGAGTTATCAATAGTAGAACTATAGCTGTGGGCTTGCTTCCTGTAGACTCCTTTTAAATTCCCAACCTATTCATATTTTAAGTATCTGGCTTATCCCCACCCCCACCCCCCACCCGCCAAAAAAAAAAGGGAGATAGGATCATTTGCATATTGAAAAGCAACCCTATTTGCAGGGTTTAAACAAGATTTAAATAAAAAAGGCAAAGGAAAAAGAAACAAAGAAAGGTACTGCAGTGGCGCCCTAGAAAGCAGATGTTCATTAGGGCCCAGACACAGATTACTATCACAATGTACTTATCTGAACAAGCTCTCCTCAGACCACACAGTCAAATCAAATTTTGAAGGCTCAAAGGATGTGCACTGAAGAACATCCTGTCCTGCTGAAACATGAATCTGAATTTTGTGGTAGAGACAGAGGGGTAGAAAAGAACACTGGATAATAACCCACTATCATTTTAAATCCTGCTTTTATATCAAGTTATAATCTATTCTTTAAAAAACAATCAACATTTAATATTTCTGCTATTAAAATTTAAATCTAAGGAACATTACCAAGAAACATTTTTTTAGTCTTTTACAAATTAAAAACACACAATACTTTTGTGATTATTTTTAGATAAAAAATAGTTTTGTGAAATATTCAAGAAACAGAAAAAGTGGTTATGAATACTGGTAAAGTATGGGTGAAGAAAAAATGGAAATGTCTTACCATTTCACTATGCCCTAGTTACATTCCAATCTCATTAGATACATACATTTATCATCAAAATACTTTCTATTATGCTAATTATGTTCTCTTTTATTCAAAGTATTACATCATGTCTGCGCTTCTTTAACACACTTGTACATTAACCAATAACATTTTTATTTAAAATTTCCACATAAAATTGGATAAGGAATCAGGAAGAAAATCAAATTCAAAGAGGCAATTGTTGTTAGGAAATTCTTAATCATAAACTGTAGCATTAAGAGGTAGTAAAGAGTTCTTTAGCAAAGTAAGTCAGGCACACGTGGCCCCTAATTCAGGCTAATGCAGAATGAGCAGCTTATATGTGACAATTACCCTGGCAGATCCATCCCGGGCACCTACACCTGTGGATGTAAGCCCAGAGTGGCACTAGTCTTAGTGTGCAGGAAGAGTACTTGAGAGTATGAGTTGGGGAGAAGGGAGAAGAAGGAAGGAGTGAGGGGAGAAGAGGAAAAGGGAGAGAGGAAACACTTCGCAGGCTCTTAGATATGAAATATAGGAAATGAATTTCAAGTTCTAAATAACTGACAAGTGAACTTTTTGGAATCAAACCTGTTGGAAACACAACTCACTTGTAAAATAAGGTATGCCCAATCCTTAAACAAGTCATATAGAGCCCCAGAAAAATGCCATCTGTCCAGCTTTAGGATTTTTGCTCTAACACTTTCTCTGGCAGCCAAATCTTTCTGTGTTGTTGTTTAATAAAAGTATGCAAGTGATCAAGTGGAATGAAAGCTACAAAGAGACTGAGATTAGGAACCTTTTTCTTAAGACTTCCATTTTTAAAACAATGAAATTAATCAAAGCTGTGCTTTGGGAGACAGGGGTGGGGTGGGGGTGGGGGGAGCACGGGTGGTGCAGAGAGGCTCTTGGGGAGTATTTCAGTTAATGACCTGAAAATAAAAACTGGTAATTTTTTCTTTTTATAAATGTTTGCATTAGTCAAAAGCCTGTTGGTGATAAATCCAAATTGCTGTTGAGAAGACAAAGGAAGATTTACTTTTTCTTATAAACAAATATTTTATCTGAGACTTTATTTTATAAACTATGAAAATATTTCCTTGTTATTCTATAGGTAAAAAAGGGTTTAGAGGTTCTCCAGTAGTAGAAACACACTTCCAATTGCAACTCTCAAAATCACCATGTTTAAAAAGTGTTAAATATGGTTTTGCTCAGTGGATAGAGTGTTGGCCTGTGGACCAAACGGTCCCGGGATGGAATTCCGATCAAGGGCCAGTACCTTGGTTGTAGGCTCCTCCCCGGCCTGGGTCCTGGTCAGAGTACGTGCAGGAGGCAACCAATCGATGTGTTTCTCTCACATTGATGTTTCTCTCTGTCTCTCCCTCTCTCTTCCACTCTCTCTAAAAGATCAATGAAAAATATCCTCAAGTGAAGATTAATAAAAATATAAAAATAAGAACATAAAAATGTATTAAACAGGGAAAATAGTATAGTGTCATTTGAAGAGTTAAAGATAAATGTAAATTTAATCTAAAATTCATTTTGGCAACTTTGGTTTGCCCTAAGACTCTCAAGTTAATAGCACAATATTCCATGATATATCCAATTCTCCCATTCTAATGGTTACATTTTTAATTTATAAAATAAAACTGGTATCATGTAAAATGGGCCCACACCCTTGCAGAGCTGGAATATGATGCATTTTTCCTTCAATATCAGTAAAAAATATTTTTGAGACCTCTGAAATGATCTAATTTTATTACACAAAACCTTTCCCTGAACCCACTCTACTTGGGACCCGGCAGCCCAATAGCATGTGTTCAATGAGCAGCCAGAGGGACTTGTTCCATGTCCCACACTGAGGCCTGACAGAGGACAGCATGACTCCTGAAGGACTGCGTTCCACTTGCAGAGGGGAATAGCTCAGTTTAAAAGAATTAAAGCTAGATGATGACCAAATAAAGAGAATGAACAGCTACTAGTATGTCCACGAAAGATGAGGAATAATAAAAAATCTGTTATTTTCTAATGAAACCCCAGCTCACATTAGACACATTATCAATGTGTAGTTTGCAGGCATACAGTGATCAAATCAACAACATAACAAAACTCCAAACTTAATTTTTTCCCCTTTGCCATAAACAAGGCTAACAAATTAAGAGAAAAAAAAACATCATTTCAAAATGGTTTAAAAAAAACAAAAGTAACATTTCTGGATAACCATTATGTCATCATTTAAGATTATATTCTCAGACTGTCACAACCCTAATAAGTTGGCCTATGCACATTTATAGCCATAAAACAGGAAAAATAGCCCTGGCTGGTTTGGCTCAGTGGATAGAGCATCGGCCTGCAGACTGAAGGGTCCCCTATTAGACTGCAGTCAGGGGCACATGCCCGGGTTGCAGGCTCCATCCCCAATAGTGGGTGTGCAGGAGGCAGCCAATCAATGATTCTCTCCCATCATTGTTGTTTCCATCTCTCCCTCTCCCTTCCTCTCTGAAATCAATAAAGATATATTAAATTTAGAAAATGGAAAAATAATAATGTAAAATAAGGTAATTAAGTATGAAAATCTGAGGGGAAGAAGTTAACATAAAGTACTAAAAACGTTAACTCTTTAAAATTCTAAATACTCATAAAGAGGATAATGAAGCAGAATAAATACAAAACAATGCTGATTATCAATTCAAAAAATTTTCATTCACTAATCTAAAGCACAACCTCTTTCTAAAAGTCACAGGTTTATTGTAGCTTTAATTAGCACTTTACTTTTTTCTCACAAAATGCATGCCACTGTTTTTAATCCCACATATAAATCTCAGTGTCTTCTCTGTCGCTAAGACCCTTGGGTGAACTATTTTGTAAATATTCTTGGCTTATTTCTGACCATGTCTATTCTGTCTTCCCTAGCAGATGGTGAGATGCTGGAGAGCAGGGGCCAAATACTATACTCCCTCACCTTTCCCAGCGGCAAGTGCAGAGAATTGTGCTCCGGGGTCACTCAGGAAATATGATCGATTGGTATTTTAGCTCTTCATGAACCTCCGCCATTTTCCAACAAGCTACCAGCTTACAACTTAACCTAATTCCAGAATACAAATGTTACAGCCAATGTCGGAAATCACCCACCGGACATCGAGTTCTGTGCTTACAGTACCAGATATATAAGCAAGTTAACTGTTCATATTAGCCTCTAAGCTCTCTTTTAGAATCTAGGTTTCATATTCATCCTCCAGAAGACTGTTCTCCATCCTCTAAAATGGCAAATGCACTCATTTAAGAATTAGCCAAAAGACAATGTATGGAGAAGGACAATGTTCAGTTTTATACATTTTCTCCCCTAGGAGGTCTAGGATGTTTATCTTCACCCTTTCCTTTTTGTCTCTCTTTTTCTCGTCATCTGTGACACACTTATTTTCCAGTGCTTGTCTGAAAAATTAAAATATTCATATAATTATGTTAAGGAGTCTAGATGCACCAAGGAAAAATAAGGAATTTGGTTATGGGAGACATGTTCAGTTTGTTCTTGGCTTAGCTGTCATCAGGGAGAAAGGGAAACCTTTACACTTTTCCCCTCACGTCGAACTGAGTAAGAAATGTTTAGTTTTGTTATCGAATTTGTGTATGCGCTCAAATTTGTGTGTGCTCACACATGGCTTCTAAGACATTTTGCTGTGTGTCATCTGACCAAACTAGTGGTAAACATCTGTTATCATCCAAGTGCTGCGTCTTAGGAGGCACAGCCGACTGCCACCAGGTTTTATTACTTATTCACAAGCAGAAGCCAGAACATTTAAACTCATTCCACATGAAATCCCCAAGCCCAAAGTTCAATCTTGAATACTATGTGGATTGATTTTTTTTTTAATGTTTTCCTTTTTTTGTTAATCCTCACCTGAGGATATTCCTCCCACTGATTTTGAGAGAGAATGGAATGGATGGGGTCAAGACTGAGAAACATAGATGTGTGAGAGACAATGTGTGAGAGACACATCAATTGGTTGCCTCTCACAAGGGCCCTATCAGGGCGGGGATAGAACCTGCAACCCAGGTACATGCCCTTGACCTTGTGGTCTGTGGGAGGACACTCTAGCCACTGAGAGATACTGGCCTGGGCTATATGGTTTGATTTTATGCCAAATATTATGACACTGCATTTAAATCCCTGGCATATCACACTACATTTTCTTTAAAATAGGCTATGTTACACTGAATAAAAGAGCACCTTACATGTTCCCACTAGTCCTATATTAAAAAGCTAGAAGGCTGAATGTCACATTTAGGGTTATGCAACTCAGTAACTGAGAGATAACTATAATTCTGAACACCACAAGGACAGTTTATATTTTCATTATTATCCATTAAATGAATAAATGTTTGTTTTGTTTTGTTTTGACCAAGTCTGAAATACCCTGGAAAAAAGGGGGCTTTTCTTGAAAATTAATCAGGAAAAAGTTTGGATTGTGTTGGTTGGGGCCAGTGAGAGAAGGCAAAGACAGGCTGTCACCAATTCATCACATATAGCATTTCCCACCCTCAATATAACACTATGAGATTTTTCTCTGACACCTTACTTTTTAATAAAGATTGAATAAAAAGGCACTTTTGATTCCATAAATGAAGCATTGACCAATTGATTTGTGATTCATTTTAGGGATCTTACTCGAGTCATAAAACATTTGAAAGTTTTATTATAGGAACAAAATAAAACACAAATCTAACTATATTGAGATTTCATTAAAAAATTAGGTTGGATTTATTATACTTGTAGATTTTGGACTATGATTATTTTGCTAGTCTAGAAAAATTTTGCAGGTACTTACACTGAATAATAATAGTTACTAACAAGCATTTATTTAGCACCTACTGTTCTGTGAATGAAGCAAGCAACTAGGGAGGTGTTGATACCCTTTGAAGAGAGACTAACAAAGGAATTGCAAGACCATGCTTGGGAAAAATAAACTTTTGTGAACTGAGCATCCAATATCAAACAAACTAGACAAGAAATTTTTCATCTTTAAGAAGAATGAACGATATTTAAGTGTCCATGTCATTTTCACTAAGCCCTTATCCTTTTACTCTAGATCTTCCTCACAAGATTTTTAGTCATTAAGCAGATATAGAGAGGGGGAAATTTTTTTCTTTCCTGGCAACTCCCTCCTGAGTCAAAGGAAAAGAAAAAAAAAAATCCCTTTGTCTTTAGTTAGACCCATAACTTAAAATTTCTGTACTCATTAAGTATGCTGGGGTAATTTTACAGTTACAATAAACCAGTAAGCAAAATACAAAGTCTGAGCAATAAATCAGTAAAGTTTTAATTTTTTTTTCTTAAAAGTGTAATACATGGAAATTGCCCATATCTGAATTTAAATTCAAAGCCAAGATTGCCAAATATGTAAGGTATATTTAGTTATACTGGTACTAAATGACTGAATACTTTCTTACTTCTCTTCACTTATCTTTTCCTGTTCCCTTCTAGTAGCTTAAAATTTGGCTCCCAAAATATAAAGAAATGATATGCATTATGGGAAATTCAAAAGTAATAGCTATCCAAGGGGAAGGGTGCTATAATACTGCATTATAATTTTAACATTTCCATGACCTTGATTCTCCCAACACCACTTCCAGATAGCCACAATGCCCCACTCACCTAAGGAAATAAGGTGTATTCATTGTGTAAAATATGACATTACTGTATTGATACATTTAAGCAAACTTTATTCACCTCAGAAATGTGGTTACTTCTTAAGACACAAAGCCCTCCAAGTCTTAAGATCCTACTTCTCTACCTCCAACCCACCTTAAAACGCTCCGTAGTTCTATGTATCAAATTATGACCCCAAATTTCTGGAGAAACAAATTGATACAATATTCATTTGGCTACAAGTAAGTAGAAGTTAAGGAATTCAGCAAAATGTGAATGCACCCTGAAATTCAACTCACATGAACTGTTTTGTTCTAGTAGCCTTCATTAATAGAATCCTAAATTATATTACTTATTATTTTCCAGATTTTGAATCTCAGTTCAGGTATGTTCTTTGGCATACACTTACACCAAATGGCTCTAAAACAAACTTATGTTTTAGAAACAAACATTTCTTTAGCATAGAAAAACAATACTGCTGTATACATAAAACTTAAAAACCAAGCTTTCATTATAATATATTTTATAGAAACATTTTGATAACTATAAATAAAGATCACAAAATTTGTCAAATTGCTTTTAGCTAGCACAAAAAGTAGGTACATGAAATAAATAACATTTTGTACTTCCCTTTCTTCAAAAGACAGAATAAGTGCTTCAATTCCCATAAATATTTGCATGCATTCAATGGCAATAAGGTAAGTTGTAATATATTTGAAATAAGTAGACCATGATTGAAGGGTTGCTTTTTACCATAAGTGAAATTAATACATCCATTGTATAAAAATGTTTAATACACATCTTTAGAAAAATACACTGAATTATCTGTGTAGCTTCAAAGTGGATACCAAATTTAATTTTTCATAACCTAGCATATGTCATTTAATATAATTCAGAAAATCCTTTAGAACAAGATGTGCTTATATAGGAAGGTATATCAAACTGCATCTTAGAATGAGTCTGTCAGGTGACAAAGAGCACCTGCTGTGATAAGACCATCCTGACAGAGAGGCAAAAAACACAACAAGCGTGTAAAATCAGGTTACTTGAAATCTATGTTGCTCTACACTAAGGAATGATGAAAATTTCACAATCTCATTTCCACCCATATCCTGCACTTCCAAAGCCTCCTCAAATGTACTTTATGTTTAATGCAGCCATGTTATTTTCCAATGATTTCCTCTTTCTGTCAAAGAGCGAAATATACCAATATGGTCACACACTGTCATACAGCTCCATATATTTTTGTTGTTGTTGCTAATAAAATGTACAAAGTAACCAATAGGTTTTTTTACGGGGAAAAATTACTAAATAAGTTTTCCAAAATAGACTCCGATTGAATGATTAACACAAGAAAAATAATTTGACAATGTGAACTTTTAAAAGGATAACAAAACTCATTTTCAAGGGCCATGTTAATTGGTATCTATTTCTTCTGATGAAAAGAAATCCCATCTGTTTGTTCTTCCTCAGTTTAAAACAATCACAGCCATCTCTTGATCAATGTTTATGGCAGATACCACTGTGTAAATGACCATGCCATTCCTCAGTTTTTGATAGAGCTTCCAACCAGAAGTTTCAAAACAACTCTGACTAGTAAACATATCACTGTACTGTAAACAGTGATGTTTTCTATCCCATACTTCAGGAAGGTCAAAACGCACACACAGGCAAGGATCATCACTATAGACAACAGATTCCAAGTGAGTTTATTAACTCTTTAGGTAGATTAGGCAACACTTGTTTTAAAACTAAAGATCAAAAGAAGTCTCTCTCTCTCTTTTTTTTTTTAAATGATTTGTACTACCATGTTACCAGCAGATATGTAAGGGAGAAAAAAGAGGACTATGTGTCCCGAAATGTGATTATCTAAAATCTGCAACTAGTCACTTTACATTTTAGGAGATGCCTCTTTCTGAAATAATCAAGATACTTTACAATAGGGAATTTACATTTAATTATCAAATTTTAATACCATTTATATAGGTCAAGTGAGTATATATGTCCTTCCCCGGAAACAAAGAGATTCAGAGTAAATAGGATTTCAGATTTCATAGTAGCAACCGCAAGATATGTTTTGAGAATGTCATTTACTGTAACACAAATCAATATTAAATGCTTTATGCAGGAAGCACACTTTCAGAAAATGGGCCCTAAAGCTTTCTGGGATCCGACCCTAATTACCAGAGCAGGCTCTTGCCGTTTGCCTCTCTCTTCAATTATTTACGGGGCAAAAAGAGCCAAATGGTATTGCATTAGCTATATTAAATGCTACGCACTTGGTTTCTAACTTACTAATGGTACATAAAAATTACTAAGGTGAATGTGCCTGTAGGAACAGGCCTTTTTTCTTTACCTGAGTGTACATATTTATTATTCATATAGTTAAGTGTTGACTGGGCTGCTCTTTAGCCACCCAATGCTGCATAATTTAAACAAGTGCATCAAGCATATATGCTATCTAAAAGGTAGTGCATTGATTACACCTCAAAATTTCTTTGCACAACTCATATTTACAATGTAGCTCACACACACAAAAAAAACACATGCATCTCCCTCCGGCCCCTGAAAACAAATTTATGGGGACCACACAGAAATGAATAATGGCTATCCTTGCTGCTACCATCTCGCTGCTTTCTGGTGACCCAAAGTAAAGTAAGAATGGGGCGGGGGTGTGTGCTGGGAATGAAGCCCTTGAGGGCTAGGAAATGCCGGGTCTCTGTGCTGACAAGTGTCCTTTTGGACAAATACTGTTGTAAGTGCACAACGTGGACCACCCGCACTGTAAGAAAGAAAAGCTTATCGAGGTTGAATCAGAGCTTCTTTGCACCAGGCCAGAAATGCCCTCTGCCGCAAGCAGGTCGTGATTACAACCTCCCAAAGAAAGTTCAGACACTGCATCCACATTCGATTCTTTTGTGATCTAGAGGGCTCCTGGAGTCCTGACAGGAGATGCTAATTGCTGTAGAAGGCTGGTGCATCCAACGTCCACCTTCCCAAACTGTGGGAGAAGCTTCCAAAGCAGTGAAATCCTCACTCCTCATGGATGGATATATATATATATATATATATAAAATGAGGTCAGAGGGCATCCAATTATTGTAAAATTAAGGTAGGCTCATTAACCAAGTACCCAGGGTCCCTAGAAAGCCAGTGGCAATTTGCAGGGCTACACGTCATCAGCTGGGTTACCTAAGAATATGCCAAGGCCACTTTGGAGAAAGCACCGTTGGAAATCGATCTGTGGGAAACACACAAGGTAGTATTTTTCTAAACTAAATACAAAGTCACTTCTTCCTCTGCCCTGAAATCCGCCCATTGTCCCTCCTAAGCAAAAGCTACAGGGAAGATTAAAAGGGACATCAATGAACGCTGTGTGGACTTTGGCCACTTTCCTACCCAAAACACCAGCGTAAAAGTGGAAATCAGTAACCAGGTGAAGTGCCACACCGCACAAAGATCAAGGCGAGGGGCGGCGCTCAGGGCCGGAGACGGGAGGTAAACGTCCCGTCCCCCCGGCTCCAGCCCCAGAAATCGCTCGCGCGCGCGGGAGACGAAGGGGCGTCTCCGGGAAGCGGGGGGCTCCGAGGCACTCCAAGGGAAGCCAAGAGTTACTACTGGTCGCAGGGCGGGGCCGAGGAGAGGGGGTCGAAAAGCCGCACAGCCAGCGGGTCCCACCAGCGCAGCAGCCAAGCTCGGCGAGAGGCTCGGCAAGGGGCTCGGCTAGGGGCGCCGCTCGGCCCCGCGACCCTCCCTCCTCCGGGGCCAGGAAGGAGCGGGCGGCTCTTTCCTGTCTAGTCTCTCCCCCCGCGGCTTTCTGTAACTCGATCCCGCACTCCGCTCCCCCGGCAGCCGCCGCCCAGCGCGCCGCCCGGCTCTGCCCAGGCCGGCGCTATAGTTAGCAACCTTCCATCAACTCCGCCGCCGGCGGGGTCGAGCGCGCGCCCCTCCCGGGCCCGAGCCGCGCGCCCCCGGGTCCCCCACCCCAGCGCTCCTTTACCTTCGCTTGAAGATACTGGGGGTAGTAGTAGGTGGCGTACTGAGGGTACATCTGCTGTTTCCACACTTTGCCCATGAAGCTGGAAGGGAGCCTGCCGTGCAGGGTCGCGGGCACTTTGGGGTTTCCAAGTCTCGATCTCTCCTGCCTCTCCCTTTCCGGCGGCGGCGGCGGCGGCGGCGGCGGCGGCTGCCGCTGCTCCACCTCCCAGCCCGGACGAGAGGTCCTCCTCCTTCTCCTCTCCTCCTCCTCCTCTTTCTCTTCCTCCTCCTCCCAGGTAGAAAGACACTGCAGGACGCAGAGGGCACCCCGGGCCGGGCGCTCCCAAGGAGTTGCCTCCGGGAGCCCGACTGCTCCGGCACTGCCAAGGGCTGGCGCGCTGGCCGCTCGGCTCGGGCGAGCAGGCTGAGCGGGGCTGGGAGGTGATCAATACAAGTGGAAAGTGCGGCGGAGGTGGCTGCGATCGGTGCCAGGCGGCATCTGGGGTGGGTGCGCCCGATTAGGAGAGGGGAGAGGGGCTGGCGTGCGGAGGCCGTGGGGGAAGGGCGGGCGGGGGCGGGGCTTGGGCGCCTGGAAGCCGGGACCCGCAGGAGGTGAGGGCTGAGTTTAAACCCCTCCTCACCTCCCAGACCCTCCCAGACTCGGCGATTGGGCGCGCAGAAACCCCGGGAGCCCAGATTTGCTTTGTGTCGGGGTGGAGGTGGAATTGGGGGACCCTGCTTAAGAACTGTGGAGTGGACACCTCGTTTGCTCTCACGAGTTTTTAGCTTCGTCAGGGGGAGGGGAGGCAAGAGGAAAGAGGAGGAAATCTGATTTATCTCTCACTTCCCTCCGCCCAGTGATTTCTTTTATTTTCACAAGGGAAGGAAAAATGATTTAGTGCCCAACCACAAGGCTGGAGTCGGGACACCTGGGTTCTGTTCACCCCTTCCCCCCCCCCCCCCGCGCCCCAGGCCACAACACTGCTTTTCTAGGTGACCTTGGGAAGGTTAGTGTCCTTCGGTTTGGTTTTCCCAGATGTGAGAGGTGAAATTATGCCCTCTGCACAAGGGGAGGCAAAGCTTGGAGACACACGCGCGCACGCGCGCGCGCGCGCGCGCACACACACACACACACACACACACACATACACACGCACTCACAACAAATAGACGGATCCTTCTAAAGGGGAGATACCGCTAAGAGGCAGAATGTTATTATTAGAGGACACAATATAGACATCAGCTTTTCTCTGCCTCTTTCTAATACTGCCAGTCTGTCAACTCCCACTCAGGAGCCAGGAAACTCCCTGAGTTTGGAATATTTTAAGGCCATTTTGAAAGTCACACTGGCATATTGTTGCAGTGTGTTTCAGTGACATACAAAATCAATCTCTCTCTCTCTGCCTCTCTCCATCTCCTGGTTGTCACAGCTCTAGACAGCCCCAGACAGCATTGGCTCAGTTCACTACCTAGCTGGATATAATTTAATGGAGTTAATTGGTCCCTGAAGCTGCCTGTAGAAGACTTTTTATATTCTAGCTTAAAAAGAGGTAATACCAAAATGTACAAATAGGATAAGCAAGAAAGACTCCAAATTGGCGTTCTTGCACATCTAAGAAGGAGAAATAAAAAATTCATTTGTTGTTAAATAGAGCTTGATTGCTTTGTTTGGTCGTTTTGGTTTTCCTGAGAGTCTGTTTCCTTAACAGCACGAAGGTAAACCAGAGTTAAATGGAATGCATGATTTTGCTAAACAGTGACAGTTTTATATGATTACATTTCAAAACAGGTTTACTTTAAAACAATGAAACAGTGAACTGAAACCTTTGTAATCTTTATATGATTTAGACACATTTCTAGGTTATACATTTTGACAAGACAAAATAAATCTGAGTTCATCTGAGAACATTTTGGATATTCCAGGAGGCAAATCATGTTATCTTAAATAATACTACTACTAATAATAATAATAATAGTAATAATAATTAATTTATGTGAAATCCTATAGGGACACTAGTATTTACTGAGCTTCTGTAACATTGTGGGCACTGTTGAGGTTCATGTTAATCTGAAGGTTGCAGTAGTTAGCTGTACAACTTTGAGCACTTAAAATAGTTCTCTATATTGTTTCATTGTGGAACCCTTTAATGTGTTTGAGCAGGGAACTGGTATGAACTAACCCGTGCACAGACTAGGAAGGATGATTTGGAGAAATGACTGAGGAAGGGAACAAGTTAAGAACAATCTCAGAAGTTCTAGGCTTGAGGTGATAAGGGAAATTACCAAACTTAGACTGTTCTACTTTGTTCTGGCTGATGAAATTCAGCCTGTTTTAGAGAGCTCAGAAGCACACCCACAATTACGTAGACACTTGATTTATGACTGAGTTGGTATTACAGAGCAGTGGAGAAAGAATGAGCTTTTCAATAAAAGATTCTGGGTCAATTGGCTATTCATATGGAAAAAATGAAACTGGAGCCTTTCCTCACAAAAGGGGAAGAAAAAAGTCCAAGTGAATGAAAGACCTAGATGTAAAAAACAGAACTATAAAGTTGTTAGGAAAACATATAGGGAAATACCTTTGTAGCCTTGAGGTAGGAAAAGATTTCTTTAATAAGGTGACCAAGAGTGCAAGATGGATCAATTTGACTGTATTAAAATTCAGAACACTGATTCATCAAAGGACTCCATCAAGAAAATGAAAAGGCAGGCCACAAAATAGTTATTTGTAATCTATATAACTGCCAAAGCTTAATGTGCACAATATATAAAGGACTCCTTGAAATCAGTAAGGAAAAGAAAAACAACTTGTTAGAATATGAGCAAGAGCATGAACCTGTGCATTTCACAGAGGAGGAAGCACCAGTGTCCCTATAACATGAAAAGATGCTTACACTCGGTATTAAAGGAAATGCAAACCAAAAATGATAAGATTCCATTTCTCTCTCAGCAGACTGGCAACAATTATGCACTTTGAAAATATTAAGAGTAGGTGAAGATGTAAAAAGGGGGGAAATCTTAAAAATACTGCTTACTGGTTAAAGTAAATTGGTACAACCACCACTTGAAAAAACCAATTTGGCTTTACCCAAGTTCATTTGCATGTGTGCCATGACACAGTAATTCCACTTGCAGGTACTAGTATATACCTCAAAGAATTTCTTCTATATGTGCACCATGAGAAATATACAGGATTGTTCATAATATACTAAAAATAACTCAAATGTCTATCAGCTATAGAATGGATAAAAAGGCTGTGGGATGTGCATACAGTAGAACACTTGCAGTGGTGAAAATAAATATACAGCTAAAACCGTCAAAATGGATTGTTTCAAAATTGATGTTGAAGATGCAAGTCAACATAAAACATGATTCCATTTGTGTAAAGTTGTGTAAGAAGAGGTAGTAAAAGAAACTATAAAGAAAAATAAGGGGATTATAACACAAAATTCAGAATAGAAGTTATCTCTGAGGAAGAAGAAGGGACAGGTGTTCAGGGAGAGAACATAGAGGACGGATTAGGGATGGTAATGCTTCCTGGTTTGCACTGGGTTGTGGATCTGTAGAAACATATTTCAGTATTTTCCTTTAAGTGATTCATAGACTCTTTTGTATGTTGCTGTATTTTGTACTAACACATTTTAAAAACAAAACTCAGTTTTTCATTTTAATCACGATCATTTTCAAACAAATACAAAAGTAGAGAGAAGAAAATAATGACTGCTCTGTTCTTAACATCCAACTTCAACATTTATTAGCATACTAGAGGCCCAGCGCGCGATTGAAATCGCAGGAGGAGGCACCCTGCGGGGGGGCCGGGACCCTCGCCTGACTCGCAGCGTCCCCTGGCCCCTTACGTGTGTCCGCTCCAGGGCCGCCCGAGCTGCCGTGCCGGCTCGGGCAGGCCCCCTGCCTCTGTCTCTATCTCCGCTCCAGGCCTCACCTGCACGCTCAACCTCCTCCTATCTGGTTGTGACCCATTACAGAGTCCCAGCCTAATTTGCATATTACCTCTCTCTCTCTCTCTCTCTCTCTCTCTCTCTCTCTCTCTCTATATATATATATATATATATATATATATATATAAATATATATATATATATATATATATATATATATATATATATACACACACACACACACACACACACACACACACACACACACATACATTGTCATTTGTATTTCACACACACATTTTTTATTTTTCTGGAGTGTTTTGAACCAAATCCTAAACATAGAATCATTTCACTTGCAACAATTTTAAAAGTTCTCATTTGTTAGAGGTAGCTATTAAAAGACAAAATATCATAATCATATCTAACAAAATTGACAATAATTTGTTAAGATCAACTAATATCCAGTTCTTGTTCATTTTTCTCCAATTATCTGAAAATCACTTTTCTGTAGTTCATTTGTTTAAATCAGGATGAAACCATGTCCACATATTAAATTTGGTTGATATATCCCTTAAGTCTCATTTAGTATATAAAAGTTCACCCGCATACACACACACTCACTTTTTTTTTTAAATATATTTTATTGATTTTTTACAGGGAGGAAAGGAGAGGGATAGAGAGTTAGAAACATCGATGAGAGGAAACATTGATCAGCTGCCTCCTGCACACCCCCTACTGGGGATGTGCCCGCAACCAAGGTACATGCCCTTGACCGGAATTGAACCTGGGACTCTTCAGTCTGCAGGCTGACACTCTGTCCACTGAGCCAAACTGGTTAGGGCACACACTCGCTTTTTAACTTGCTATTTATCTGTTAAAGAAATTGGGTCACTTGTGCTATAGAATTTCCCACATGGCTGACTGCAACCTTGTGGTGTCATTTAAAGTGATGGTTAGGTCCAGAGGTTTAATTACATGTGACTTCTTTTTTTTTTTTTTTTTTTTTTTTTTGGCAAAAAGTACTTCATAGGCCTAGCCAGTTTGGCTAAGTGGATAGAGCATCAGCCTGAGGACTGAAAAGTCCCAAGTTCGATTCTGGTCAAGGGCACATGCTGCAGGAGGCAGCCAATCAATGATTCTCTCTCATCATTGATATTGCTATCTTTCTCTCCCTCTCCCTTCCTCTCTGAAATCAATAAAAATATATTTTTAAAAAACCACTTCATAGATGGCGCTAAACACACATAAGTAATATGATATGCATCACATCAGGCGACATATAATGTTTGGTTGTCTCACTTTTAATGATGTTAAGATTGATCAAATATTCAGATTATATTGGTCTGACTTGTCCCTCGTTTTAATATTCATGAGTGTTACTTCAATTTATTATTTCATTAGAAATTACAAAATTGGCTGAAACCGATTTGGCTCAGTGGATAGAGCGTCGGTCTGCGGACTGAAGGATCCCGGGTTTGATTCCGGTCAAGGGCATGTACATTGGTTGCGGGTGCATCCCCGGTGGGGGGTGTGCAGGAGGCAGCTGGTTGATGTTTCTACCTCTCTATCCCTCTCCCTTCCTCTCTGTAAAAAATCAATAAAATATATTTTAAAAAAGAAATTACAAAATTGTGGTTTTTATAATTTTGTCATTCCTTCTGTACTTATTAGTTGGATATTGTCAATGATGAAGAACTTTTCCCCTTCAACTCTGGTTAACTTGAAATACAATTTGCACAGAAAAGCAGGATAAATTTTCTCCTGTTTGCCTATTTTCAAAGTAATGAGTTGATGCCATAGGAAACTCCAAAGCCAACCAGTTTTAAGTAACATTCTGAACTTGTGAATTTTTATACATTTGACTTGTTTTAATCCATCCCAATCATTACTCTTGTTGATGCTCAAACTGTTCCATCTTTAGCCAATGGTAGATCCTTTGAATTGGTTCTTGTGTTCTTTTTACCAGATTCCAATAGTCTTTAATAGACTTGTTTTTTGCTTCCCAGCATCCTAAGATCGTCCCAGGTTCTTGTGCAGTTCACGCTCAAGTCTGGATCAGCTATTTCTGTGAGAAACCTTAGCTTGCTCTTAAAACATTAAAAAAATAATAATAGCAAATTATTTAAAACTAGAGGCCCAGTGCAAGGATTCCTGCACCAGTGGAGTCCCTTGGTCTGGTCCTGCGGGGATTGGGCTGAATCTGTGCACTGGGCCTCCGACATCCCCTGATGGGTCCCAGATTGTGAGAGGGTGCAGGCCAGACTGAGGGACCCCCACCTGTGCAAGAATCTGTATACCAGGCCTCTAGTATGTAAATAAGATTTTTGGTTAATTTCTTCCCACCCTCCCCTCTCCCCTCTTCCCTCTGAGATTCATCAGTCTGTTCCAAGTTTCCATGCCTGTGGATTGAGCATCTTCCCCCTGGTGGTCAGTGCATGTCATAGCACTGGTCAAACGGTCGAATGGTCAAGCGGTTGCTTAGGCTTTTATATATATAGATGTGTTCTTCATACTTATGACATTTAAGGGGAGATGTTTATGAAAGATTTTTTTTTAAATATGTTTTTATTGGTTTCAGAGAGAGGAAGGAAGAGGGAGAGAGGGTTAGTAACATCAGTCAGCTGCATCCTGCATGCCCCCTACTGGAGATCCAGCCCACAACCTGGGCATGTGCCCTGACCAGGAATTGAACAACAAGATCCTGGTTCATGGGTCAACACTCAACCACTGAGCAACACCATCAGGGCTCATGAAAGATTCTTAATGGAATGTGTGCCAAGATGACCCTTAGGAGAGCATGAACTCTTGAGTGATTTTCTGCAGGAGAAGGTATACATTTATACTTTCACCAATGTTTAAGAAGCATCCTGTACGTGCAGCACATTGGGGATACAGTTGACTTGGTGTTTGCTTGCACAGAGCTTATGATCTAGTGAGAGAGACAATGATGAACTCTATGAAGAAAACAACTGGATAATGGGAGAAGAGAACCTTTGTGGGAGTTGGGTTAGAAATTTCTAGTAGAGTAGTCAGGGAAAACCACTTGGAGGAGCCATGATGAGTAAGAATGAGTCAGCCATAAAAACCTTGTGTGAGGTGAAAGGTGGGGCATTGTGTCCCTGCAGCAGCAGCAAGTTAAAGACTTTGAGGCACAAATTGTCCCATCTACGATCTACAGTCTGGTTTCAATCATAACCAAAGGTAAACTTTTTTTATTACAGTTAATCAGAAGTGGACCAAACAAATTAGCACTGATTAATGCCTTTGTTCTGTTGCCATCTGCCTGGGAGTACTGAAATAATTGAAGGATAAAATTAGAAAATTTGCTACAAAAAAGCCCCTGTGCTAGAGCATCAGTGAATTGGAAATGGGATTTAGGTTCATCAGGATGACTGCATACAAAACTTAGAGAGTGATTGCCCTGCCAGCATGGCTCAGTGGTTGAGCACTGACCTATGAACCAGGAGGTCACTGTTAGATTCCCAGTCCAGGCACATGCCAGGGGTTGCAGGCTCGATCCCCAGGGTGGGGCGTGCAGGAAGCAGCCGATCAAGGATTCTCTCTCATCATTGATGTTTTATCTCTCTCTCCCTTTCCCTTCCTCTCTGAAATCAATAAAAACATATTTTAAAAAATGGAGAGTTATTGATCTGTGAGTATTCTTACTTCCACACTGGGTAACTAGGTGATATCTGCAATACATTTACTGAACATTTAAACCAGAAAAGCCACATAATATTAGTAAAGTGTAATTATAATTGACATATATGGTAGAGTTCTTAGAGGGTTAAACAAGTGAGAATGTAGAGAGAAGGGAACCAGTGGTTATAATTTACAATGAACTTTTGTCATGAATAGGGAGTTGTTTTACAGTCTTCAGGGAAGGTTATGTACAAATCTTCTAGCCTGATGTTTCTCAAATATTTAGCCTCAGGCCATATTTTGTGGAGCCCTGTCAAAAGAAACTAAAATCTTTTTTTTTTTTTTTAATTCTCATCCAAGGATATGATGTTTTTATTGATTTTTAGTGGGAGGGAGAGAGAGAGAGAGAAACATATATGTAAAAGAGAAACATTGATCAGTTGCATCCCATAAGTGCCTGAATCCTAGGAATGTTCCCTGACCAGGAATCAACTTGCCACCTTTTGGTGTATAGGACAACGCTCCAACCAATTGAGCTACCTGGCCAGGACATCATTATCTTTTTCAGTAGTAACATACTTAAATAATTTTTTCACCCAAATTAAACACAAATATGAAAAATTTCAGAATGTGTCCTTATCCCCCAGCAGAGTTTGAGAAGCACTATTTAATTCACTCTTTTTAAAATCACAGCTCATAAATCCCTTTCTGACTAGACCCTTCCCATTATTCAGATTCATTTACTCCCACTACCTTACCTCTTGGCTTGTAATTCTTTCCTCTTCCATGTCTGCTCCTTCCAACCCTCACCATATTGTTGTACAACTCCAACTAGCTTTAGCTTTTTCTGATCCATGTGCCTAGAACACCTTTCACCCTTTCTTCACCTGGTCCACTCTTAACTCTTTCCTTTAGATGCGGCTCCACTCCATCAAGACTTTTTTCAGCTCCCAGGTTGGACTGAATGCCCTTCCCCTGGCACCCAGGCTGAATCTCTTTCTGAACACCAATTATCCAATTGTATGCAAATTCATTGGAGGCACATAGAAAAGTGTCAAGACGAGGCCTACTCCAGAATTTGTGGTCGGAAATGGTGTTTAAATGCTCAAAGGTCCCTTCCAAATTAGAACTCAGTGATTTTGTCATTTGTAAGAGTGACTGTATAATGAGCACCCACTCATCCCCTCCTTGCCCCAGGGTATTTTAGACCTCTTAAAAAAGGAACACCAATTTCAAACAGTAGGTATTCAACTTTAGAAAACATCCCACCAAGAAGTGAATTAGACAAAAAATATACATAAGTTTAAAAATGTTTTGATACATTTATTAATGAGGGCTAAAATTGGTAATAGTTGAGGAACTCAGTTATAGTGAATATTTAATTAGGTTTATGAATGTAGACTACTATGTCCTAAATTTAGCAAGTAAGACATTTTGTTAGATGCTGCTCTCCAAGAATGTGGTGGAACTAAGGACTCAGTTGACCATCAAGTATGTATATCTCTCCCATCAGTTCTGCTTGGGATGAGTGGTTCATACAGAAGCTTTCATCTCTATCACCACACCCTATCTGACTTAGCTGAGGTGACCAACTCCACAAAGGGACAGATGAAATAATTTAGTAACTAATTAGCTTATCCTGTAAGCATTTAGTAAGCACCATCAATATGCAAGGGACCGTTTGTTGATGGCCTCTAGAGGCAAGTAAAGACCTCAATAAACCATGGTTCCATTATTTGTACTCATTAGCTGATCGTATAAATGTATTTGTAAACCGATTGCTGAAAAGTATTATTGTACCCTTTGATGATATAAAACCCCAAAATAACAAGAATTTCAAAAGTTAAGGGAATAAGCAGTTGAATGAGAAGGGGAAACATATCTTTCATTTTACTGTCTGATTTCTTTCCTATATAGGCCAGCTACTTTTTGTTAAAAATTTGGGTTTTGTAGAAACCAGTATTTTCTAAAGATAGATTTTAATGTTTCTTCCATTGCTTTCTAGGTTTTTAAAGTGCTTTGATAAAAATCATTTAAAGGAATAATTTTTATATGTTTTAAGCAGACCAACAAAATCATATTATTAAACATGTGTCTACCGAGGGTTAGTTTTTAACTGTAATTTCAATTTTAAAAATAGCCTGATGTCTGCAGCAATATGTATAGACTAGAGGCCCATTGCATGAAGATTTGTGCAATAGGTCTTCCTTCCCCTGGCTGCTGGCACCTGGATTCCTCTGACACCTGGGACCCAGGCCTTCGCTCTGGTCGCAGCAGAGAAGCCAAGCCTCTTCAGTCTTTAGTCTTCAGTCTTCAGTCTTTGCTCAGGCTGGAGCCTTCAGTCTTCGATCTGTACCTGTGTATGCAAATTAACCCACCATGTTTGTTGGGTTAATATGCATACTCACTCCTGATTGGCTGGTGGGTGTTGGGGAGGTACAGTCAATTTGCCTATTTCTCTTTTATTATTGTAGATGCCTGTGAGAGGTAGGCTGTGATTTCATAGTCAGAAGAAGTCAAGAAGAAGTGCCTTGGCTACAAACATTTTAAGGTTCTTTTTTAATCAGAGATGTTTCCAGTGTACTTGCCAATACAAGAATTTCTAAAGTGGTATCAGAAGGGACAGAAAAAAGAGAGTTTGTCTTTCCTCACTTCTTTCAAAAAACCACCTTTAAAGGTAACTATCTAGTAGTTTCAAATCTTAGATGTTAGAGACTTTTTTAAAAAGTATTTAAAAGTGAAATAGAATAATATTCTAAAAATTGAGTTTTAACCAAACAGTGTGTGTGCATATATTATATATGTATATGCACATACATATTCTTCAATGCAGTACTAAAATTAAAAGATGTAGCATGTATTTCTAGATCAATGGAAATATTTAATAAAAATAAAACCTCAAGATTTTATATTTTTTTCACACACCAGGATATGGGTTCTGTGGTAATACTATTAGACTATTAGACTAATACTTGACTATTAGACAAGTGAAGGTGGAAGGCATTGGTAATTCTATTAATTGATGCTGCTGTAGAATTAGAAAACTTGGGGAAGAAAGAAAGCATCATCTTTAGCTTCTTTAGCACTCATGAATTTTTCATATCTAAATTACAGGGAAATTCTCAGGAATACTTTGTTTTTAACACTTGCTATTGTCTTATTTGGACTCTATCACCATCATTGCCATCATGAGTACTTAGAAAATTGTTTTAACATCCTATCTAATAAAAGAGTAATATGCAAATTGACCATCACTCCAACACATAAGATGGCTGCCCCATGTGGACACAAGATGGCCACCACAAGATGGCCAGCAGGGGAGGGCAGTTGGGAGGGACCAGGTCTGCAAGGGAGGGCAGTTGTGGGTGATCAGGCCAGCAAGGGAGGGCAGTTGGGAGGGACCTGCAGGCCTGGTCGCCCCTAACTGCCCTCCCCTGCTGACCTGGTCACACCCAACTGCCCTCCCCTGCTGGCCTGGTTCCCCCCAACTGCTCTCCCCTGCAGGCCTGTTCCCCCCAAACTGCCCTTCCCTGCAGGCCTGATCACCCCTAACTGTTCTCCCCTGCTAGCCTGATCGCCCCCAACTGCCCTCCCTTGCAGACCTGGTCCCTCCCAACTGCCCTCCCCTGCCGGCCATCTGTGGCAGCCATCTTGTGTCCACATGGGGGTGGCCATCTTTGACCACATGGGGGCAGCCATCTTGTGTGTTGGAGTGACAGTCAATTTGCATATTACCTCTTCATTAGATAGGATGCCTGAGATGAAAATTGTACTTGGAATGAGTAACAGCAGCTTAGACACTGCAGAAGAAAAGGTTAGTGAACTTGAACAGAGAGCAAGAGAAACTATCCAAAGTGAAAAATAAATACAGAATACTGAACTGTGCAAATTTTATGAATTGAAATTGATAATTTATGTAAAATTATTATCTATAAATATATGAAAATACTTGTGTAAAAATTATAATAGTGTGTGTTAGAATGTTGTGATAGTGGATAGTTTTATTGCTGTTATTGCTTTAGTTTTCAATATTTATTCATGGCATTATTTAGTACATGCCTACTATGTGGCCTGACACTGTGTTAATTAATAGGGCACTAAAGATGTATTTAATACAGTTTCTGTCCTTGAGTGGTTCTCAGTATTGTAGAGAAAAAAAGACTTTCAAACACATAATTATATAGAGTATGGAGAGCTAAATAAGAAAGAAGCACTTTATTTGGACTGAGGAATTCCAATGAAGGTTCTCTAAGGAGATACTTTTTTTTTTTTTTTTAGCTCTAATTTGTGTATGTGTGTGTGTGGGAGGGGAATTCACTAAGTAAATAGGGATACAACTGGGATGGAATTGGGTAAGAGTTGGAAGAGAATTAGAGAATTCTAAGCAAAATATCAGAATGTGAAAAAGAGTATGAGTATATTTGAAGAAGTACAAATATTTCAGGAAGGCTTACAAATCCAAGTACATGCAGAGGTGAGTAGAGATTGAGGCTGGAAAAGCTTAAGTGAAAGCCAGATCATGACAACCTTATTAGAATACTACTGTACAATAAGTGAATTTTTTCTATATTTCCTGCAAAGGCAACATGTAGAGCCTTGAAAATCACCTGGACTTTGTTCTGTAGGCACAAGGGAGTTATTGAAGGGTTTTATGCTGTTGCACGGTGAGTGACAAGGTCAAATTTGTAATTAGAAAGATGCATCTCAGGCATTTTTTTATGGAATAAATAAACTCAGGTATTTTATCTTTCTTTTAAATATTTTCTAATATTTAGATGCATTTCTCAGTCTCCTATAATTTACTATATCATGCTCAATAAAGAATGTGCTCTACCAAGCTCTTATAGTCCACCCTCCATTTAGCATAGTATCATGTTCTATTATTATAAAAAGGAACAAGACAAATCCACTATTGATTTGTCAGTATCTTTAGCTTGTGTTCCACTGTAATCTTAAACCCATTGGTATTTATGTCTAGGTAGGTCATCATTTCTCTTATTATGGCAACAGGGAATATTTTAATTTCAGGGCGTATGTTAATAATGCCTTTACACTTTTCCAACAAAACATCTCCAATTTATAAAGAAAACTTTCAATTTTTTGAAAAGTGTTAATAATCTTGTCATATTTGTTATCATACTAGAATTGAGAATTTCTCCGATCCCATTTCATCATTGATAAGAAATATTGAACAACATTGGGGACCTAAAATTCACCCCAGTGTGGTAGCTTTCAATTAGATTGACACTAAGCTATTCACCTGCACTTTTGGGGTCACCTTTCCCCATCACATTATATTTCTAGGATTTCATAAACCTTTTCTTGTTTGCAACCTTCCCACTTTAATGGATATTGGAACATAAGCAAGACTATAAATCTGTCTGATGAATTAAATTTTAGTTTATATAATCCTCAATTGTTTCCATTTCCTGCATGTACAATGCAGAATGCAGTGATTATAAGTCATGTAGTCTTTGTCAGGACTTCCCGTGTTTGGTATATATTGTGATTGACACAGCAACGATAATGAAATGCAAGTAATCCTGCCCTGTCAAGATGCTTCAGATGGATTTCCTTGTATTCAGGAGCTGTCTGGCCTATGGGGAGGAGGAAATGTAATCTAGCATTCAGAAGAGCAGTACCTGTACTCTGATGTCTAGGAGGAAGGAAGTAAGTTAGGCTCCTGGGTAATGTGATTACAGGGCAGTGGTGTTTACTGCTGGGGAATCATGAAGGTATTCCAACTCTTTGAAAGACTGGTTTCATAGTGTGCTCAAAGGGTGGAATTAACACCCTTTAATGCATATTGTGCAGGGAGACTAGATTGCCTAATGGGTAATTGGCTTTAGGGGTGGATAGGCAAAGTGTGGTTAGGTCAGGGCATCTTTGGCCCACCAGGATCTTGCAGAAATACAGCCATTTTCAGTAGGCTTCCTGGAGGTCATGCTTACACTTAACTTCCGTAAATATTTTCCACATCATAGCTCTTACACAATGTCAGCCACTTACTAAATGTTATCTCACTTAATCCTCTCAATTACCTTTGTAGGTTACTGTCGTTGCATTTGCCAGAAGACAAAGGTGATGTGAGGTTACGTCCAACCCAAGCCTTCAGAGTGGAGAAATCAGGATTTGAACTGAGTTCATAATGAATGCATTGCGGGTCATTATTTCACTTTAAACAGTGGGTCAAAGGGAGATGTGAATAGTTCATTTAATTAATTTTATAATTAATTTTCAAAACAGTAAATTTTCTGTAACATTGTGTTTTTTTATCTACCCTTATCTTGTAAAAGTGCCTTCTGATTTTGATTCAGATATAATTATGATTGTTATATAGTTGTAATCATAGCAAATGCACAATTTTAAGTTCCACCTTTCTCATGTAACATTTCATTCATATTTTTCCATGTTGTATAGTGTTAATTTCAGCAATACAATCAGTAAATATCAACCATTCAAGAAACATTCTGAATGTAGTAGTGAAAATTAAGACAGCACCATACAAGTGCACCTCACCTTATGAAAACCAGAATTATGAACAAATGAAAAAATCAAAACAGAGGATTAATATTTTCTTAACGAAAGGATTTGATATAGAATTCCTTTAAATAGTATGCTCTCCTGAGTCCCCAGGAAATTCAATTTCTTAAAATTAAGAGTTACACACTTTTGTGAAGCTCTGCCTGAGGCTGGATAATTTCTGAGATCCTTTCTTAGCACCACCGTGACTAATACATTGATTGGGCAAAATGAAGCTACCCATATACTCCAGGTGTTTCTCAGTAATAGAAGCATACAGGAATGAAAGATGTGTTTGCTTCTCAGGCCCTGGTTGGTCAATACAAAGTCGGAAGCGTTTTTCTTTCATTTGCTCCCACAGTCCTGAGTCCAAGTGTTTCTAGAACCTTAGATTCCTCAGGATGACAGGGACCATGTGCGGTCATCTATTCTGGTCCATCCTCCTGCCTCTAGTCGTGACCACACCCAAACCAGCCCAGACAGATGAGACTGTCCTATTTTTAACAAGATCCAGGGACTGGGAGCATTTCTCATTTCCACAACAACCCCATTTCAAATCCTAGCCACACTTTCCACTTAATTTTCACACAATTAACAGTCTCCATGTACTTCTTACAACTCTAGATCTAATAGGAGACATTTTTCATGAATTTCAAATGAAGGGGAAACAGAAAACAAAGTGTATTTTATGTTGTCTGTGGTTTTAGATACAGTAGTATAATGTTGTATTATGTTGTAATGTTAAGATATGCAAATATTTTCTGAAAGACCCAAATTCTGTAAGTGTAATTACATACCTTAAATATTTTAAGACATTTGACTGGGAATATGTGATTATATTTAAAGTAGTTGATAATGTTACATCCCTCACTGAGCCCCAAAAATATTTTATTCTTTTTTAGTGAATTAGATTATGTTTAAACTTGATTATATTTGACAAGCTCATATTTAAAATAAATAATAATGAAAATCACTCTACCTTCTTCCACATACAAAATACAGTTTTATTGTTGTTCAATAAGGAGAAAAAAAATCACTACCATTGTACTGGTGTTTTGCTAATTGCCTCCCATCAACTTTTATTTACTTGTGTTAAATATCAGGAAGCTGAAAATTCTGAAGAGACTTAAAAGGACAAAGATTAGTCAAGGACAAAAGTGGCCTGATCAACATCCTTATTTTTATATTTTGCACACACCCTACCTGTTTGCCCGGCACCCCATGGGCACTTTTCTTAACAGGTGAGGACGTGCTCTCCTGAAGCGTCATGTATTATTGCTGTAGTTTTGGCTGTTTATTTTATAAATTTATTCTACAAAAATAGATCAATTATTTCCCTCTGATATCAACCTTCTGGCTGGCCTACTTTCCTTATTTTCTTTTTCTTGGAAAATTTCTATTTTGAAGATCATAAGTAATAGCAAATAGTCCCCCTTGATCCACTCTTTTTTTGTCTGTTTTCCTTCTTTTTTGGCACTGAGGCTAATATGTAGCCACACGTGCTAGAAAAGATTCTCTATCAGATTCAACCATGCTGTACATGATTAATTTTGTTATGGGCCAAACAGAGTGTGTTTTCAAGGTTCCTCTGGCAGCCACTGTATAAAGTTATGCCTTTAAATCATCTTCGTTTGTGTGTTCTAAAATAGAGTATGTCGTAGTGGGAATCATTGTTTTCTTCCATTCATGTTACAGTATCTCCTGGACTTTCTAAGGTTGTATTTTTATACTTGTGAAAATGGTTAATATCACTTTGACAGGTTGTCTTGATTTTGTTTATGAATCATGAAACCCCCATGACAAAGACGTGGTTTTATTTTTCTTGTTATAAATAATTTTGAAGCAAGTTACATTAGGACAAAAGAGAAAAAGAAGACAACAGTCTGAATCCGCTAACAAAATAAAATAAAGCAGAGAACAAGATATCTTCCTCATCAGGCTCTGGTGAAAACTTACAACCTCCTCAAGTGCATTACAATTTTGTATTTTACCAGCGTTGAGAAGGTATACTAGTATGTTTAACAATTATTACCGAGTGGCTAATAGTCTACAGATTCAGCCAAAGATGTATTCATTGATCATATCAAATGATAATGCAGTCTTTTCATACATGCAGATACCTTAGTGCAGTGGTCGGCAAACCGCGGCTGGTGAGCCACATGTGGCTCTTTGGCCCCTTGAGTGTTCTAACACCACTTCTTCAAAATAGCCTCGCCCAGGTCGAAAACCGACTTCTGCGCATGGGCCACCAAGTTTCAATCGCACTGTACGTGCGTGCCTGCACGTGGTATTTTGTGGAAGAGCCACACTCAAGGGGCCAAAGAGCCGCATGTGGCTCGCGAGCCACGGTTTGCTGACCACTGCCTTAGTGGGTGGGAGTCAGGAGATAAACATATTTGAAATCTTACTCTCTCACTTAATTGCTGTGTGCCTCAATTTCCTCATTATAAAATGGGGAAGACAATAATTGTCCCTATTCATAAATGGTTATGAATAGATAATATTTACTCATGATATTATTTATATCATACATGTATCCATCACTGAGAAGGTATCTAGCAATTAATAAGCACTATACACTGAGTGGCCAGATTGTTATGATCTCTGAATGCATAATAATCTGGCCACTCAGTATACACACACACACACACACACACACACACACACACGTGTGTGTGTGTGTGTGTGTGTGTGTGTGTGTGTGTGTATGAAATATACACTGAGTGGCCAGATTATTATGCATTCAGAGATCATAATAATCTGGCCACTCAGTGTATATGTCAGCTGTTATTATTAATTTTAGAATGTAAGGTGTTATTGTTGCAATGATTATGCTGATCTTAGACATTAGCAAAAGTCGTGGTGTGTGGAAATGAGGAATTCTTCATAGAAATTCCAGAGAGCACAGGAATTCCTAGATGATGAGCAAACACGAGAAAAGAATTACCCTTTACTAAGCAAAGTGACAACTGTTTTGTGATTAACTAAATCTTAAGGTTCAGTTAACTGTCATGGAGAGTCACGGAGACAACTATCACTTTCTTGGGATGTCCAGAGCCAGCCTGGCCTACTTTAGTCAGGATGAATGGGGATACACATTCCGAACTCCTTCTCGTTCGGTGGGACCTGCACACTGCCTTCACTGCACACTCGTCTCCCTCTCTACTTGCCCAGTGGTGCAGTCTCCAAAGTGTATCTGTGTTTCCCACATCAGTTACCGAGTTTCAAATTCCTTCGGATGGTATTGGAACAGTAACAATCACTAGCTGCTTGTAAGAATTGCTTACTTTTAAAGGACCTCCAAGAAGATTAAAATGCTTTCTCATTTGTAGTATTCATGAGTTTAGTAGACAAATAGGTATTGAACACTGGTATGTGTTAAGCAATTGGTATATAAGGATAAATAAATCATCGTCTTTGTCCAGATGAGATTTATAAAACTACCAAGTGTAGTGTTGATTTCCTACATAGCCGATCCTCATTATTATATAGTCTACTCAATAAAACGTGTTTGTAAATTCCATTATCCAGACTTATGGTGCTTTTGTGAGCATCAGTGAACACACACAGAGCATTGAGCAGGTTGAGTCCCCTGTCCCCACGTTCCAGATGAAGCCGAACAAAGCCAGGCTGTGCCTTGTTCTTTCAGCTCTCATTCTGTAAACAGTGTCCTTTTTGCAGCCTATTTTTTTTTTGCCACCTTTTTTGCATTTTTATGCTTTTTGTTGGTGGTTTTGCTACTTAAAGTCACCAAGTAGAGTGTTGAAGTGCTGTGTTCCTAAACACAAGACTGTGATATGCGTTATGGAGAAATTTCATGTACAGCATTAGATAAGCTTTGTTTCGGCATAAGTTCTAGTGCTGTTGGCTGTGAGCTTCAATGTTCATGAATCAAAATATTGTATGTGCATCCAGTAAAAGGAAGAGAAAATTCACCAGTCTATACTTAAGACTGCTCCAAAAAGTGCTACAGTGTATGATGAAGCTATGAAAAGAATAGAAAAATGGCTGAATTTGCATGTTCATGAGATAATGATTTGTTGTGAGGCTGAAAACCAAAGAAATTTACAGTCACCTTACTCAGGGTCAGGAAAATGTTAAACCCTCTAGGTTAGTGTCTTATTATAAAGAAATACTGCATATAACTATTTATGGAAAAATCTGCATCAGATATGTTGTCTTTAAACAGAATAAAACAAGATTATATATTGATCTTATTGGGACCAGAAACTTTCAGGAACCTAACCCTGTATTTCCCTTAGGAGCAACAGCTCAGTGTTCACGAATTCAGTGCTCCCAGTGACTTTATAGAACATAACTACTGTGAGTAACAAGAATCAACTTACATATAAGATGATAGTTTTTGATACTCTATAGCAGTGGTTTTCAACAATAGTGATTTTTGCACTCCATGGACATTTAGCAATGTGTAGAGGTATTTTGATGGTCATGACTAAGTGGAGGTTGGAGGTTGGGAGAGGATGCTACCAGCATCTAGTGGGTAAAGGTCAGGGATGCTGTTAAACTTCCTACAATGCACAGGTGCTATTCGTTGTGAGTCAATGAATCAAAATATTGTAAAACCAGTAAAAGGAAGAGAAAATTTCCCAATCAAAAATGTTCACAGAGCTCTAGCCGGTTTGGTTCAGTGAATAGAACGTTGGCCTGTGGACTGAAGATTCTTGGGTTCGATTCCAGTCAAGGGCACATGCCTGGGTTTCGAGCTCGATCTCCAGTGGGGGGAATGCAGGAGGCAGCCAATCAATGATTCTTTCATCACTGATGTTTCTCTATCTCTCTTCCTCTCCCTTCCTCTCTCTGAAATCAATAAAAATATATTTTTAAAAATGTGCACAGTACCAAGGCTACCCTATACTGAGGCCTGCAAACTTTTTCTACAGAACCAAATAGTTAATATTTTCACCTTTGTAGGCCATGCAGTCTCCATTGCAGCTACTCAACTCTGCCATTGTAGATGATATCAATGACTGATAATACCCCTGCTGACAATGCATGCTGCTGTTTTCCAGTAAACTTTATTTCTAAAAACAGTCAGCATGCTGGATTTGGCCTGGGCTATAGTTTGTGGACCACTCCATGGCAGTGATTCTCAATCTTGGATGCTCATTAGAAGAAAGCATGAGCTTTTAAACGATGGTATTGCCAGGACTCCCCATCCCCAAATTCTGATTTGCTTGGTCTGGGATTGTTTAAAACTCCCCAGGGATTAAAATGTACAGTCAACATTGCAAGTGGTTGCTCTAAAATAGTTGCTGTTTGTGTATTTGAAAGTTGACCCACACAGTGGACCTTATCAGCAATCAGCAGACCCTTTTCTTGCAATCTGGCTTTTGTCCCAGGCACTCTCTAAAAGTCCCCAAATCAATAGCTTTTTATTTGTGCTCATTCCTCTGATCCTCTACAGTTCAGATTTATAAACACTCCATGTTTTCAGGCACCTTAAAACTCTTCACTCTCTTGGTTCTGCTCCTGTATATCTAAATACCCTTCTTCAAATCTATACACCTTAAATATAGTCTCCCCAAAGAGCTGTCCTGGGTTTTTTCTCTGATTCATTTTACCTAGACTGTGTCATGGCTGTACCTCTCTTAATCAATGTTCTCACAACTATCTGTTGGCCTGATCTCTCCCCCAGGGATTGTTTTAGTAGGCCACCTAGGGACTCTATTCTTGGTTTCATCATCGTTTTGCAATTTAGATATGAAAATTCTTATTCATGAAGCTAAGTTACAGTCTTTTCTTCCAGATATCAACTCCCACTGCACAGGAGTTGTTTCATAGACCATGTTAAAAACTATAATCCTTCCTGTGGAACTATCTTACAGGAAAAACAACCTCACAGTAAGGTTATTTGGGGGAATTTGTAACGTACCTCATGCATCTAGATATATCTCAAGCTGAATAGAAAGTTACAAGTGTATACATGTTTAAATGTTATTTAATAAGGATAAGTACTATAAATACCAGTTTTGCATTTATGTCACCAGAACACTCCTGGAGTTCAGAGTTATAATAATGAGACACTCACTCATTGCCAGATATACCCAGCAGATCTCCGCCGGAGATAGGTAACATCCACAAACTGGGTATTGTTAAGAATTTTAAGAAGGTCTGTGTACAAAGGTATGGGCAGGTGTATTTGTTTCCTAGGCTGCTGTAACAGATTACCACAAACTGTGTCTTAAAACAACAGATATTTATTTTCTCACCTATCTGGAGCTCAGAAGTAAAAATCAAGGTGTCAGAAGGGCTGCACACCTTCTGGAAGCTCTAGGGGAGAATCCTTCTTTGCTTCATTAAGTTTTGGGTGGAGGTTGGCGTTCCTTGGCTTTCTTGACTTGTGGCCACATCCTCTAATCTCTGTGACCATTTTTTATATTGTGTTCTTACCTTCTGTCCATGTCCAATATCCTTTGTCTTTCTTTTGTAGGACACCTGTCATTGGATTTGGGGCCCATCCAAAGAGTAAAGGGTGATCTCATATCAAGATTCAAAACTTAGTTACATCTGCAAAGATCATTTTTCTTCCACTTTAGGGATTAAACTGTGGATATATCTTTTGAGGGGGCCACCATTCAACCCACCACAGCAGGATAGTGAGAAACAAACAAGGGACAATGAAACCCTACAAGTTAGTCTTTACTAGGGCTGCAGGAGAAAGGGGAGGGAACACACAATGGAACTTGTAGAGCCAGATAATTAGTAGAGCCAGCAGCTGTATCTGATAGCAGGGAGACTTTTGAAAGAGAATTTCAATGTGTGATTTGACATTAAAAAAAAAACACTGGGGAAATAAATACACAACTTTATTCTCTCCTCATCTTCTTGCTGTTGCCTCTCATTGGTCAAATCAGAATGAATGGCAGAAGAAAAGATGCTCAGTGATGCAGTCCATACTAGAGAAGGGTGGAGAGTGGGTCTGGAGAGGCAAACAGAAAACATCCACATATCAGGACGTTACCACTCCTGATGGGGGAGATAAATGTTCTCAAGTTAGAGGTTCAAATGAGGCTACTTTCACAAAGGCAGCCATGAATTCAGCTTTTTTCATATGTAAAACACAAATGAGAACATATTTCTTTTTTTTCCTTTTTCTGTAATCTCATACCATTACACACTGGTACTGGGAAATACTAATTACTTCTGTGTTTTGGGAAAAGAACTCTAAGTAGAGTACAAACCACCATAGTCTTTCCATGTATAGGAATAATCCGTTATTGTAAGCATCATCCTTATTATTATAATTTGACTCCCTTATTTATATTTCTGTTCTTTCTTAAAAGGAATCTAGGGACCACATGAAGAAGAAATGTATTATAAGGATGATGAAGTTGAAATAGAAAGGCAAGACCATGGAAAAGAGAAAGCAAATATGTCAACCTCAAGGGCTAATAGAGCTGTTGTGACTGGGCATCAAATTTGGTCCTGCCTTCCTGGTGGCCATCATTTATGATAGCATAGTCATATCCACATCTCACTCTAACAGAGCTTTGCTTATCTAGTCATGAGAAACTTCCCACCACAGGACTCCGTAAGGCTGTCTCCCTTTCCCGTTCATGTAACAGTCACATCCTAGCATTACAAATTATCAGAAAATGTAAGAGCTAATCTCTTGTGGAAATAAAAATTGAGGTGTGGAGAAAATACTATAGAATAATACAGAGGGAATAGAAGAAAAGAAATAATGAGGGAAAGAAGAGAGACCATAGTTAAGGTCAATGTAGTTCTTCTAATTGTTAATTATTTTCTAATTTTCTCACCTCTTTCGTTATTTTTTATTTGTTTTATTTAAAATATAATATATTTAGTTGCTAAAATCCTCAAAAAATTCTAGCAAATTGGATTTAGCATTACATTAGAAAGATCATACACCATGGCCAAGTGGGATTTATTCTGGGGATACAAGGATGGTACAATATTCGCAAATCAATAAATGTGATACATCACATAAACATACTGAGAGACAAAAGTCACATAATCATATCAATCAATGCAGAAAAAGCATTTGGCAAAATCTAACACCCTTTCTTGATAAAAACTCACAGTAAAGTGGGAATAGAGGGAATCATACCTCAACATAATTAAAGCTGTATATGACAAACCTACAGCTAACATCATACTCAATGGGCAAAAACTAAACTCATTTCCCCTAAGAACAGGAACAAGACAGGGATGCCCACTTTCATCACTCCTGTTTGATATAGTACTGGAAGTGCTAGCCATAGCAATCAGCCAAGAAGAAGAAATAAAAGGCATCCAAATTGGAAAAGAAGAAGTAAAACTGTTCTTATTCGCAGATGACATGATACTATACATAGAAAACCCTAAAGACTCCATAAAAAAACTATTAGACCTAATAAATGAATTCAGCAATGTAGCAAGATACAAATTTAACACCCAGAAATCTATGGCCTTTTTATACACCAATAATGAACTCACAGAAAGAGAAACAAACAAACAAACAAAACAATCCTTACCATTGCATCAAAAAAAAATTAAGATACCTAGGAATAAACATAACTAAGGACATAAAAGACCTGAACTCAGAAGACTACAGGACATTGAAAAAATAGATAGAGGAAGATATAAACAAATGGAAGAACATACCATGTTCATGGATTGGTAGAATCAACATCATTAAAATGTCAATACTACCCAAAGCAATGTATAGATTCAATGCAATCCCCATTAAAATACCAATGGTATATTTCAAAGATCTAGAACAAATTTTCCAAAAATTCATCTGGAATAAAAAAAAGACCAGGCATAGCCACAGCAATCCTGAGAAAGAAGAACAAAGTTGGAGGGATCAAAATACCAGATATCAAGCTATATTACCAAGCCACAGTTCTCAAAACTACCTGGTACTGGCACAAGAACAGACATATAGGCCAATGGAACAGAACAGAGAACCCAGAAATTGACCCAAGCCATTATGCTCAATTAATATATGAAAAAGGAGGCAAGATCATACAATGGAGTCAAGACTGTCTCTTCAATAAATGGTGCTGGGAAATTTGGTCAGATACATGCAAAAAAATGAAACTAGAGCACCAACTTACACCATACACAAAAAAATGGCTAAATAACTTAAATGTAAGATGGGAAACCATAAAAATCCTACAAGACTCCATAGGCAACAAAATAGCAGACATATGTTGTAGCAATATCTTTACAGACACAGATCCTAGGGCACTGGAGACTTAAGCAGAAAATAAACAAATGGGACTACATCAAAATAAAAAGCTTCTGCACAGCAAAAGAAACCATCAATAAAACAATAAGAAAGCCCATTGCATGAGAGAACATATTTGCCAATGATATCTCAGACAAGGGTTTAATCTCCAAAATTTACAGAGAAGTCATACAACTTAACAAAAGGATGATAAACAATCCAATCAAAAAATGGGCAAAGGATCTAAATAGACACTTTTCAAAAGAGGACATACAGAAGGCCCAGAGACATATGAAAGCATGCTTAAAGTCACTAATCATCTGAAAGATGCAAATCAAAACAACAATGATATACCTTCTCACACCTGTCAGAATGGCCATCATCAACAAATCAACAAATGACAAGTGCTGGAGAGGATGTGGAGAAAAATAAACCTTCTTGCACTGCTGGTGGGAATGCAGACTGGTGCAGCCACTGTGGAAGACAGTATGGAGTTTCCTCAAAAAGTTAAAAATGGAACTCCCATTTGACCCAGTGATCCCACCTCTCAGACTATATCCCAAGAAACCAGAAACACCAATCAGAAAGCATGTATGCAACTCTATGTTCATAGCAGCACAATTTACAATAGCTAAGATTTGGAAACAGCCTAAGTGCCCATCAGCAGATGAATGGATTAAAAAACTGTGGTATATCTACACAATGGAATACTATGCTGCGCTAATAAAGAAGGAATTCCTACAATTTGCAACAGCATGGATGGAACTGGAGAGCATTATGCTAAGTGAAATAAGCCAGCCAGAGAAAGATAAATATCACATGATCTCACTCATATGTGGGATATAATGATCAACATAATTTGATGAACAAGAATAGATCCAGAGACAAATGGCAGGGGAGGGAGAGTTAGAGAGCAACCAAAGGACTTGTATGCATGCATATTAGCATAACCAATGGACACACACACTGGGGCGGTGGGGGTTTGCCCGGGGTGAGAATGGCTGAGGGAGGAGGGGTCAATTGGGGAAAAAGGAGACATATGTAAAACTTTAGACAATAAAAAAATTATAAAAATAAAAAATAATATATTTCAAATTTGTACTATTTTATTTTTAATTATTTTATTATAATATTTAGTAATATATTATAAATTCAACAACTTTATGTGAATTGTTGATAATTTTTGATAAATGTTTATAGCTGTGAAGCTAACATCACAGCACAACATAGAACATTTTTATCACTGCTCAGAATTCCCTCATAGTCTTTTATACTCAATCCCCTCCAGTCATTGCTGGACTCTAGCAACAACTGATCTGCTTCCTATCAATATAGTTGTGGCTTTTCTAGAGCTTCATATATATGTACTCTTTCCTGTCTGGCTTATTTTACTTAGCATAATGCTTTTGAGATTCATCTGTGTTTCTGTAGGTATGAGCTCATTCCTGCTTATTGTTGAGTAGTTATCCATGTTTTGAATGCACCATAATATGCTATCTTCATCAATTGAATGGACATTTGAATTGTTTCCAGTTTCTGGCAATTATGAATACAATTGATATGAACATATGACCACAAATTTTTGTGTGAACATACATCTTCATTTTTCTTGAGTTAATACCTCTTAGTGGGATTTGTTGGTTGTATGGCAGATGTAGGTTTAACTTTATAAGAAACTGCCAAACTGATTTGAAAGTGGCTTTACTTTACCACCAGCAATGAATATAATTATTTCGCATCTTCGTTAACACTTTGCATTGTCAGTCTTCTTAATGTTGGCTGTTTGAGTGTGTGTGTAGGTGGTATCTTTTTAATTTGCAGTTTCCTAATGATTAATATTGTTAAGCATCTTTTCATTATCCATTTACCACTTTTTGGCAAAGTGTCTGTTCAAATCTTTTGCTCATTTATAAAACAGTTTGTTTTTATTATTGAGAACTAAAAGTTTAATTTTCTTTTTTTAAAAAAATTTTGTTAATCCTCACCCTAGTTTTTTTCCCCATTGATTTTTTTTTAGAGAGAATAGAAGGGAAAGGGAGAGACTGAGAGAAACATCGATGTGAGAAAGAGACATCGATTGATTGCCCCCCGCATGTAGGCGGGGGACCAAGCCTACAACTGAGGTACATGCCCTCAACCTGAATCAAACCAGCGACCCTTCAGTCCACTGTCCCATGCTCCAACCACTGAGCAAAACCAGCTAGGGTGGTTATTTTTAATTTTAAAATAAATTCTGATTTCAACAAATTCTTTAGTGAATGTATTCTGCAACTATTTTTTCTCAGCATGAAAAAAATAGTATTACCCATACCATAGAGTTGTAAGACTTAGACTAGATAATTTGCAAAGTTTCTGATACCTAAGAGTAAATATGAATTCTCTTCCTATGTCCTTTTTTCTTATTAATATATTTAAATCCTTTAGAAAAATTCAGAATGATGCCAGCAAGAAAAAGCCTTTTGATGAGTGAGTATATTCAGAACACTAGTGGGGTCATATGAGAAACTATGAAGAATTAAAGAATGAATGGTAAGGATTTAATGAAAAGCGAAGATCATTCTTTCAGAAAATTGGCATAGAAAGGAAGAAGAGTAAAGACAATAGCCTAAGTGAGAGACAGGTTTGTATAGTGGGTTAGCAAAAGAGTCTGGGTTTGAAGCTGAGCTCTACCACTTCAGCTGGGTTTGAAGCTGAGCTCTACCACTTCATAGATATATGAAGATGAGCAAGTTACTTAATCTCTCTGGGAAAGAGCAGGTAAGAGAGGAGTGCATGATCTCAAGGGAGGTAATGAGGCATGAGCCTGGGGAAAAAGCTCAGATTTGCATTTACTAAAAAATAACAAGAGCATGGACCACAAGGAATATTGAGGGATATGTCAAATCAGATGATCTTAATTTTTTTCAATCAAGTGTGATGTTACATCATCTCTATAGAAGGAGGAAAACCAAGGTCAGAGTTGGGAGTTAAAGAAAGTGAAACAGGTGAGGAATAGTCATTGTTGAGATTCAAATAGTGATTTGGCAAGAAAGGCATTAAAAGATTGCCAAAAATCAAGAAGGATATAGTTGAGCTTAGAGAGCATGAATTATAAATGTGTTCCATTAATAGGTTTTTGTGACTTGCTCTAACAATATTTATCAGCCTAGAAGCAGGAAAGAGAGAAAAACAGAACACAATCTACCAAGGGAAGATAGTGGTTTGCAAATCAGCAAACATTTGAGGGATTCCAGATGAATGCATTGTTGAAATGGTCAGTCATTTTAAAGATGTATCTGTACTATGGAATAGTGTGCAGTTAGAGAATGAGCTGCTCACGAGCATGCTTTGTTTCAATAAGTAGTAAAAAGAAAGGATATTTTTAAGTGACACATTTATTTATTTACTCTAGCTTTAAAGATCAAATTTACTTGGAGAAAACAAACAAACAAACATAATCCCACAACCCAAAGGATAGGATTCATATTCTCAAGAGATCTCCCGGGTATTAAGTCTACAGATTACAAATCATTTTCATAGAAGATATTTTTGTACAAATTTTACATGTATTGAGGAGTGGAACATACATCCCTGTTTCTGTTTTAACAAGGGACAGGTTCAGTGAGTGGGGAAAAACCCACTTTTTGGATACAACTATTTGGAAGGGGTAGACTTGAAGAGGACAAAGCCTACCTTTTCATCATCTGAAGCAATTGATTTAAAAAACAAACAAACACCTTTCAACCTTGGACACCTCCCTCTAAAGGCCACTGAGTGACAGTTTTTAAATGGCTGCCAGGATGGACATGACAGTAAGATGGAGAGAAAGTTGAAAATGTGGTGGCCCAGGCATTTCTGTTTCAGTGATAACCAAATGCACACGGAGTTGAACAGATGGATGGGGAGATGTCAAATCGGAAGCTCATCTATCATGGGAATTTTAGATGAGAGATTTTTGAGGTGGAGAACTTTGGAGGTTGAAGTACATGGTCTTCTCATGAGTATCAGAGAATACATATGGGAGAAATAGCAAATTCATTGATTAAGAGATCATAGGGTAAATACCAAAGGGGCATGCTGGGGGTAGGACATGAAGATGCTCACACACACTGAGGAAGACTGAAGTCCCCAGGAAACAAGGAAGAGATCAATACGTTATGGTAGAGATTTCTCAAAGACACTATTTTGTCAATCAATCCTAAAAACAGGTGATAAGTCTTTGTTCAGATGAATATTTTCTTGGCCTTGTCTTGCAACGAATTCCTAGTGATTTTCTATATTATCTTTTATCATTGGTGTCATCTCAGTATTCACAGCACCCACGCCAGGCTCCAGAACACATGAAGTTATCAAAGCTGGTTCTCAGCAGCTTCCTCTTCATTCTCAGATGTTACATGCCCACGGGGGTAGTTCCAATGAGCAGCCTTTGCCCAGGACAGAACAGGAGGGCTGGAGAGAGTGGAAAATGAAGTATTCTTTCCTTCTGCTTCCCATGGGATCACCCTAAGCAACTGCAAGAACAGGAGGGTCTGCTTATCCATATTCCAGTACTTTTAAAAAAAAACATACCTTGGCTTTTGAGTCAAGGTGCTAATTTATGTATTTTACAGATTTGCACTCTCAGCCCCAGAGTTCTTAACTATAAGTACATATGTAGGTAAAAGACCATTTAAGATAAGTGACTGAAATCTCTAAGGGAGTCTATTCCCCTTCCTCCTCCACTTCTAATGTGTTATGAAAAGTGGTATTTGAAGGAGGCACATGGGAGGAGTAACCATCTTCAGTTAGAGCTTATGATACATCACTTAAACGTGCCAGTGTCCACCTTAAAAGTCTTAACATTTATTTAAACAGGGTCGATTTCTTCTTTTTCTATGGAAACAGGCAAAATATTGCCATTTAATATCCCCATTTCAAGTAATTGGCAGCACATATACAAATAACCCAGGGATTGAGGTGTCTGTATTGATAATTCAAGTTTCAAAAAGGGGTTCTAAGAAAATGTTTTATTATTTATGTGGTCCAGACTGACTGTCTCCATTAAATACATTAATTTGGTAATTGCTTAAGTTTCCACTTTTCTTTTCTGGTGAAATCACATATAATATGTCCAAAATGGCTAGAAGGAACCATGGGATTTATGCATATAAATACAGCATTGCTTTTCAAAAAGGACAGAATGTGTTAGAGAACTATTTATATTCTGTGTAAGCTTTGAGTTGTATATATTACATGCACTGAAAATAATTCATTATGAGCATATCACATGGTCTATGCCAAACTAAATGACCCTTTGATACTGATGTCATGCCCATTCATACTAGTAGGAGTTATAGATACCAAGAAGACCAAAAGTTAATGCCAAGAATGCGAGGAATGGTTTCCATGATCATAATGGCACAATTGTCTGAGGGAACAAAATTGAACAGAACTAGAGGACAGGAAAAGGGTGTGGTGTCTGCAAAACTGAAAAACTTTATTCATGGATTCAAATTTATGCTTAAAGTAAATTGGATGTGATATATCACTCTTGATTTTAAGGCAAAAGTTAGAAACTAGTTAAATAGAGATGGAACTTTCCAAGTAATTTGACAAATTCTCCTGTAACTTTCTTTGCCCCACCTCAATTATACTAATGATCACTACTTCTGTCTTTCTTCCCTAAATGATGACAGAATATCCTCCTTTTTCTCCTCCTTTATTTTTAATCTCTGCTTTTGAAAAGTGTCCTTCGTACCCTTTTTGGGACTTTAAGCCACCAATTCTCACATTGCCTTATAAAGTTGCCATTTCCTCCCACACATCTGGAAGAGTCTGTTGGTAGAGTCCATTCCCATAAGGAACTCAACCTAAGAGACAGTTGGGGAAAGAAAATCTTGTTTAAGGGGTAATTCAAAACATTTTTTTTGTCTTCCCATTAGACTATTGGTTATATTTTCATTCTGTTCTATAACCATGATTAAAGCTTCCTTTGAAGTTCTTTATGAACACTGAAAAGCAATAAGTAGCTTTAAATTTATTATGAGTATGTAAATACTCATCACTTAAAGACTTCCCAATGGTACAATTTCACAACTCTGGTGCATTCCAAGGACAGTTTCTTGGGTTAAGTTCAAATAAAGGTCACCGGTTACTTAAAATCTTTCTACGGTTTGTGTGTTTCATGGTATCTAGTTCAGACAGGTTCCTTTGTGTATTTATGTGTGTGTGTGTGTGTGTGTGTGTGTGTGTGTGTGTGTGTGTGTGTGTATGAGTTGTTGTTGTTGTTTTTTGGTTAATGCCTTCACCTTTTCACCCAGCCAACCAGTTTTCTTAATGTTGCTTTCCCCACTACGTATCTAAATAGCCTCTTTCTTACTCTTTATTACTTGGAACCAATTTCTTTCTTCTTTAAGCTCCAGACTTTATGCTTTAATTTGACTAGTTTCTTCATTTGTGGACAATTTTTTTTTTGAGGACTTTTGCCCTTTAATTTGCATTTAAAGTCAGTTTCTTTAAATATTTCAGTTACAAGTTCTGAATAGTGAAGACATGGCAGATGCTGCAGGCTCCCATCCCTTCCCTCCACCCGTCGTCCCCCAGGCTTTATTTCTTCGAGATACAAGTGGGCACTCTGCACTAAATAAATGGCTCCCATGTCAAGTGTCAGCAGCCTCAGGTCTGAATGCAGTTGGATTTAAAGCAATGAAGCCTGGTAGCTTTCATGACAAGATTTGTACATTTAACCATGTTCCAAGGAATTCCAATGATTGTGTCCAGACCCATCGGGCAGTATTTCAGAGGTGACATTGGTCACTTCCCCCGTGTACTGGCATCTTGGGGTTGGTTCCCAGTCCACCCTCCCCCAGACCCGTGCTCTTCAGAGGAGCCAAAGCCCCACTTCCCAAGGGCCATGATGCAGGAAAGAACAGAACTGCCTCTTCAGTCACATGCTCATACCAATGGAATTTAAAAGCTCAAGTCAATCTGAGCCTGTTGTGGACAAATATTTTCATACTTGTCTCCACTCCCAAATCTTATCATAGAGCTCTCTCTCAGAATCCTTTCATCTTAAAAGTATTAAAATTTGGACTAATTGCTTTCTAGACCTGATGCCATTCTAGACATTTCTTTTATTGTGCTCCTGGATACGATGGAGCTACTATATTTGTATCCCACATCTTCCTTTTGATTACTGTGTATCTTGTTTTTGCTGTAGGACATTTTCAAGCAACTGCCTATGAAAAGATTAATGTGATGCAAATGTTCTGGGACATTACAAGTTTGAAAATATATTCTACTCTCACTTCTGATTGAGAGTTTGGCTGAGTGTTGAATTTGAAGTTGCAAAAAAAAAAAAAGTTTCCCTTGAAACTTCCACAAAATGATAAAAGCAAGTTATGAAAATCCCACAGCTAACATCTTCTCAGTGGTGAAAAACTGAAAGCTTTCTCCCTAAGACCAGGAATAAGACAACGTTGTGAGCTTTTGGCATTTTTATTCAACTTTGTACTGGAAGTTTTAGCTAGAGAATTTAGGCAAGAAAATTAAGTAAAAGGCATTCAGATGGCAAAGGAAGAAATAAAACTATTCACAGATAACATGATCTCATATACAGAAAATTCTGAAGAATTCTTCAAAACTATTAGCACTAATAAATGAATTCAGTGAAATTGCAAGATACAAGATCAACACACAAAATTCAATTTTATTTTTATATGCAAGCAATGTACAATCCAAAAACAATCAGGACTACAATTCAATTTATAATAGCATTCAAAAGAATAAAATACTTAATAATAAATTTAACTAAGTAGATGAAAGGCATGTACACTGAAAACGACAAAATATTCCTAAAAGAAGTTAAAGAAGACCTAAATAATGGAGAGAGATAACATATTCATGAATTGTAAGACTTAAAATTGCTAAAATAGCAGTACTACCTAAAGTAATCTACAGATTTAATGCAATGTCTATCAAAATTCCAATAACATTTTTTCCCCAGAACCTCAAATTTATATGTAAGTGAAAAGTAACCTAAATAGCTATAACAATATTGAAAAGAACAGAACTGGAGATTTCCCACTTCCTAATTTAAAAACTTATTACAAACTACAGTAATCAAAACCGTATGATACTGGTATAAGGATAACATATAGATAGTGAAATAGAATTGTGAGTCTAAAAATAAACCCACCAGTCTATGGTCAATTGATGCCAACAAAGGTGTTAAGACAATTTAATGAGAAAGAATAGTTTCTTCAACAAATGGTCCTGGGACAACTGGATATCCATTTGCAAATAATGAAGTTGAACACTTACCTCACTTTAAATATAGAAAATGAACTCAAAATAAATTAAAGACCTAATATATAAGAGGTAAAACTATAAAAGTCTTATATTCAACAAAAAAATCTAATTTAAAAATGAGCAAAGGACTTGAATAAACGTTTCTTCAAAGATGATATACTAGTGGCCAAAAAGATGACCAATGTCATCAGTTATTAGGGAAATGAAAATCAAAATTAAAACTACAATGAGATACCACTTCACAACCACTAGGATGATGATTGGGGGTGAGGTGGGAAATAACAAGTGTTGGCAAAGATGTAGAGAAATTATAACCCTCAATCATTGCTATGGTAAATTTTATGTTACATGTATTTAACACGCGCGTGCGCTCGCACATACACACATGATGTCAGAAGGAGGCTAAAGCAGGCTCCTGTGCAGGTTAGTTTTGCCAGCTTGGCTGGAATATAGTATCCAGTTATTTAGACAAAACCAAATCTATGTATTGCTGTGAAGGTATATTGTAGATGTCCTTAACATTTAATTACTTTAAGTAAAGATTACCCTTGATGATGTGAACGGGCCTTATCCAATCAGTGAATGGTCTTAAGGGCAAAAAAAAAAAACTTTTGCCTAAAAGTGGCATCAACTCCTGCCCAACTTTTCTGGACTGCTGGCCCACCCTACACATTTCAGATTTGCCATTCTCTGCATGTGCCATTTCCGTCAATATAACTCTCTCTCTTTCTCATTTTTATGAGAAAAGATTATCTTAAAATATTGAAACATTCTTTCAAATTTTTGAGTTGCTGATGAGACTCTGATACCGGTCTGCTAATCATTTTTTTTGTACATGACACTCTAGTTCTTCCTAGATAATCAGCCCAGTTTCTTTAGAGAACCGTCAAATTACGTTGCTTTGCATTAAGTGCCTGACTGTAAGCTCTTCCACAAGGAGGGACGGGTTCATTGTTAGGCATAATCATCTGGAAATGATTCCTCAGTGTTCAGCCAGTCTTCATCCCCCATTCTCAGTCCTGTTTGGCTGCACCTCTCCTGGGTTCCTCCGATGCACTTTTCCATGTGTGTCCTGAGGTGGGGCTTCCCTTTTTGTCTTCATCAGTACACACTTTTCCAGCATCTTTTCACCAGAAATGTGTAGCCATTTCTTGTCAGCTGAAAACTTCTCCCTCTACTTTTCCTTTCTTCTTGAGGGATTATACTTATTTTTTTTAAATCCATTCTTATTTTAATTTTACCTCAGGAGAGTGAGTTGTAAAACACATGTGCTCAGTTACCATTTCGAACCAAAACCCCCAATTTTTTTAAAAAAAGTTATTGTAGTCTGAATTCTGGGTTAATTCCTAAATTGAAAATATTCCATTGAATTTCACCACCAACTTACTATTTCATCTTTCCACAATAGTAGTGGCATTTAATTTTCTTCTTTTAAAAACTAGTTTTGTAATTGTTTACCAAAAAACCCAGTTTTTTTATAAATTAGAAAATAAGAAAAATTCCAAAAAAGAAAAAAAAAAATCACCCAGTCTTTTTTTTCCCCTCCTCTTTGAAATCAGCATGTTCCCTTTTCCAGTTCTGTTTCTATCCATTTTTCAGATTCTGGTCTCTAAAGACCAGTATACAGGTGACAAAGACAGAATTTTCTCATAACAGGCGGGAAAAGAATAAGAACACATGTTAATTTTTATCTCTTCATAGTTGATATTATTATAAAGTAAGTAGTGATAACTGTCTTTATAGCCAAAACTTTGTGAATATTATTACCTAACTTCCTTAAGACAAATTTTTAAGAAATTCAGACAAAAGAGGCAGGGACACTTTTAAAAGTCTTTCCATATGTATTGCCAAACTGCCCTCTGGATTGGTTGTCAATTTAAGCACAGGGAGCAGTGTTTGATAATATGCTTTGCTCCTCATTTTTCTCAACACTGACTGTTGTTTTTAATTGTTTTGTAATTTAATAGGTAATAAGGGCAATATCACTGTCTGATTTTATATTTTTAAAATTTACTAGTAAATTTAATTTTTTCATACATTTATTGGCTACCTGTATTTTTTCTTTTTTTAAATCAAATTGCCCATTTTTGTGGGGAATGCTTATTCTTTTCTTTCTTTCTTTCTTTCTTTTTTTTTTTTTTACTGATTTTTTACCTTTGCTCAAGTTTTTATTGAGAACCTATTATGTGCCAGGCTGTTGGGGATACAAGAGTAACATGTAAACCTTGCCCCTCTGGAGAATATATATATATATATATATATATATATATATATATATATATATTTTTATTTTTTTAATATATTTTATTGATTCCAGAGAGGAAGGGAGAGGAAGAGAGAGATAAAAACATCAATGATGAGACAGAATAATTGATTGGCTGCCTCCTACACAACCCCTCTTTCCCCCCATGGGGATCGAGCCTGAAACCTGGACATGTACCTTAACTGGAATCGAACCTGTGACCTTTCAGTCCACAGGCCGATACTCTATCTACTGTGGCAAACTGGCTAGGGCTGGAGCTTATATTTTAATGGGGACCAGATAGATAATATATTTGATATATGAATAAAGTATGTGGTAGGTCAGATGGTAATAAGTACTATGAAGAAAAATAAAGCAGGCAAGGTAAATGTGTCTGTAGTAGAGCCTCTGAGGATCTACCAAGAAGGTGACATTTGAGAAGACATCTGAAGGAGGTCAGAGAGTAAGAATTTAATTTGGGGTAAGAACTTCCAGGAACAGGGATTAGTAAGTGCAAAGATCCCGAGGTGGTAGTGTGCTGGTCATACCTGAGGAGCTAAAAAGAGACTGAGGAGGCTGGAACTGAGCGAGGAAGGAGAGCATTAGGAGGAAAGGTCAGAGAGGTAGGGATACATGTGTGGGGGCAGATCATGCAAACACTTACAGACCATTGTAAGAACTTTGGTTTTTACTCTAAGACAACAGCAAGTTATTGGAGGGATATGAGAGAGGAATGACATGCTATAATATACGTATGTTTTGAAAAGATATCTCTGGTAGCTGTGTGAAGAATGAGCTACAGAGTGCAAGGGCAGAAGCAGAGAGACCAGTTAGGAGATTATTCAACAATTGAAAAGTCAGGTGGTTATAAGTAGTAAGAAGTGGTCAGGTTATTCATAATTTTAAAATCTATATTCAAGAATGAAAGCTATCTATCCATCCACCCACCTGCCTGCCCTTCCACCCATCCATCCATTCATCCGTCCATCCATCATCCATCCATCCCCTATTTCAGTAGTAAAATTTAATTTAAGAATTTAGATTTGAAAAATGTCCATATTTTTCTATGCTCCAAAATGGTTCAGGTAGCATGGAAATTGTATATTCCTTGAGGTTCAAAAACCTTGCTCATGTGACTATCTGGACCCTAGCTTTTCTTATAGATATGATTTTGATAGTCTTTCATATATCCTCCATGTTAGTAGTCAGTTGAAATCATCTTTCTTTCCTGAGTCAATATTGGTCATTTGCATTTTTCTAGAAAGTAATTTATTTCTTTGAGATTTAAAAATACGTTGCTTTGAGTTATATATATCTTCTTTATGTTTTGTCTATCTTTTGATACACCAAATAGGGGGGTGTCTATTTTACTGTATTTATTTCCCTCAATGAATAAGCCACTCTTAAATTTCTTTATCTATTTACTCTTTTTTTAAAAAAATTATCTTTATTGTTGAAAGTATTACAGATGGCCCCTTTGTTTTTTCTTTGTTTGTTTTTTTCCCTTCTTGACTTCCTCCACTCATCTCTGCCCCTCCCAGGCCTTCACAACTCTATTGTCTGTGTCCACGGGCTATGCATGTATACATATAAGTTTTTAGTTAATCACAGAGAGAGGGAGAGAGAGAGAGAGACATTGATTTTTTTTTTTGTTCCACTTATTTATTCATTCATTGGTTGATTCTTATATGTGCCTTGACCAGGGATTGAACACAAAACCTTGGTGTATCTGGACGATGCTTTAACCAACTGAGCTTCAGGGCCAGAGCCTCTTGATTTCTTGAATTAAAAAGTTTACTTTTTTTCTTGCTTTAGCCATGTTCCACTGATACTGCTATGTCATATTCTCATTATTGCTCTTTTCTTAGAACTTTCTACTTTCAGATTTGTTCCAAGAGTTATAAATGTTTTTAAATATGTTTTCTATTTATTTCTGTTTTGAGAGAGAGAGAGAGAGAGAAAGAGAGAGAGAGAGAGAGAGAGAGAGAGAGAGAGAGAGAAACATTGATGAGAGAGAAACATAATTGAGTGGCTGCCTCCTACATATTCCCCACAGAGGACAGAACCCGCAACCTGTGCATGTGCCCCAACCCGGAATTGAACCGGTGGTCTCTTGGTTCTGGGGTCAATGCTCAACTGCTGAGCTACACTGGCAGGGCCAAGAGCTATTTTTTAGTGGTTTCTGTTTTCATCCTAAAATGTTTGTTTTTAAGTTTATACTTTTGAAATTAATTTCTAGTTATGAAGATTTGTGTAAAAAAATGTCTTGTATGATTCCTGTTTTGTTGGAATTCACTGAGGATTTCTTTATGACTTAATTCATGATCATTTTTATAAAGTTTCCATGGGTCTTTACATAAAAAACACACACATTATTTTTGAGTACTGAGTTAAATTTGTAGTCACTAAATCAACCTTATTGATTAAATTATTTATACTTCAATTTCATAATTTTGTGATTAATATATCAAGACAGATATTTAAGTCACTACATTTACTGTGTTATTTACCTTTTTACTTATGTATTTTATTTGAAACATGTAGATTTATGACTGTTAACTTCTTTGTTGATTGTGCCCTTCATTAGTATAAAATCTCCTCTGGCTATTATGTAATTATCTTGTTTAATGTCTTTTTGCCCTGAATTCTACTTTGACTAATATTACTATTGTAGTCAGTGCTTTCTTTTTGATATGTATAAGGCCCCATCACTTGGCTGTACCATATAACTTTAGCTTTATTAAAAATCAATTGAAATAAGTCAATATTAGTAATTTAATTTTTTCTTTAAAAATCGTGTTACATTATATACATTTTACTTTTTTAGAATTATTTAATACAATTTACATAAATTCATATGGTATGATCTCAAAATATATGTTTGGAATGGAAAATAAATAATATGAAACAAAATTATTTTAAAAAATTGGGTGTCAAAATAAAATTTTAATAATGGTAATAAATTATAAAGATGCTTTCAATTTATTTTTGGTATTGGTTTCAGAAAACGTTCTGTCACAACTTTTGGTAAATAAAGTAAAAATTACAAACAGTAACATAAGCATGGGTGACAATGTTAGGAAATTTTATATCCATAATTAATTATTAGGTGAAATATTATTATTGTGTTGCTTATTCCGTTTGTTTTCTGACACACCCTGAAACAAATGGAAGGGGAAAGGGGATCTCGATCATATGAAGTGTCCTTAGAACAATTAAGCAGATAGAAAGGTGGGATGGGTACCAGACAGAGATGACCAATGTCCACTGTAGGTACATCTTTATAGGCATCTTAAGATTTAACACAGAGTATTATATAAATGCTCATAATACATAGTGTACTTAAGGGTAGAGGGGTTAAGTGACTTCTCTTAATTAAGTAATCACTAGAACATCTACACCCTGGCTCAGATCCATATTCGGTCCTCCTCTCTGCAGGCTGTGCCCTGGGAGGCTTACCCCATGCATACTGCTTCACCCACTCTTCCTAGTCAACAGGTTTCTGCAAGAGTTCAGCCAGTGGGAGGCACAGACAGAAGTGTGGGGGAAGAGGAGGAAAACGTTTGAGTATTCCCATCTCTGCTCGGCACTGAGCAGTCCCTTCTTCCTTCCTGGCCTCCAGTAATACCATTTTCTCTCCTTCTCCTGCAGGCCTAGAGGTGGTAATGGTGCTAATCTCTGGGTCCCTCAACACAATTTATTGGTCCCTCTGACCCTTCTCACACCTCTGTAACTTCTCACTTCATTAAAATCTCATCCGGTGAATCATCTAGATGGAATTCTGTTTTCTCCCAGGATCCTGACTGATACATTTAAGCCAGGGTTCTTTTTTATAAGCAGCAGAAAGCAACACAGTTCTCTAAACAGAAGGAGGAGGACGAGGAGGGGGCAGGGTTGGAAGGATATCAGGGTGAAGAGAATTAATGGGAAGCTTGAGAAATAAGCTTAAAGAGTGGGCAAGAGCCCTCTGGGCAACAGAAGCCACAATTAAGGTCACACTGTGGGAATGATCTGGCTCACACACTTCTGTTTTTGAGATAATCTTGCATTCTCTCAAAATAATTTTATTCCAACTCAGCATTCAAAGTCCAGAGAGAGGCTGGTCACATGCTTGTCCTCTAGCTGTGATGGGGAGGGGAAAGGGGATCTCGATCATATGAAGTGTCCTTAGAACAATTAAGCAGATAGGAAGGTGGGATGGGTACCAGACAGAGATGACCAATGTTCACTGTAGGTACATCTTTATAGGCATCTTAAGATTTAACACATAGTATTATATAAATGCTCATAATACATAGTGTACTTAACAAGGGTGGAGGGGTTAAGGGACTTCTCTTAATTAAGTAATCACTAGAAGCCCGGTGCATGAATTTGTGTATGTGTGAGTCCCTTTGGGTGGCCTGCAGGGATCGGGCTGAAACCCACAGTCCAATGTCGCCTGCAGCTCCTACCTGCTGCTCCACCTCATCCCAGCCCCACTGCGCCTACCATGGGCTTGTGCCCAATCAGTCCTGATTGGGAGAGGCTCACGCTGCCACAGGAGTGCTCACCAGCCATGAACCCTGCTTCTGGCGCCCTCCCAAGGGGAGTGGCCTTGTGGGATCAGGCTGAAACTGGCTCTCTGACATCCCCCAAGGGGTCCTGGATTGTGAGAGGGCTTAGGCCAGGCTGAGGGACCCCACTGGTGCATGATCGGGCCAGAGAGGGACTGTGGGAGGGCTCCAGGACGTGTCCAGTCCATCTCGCTCAGTCTCTATCTGCCTGACCCCAGCAGCAAGCTAACCTACAGTTGGAGCATCTGCCCCCTGGTGGTCAGTGCACATCATAGTGAGCGGTTGAGCAGCCTTAGCATATCATTAGCATATATGCTTTGATTGGTTATTCAGTTGTTCTAACGTTTGGTCTATTTGCATGTTACCCTTTATTATATAGGATTTGCTCATTCATTTATTGATCTCTCCTGTGTGTCTGCAATTGAACAAGACCTATTGGTTAAGTTATCCAGGATGTGTTTCTTAGATTTCATTTCTTCTACCCAGTATAGGAATGTTCAAGTAGAGCAAATATCCACCTGGCAAGAAGTTCAGAATTTTATGAATCAGATTCACATCAGATATGCTATCATCAGCCTTTCTCAAGAAACAATATTGTCAGAGGCTGCTGATAACCCTCACAAATGAATTTGTTCTCAGTTATCAGGATCCTAAGCCCATATTGAAAATCAATGTTAATTCAAAAATTCTCAGCTCAAAATGCAGCTCGTTCTGAGCTCTAGAAATTGTGCAGGAGAAGGAAAAAGGAATGATTTGTGACCCTAGGAATATACTTTGACAGCTTAAACCCAAAACACATTCAAAAATTTCCACAGTGGCTTTAAAGGTAACCTTGGTGAGGAAGAGCAAAGAATCTCCACTCGGTGAAGACAGGGTGAGAAACACTGCCTAGAAAGACACACAGACTATGTTTAAGATGAAAAGAATTTTGAATTTTACCAGATGAGTGCATTAGGCTTTTGAATATACAATTTAAAATGCTGGCGATAAATATTGAAGAATCTGGAGACTAAATATCAGATTGGTACCTGCCAATAAGCCTCCAAGAGCAATGAGAAGATTCAGCTGTTGTATAAGGAAGCACCGGCTCTGGCTACCCTGTCATCGAAATGACACTCCAGCGACCTCCTTGGAAGCTGGTTTTGGAGCTGGTCCTCGGGGTATAATTATGAGATTCCTGAGCTCCCATGCCACTGTTTGCTAGAAATAAAGGTCATCTAACTCACAGTTCAGCCAGAAGTCTCTGTCCTGAGTTAAGCATGATACAGGAATAGGGAGGCCTTGTGCTTCAATTCACAAATGTATTCCTTAAAAGGAAGCACTGGTAGAAATCATGCCATTTCTCCATTGTTTAATGGGTATAGAAATAAAATGTTATATATTTAAAAATAGCAAATGAAAACTTCAAGTTTATGTTCCAAAAAGAACACATAGGCTCTGAACGATGAAGTCATAGTAAACTGTGATGCCCATTTCTTTAATAGAACTTTAAAAATATTACTTCTAGTCATTATTATCTTCATTAGTCTAGCAGTAATTATGGGACAAAGTGGGACACAATGCTGCCAGAATTAGTTAGAAATCTTAAAAGCCTTATTTCATTTTCAAAATTGCTTTTCGATTTTTTTTTTTTAAAGAAAGTATTAGATTGAGCATATGTGCAGAGAGATTGGTCTTGGGGGAATTTTTGACTTAAAAAAAATCAAATCCACTCTCTCTTAACACTGATGTGAGTTTCAAGGATTATTTCTTGTCCAAAGACTCTTTTAAAACATTTTGGGCCTGTTAGAAACAATTTAAATGATCATAAATGAATATCCATTCGGGGCATTGCATGTGGATCACATTGTTCTAAGCCATTAGATTGGAAGATGGGACCCCTGCCTTCAAGGGACTCTCAATTTTAGAATAAAAAAAAAATAGATTACAGATAACTTGACCTCACAGTGATGGAGGGCAAAGAGTACCAGGCCAGGAGACTGAGGTCCTGGCCTTACCAACAGCTCATCTGAACCTTGTTGAGGTTAACTAAACATGTAGTATCCCTGTTTCCTCATCCTTCAGTTGTAAGGTAATAATATTTACCCTCCTTAACTCATGGGTTCCGGTATGGAGAACACAAGACAATGGCTACCAACATTCTTCAAAGTTCTAATGCATTATTAAATATAATGTTATCTGTATTAGACTTAAAAAGCTGCAAAAGGGTGTGTGTTTCCTTTTAAATAATTTTATCATTGGCATTAAAACAAACTGAAAATCTCTTTTTGGTCTCAAACTGCAGAACTGTGTTTTTAGTAATGACTTAGGGTGTGACTCGGGAAGATAGAAGTTATACCTCCTATAACCAGATGCAATTTGGAATTTGAGATATAGAATAAATAAGGATGTGATAATACCCGGATAATCTATTTGAAATTTATGTAAGATATTGTTGACTTATAGAGAAGAACATCTAGAAAGTCATAGATACTTTAAAGGCAGAAGACACTGGTTTCAATTCCAGGTTCATTCATGATAAAATTAACAATCTTGAAACATGTAAAAAACTTGGATTTCCACAGTTGAAGTAGTTTTGTGCTTATTGTCTTATTGCTCACCAGTGTGTCTCTGTTTCTGTTGCCGTGAATAATTCTGTTCCCAAGTATTTCACATTGAAATTTCCCAAGAGGGGATTGGTTAGGTTCATCAGTCTATTCCGGCGACTTTCAACTGGTGTGCTATGGCACACTGGTATACCACAACAAGTTTTAAAATATGCAATAGCTGACTATTTAGTCAGGGGCACTGACTTCTTTTCTCTTTAGATCATTAAATTAAGAAATGACAACAGCCAACACAACGTGTTGTGAATGAGTCAAAATAATACCTATTTTTTTCTTGGATCGGCACAAACTATATTTTCTGTGTGCCACAGAATTTTAGTCATTAGATGAAAAATTATTCAATATTCAGTGCCCAGCTAGGTCTCAAAGCAGGTCATGTGAGAGGTCACTGGACAGCCAATTGCTGTTCCAATTAGTTGTAGCTGTGGAGGTAGAGTCAAATGATGCCAGGACACCCTGGGGATTCAAGTGCACTCAGTTGTGTGGGAAGTGTAGGAAGCACTAGTTGGGGATGAGAAAGTGGGGCACAGAAGGAAAGGCAGCTAGTAAGGGTGCATTATCAAGCACTGTGGATGACTGGAGTTGAATTCCATAGAGAAATCTGGAAAAATGGCATAAAACTCATGCCCCAGTGTTATCTCAATACCCCAGTGGGGTATTTACATGTCAGCTCCCTTTAATCACCGGTTGAAGGCTGGCTGCTGGGAGGGAGACAGAGGAGGGGTGTTCATTTTTCCATATTTCAGTGTTCACACTTTCAGACCAAGAGATGTAGTTGAACCTGAGAAGACCAGCAATGAAGATGGTTCAGCTCCACTGAAGTGGTTAGGCCTCAGGAATCTGGGTGGGGTGCTGCAGCATTTACTGCACCGGCACTTACATGTAAGAAACCGATCATAGCCACCGTCCACCAGAGAGGCTTTCCATGTGTAGGCGTTATGGCTTGTCCAATGCCATTTTTATTAGGTTAGCATTCCATTAAAATGTTAAATTGAATTTAATATAAGTGGTATTAGATTTTAGCATTTGACTTTTTGGACAACCTTTACTTATACATACAAATTTAAATGCCTAAACCCTTCTTTATATTGAATTGAGATTTTTCTACATTCACTGATAAGCAAATATTAAGCTTTTGTGTGAGAATGCTGGGTGCTTTTGTCTATTGGGCAATTAGTTGACTATTTTATTTTTATCTTTGCCCCAATTTTAATGAAAAGTAGAAGTGTTAGTATTAATCATGCTTAATAAAATAGAGACAAAAATATAAATGATAAAGCAAAAACAATGGAAATCTTTAGTCATAGTTGAGTTTAACCTTTGTTTTCAATTTTAAGAATAAAATTAACAGGAACAAAGCACAAGATTACAATTCAAACATGAGGTGAGATTAAGATTTTTATATCTCTTGATTTCTGAGGACCAGCACCCTTTAAAAAATACGTCTTTTGTTTGACTTTCACTTTTGTGCATGTTGTTTCAGAACTGCACAAAAACAGATACTGGAGGTCGCATAGTAAAACTGCTTTATGAAAAAACAGAAATAACTGAAAATGTTATCTTATTAAAAGTGGGATTGGGCCCGGTAGAGATGGAATGCCTCACCCACAGACCATGCATGTGGACCTGACTTCTGTCAGTCCCACCAAGTCATAAGGTCACGCAGGCCCAGTAGCCATCCAACACTTGATGGCAGGGATACATCTGGGGTTAAGCACAAGCAGGACTGGAGCTCACAAGCAAGCTGTGTCAACAGAGAGCCCACATGTCTGGAGAAGCACCTTAGCTGACACCTGTGGCCATATGGAACTCATTACAACCAGCTGATGAAAAAAATAAATAATCTGAGCTTGACTTATGGCAAATCTGCCCAATTTGGGGATACAAACCAAGAACTCAGAGTGACCTCGAAAGACTATTTACAGAAAATTCTCCCAGTAAGCTAGCTGTTTTTGGGTGATGCAGGATATGGTACAAATAGTGAATCCCAAAGCCTTAGAAGACAGGCAAACTCCCTGCTCTGTAGTGGATCTTGTGGTCTCTGTGGGATCCTGTGTTGGTGGACCTCTGTTAGCCCTCAGTGGTTTGGGCGGGGCTCCTGCAGGCAGGAAAGGCAAATTCAGACCTGGAGTATTTATTTATTCTTGGTAGGACAAATCTCTGGCTTTTCCAGGATGGAAGGGCCCATATAGTCAATGACAGGTTGCTGATGTCAGCTGTCCAAGTCATTTTGTCTTCTTGGTTGGTTAGTGTCTCTTCTCTGGTGGATGCTTTCTAGTGGGTGCTGACATGTGAAACATAGATCTTCATACTTTGTACTAACTTCCATATGTATATCCACATATCTCTATCTTAGATCTCATTGTACTTACTCTTCCAATGTCTTGCTTTTCAGGCGCTGAACATTTGACTATTTTTTGGCCTCTGGCCAAAAAGCTAGACCATTTGCCATGGCCTCTGCATCATATATATTCCACACTTGGGTCACTTCTACCCAAAGTTGATATAACCAGGTGCTAAGAAAGATCTAGAATTGTAAAATTGTTGGGTCATATGATAAGTGTATGTTTAACTCCATAAGATACTGGCCAAATGTTTGCAAAGTGGCTCTAGCTTTTTGCATTCCCACCAATAAAATATGAGAATTACATGCTAACAGTTTTACCGATCTTTAATTTTAGCCATTTTCATATGGATGTGTCATAGCATCTCATTGTGGCTCTAATTTCATTTCCCTTGGAACTAATGATGTTTACAATTTATTCATGTGCTTAATGGTTATATATATATACCTGCTTTTGTAGGTAGCTGTTCAAATCTTTTGCCCATTTTTAAAAATTAGATTATTTTTAAAGTTATTATTGAGCCATAAGGCTTCTTTGTGTATTTTAGATTCAAGAAATATTTTCTCCCAATTTGTGACTTGCCTTTTCATGTCTTTTTTATTTTTTTTTAATTTTATTGATTTTTTACAGAGAGGAAGGGAGAGGGATAGAAAGCCAGAAACATCGACCAGCTGCCTCCTGCACACCCCCCACCGGGTATGTGCCCGCAACCAAGGTACATGCCCTTGATCGGAATCGAACCTGGGACCTTTCAGTCCGCAGGCCGACGCTCTATCCACTGAGCCAAACCAGTTTTGGCGTCTTTTCATCTCTTAATGACATTTTTGAAGAATAAAAGTTTTAATTTTTATAAAGCTCAATTTATCAAGTTTTTTTCTTATGATTTACTAGAGGCCCGGTGCACGAATTCGTACATGGGTGGGGTCCCTCGGCCTGGCCAGCGATTGGGGCCAGGGGGTGGGACTGCGGGAGGTTGGCCAGCCACCAGAGGTTGGCTGTGGGAACACACTGACCACCAGGGGGCAGCTCCTGCATTGAGCATCTGCCCCCTGGTGGTCAGTGTATTGTCATAGCGACTGGTGGACTGGTTGTAACAGTCGCTTAGGCTTTTATATATATAGATGATTTTTGTGTCCTAGCCAAAAGGACTTCCCTTCTTTCTATGCTGAAAATGGTAATAATAATAATAATAATAATAATTAACACTAGCAAATGTTTCCTTATGGTAAAACTTATTTATTCACTAATTTATTTGCCTACCATAAAGTTGCAAAAATTTTTTGATATGTTTTCATCTAAAAGTTTTATAATGTTAGCTTTCATGTAGGTCTATAATCCATTTAGAGATTTTTGTGTGTGTATAATGTGAAAAAAATATCAAGATTGATTTTTCTGTATATGGATATCCAGTTGTTCTAGCACCTTTGTTGAAAAGAGTATACTTGTCACTTTCAGTTACGTTGGCACTTTTGTCAAAAATCAATTCACCATATATGTGTGACTATATTTCTAGGCTCTCTATTATGTTCCATTTATTTGTACCTTTCTTCCTATGCCAACACCATACTGTTTTTTGCTTTATAATAAGTCTTAATTTAGCTTTATGATAAGTCTTGGTCAGATATAAAAGTTCTCCAACTTTGTTCTTCAAAAAAGAACAATTTTTCAAAATTGCTCTGTCTATTTAGATCTTTACAATTTCTACACAAAAAACTTGCTGGTATTTTGATTCAGATTGCATTGAATCTCTATCAATTTGAGTAAAAATGATATTTTAACCATACTCAGTCTTTCAATCCAGAAACATGGTATCTAAATCCATTCATTTGGATATCTTTATTTTCTTTTTACACTTTGTAGTGCATGGATCTTACATGCATTTTTATCAAATGTATCTCTAGGTGTTTCACTTTTTTGATTCTATTTAAATGGAATTATTCTTGTAATTTTGCTTTCCAATTGCTTATTGATTATATGTTGAGATACATTTGATCTTTATATATTTGCTTTGCATTTAGCAACCTTGCTAAATTCACCTATTTGTTCCAATAGCTCCTTTGCACGATTTTTGGGATCATGTCCTTTTACTTCTTCCCTTTCAATATTTTACTTATTTGTTTGTTTGTTTGCTTGCCTGTTTGCTTGTGTTATGGCACTGGCTAGGACCTCCGGTATAATGATGAAAAGAAATGGTTGAAAAGACACATATTTTCTTTTCCTGATCATAGGGAAATGCAATCAGTCTTTTCCTATTAAATATGAAGTTATCTGAGATTCTTAAAGATATCTTTTATGAGGTTTGGTAAGTTCTCTTTTATTTAAGAAATCTTTATTGAGGTATAATTCATATACCATATAATCACAGGTACAACCATCATCACAATCTAAGTTTAGAATATTTTCATTACCCTAAAAAGAACTCTGTACCCATTAGTAATTCCTGCCCATTCTTCCACTTCCTGGCCCTTCCAATGACAATCACTTACCTTCTTTTTGACCCTATAAATGTGCCTATTTTGGACATTTCACATAAGTGGAATCATTCAATAAGTGTAGCCTTTTGTGACCGATTTCTTTCATGTAGCATGTTTTCAAGGTTCATATAAGTTGTAGCATGTAACAGTACTTCCCTCCTTTTTACTGCTGAAAATGATAACAATAATAATTAACACTATTAAATGTTTCCTTATGGTACATTTTATTTATTCACTCATTAGTGGGTTGTTTTAATTTTTTAGGTATTATAAATTATGCTTAATATACATGTACAAGTTTGTGTGTTGACATATATTTTTATTTCTCTTGGGTATATATCTAAGAGTAGAATTGCTAGGTCATATTGATAAAACTACATTAAACATTTTAAAAACTGTGAAACTGTTTTCCAGAGGTTGAAACATTTTACATTTTTACCAGCAATGTATGAGGGCTCAAATTTTTCCATGTCCTAGTCAACACTTACTATCTGTTTTTTGGATCATAATCATTCTAGTGGATATGAAATGGTATCTCATAGTACTTTTGATTGCATTTCTCTGATGACATTCTTGGTGAGATATTTTAAAGAACTTCAAAGAAAATTTTGCTCAGTAGTTTTACTGTTAGTAGTAATAATTTATTATAATTTTAAAACTATTTTACATATAGTAGGGTAAAGCAAATAAGATAATCAGTTAATGTTATTAGGAACCAAACTTTTTAATGTAAGCAATAGAGATAAAAATAGAAAATTAGAGAAGTTAAGGGGGAAAAAACCCTCTGATATCTACACCTGAGTTGAGCATATTGGTATAAACTCCTTATTTCTTATTAAACTACACCCATTGAAATTGTCTGGAATCAAGGCTACTCCAGTAGCAACAGTTATACTTAACATCTTCATCCTGGTTTTTAAATATCTTGGAGGTGAAAGGAATCATCTCCTTGAAAAATGACTGATTCTCAGGCACGTTAACAGGAAAAGTACAAAGTTAGCCTGGGATGTCTTGTAGTCATAGAAAGCAAGGAAGTACTCAAAGACCAGTGGGCATGTGGCAAAAGTATATAAGAACCAGATTGAAGAGGCACTCACTGGCCGAATTTGAAACAATGTTGGCATTAAAAAGAGTGTCATCTGTAACTGATTATATTCATAAATCCATAGTGAAAGAGAGAAGAGAGAACACAGGCCTCATTTGTCACATTGAAGGTGACTTTTCCTCAAATCCTCACTCTGAAATTCTGTAATTAAAGGCAAAGGATAACCATTTACCATGCCTTTTCCATGGATGCTAAAAGTTAAAATCATTACTAGGTGAAAGGTAGTTGTAGAAAGGGTCTTTTTTTTTTTTTTTAACAACGCCTAAATATTCTCTTATTACTAATTACTAAAGGAAAAATAAAATTGCTTTTGCAAGAAATGAATCTGGTTAGCCTTTAACCAAATCAAGTTCAAACGATGTCTTTTTCAGCAAGAGGGTCCATTCCAGGATTATGAGCTGCTCCCAATGGCCATGTCTCTCTAGCCTTCCCTTCCTTTGGAACGCTTTCTCTGTTTGTTCTTGTGTTCCAAGCCATTGACAGTTTTGAAGATTATAGATTAATCTTATTTCAGAACATGCCCCTGTTGGGGTTTGTCCAATGATTTTTTTCATGATAGGACCCAGGTTATGCATCTTTTGCAGGAAGATCAGAGGATGCTGAATTTTCCTCATTGCACACTATCTGGTGTCCCATGAAGTTCACTTGGACCACTATTCATGATATTAACTTTGAGTAATTATTTAAGAGGTGCCTGCTGGATATCTGTACTATAATGTTACTGTTTGTTCCCTTTGTGATTAGTATTTTGTGAGGAGATATTTTTTGAGAGTATGTAAATGTTCCTGTTCTCATTTTATTTTTGCCCACTAGTTTCAGCACCCATTGATATCTCTTCTCTGAATTTTACTCCAACTATTGCCAAATGATTTTCCAATTCCTTCTTTTCATCTACATTTATTTATTTATTTATTTATTTATTTATTTATTTATTTATTTATTTTACTCTACTCTACTCTTTCTCTTCTCCCTATTTGTTTATTTGTTTATTTTTGTCAGTATGGATTCAGAGACTCCTATTTTATTCAGTAACTTGTAAGCCATCACTATCTATTTACGTTGATCCCCAAAATTGTGCCAGATTTGAATATTAGAAGCCCTTTCAAGCCGCCATCTATGTCCTTTTGACATGTCCCATTATTCTTTGAGCATTTTCTTACTTTCTGGCATAAAAGGATATTCTAGGCTCACTTTGTACCCTACCTGCACACTCCTGGAATAAGCCATTTCTCAAAGCAGTTCTGGTTCCTTTCAGTGGAGAGTGATATTTGGAAACCAGGATTTGGGTGCAAACTGTGCTCATGGTCACTGAAGTGTCACTGCTCCCAGGCCCTCTCAGTGGGGGCAGCAAGAGCAGCACAGACAAATCTTTATCGACATATACCTCCCTGAGTTCAAATAGCCCCACTTCCAATTCAGTGCCACAGGATTCATTCTACTTTTATTCTTTCCGTACTTGTATTCCCCCTCTGCATCAGTGAGAACCCATTATCCTTAGACTATTTACTATTTGTCCAGTCACCTGTATGAAGCTAATTTTCTGATCTTGCCAAGATGTCCCTGCCATTCCATATGACATTGTTCTTGAGTGGCACACCATACTGGCTAGCACTGAAACAGCCCCCTTCCCATTCTGATACTGTTCTCATTACTCCCAGCTGCCAATGCGCTTCCCCTCCCATCTCACTTCAGTGCTGTTCTCAGGTAGAATGCCATTATCTACATTGTTTCTTATGACAATGGCAATAATTTTAATGACTTTTCATTATATATGATGCTAGATTTTGGTTATGTATATATATATGTAATATATATCCATAGAAACACATATGAATGTATATGTGAACATATTATACTAGTATACATAACTTTTTAAACATGGAAGAAAGTTTAACTTTGTAAAATACCCTTTTATCATTTATTGAGACAATGAAATAGGATTTCTCCTTTAACCTATCAATGTGAGAATAGATTAATAGATATTCTAATTTTGAACTATTTCTTGCATTCCAAGAATGAACCCCATTTGCCCTTTGTTTAATCTATTAATTTGTTTATACTTTATGCAGTATTTATAAATTACATATTAGTCTGTAGTTTCTCTTCTTGCACTTTGTCAGCTTCACTGTCAGTGCCATTCTTCCCTTCTATCTCCATGCTGAGGGACCACTTAGGACTGCAATGATGTTTTGAATGAAGTCATTAGCCAGACTGATGAGGTCTGGTGCTTTTGTGAGTGATTAATCTTTGAAAACCTTCTCAATTTATTAACTGGTAATTACCTGTTTAAAATATTTTAGGATCAGTTTTTGATAATTTGAATTTATTTTATATTGATTTTCAGATATATTTGTATAATTTTATGTGAAGTATTTTCTTATAATTATTTTGGTTTTCCTTTAACCCATTCTAACTTGATTCTGTGTTTATGCTTTCCTTACACATCACTTTAAAAAAAAAAAAAAAAGAGAGACAAGCTACCATTTTATTCATTTTGTTGACATTCTTAAAGTGATTAGTTTTAAAAATATACTTTTTTATTGATTTCAGAGAGGAAGGAAGTGGGAGAGAGATTAAAATATCAATGATGAGAGAGAATCATTGATCAGCTGCCTTCTGTATGCCTCCCACTGGGGATCAAGCCCGCAACCCATGCATGCGTCCCAACCAGGAACCGAACCGTGACCTCCTGGTTCATAGGTTGTTGCTCAAACACTGAGCCATGCCGGCTGGGCCTTATGTTTATTTTCGTATTTTTTTGTTTCAAAATCATTAGCATATAATTTTGTCTTTAATTGTTTTTGCTTTTCTTAGATGTATTTTCTTATTCTTTTTCTTATCTCTTGTTTTAAATAAGAACTCATTTGTTTTATTTTTTCCTGATAATTTGGTTAATGCTCTGAATTTTCCCTCAAAGCATTGTTTTTAGCCATAACACATGGGTTCTGTCTGATGCACAATGTTTTCATTAGTATTATTTTCTAAATATCCTTTAATTTTAGTTTCTATTGCCTTTTAAGTCAACTTTTAATTTAGTTTTAAAAATAGTTTTAATTTTTAAGCAGTTGGGGATATTTTTCTACTTTAAAAAAATCAATTCTAGTTTCTTTACATTATAATTGGAGAATGTGATATGTACTATTTTTATTTGCTATAATATATTGAAAGTATTTTGTGGTCTGACATAAACTAAATTCCTGTGAATTTTCTCTGGGTCCTTAGAGATGGAATATTCTTTCAGGGTAAAGTGTGGGATATATTTTAAAGAGATTAACATTCAAAAGAGATTTTATAAAATATAGAATTTGATTTTATATCTTTACTTTTTTACTATTTAAGTGATCTGTCATGGATCAAGAGAATGAGTGAACTTCCCCCCTTACTTCTGTATTTCTATTTCTCCTTGAATCTTATGCAGTTTTTGCTTTAATAATTTTCATGCTAGCATTTTTGACATTAGTGATCCATGACAGATCTTCAGATGAACTCTTTATCATTATAAAGTTAACTTATTTGTCTTATTGAATGCTTTTTGCTGTGCTGGAAATTCAACTTGGTTTGATCTTAATAACATAATCACTCTATTAGCCTTTTTTTGATAATTGACTGATATATATGTCTAGTATTTAACCTTGGTTTAAATGTATCTCTTGCATGCAACAAATAGTTGAGTATGATTTTCTAAACCTACCTGATAATTTTTTCTTTTAATAGGTGGCTTTATCCCATTAATGTATATTGCTATGAAGATAGTTTTGGCCTTAATTCTCTTATCTTATATGATTTCTGCTGTTATTGATTTACTAGTATTTTCTATTTTGCTAAATTATCTATATACTACTTTAAAAATTGATTGTGTATTTTCATTTTGATAGTTCAGAAGATTATAAAAATATATTTTTATTGATTTTTAGAGACAGAGGAAGGGAGAGGGAGAGGAACACTGATGTGAGAGCAAAGCATAGATCAGTAGCCTGCTGCACGCTCCCTACCAGGGATCTAGCTGCAACCCAGGCATGTGTTCTGACCTGGAATCAAACCAGCAACCTTTGGTGCACAGGACAATGCTCAACCAACTAAACCATAATGGCCAGGGCCAGGGAATTTTTGATGTGTTTTAAATCCTTTGGTGGTTACTCTACACAGTATTTCATAATATACTTAAGCTTGCATTTTTTTTTTTTTTGGTTTGTTGACTTTTGACACTACCTAGTCCTTCCTTACTATGAATAAGAAAATTAATTTATGTCCACTTCCACACACTTCTCATACAATTACTAATTTTAACCTTTTGCACTCCGATGTCGAGTGTGACTCAACATGGTTAGCATTAGAATAAAGGAATCGAGAAAAAAGCAAGCGAGTGCAAAGGGTTAATCCTATCTAATAAAGAGGGAATATGCGAATTGACCATCACACCCTCACAAAATGGTGGCACCCATAGCCAATAAGAAGGGATTTTGCTAATTGACCATCACGCCCTTACAAAGATGGTGGTGCCCACAGCCAATAAGGAGGGAATATGCTAATTGACTTCCATGCCCTCAAAGATGGCGGTGCCCACAGCCACAAAATGGCGGCACCCAGTTCCCTCAGCCCCACTGGGGTGGCAGGCAGGGCACGGCTGGGCCCGCCCCCAGGTGGGTCCAGCTGCTCTGCACCTGCCTCCAGAATCCCCCAGTCCCTTCAGCCCCCCAGCCACCCAGGGCCAGTCTGAGGCACAGGCAAACCTTGGATGGCGACTGCCCAGCTGCCCAGAGCCAGCCCAAGGTGCAGGCAAGCCTCAGATGGTGGCTGCCCAGATGCCCAGGGCCTCCTGAGGCTAGGTAACCAGGGCCGGCCAAGGCTTGCACTGCCAGCAGTGGCAGCAGCAGAGGTGTGATGGGGGTGTCACCTTGCCCTGATCACTGGGTTGTCTTCCACCCCTGAGGGTTCCTGGGCTGTGAGAGAGGCAGGCTGGGCTGAGGAACCCCCACTCCAGTGCATGCATTTTCATGCACCGGGCCTCTAGTTAATTATATAATTTTCTTTACAACTATAATTTACATGATTATATAAATTGGTTTCTTTTTGAACATCAAATTTACTGAGGTATAATTTACATGTAGCAAAATTCACACTTTTTAAGTGTACAGTTCTTTGAGTTTTGACAAATTTATACTATAGTGTAACCACCACCACAATCAACATATAGTAAAATATTCCCATCACGTCATAAAGTCTCCTGTAGGCCATTGTAACTAACCCCTGACACCATTCCAGCCTCTGGCAACCACTGATCTGATTTTTATCTATAGTTTTGCTTTTCAGGAATGTCATATAAATTGAGTAATCCATTATGTAATCTTTAGTGCCTGCCCTATTTCACTTGGCATAACAATTTTACATTCATCCATGTTGTTGCATGTGTCAGTACTTTCTTATTTTAAGTTGCTAAGTATGGGTATGTCACAATTTGTTTATCCACTCCCAGGTCAATAGACATTTGGGTTGTTTCTAGTTTTTTGGGATTATGACTACAGCTGCTTTAAACATTTGCACACAGGTGTTTGTGTGGACATATGTTTTCACTTCTCCTGTATAAATACCTAGTAGTGGATTGTTGAGTGTATGTTTAACCTTGTAAGAAATTATCTGTTTTTCAAAGCAGCTGTACTATTTTACATTTCCAACAGAAATATATGAGAGATCCAGTGCTTTGACTCATTCTCAATCCTTGGTATTGTCACCTTTTAAAACTTTAACCATTCTAGTAGGTGTGTGATGGTGTATAACTGAGGCTTTAATTTGAACTTCTCTAATGACTAGTAATGTTGAACATATGTTTATGTATTTGTTTGCCATTTGAATCTTTCTTTGGCAAAGTGTCTATTTAAATCTTCTCATTTAAAACAAATTGGGTTGTTTTTCTTATTATTGCATTTTGAGAGTCTTTACATAAACTATGGATGCCCAATCATTTTAGCACCATTTGTTGAAAAGGCTATTCTTTCTCCATTGAATTACCTTGGTTCCTTTGACCAAACACATGGGTCTACTTATGGACTTTCTGTTCTGTCTTATTACCTATATCTCTATCATTTTTCCAGTATTACACTTTGTGGAATATAATAGCTTTATAATAAATTTTGAAATCAGACAATATGTGGCCTTCAACTTTGTTTTTCTTTTTCAAAATCATCTTGGCTTTTCTAGGACCTCATATTTTCCATATAAATTTAGAATCAGGTTTTGATTTCAGTGAAAATATCTTCTGTGATTTTGATTGGTAATTGCATTGAATCTACAGATGAATTTGGATAAAAATGACATTATAATAATATTAAATATGTTGATCCATGAACATAGAATAGCACTTATCACATCTTTGATTTCCTTCATCAATGTTGCATAGTTTTTAGCTTTTTACTGATTATGGGGTGAGGGTAATGTAGACTAGAAATAAAAAGAGCTTTACTTCCTCCTTTGCAACCTGCATGCCTTATATTTCTTTCCCTTGCTGTATTGCTCTTGTTAGAACAATACAACAATATTGCATAGGAACGATGAAAGTGGACTTCCTTGTTTCGTTCCCAATCTTAGGGGGGAAGCATTCAATCTTTCATCACTAAGTACTACGTTAGCTGTGAATGTCATTGGGTTCACACAACTGATCATGTCCCCTTTCCATAAGAGCTGATTTCATCTCTCCCTAACAACTTGTCGATTTTTGAGTAATATTACTTCTAGATCACCTCGGTTCATAACATTTACATTTTATTTTGTAACTCCATTGTTGTTTAGTTTTAGTTCTACTTTTAAGTCCATTTAAAGATATTATTTTCTTTATCTGTTGGTTAGTGAAGTTGTTCTTGAAATTGTATATAAAAATATTCAGATGAATTATATTCTTAAGTTTTCATGTTTGAAAATAGCTGTTATTCTTATACTTACATTAATGTTTCTCTGTTGGTTTTCCCTCCTTTATAGTTTTTGTAGACATTCTCCATTGTTTTCTAGAGTTGAGTACTGCTATGGTGAAGTCCAAAGCTATCCTTTTTAATTATTTTAACCCATCTAGGTGATTTTATTACCTTGACTCTTACAGGAATGTTCTTTAATCTTTTAAGTTTAAATAGTTTGCTTAGAGTGGTGCTTGGAAATTAATAATCACTCAGTAAATGTTAGCTATCTGCTCTTCTTATTGCATAAAGACCATTATTTTATTTTAAGTTCTCTTATTTAATGAAGACCTCTTTAACTAATTTTATGGTAAAAAATTGTGCATAAGTGTTCTTTATCTAATTTTTTTGTTATCTCTTTTACTTGAATTTTTATAGATTTTAAGCTTATTCTGTTTTTAAAAATCATTGATTTCTAAATGATGAGAATTCTTTCTGAATAAACTATTTTTAGGAGACATGTAGGGGATGAGCCAGAGGACTAAGCTGGGGCCACAGTAATTTGAGAAATCTTAGAGTCTTTGGAAACTTTTTCCTTAGCACCTTGGCCTATGGGTATTAGTTGCTTCTGAGATAGTGTGATTTCTTGCTGGCCTCAGAGTGAGACCTGCATGATACAGGACATGTGGTGTGTGTGCGTGCGTGTGTGTGTGTGTGTGTGTGTGTGTGTGTGTGATTTAGATTTTCTTTCCTTCATATCCTTGACTCTGTTTTAAGCACGATTAAGTGTCTGTGATTTATTTTCTGCTTATTTTCTGTTTTTGTTTTATTTTCTTTCAGCTGCTCACTTTACCTGTCTTTCTGCAGTCTAATCAATCAGCTTTGTTTTGTTCTGTTCTTCCTTATTGGTCCCATGGTTCCATTTCTGATTATTACTCAGCTTTGGAGGAGGATCATGTGGTCATAAATAGTATGACCTCAGTCATTTGGAGGAAAGGGACCTAGAGTGTGAACTGAAGCAGTTTCAGTTCAGGGGACTAAGCCCAGGTAACAGTAATTTGAGAAACTGAGAGTTTATGGAAGCTCTGGAAGTCCCAGAACACTTTCTAGCACTTTCTGTTAAGGGCTCTGCCTGTGAACAGTGTCTCTTCCCAGGGGTTTCAGCATTCTCCGTAGCCTCCTCAGATGAGCAGGTTGGCCTTCTCCCTAATAACAACAAAGGTTTTTTTTTGTGTGTGGTGATGTTTCTTTTCTTCATTCCTTCTTTCGTTTTTCCCCCCTCATTTCTATTTCTCTTCAAAGAGCCATGATCACTCAGTGGTTCTGAGCATGAACTCTGGAGGTGTCCTGCTCCGGCCCATTTCAGGCTCTGCCACTTACAAGCGATGGCCTGTGCCAGTCACTTAGCCTCTCAGTGCCTCAGCGTCCCATGGATGGTGATAACCACACCCACCTCATAGGGCTATCAGGATGGAGTGAATATTTGTGAGATACCTCTAGCCGTTCTTGGCAAAGAGTAAGAACTGTTTATAAAAATAAACACAACTTTCTGTGGTCACCTGCTACAAAATCTGATTGCTTCTTATCCTCCCTTCTCCTTCCTGTCACCCCGGCAGACTTCTTGTGTAAATGTCATGAGTCAATGTTTCTCACCCAGCTCCACCACCCCCCCACCCCTCTTCCTGCTAACAGGGCAGAGCAGGCATCAGGGATATTCCTGGGCAAACTCCAAGAATTTGCTCTTTCACTGAGGGATCACTGATTGAGCCCCTCAGGGCCACAGGCTGCTTTGGGGGAACTTGGCCTGCTATATAAGACCTGTCAGTCTGGTGTGTCCTCCTGGCCTCTTTCAATGTGGTCTAGCATCTGTTGTCTTGTGGCAACTGGTTTTCCTAGTTTCTGGCCTGAGGTTGTGGTTATGCTACAACTTCATTGGAGATAAAGCCTTTGTCTCTATTTTTATCATTCTTTTTGATGTTTAGGTTGGTTTCAGGGAGGACAGCAAGGGTAGAAATGTCTATGTTAAGTCACCTAGATGTAGAAGTTGAATCAACTTAACTTAAATAGACTTTGTTAAACCAACTTTTAAATTGCTCTTCAGAAAGTACAAAACTGTGCATTTATTTTCTGGATGTTAAGCACTTATTCTTCACAGCTCAGAGATGTTTCACCTTACGTCTATACATTTTAAAACAGTAATTAAAAATCTTTTATTAAATTGCTATATTCATGTAGTTAGAAATAAAATAAGACAGAAAAACCTAATAAAATCCCTCTGCCCTTAACTCCCCTTTCCCAGCACCAATCATTTTTACTTGTTTCTCTTTTGAGGTCTTCTGGCGGTTAGCTTTGGTATATTTCAATGATCAGGAATGTATTTATGTTGAAGTATATATCTTTTGGGTAATTTTGCAATATATAAAAAAGTAGAGTAACGAATGAGAATGTTAGAACGTGTTCCACGAAGTGCTGTCACAAATCCTCTGATAGAGTTGCACTGTCTGAATTTTAGCTGCAATTTTATTAAACTAGCCTCACATGCATACTTCTTATCATTTGCTGTCAGAGTAGATTTTTTCATCTACCATCAGACCGATTCATTGACTCTCAGGTAAATGGGGACACTTTTCCCTGAAGATTACCAGTGTAGTCTGTTCAAAAGTTTTCTCTGTTTCTCTGTCATTTCTCCTACATTTTAGTCAGACATTACCTCCCTACCCAGATTTACTTAGAGTTTTCCTGAAAACACTTTAGCACACTTTTAATCTTACATTAAAAAAATATTGGTTCTTTGATTAGTCCTTTGGTAACTTTTTAAAATGCAGTTTCAAAATACTTTATCTACAATCCCAAATGAAAAAGCTCTGCAAACCACAAGTTCTTTATTTTGTGTTTGTTTTCCTGCGACTCATTTGGTGGCAAAACTTACCTGAACTGATTGGAGGAAATATTTATTGCCTCCACTGTTTCATTATGAGGCACTCTCTGTCCCATATGCCACTGAATCTATTACACAATTTAATGTAAGTATACTATTATCTTTTAAAAATCTGAGATATTCTGAATAATTTCTGGCCCTTAAAACTTGGAATAAAGGCTTGTTGACCTGTGTTATAAAAGTAGAATGCTATTAGAACTGGAAGTCTCAGTGTAACTAAATAGGTGAATCCTGTTTGCTAAATATCATCTTAAGTCAACAGTGCTGCTTATATTTGGATCCCATAGTGTCCAGTCAGGAAAAAGAAACCATACTAGTTATTTTACCAGAGAGAATTTAATCTAAGACCTTGGTTAAACAGTTGCTAGAGAGTCAAAAAGCAAAAAGGGGGGTACTGCATTTAGACAGAGGGAGTAATGATAGGAATACTTACCAGCCTGGAGCTGAATGGATGAAGGAAAAAGTTTTGAATTATTAGTACCTAGAAAATTGGACAGAGACCCTGAGGGTTTGAAATTCAAACCTGTAAGGAGGTGGCAATACCTGTTTGAAGCTTGTATGTTTGAGGGGATATAATGAGGTTGATTCTGGGAGCACCAGAAAGTGACAGAGTAGAAATAACTGCTGTTGCACCGATTGTTGGGGCAAAGCCAGCAGGAGGAAATCAGTCCTTTCTCCCTCCTCTGGCCTTCCTGTTCCCCTGTAGTGTTCTCTGTTACTAGCCTATCAAAGAGCCAGATGCCAATGATGAATACACTTTGCAGACTTCTATCAACGGGATTCCAAAGCAGAGTATCGATGGATGTATTTGCAGCTGAGAAGCAATACCTGAGAAATGGACACCGTCCAAATGTTGGGCTATTCAGATCCATCTGCACCTTTCTAAACCAATTTTAATTTCCATACAGAAATAACAACTCGTATATGCAACCACCCCTCGTGCCAAAAAAAAAAAAAAAAAAGTTGTTTCCACCTTCTCCTCAAGAATGAGAGATATGAATCCACAACAGTCAAACTAAATAATATCTTAACATGTCTGATATTTAATATGGAGATGATTATGGTGTCCATGTCTAAGTGAGCTATTTAGAACCTTAAACCAACTAAGGGAGAAGAAAATAACCAAGAGTTACAAACCCAAAATATGCAAAGAAGTGAGAGGTAATCAGAGATTTTTTGGCATCTGGAGGGTCTTATTCTGACAGTCTTGGGTGAAATGAGTCTACTTCTACTAGTCTTTTCTTCTACAGTCCAAGAGACAGAGCCGCTTGTATTGCAGAAAGGATGTGCTACAGAGTCTTTTCTTGTTCTGAGCCCATTCAAAATTTGCAGCCTTACAAGTTATTTGGTAAATGGGTCAAAGAAGCACCCGTAATTATGGTATACTAGAGGCCCAGTGCACGAAATTCGTGCATGGGGGGGGGGGGGGAGGTGTCCCTCAGGCCAGCCTGCACCCTCTCCAATCTGGGACCCCTTGAGGGATGTCTGACTGCCCATTTAGGCCCGATCCTGGTGGGATTGGGCCTAAATGGGCAGTCGGACATCCCTCTCACAATCCAGGACTGCTGGCTCCCAATTGCTTGCCTGCCTGCCTTCCTGATTGCTCCTAACTGCTTCTGCCTGCCAGCCTGATTGATGCCTAACTGCTCCCCTGCCAGCGTGTTTGCCCCTAACTGCCCTCCCCTTTAGACCTGGTCACCCCTAACTACCCTCCCATGCAGGCCTGGTCCCCCCCAACTCCTCTCCCCTGCAGGCCTGGGTCCCACCCAACTGCCCTTCCCTGTAGGCCCGGTCACCCCTAACGTCTCTCCTCTGCTGGCCTGGTCACCCCTAACTGCCCTCCACTGCAGGCTTGATTGCCTCCAACTGCCCTCCCTTGCAGGCCTGGTCCCTCCCAACTGCCCTCCCCTGCTGGCCATGTTGTGCCAACCATCTTGTGTCCACATGGGGGCAGGATCTTTGACCACATGGGGGCAGCCATCTTGTGTGTTGGAGTGATGATCAATCTGCATATTACTCTTTTATTAGATAGGATAGAGGCCTGGTGCATGGGTGGGGGACAGCTGGTTTGCCCTGAAGGGTATCCATCAGGGTGGGGGTTCCCTTGGGGTGTGGGGCGGCCTGGGTGAATCGCCTGTGGTGGTTTGCAGGCTGGCCATGCCCCCTGGTGACCCAACCAGAGGCCCTGGTATCTGGGATTTATTTACCTTCTACAATTGAAACTTTATAGCCTTGAGCGGAGCCAAGCCTCCTGCTTGCTCTGTGGCCGGCAGCCATTTCTCTTGGGATTGATGTATCTTCTATAATTGAAACTTTGTAGCCTGGAGCGGAGGCCTAGGCCAGCCAGGGCTGCAGAAGCTTTGCTTCCTCCATTGCCAGGGGCAACCCTTGCCTCCTGCTCTTTCCAGCTCAGTGGCTGCTGCCATTTCTGTTTGGATTTGTTTACCTTCTATAATTGAAACTTCGTAGCCTTGAGTGGAGGCTTAGGCCGGCAAAGGCAGGCGGAAAGCTTGGCTTCCTTTGTTACTGGGGAAACCCAAGCCTCCCTCCTGCTCTCTGTGGCTGTAGCCATCTTGGTTGGTTTTATTTGCATATTTGCTCCTGATTGGCTGGTGAGTGTGGCTTGTGGGTGTGGCTTGTGGGTGTAGCGGAGTTAGGGTCAATTTGCATATCACTCTTTTATTAGGTAGGATAGTTTCCTTTGATTCCAGAGATTCACAACTTTGGCACTGAGAGACAAAAGCTTAAAAACCAGCACAGTACAGTAGTCCCCCCTTATCCTTGGGGGATATGTTCCTCAGTGGATGCCTGAAATTACAGATAGCACTGAACCCTACACATACTATGTTTTTTTCTATACATAATACCAATAATAAAGTTTAATTTATAAATTAAACAGAGTGAGATATTAAAAGCAATAACTAATAACAAAATGGAACAATTATAACAATATACTGCAATAAAAGTAAGGGAATGTGGTCTCTCTATGAAAATATCTTATTTATCATACTCACCTTTTCAATTAAAGGAAGTACTTTATGACTTCTCTTTGGCATATCTGAATTGCCAACATCTTGTGCTTTGTGACTGCTTACTAAATAAAATAAGAGTTACCTGAACACAAACAGTGGGATACAACCACAGTAGTTCTGATAACAGAGACAGAGACTAACAGGTGGGGAACATACACTGCGTGGATGATTCACATCCAGATAGGACAGAATAGGATGGCACAAAATTTTATCATGATACTCAAAATGGCATGCAATTTAAAACTTATAAATTTTTTATTTTTGGAATTTTTCATTTAATATTTTTGGACCATATTGACCATGGGTAACTGAAACCACAGCGAGTGAAACCACAGGTAATGGGGGACTACTGTATTAACCTTCTGGGACCTTAATACTTAGAGAGAAAAGAAAGCAGGCTTTAAATATACCAAAATGATTAAGTCTGTTTTCTTGTAGTTCTATTATAATCAGCATGATAAAAAGAATTGCTCTTCGTGCATGCTAACTATATGAAGTCTTTTATTAAAATTATTTTTCAGTTATAGTTGACATTCAATATTATTTTGTATTAGTTTCAAGTATATAGCATAGTGGTTAGACAAATATAATTTACAAAGTCAATTCCTCGCTAATTCTAGTAACCCACCTGGCACCTTACACAGTACAATATTATTGACTACTAGAGGTCCAGTGCATGAAATTCATGCATGGGGGGGGGGTGTCCCTCAGCCCAGCCTGCACCCTCTCGCAATCTGGGACTCCTCTCGCAATCCAGGACCGCTGGCTCCTAACTGCTCGCCTGCCTGCCTGATTGCCCCTAACCACCTCTGCCTGCCTGCCTGATCACCCCTAACCACTCTGCTACCTGCCTGATGCCCCTAACTGCTCGCCTGCCTGCCTGATCACTCCTAACCATTTGCCTGCCTGCCTGGTGCCCCTAACTGCTCACCTGCCTGCCTGATCACTCCTAACCACTCGCCTGCCTGCCTGATCGCCCCTAACCACTTTGCCTGCCTGCTTGATTGTCCCTAACTGCTTGCCTGCCTGCCTGATTGCCCCTAATTGCCTCTGCCTCGGCCCCACCACCACAGCTTCGTCCAGAAGGATGTCCAGAATGATGTCTGGAAGGTCGTTCAGTTGTCCAGTCTAATTAGCATATTATGCTTTTATTATTATAGATATTTCCTATGCTGTACTTTACATTCATGTGACTATATTGTAACTACCAATGGGTACTTCTTAATACCTTCACCTTTTTCACTCAGCCACTCCGACTACCCTCCCATCTGGCAACTCTGAGTTTGTTTACTTTTCATAATTTACAAACTCAAACTAACATATTTGCTGATGCTCAGTGAGAACTGAAAGACTACCTCAAGGTTTGTCTGAAACTATTTACATCAAAATCACTTCAAGAGGTTAGTTAAGACTTAGACTTTTGGATTTTAGGCCCAAATATTCCATTGGTATTTTTGAGGATGGGACCCTGGAATCTTCAGTTTGTCAAGTTTCCAAGGTGATTGTTATGCACGTTAAAATTTGACGGCCACTTTTCTACCTACATTCATTAATTTCAGATTTCCATTGGATATGTTAATTTATAAAGAAGGAAATCTAATTAATCTGGTACAATGCCTAAGAAATTCTATATTAAGTTCTTAACAAAGTCTTTGATCTCTTGTGTTTATTATAATAGCACTGTAATAAAACAGTTGTATGAGTAAATATGTAATATGCTCTATGATAGTCCACCCAATATGTGAGGTTTAATTTCCTAAAAACACCATAGAAGAAGAATTCACAGGCAAAGAAGTTAAAGGAATAAAGAGGTTGGAGGATTAAGGTCTTACATGAAAAAATTATTTTACACTTTTTTTCTGTGACCGCGAAATTAAAATTGAAAAGGTATCTGGCTAATTAAAGAGACTATCATTGGGCATTTTAAATGTCTCATATTAGTGTTTTAGTCTGGATGTCCCTCTCATTCTGCCTTTCCTGATGTCCCTTGCGTTGTCTTTATTTCAGGTAGGCTTCTTCAGATAATGCAAAAAGATGGACGCTACCAGGTCCAGGGCTAGAGCACCTCAGTTGGGCAATCCCTGGCTGGAATCCTTCTCTTTCCCAGTAATTTCAGTGAAGATCCCATGGCTGATAGATTTCCCATACATATTAATCAGAGGGATGCATATCTTTTAATGGCCAGACTGGTCATAGGTCCAGGTTGGAAATGGAGTCACTTTCATGAGAACTTCTCCTGAAATGGAAGGTGATTTCTCAATGGAAAACCAGGGGGTCTTTTCAGAAGACAAGTATAGATCCTGGACAGATGAAAACGGTAATTACAGTGCATAAACTGAGTAGTGCGTGCAATTGATTTCCAATTACTGCCTTAAGATATTTTAAGGAAATCTTTAGAATCTTCCTCCTTTAGAGTTTCAGTTAAGGTGCTTGTTAAGTTTGCTTGCTGATGCTGCAGATAACCTTTACACAAAGAGGCTTCCTCTTCTCCTTTTGTTTTTCTTTCCTGTTCCTTGTCTTTTTCTCAAATAATCAATGCTTTTCTAATTTTTTACTCAGTTTTGATGGTATCCTTATTCTGGGCCCAGAAATAAAGAGTAACTAGAATCTTTGGGGTGCAGAAACCTTTATTTAGCTTTTATTTAACTGTTCTGGCATAGTCTGAATTACGTAGGTTTTCACATACAGTGTCATACAGTCCTTAAGCTGACAGTCTCCGGAGTCAGACTGCCCAGACTCAATCCTGTCCTTGCCATTTGCCAGCTGTAACCTCAGGCACATTTAAAAACGTTCTATGACTCAGCATCTTCATCCACAGAGTGAGGCTAACAGTGCCTCTTCAATTGCATTGCTGTGGCCATGGGTTAAATAATTTTATCTGTGTGGTGCATAGAAAAGACTCAGTGAGTCTTGGCAACAGTCTTTATTGATGCCAAAACTCAGAAAACCTGCCTATAGCCTTTTACTAGTATCACATTCTTGCCTTCTTACAGACATGCAGGTGTATCTCCAAGCATGGGGTCTACTTTATCTCCACATTCTTTCCTTTTCTGCAAAAAGCCTTTTATTGCAAAACTCTCTACTCCAGTTCTGTCACGTACTTTACCTTCCTCTTCTATTTCCAGCTCCTGGGTTCCCCTTTTTTCATTACTGTCAAGAAGACTGACTCAGCATTCTCTTATATGGAACAGAAATTCTTGAAGTTGCTGAAAAAGGTATATAAAAGTAAAGCCACATGAACAAAATTTTGGTGAGGTCAACTCAAGTTGTGGGGAGAGTTTTCTCTATTATTAATTTGTTCTATTGGTTCTTTCATACATTTCATAAACAGATCTTGATTACCACAGACCTGGGACTGCAAGAGAATTTATAAGATGCAATGAGAGATAAAAAGCTAAATGCTGCATAGACTTAGCCCTTAAGGACAAGAAAAACTTGCCTCCCTTTTCCATTATTATGTCCTTGAGTTTAATACAAAACCGTTTTTACAAAATTATCTAATTTTTAAAGGTCTTTTGAAAAGAATTTCTTATTACTTTCTCTGCATCAAATGAATCTGCTGAGGATAAAAATCATAATCACAATTTGAACTAATAATTATTGTATACTTAAAGTATGCCAGGCGCTGTTCTAAGTGCTTTATGAGTAATTTAACTTTTCTAGTCATTTCCATTTTGCAGATGAAGAAACTGAGTCTCTGAGAGGTGAAGTTTCTTGTCTAAAATTATGCAACTTTTAAATATTTGCTTGGTAGGCATACACTTAAAGGATAATCAGAAAACCTACCAAATAAAATGATGTGGGATTATGATAGTTCTTTGCCTATCTTAATTATTATAGTCATCTATGAGATGCTTTGTTTTGAAAATTTGGGGCTTTTTAGCCTCTCAAAAATGTAGTATTTCCAATTTTCTCCCATCTATCCCTTTTACTCATTAGGGTTTTTCTTAATCATTGATTTATTTCATAAACATTTATTGAGTGTCCACTCAATTGCAAATCACACAAGACTGAGGTAATTAAGAGACCCTTATTTTCTCTAGGAGAGTAGGCAGTTTTAAATGTATGGCTGGTCACCTTTGGGAATGATAGGTTGTTCTCTATGAAATATATATTTTTAAAGATTTGGGTGATAGTGACAGGCAAACACAAGGTAAATTAAGAAGTAGGCAAAAGTTTTGCTAGAATTTCAAAGCAGGGTCTTCTGAGGGGTAGAAAAATACTGTTTTTTGGGGGACTTTTTCTTCATTTTTCCCTTTGCATTTTGTCCACATCCATAATTTGCTGTCATAGAAACCTAGTGATGCACAGATTCATAAAGAAAAGGCTAAAGTTGTTAACCACCCATTTCAGAATTATAGAAATTGTTTCCCTAAATGTTCTCATCTTAAGGTGTAAGCTGAGTTTCAAAAAGGTAATAAGAGTTTACAATGTGGCCTCTAAAATTTCCGATGTTATTACCTACAGTTGGTAAAAAAATAATTTAGATGAATTTATTTATTCTTGTTCACTTATCTGAAAAATTTTTTCAAAACTTTTCCCATTGAAAATAGTGCCACAAAGAAATTATTTGCTGCAATAGATCCTGGCCAATACATTTTAGGATTGCGTATGAATGTTATTCAGAAAAATAAAATTTCTAAAAAAGTAGATCAATATATACTATCTTATTTCTACTTACATTGCTGTATTCTTTTTTTTCTTTATTGATTAAGGTATTACATATGTGTCCTTATCCCCCCATTGCCCTCCCTCCCCCGACTCGTGCACTCACCCTCTAGTGCCTGTGTCCATTGGTTAGGCTTATATGCATGCATACAAGTCCTTTGGTTGATCTCTCCCTCTTCCCTCCACCCTCCCCTACCTTCCCTCTGAGGTTTGACGGTCTGATCGATGATTCTCTGTCTCTGGATCTGTTTTTGTTCATCAGTTTATGTTGTTCATTATATTCCACAAATGAATGAGATCATATGATATTTATCTTTCTCCAACTGACTTATTTCTCTTAGCATAATGCTCTCCAGGTCCATCCATATTGCTGTATTCTTATTTTTGATAGTTTCTGTCTCATCTTTGATGGAATTCCCAGTAAAACAAAACAAAACAGAACATTCCCATATCCTTAATATGATAGTGGAGGGAGCATTTCTCAATTCCTACACCTGAAGGCATCTTTCTAATCAGGAAGCTGGGACATCTTTTCCAGCATATGGGGAACGAGAGTTTTGGGTCTACAATGTGAGTGCTGGAAAAACAAAGAATCCAAATTATCATGTGAAAACATCAGATTTTAAAGTACTACAAGACAAAATTTTGCTGGGTTTCAATTTCATTTACTACTGGTTTCTGGAAGCTGTATTAAATCGGTATGTTCTGATACTTAGAAAGAATAGTGTGATTAAATTTAAAAATTAAATTTAAAATTAAATTAAAAATTAAAGTTTATCTTGAAGGGAGGGGGGATATATATCCCCTCCCTTCAAGATAAACCTTTGAAATGTGTATTTGACTTTTTTTCCTGTAGATAAAATATGAAATCCTAACACAGGGTAAAAATATGACAGATTCAACTTAGCTCTTCATCTTTGGAGTTCACTGATTCTGAATACACTTTTTGGTTATTTAATGAAACCCACAAACCTAGGTGCAGCTGTGTGGTACCAACTTGAAAAACTCATAATGTTCGATATAAACCTCCCGGCAGAGTTGGAGGATGTTCCATTGGCCAAGCAACAGAGCCAGTGATTGAGAAGGAAGTGAGGCACTGCTCCATATAATGTGTGAATGCTATTTCTCAGGCTTAAAAAGAATGCTTATCAATTGAAAACTGAGGCCATGTAGGATATCAGCAATCCGCTTATTCATATAATCTGCTTATTCATGTAAAGGTGTCATAACTAGCAGGATTCTCCCCCCCCTCGCCCCCTCATTGCATATGTGTTAATGGAGTCAGGTCTGGTCAGTAATATGGGCATCATCACATTTCTGAATTTCTGTAGAGGATCTAGCAGAGAAAACTTTTGTTCTATATCCAGGTGTCATTGGCTTCTAGCCAACATATTTATGCTTCAAATGAGCAGAGCATTTAAAACATTTCCTCGAGTTTCTGAAAACAGGAAAGACTGAGTACCTTTTAGCCTTAAAGTTATCTTTAAAACCCCCATTTCCTGTCCTTGCTGCATTCACCTTCAATATTTCTTTCCTATCAACAGATTTCTAAATAGCTCTCCAATAGTATTCCATTTGAAACGGCATTGATTTTGTCTTGAGGCAGCTAACATTAGGAGCTAAGTGCATATTTCCTGTTTAATCATTTCAACTTCATGTCCTAAAAAACGAACACACTGAGTACTTTAACCTATTTGGTGGTGGGGAAATAAAGGTACAGACCTTTGGCGCAAGGCCTAAAAAAACCAATAAGAGCTTAAGAGGCAGCAGTTTGGGAAGCAGTTAAGTATGTAATTAAAAACAAATCTAGAATCCTCAGAATACATTGAATAAAATATCAGCATTTCTATGGGTCAGTCTCACAAGACACCTAATCCAATTACCCATCTGAGGTTTGAATCCTATTGTATACCCTTGTTAACTGGTCACCCCGATGTATATTGATTATTGCGGGGCAGGGAGTTTAGCACACCCCAAAGCAGTTCTCCTAACTCTGATCACAAGGAAGCTTTTCATTTTGTGGACTCAGAATCTGTGTTATGCTAATTTTTACTCATTAGTTCTGGAGAAATCAATGGTGGCCGCACAAAACAAGTTCAAAATTCTATCCCACAGCTCATTAAATTTCTAAAGACAGACTGACACCTCCAATTCTGCCAACAGTTGCTGCATTATAGCTCTGTGTTAAGCAGACTCGGATTTGTTTACGATCGCTTGTTACTATGGCACCCGATCTGAACCCCTTGCTCTAGGAACAGCCTGAGCAGAGCAGAATAAATCATGACTTCATCAGCCTCATTTCAGGAAGTGGGGATCTAATGAAATAAAGCCTTACGTGACATGGACTCCTTTGACAACTCTGTCCCACAACTCAAATCTATTCAATGCAATATTAATTACTAAATCCTTTTCATAGCTATTTACTAGGTAATATTGCTACCAACAATCCCACACAGATCACTAATAACAGCTAACATATTTTCTGTTACTCTGTGCCAGGGACTATTCTATTAGTTTACATATATTAACTCAAAGTGCTATCAGTTAGGTATTATTATTCCCATTTACTGATGTGGAAACTGAGGCAGCTACGGGGAGATAAAGTAACTTGCTGAAGTTTATGCAGATCACTAGTGGCAGAACCAGAGAATGAACTCAAGCTTGCTAGTAGTATATACGAGACATCTTATAAATAGTTGGCTTTTCTGGACTCAAGTAAAAGGCTGGTCACATGTTTCTATTAGATATCAGGTTCTATTGGTTCATCACTCTGATTGATCCAGATCACTGTGGATCTTGAGGTGACATCTGATGCACTCGCTTTTACCCTAAGTTTAATGTCATTAGCAATTATAATCATATGATGTTTTCTAAATCTCATCCAAGATATTGATAAAAATGTAAAATTGGACAGGTTCAAACGAAGTTATCCCCTCTGGTGCATCATGTAGAGCCACCCTCTACATTGACATCTATCCATTAATCAACAACTTTGGATAGAAATGCTCAACCATGTATGTGGTTTTATAATTATCCTATTTTTTTAGTTGAAGGTTTCTCAATTCTAATGTCACAACATACTGGAGTGTTGCAATCAACTGAGAGGTATTTCATAACTAATTTGTTTCTTTAAAACTAGGGCAGATTAAAGATTACCACCATATTAAAGTCACTCTCATTTACTTCCACTTTATCAACCTTTTTTGAGTGTGATAAATAAGGTAGGGATTATAGCTGACATGGAAATAATAGTGACTATGTCCTTGGGAGAGTGACGAATAGAAAACTCAACTTTCAAATGTGTAGTGATGGGGAAAAAATGATAAATGTTGCTCTGGCCCACATTTTCCATCTTGGTACAAGGGTTTAATGAGAAACTTTGTCAAATTCATTTAGAATATTTCCTCTCTTCATTCCCATGGTCATGAGCTAGCATCAGGTTCTTATTGTTTCTTTCACAGAGTATGAGAATGGATTTTTCACCAAGTATTTTTTTTTTATTGATTGATTTTGAGAGGGTGGGAGAGAGAGAGAGAGAGAGAGAGAGAGAGAGAGAGAGAGAGAGAGAGAGAGAGAAACATCAATATGTTCTTCCTAACTGGGGATTTAACCTGCAAACTTGGCATATGGGGATGATGCTCTAACTAACAGAGCTACTTGACCAGAGCTTCACCAACTTTTATTCTGAAAAATGGAAATAATAATACAATGAACAACCATAAGCCAACCTACATTCAACACTTTATCATACACTGAGTGGACAGATTATTGTGATCTCTGAATGCATAATAATTAATAATATGGTCACTCAGTGTGTGTGTGTATGTGTGTGTGTGTGTGTGTGTGTGTGTGTGTGTGTACATATATATATATGTTAGAGGCCCAGTGCATGAATTCATGCATGAGTGGGGTCCGGTCAACCTGGCCAGGGGGAGGGGACATGGGAGGTTGGCCGGCCTGCCTGTTGGTGAAACTCCTGGTGGAGGGGATAATTTGTATATTAGCCTTTTATTATATAAGATATACACTGAGTGGCCAGATTATTATGCATTCAGAGTTCATAATAATCTGGCCACTCAGTGTATTTGCTTTATCTGCATTTATACTAGTATATATGTATTTGAAAATAAGTTACAAGCATCATGACAACTTTTTCCTGGCCAGTCTGCCCACTTGATCCATTTCCTGTTCTTCCACTGCATTGTTCTATATTTCAGGGGGCTGGTGCCTGCAAACTACATTTCCCAAGCTCTGTTGCAACCAGTTTCTGTTTAAGTTTTGATTAATGGGAAGCAGTCTTTGGAGACTGGATGTTTGAAGACAGGATATTTCTACGGTCCTTGCTGTGCTTTGGGAAGTGTCTTTGTCAGTGATTTTTATTATTTCTGTTAAAGAGCCTCTTTCTCCACAGTCCAGGCTTCCACTTACAATTCCCAATGGACAGCCCTGGCTACCGGACTCTGTTCACATCACCTTTTCCCATTATTCCTCCAGCCCAAGGGGTGGCAATCAGTTTCTGTTTTTGTTAGTCTTTGGGTGGCTTCTTTATCCCTTTTTTGACCTTTGAACTCTTCTAACACCTTTTGAAACAGTTCCCTGTATTGAATCTCCTCTTCTGAACTCTGTCTTGTGATCTATGCTTTCCTTGATTCTGAATAACACAGTTTTAAGATTCTTCAACATGATTCTTATAAAAATAAGGACATTCTTCTATCAACCTCAATACCACTTAAGAAAATCACTAATAACTCTCTTGTATCATCTAATACTCCAGTCCATATTAATATTTCCTCACTTGTCCCCAAAATACTTTTTGTAGTTTCTTCAAACTAAATCCAATCAAAGTTCATTCATTGCATTTGATTGCAATGTCTTTTAGTTTCTCTTAATCTGGAACAATTACATCATCCGCGCCCCCCCCTCCCCCATTATATTGACTTTTTGAAAATACCAGATCAATTGTCTTCTAGAATTTCTACATTCTAAATTTTTCTGATTTCCCCCCTTTTGTTGCTGCTGGACTTATTCCTAAATTCCCTACATTACTTATAGTTTGAAAGTTAAGTATAAAGGCTTGATTAAACTCAAGTAAAATTTTTTTGGCAAGAATGCTTCATAGATGCTGCTATTTATTTCATATTGTGTCACATCAAGAAACAACATGACAGGATATCCCACTATGGGTGATGAAATGTTTACATTTAGATAAGAGTGTGACTACTAGATCATTTAAGTAGTTTATTATAAGAGTATTTTTTCTTTTGCATTTTGTTTCTTTGTAGCCACATGAACTGGATTCATCCTTGACCCCTGACTGTCACTCATACCCCTCATCCAATTACAAAGATCACTAAGATAGATATGTAGAATACTACCTTGCGGATTGTACATGTTTTGTGAATATTTATGAAATGAATGGCCAGCCACAAATTTTATAGCATTGTGATTGCTTGATCTTATACCCTAGCTCCTCTTTCACTGATATATTTCATTTTTTCCTAATCTTCTGTACTTTTAGCTTTTATATCCAATAAAGAAACAATAAAATAGAAATGGGTTGGAACTAAAGTCAACTTGCTTTCTGCCCATTCTTATCAGTTGATTCAACATGTCTGGAAATGAACTCATTATCTTTCCTACCAAACTTGCTCTGCTCCCTTTATTACTTAACTTAGTGATTAGCATAAATTGATAAAACTAACCACCAACTGAGGATTCATCCTTGACTGTCACTCACACCCCTCATCCAATTATTTCCCAAGATGTGTTCATTCTACCTCTCCAGCTGTGTCTTCCTCAAAAACTCAAATAGTATTACCATTACTCAAGGTCAGTTTTTACCAACTCTCATGTAGACTCCTTCAAAAACTGGCCTCCCTACTTTCAGGCTCATGCCCTCATATCTTTCTTTCATATCACTTTCAGGAAGTTTGTTCTGACATGAAGATTTTCTCATATCAATCTCCTCCTTAAAATCTATCTTATACTTGCAACAACATAGACTGACTTAGGTGGTATTATGCTAAGTGAAATAAGTTGGACAGAAAAAAGACAAATACCATATTATTTTGCTTATATGTGGAATCTAAAAAACAAAGTAAATGGACAACAACAACAACAACAAACAACAAAACAGAAACAAACTCATAGGTAGAGAGAACAAGTTGATGATTGTCAGATACTGGGTAAAATAGATGAAGGGATTAAGAATAGAAATTGCTAGTTATCAGTTATAAAAATAGTCATGGGGATGTAAATTACAGCACAGTAGATGTAGTAAAATAATATTGTAATAGCTATATATTGTGTCAGATGGGTACTAGACTTATCCTATCTAATAAAAGAGTAATATGCAAATTGACCATCAATCTAAGACACAAGATGGCCACCCTCATGTGGTCAAAGATGGCTGCCACAAGATGGCTGGCAGGGGAGGGCAGTTGTGGGCAGTTAGGGGTGACCAGACTGGCAGGGGAGGGTAGTTGGAGGGGGACCAGGCCTGCAGTGGAGGACAGTTGGGGGGGACCCAGATCTGCAGGGGAGGGCAGTTGGGGGGGACCAGACCTGCAGGGGAGGGCAGTTGTGGGTGATCAGGCCAGCAGAGGAGGGCAGTTGAAGGAGACCAGGCCAGCAGGGGAGGGCAGTTTGGGGGGACCAGGCCTGCACAGGAGGGCAGTTAGGGGCAATCGAGCCAGCCAGTGAGCAGTTAGACGTTGATCAGGCTGGCAGTGGAGTGGTTAGGGGTTGATCAAGCTGACAGGCAGAAGCAGTTAGGGGCAATCAGGCAGAGGCAGGCAAGTGGTTGGGAGCCAGCAGTCCTGGATCGTGAGAGGGATGTCTAGGGATCAGGCTAAAAGGGCAGTTGGACATCCCTCAAGGGGTCCCAGATTGAAGATGGTGCAGGTTGGGCTGAGGGTGTCCCTCTCCCTATGCACAAATTTCGTGCACTGGGCCTCTAGTTGGGATAATAAATAACTTCATAAATTATATATAACTGTCTAATCAGTATGTTTTTCACCTGGGCCTAATATAATATTGTAAGTCAACTACAACTGAAAAATAAAATTTAAAAAATACAGAATGTAAAAAGACAAATCTCTTAATTATCCTTTATCACCTATAGGATACAAGGCCCTCCATAACAAGATGCTGTCCTTGCACCCCCTACATTAGCCTCCATATGCTACAATTCCTCAATAGGCTGTATGCTCAGTATGCTCCCTTATCTGTACAGTTGTGTCACACTGTGCCTCTTTCCTGGAGAAGTTCCTTCATGTTGTACTTACCTGGTTATCTCTGCTCATGCCTCAAGCCTCAGGTTATGAGCTGTGTTTACATGAATCTTTCCCTGAGTCTCTCAGACAGTGCATCCTTAAATCCTAGTACCTAGCACAGTGCTGACACAATAGGTGATCTGTACCTGTCTCCTATCTCACTGAAGGGGGTCCCCAGCCACACTTGTCCCTAGTCCTTCCTTTTATCTGAATTAGTCCCCATCCCCATTAATCTCTCTCTCAGAAAACTTTTCCTTTATTTCCTAGATTTGTGATGGCTACATAGAAATCTATTAAAATTTTAAAAATACTAGAGATCTGGTGCACAAAAATTCGTGCACTCGGGGCCGGGGGGGGCGGGGCGGGGAGGAGGTCTCTCAGCCCAGCCTGCACACTCTCACAATCCTGGACCCTTTGGGTTGAGTCCAGTCCCATTGCAGCATGGCTCCGGTTCCCCAGAGCCTGTGGATGGGGAGAGGGACCAAGAGGTCAGTCCGATGGCAACATGGCTTCGGTTCCCGGAGCCTGCGGGCCGGGGGAGGAACCCAGAAGCCAGTCCAATGGCATCATGACTCCGTTCCCACATGGCTCCTTCATGCCACCATGCCGCAGGTTGCTGGGACCCAGGACTGCTGCCGTGGGCCACTGGAACCCAGGACTGACTTTCGCCTCGCTGGCAGGAACCCTAGCCTGGTGTTCAGTCGTCCATCCAAACATTTAGATAGTGACAGACCCTGGCTCTTTATACTGTATATTAGGATATACAAAAAGCGAAGACTCAAGGCTTGAAGCAAAGATCCTCAGACCAGCATCAGGGTCCCTATTTATGCTTGTAGAGAAAGCCTGGAGATAAAAGTCTGATGAGATCACAGAAATCATTGGGCCAGAATATGTCATTGTCCAAAGTCACATCAGAGCATGGCAACCATAGCAGGGCTAAAGCTTAGAAAAGTAGCCACAGTAATTCCACCATGCCCTTCCTTTCATCTCTTCTTTGGGCTATGCAAGCCAATGATGAATCTAGAAGTATATAGCTTGTACCAGCCCTGTGAGTTCACAAAATAGAGCTGATAATAGTTTTATATGAAGCAAGACTGGGGATTAGTCTTAAATTGCAGTACATTCAATAAATATTTTTTTTCGTGAATTAATCTATGTTTTTCTGCCTCTTTTATAGCATATGCAACTGAAAAACAGGGACCTAAGAAAGTATAAAAATAAACCAATGATGAATTTTAACAAGGCCAATTCAGAAGAATGCAAATACTACAGCATGAATTTGAATAGGAGAAGGGAAAATGTTCAAAGAAAAATGATTATACAAAGAATGATAATAATAGCAGATAACATAGGGGAAAATGTAATTCATGAAAAATAAGAAATCACTATTTCCTAACTTCCTTATTTGCTTGGTATCTGCTAACCATGTCACTCATCTTTCTAAAAATCCTCCAATGCCTTCCCAATGTATTTGGAATAAAACCCAAAGTACTTAACATGACCTGCTTAAAAAACAAACAAACAGGATCTGGCTTCTGTCCACATTTCCAGCTGCAACTCACACCTCTCTTTCTCTCCCTTACCAGGTTCTGACACCCTGGCCTTCCTTCTGTTTTTCAAATACATCAAACTCCTCTTGCCTCTCTTTGCGGATATTCCCCCCTTTCCCTGGAATGGTCCTGATTCCACTGCTAGCTGATTCTTGTGCCAGTGTCCCCCAACCATACTTTCCCCCAGACACCCCCCCCCACCCAAAGAAAAGTAGCCACAACCACGATCCCTCTGTCCATCTAAATCAGCCCCCATTCCTTTTAGTTTCTCTCTTAGCGAAATTTTCCTTTGTTGCACCAGTTAAAATTTGTAATCATATACTCATCTGGGTGGCTATTTATTGGTTTAATGTTTGAAAGCTCCATAAATATAGGAGACATGCCTGTTTGCTTATTGCTCGACAGTAGTAACTCAAAAGATAAATTTTGATTGAATAAAGACTGAAAGAGAGGATGAAAAAAATGGAGTGGTGTATTCACCTTTGTAGTACAGTCTGCTATTTATCCCTCAATCTCTTTCAATATCATCTCTTCTTCATTAGTAATAGAACCTCAATTCTGACACAAACACATGCTTGACTAGAAAAAGACTACATTTTCCCAGACTCTTCTGCAGCAGAGTACAGCTCTGTGAATAAGTTCTGGTTAACGGGATGTGAGTAGAGCTATCATTTGCCATTCTTTCACCTCTCATTCTTCCTGTTGGTTGGAGTAAGGCCATGATGGTTGAAGTTCAACCAGCCATTTGATATGAAGTGACATGCAAAGAATGACAGAGTACAAAGTAGAAGGACCCTGGATCTCCGATGATTTTTCTAAACAGAGCTGCCATACAAGGTCAAGACTGTAGAACCACTACTCACAGCTGTTCCTCGTCCTAATAGTTAAACATAGAAAAGATGCAGTGGGACAAGGCATGGGGCTTAAGGAAATTTAAGCTGAGTCTTGAGAACATTGGTGTTAAATAGAGAAAGGATATCCCAAAGAGAGCAAACTCCATTAATATATGTACTAAGTAATTAAGTAGCATAGCATATTTAGGTAATGACAATTAAAACCCCAAGATCATCAATATATAAGAGATATTGCAAAAGCAGGTTACAAATAAGCAGATTACAAAGAAAAGTTATACACACACGGAAGACTGAGAGTGTGGCAAAGACTGCTTCCTTTCCTAACATCTATTTTTCACATTTTTTCTTAACTGTGGTAAATCATTAGTCATATTTACCAAATATTGCTGTTTTTCTCTCTCTTGATAAATAGTTGAATTATCTGCCTCCTTGTAGTTAGTTGTGGCCATGTGACTTGTTTTGGCCAATAAAATGTAAACTTTAAGAACCAGTGTGAGATTCATGTTCTTTTCTTTCTCTTATGATGACTGGCAATGTTTTTTGATGGTGGTTCTGGGTTTCAGGGTGAAGACACCACAGATAAGAGCCCTGACACTCCAGGATGGTCATGGAAGATGAGAGGAAAATAGGCTTTTGTTGTGTTAAGCCTCTGGAATTTTGAGATTGTTATTGCAGTATAATCTAGTTTATTCTGATAGATGGAACCCTGGTTTTATTTAGTGTGGCAATGCACTCAGATAAGATAAGATTTCCTAGGTTCACTTTGCAGGCAGGTATTGTTGGATATTTCTGTAAGTCATAAGTGGAAGTGCTCTCTGTACTTTTGGGGAAGACTCCACAAAAATAAGTGATATAACTAGAGAGGACTCCTTTTCCCTTCTGCCCTTCCTTTCTGTTATCTGTTATCTGGAATTCAGGAAATGATCACCGGTATTCAAAGAACTGCCGTGGACCACGAAGCAATGCATTTTCTTATAAAACTGAACAAGTAACTACCACATAACACAGCAATTACACTCTTGGGCATGAATCCCAAAGAAATGAAGACTTACGTTCACACAAACATCTATCCATACATGTTCATAACCATTTTATTCATTACAGTCAAGGGCTGCAAACAACATAGAATTTCTTCAACAAGTGAATGGTTAAGAAAACTATGGTACACCCATACATGGAATGCTACTCAACAGTAAAAGGGAACAAATTCCTGGTACACAATATATGAAACAACCTACATGAATCCCCAGAGAATTATGCTGAGGGATAAACTTAAAATGTTACATATTGCATGATTCCATTTATGTAAGAAATGATAGAATTATGTACACAGAAAACAGATAGTGCTTTCAACGTGTGCAACGTGTGTTGATGAAAATGTTCTGTATCTTGACTGGTATCACTGTCAATATCCTGAAGTGACATTGTACCATAGTTTTGTAAGATATTACTGTTGGGGAGGACTAGGTAAAGGGTAGATAGGATCTCTCTGACTTACTTCTTATAATGGAATGCAAATTGTAGCATTATCTCAAAAATTTTAATAACCCCCTAAAAAGAGCTGAAGAAGGAAAATTCACAAAAATCTAAGATTTACCCCAGACCAATTGAAAGAAAGGTCTCTAGGACTTGGACAGATTTGGGGACATACATTTAAAAAAAAATTATATAGATGAATCTAATGTTCAGCTAGATTTGAACTCTAAGCAAAGCTTCTAAAAATGGTACTATATGCTGTCTCAGGTCTTATTCTGAGGCCACGAAACAGCCTTATCTTCAGTCCCAAACCAGTTATATAGGCAGAATACTGTGGAAGAGAGAGGAGAATGAGAGTAGGATTTCAATGGTGAGCATTTGAGGTTATTCCCCGCCATGACAAAAGGTGCTTCTTGCCCAAGCTACATGGTTGAGTGGGGCTCTAGTATTGTGTATAGACAACACAATATCCTGTAGGAAGACCTCTGTTGGATGTCTACTTAGGCAGAGGACATATTGATTTACCCATCCTCTGCCCAAGCGGGGACAGAAATGGCAGGACAAGACAGCATACAACAGAGGAACCTGTGTTGCCATTGCTTGGCCTGAGTTTCCCATGCACCCAGGAATGACACACAGCTATCATTAGGCTGGAGTCTTTAGGCTATTGCTCCACCCAGGAGAGAGGAACCTGGTTGAAGGAACCCTAACTGTAAGGGGTCGTGGGGAGGAGGGGTAAAGGGTTTAGCTGGAATTGCATCCTCACAGCAGGGCAGTGGGGAAGCAAGTAGAGCCTTCTGAAGAGCTCACATGGATGCCCTATGAGGAAGCCAGAGGATTTTGAGGTCTGTTCAGTGTTAGCCAGAAAAGGAGTGAAAGCCAGCAGACAGAGGACCACAAAAGCACCTAGTTATGTAGGATGCCCTTGACAATTCCTTCTTCTTGCCTCTGCACAGCAGAATATCTGGTGTAATGGCTCTCAGTCCTGGCTGCTCATTAGCATCATCCAGGAGCTTTTAAAAGTATTGCTACCCAGACCTAGACATCTCACCTCAGATCTGATGCTGACATGCAGACCCTGTAAAACTCGTGTTACATTACTTCCCAGAGACACCATGCATGACATCTCCCATTTGGGGTGCCAGTCACCCATCAAAGGTGGACCAGACCTCAAAACCTGCCTTCTGCCACTAGTTCTGTGGCTTCTCTGTGCTGAGTGTAAACATATGACAGCACAGACAGAGGCAAGCTGGAGAGATTACAAAGTAAATTGAAGAGAGTGCTAGGAAAATATGACAAATGGAAGTCATAGGATGGGAGGGTGGGAGGATCGCCTGGAGGCTGGTAGGGATTATTTTGCATGTGCACAGGGAATGAGTTATTAGTGACAATGACAATAGGGCTTTCTTAGAGATGGAAGATGCCTTTTACTAAAGAAGAAAGTAAACATTACTTAGAACAAATCTCATATCATACCTTAATATTTACAAACGAGACAGACGAAGGGAGGCCAGGAAAGAACAGATTTCCCAGGGGAGGACATTGCAATGAGAACAAGTCATCTGGATCGAGCCATAGCATGTTTGAACAAAGAGAATACCGAAGGACAGAAGAAACAAAGGATAAAATAGGATTTTATACAGCAGGAACCTCTGTGAGGCTGATTCTAGACAGTTTTAAAGTGGGGAATGTAGTCAAATTCCAGGGCAATAAGTTCTATGAACAAATACAATTTTCTACAGATTTTGATGCTGGAAGGTTTTTTTCCAAGTTCAGAATAAATATTCTAGAATTAAAAACAGTTTTAGGCCCTAACCAGTTTGGCTCAGTGGATAGAGCGCCGGCCTGCGGACTGAAGGGTCACAGGTTCGATTCCAGTCAAGGGCATGTAACTTGGTTGCGGGCACATCCCCAGTAGGGAGTGTGCAGGAGGCAGCTGAATTGATGTTTCTCTTTCACCGATGTTTCTGACTCTCTGTCCCTCTCCCTTCCTCTCTGTAAAAAAATCAATGAAATATATTTTAAAAAAAGAACAGTTTTAGCTTCCAGGAATAGGGGAATGGTTAAGTAAATTATAGACAGCCTTTACAATGATGCAGATGACAATTTGTAGGTGACATAAACATAGGATAATACTGACTAATTAGGTTTTTAAAAAAGCAAGGTACAAATATATGTGCTTACAACTATGTGACAAGTATGCATTTTCTTTTATACTTTACTAGGGGCTCAGTGCACGAATTCATGCACCTTGAAAGGAACTGTGGACTGCAAGGCTGCAGTGGGCACAAGGGCAGGTCTCGGCCCATCCTTCACACCCCCGCCCAACCCCTCCTGCTGTGGCCCCAGGCCCCCTGTCTGCTGGCCCCGCTCGCTCGCACCCACTGATGGTGTAGAGCGATTGGGGCCGGCACCAGCAGCGGGTGTGAGCAGCGGCTGCTGCCCCAATCGCCCCTCAGGAGTAGGGGGAGGTGGAGAAGCCCTCAGCGGTGATCAGGGCTGGCAGCTGCTGCTTGTACCCACTGATGGTGCCGAGTGATCTGGACCGGGCACTAGCAGCGGGAGTAAGCGGGGTTTGTGGCAACAGCAGGTGGGAGCGCCGGGTGGGACTGTGGCATGAGGGAGCAAAGAATTTTCAGTAACCACCAGAGGCTTGCCCCGATGACAGCGACCAGCACCCCACCTTGGTCTGGCGCCCCCGCTCACCTGCTCCACCATCTCGCTGCGGCCAACGCCTGCCATATTCCTCACATGCTCCCTGGTGGTCAGCGCACATCATAGTGATCGGTTGTTCTGTTGTTCAGTTGTTCCGCTGTTCGGTCTATTTGCATATTAGCCTTTTATTATATAGGATTTGCTATTCATTTCAAAATTTTCTTTAGTATATATTATTTTAATAATAAAACCACAGATAAATGTTATTTATAAGGTTGTAGCCCTCTTTTATGTTTAATACCCATTTTCCCCTCCCACGTTCTGACAGTAGGAACTTTTGATACCTCTACTAGGTTCCTAGCCACTTATCTCTTTCATAGGCTACAAACATTGCTGTTTGTTCCTCAGCTGTTTTCACAGCTGCCTTTGCCCCATTTCTGATTTCTTCTTTCTGAACAGTGGCTTTTTTTCTGAAGGCACTCCTATCAACTTCATGAAAGTCTCTTAGAATCTCCTGACCACTAGATGGGCATCCTCCAATATTTAGCACAAACTCTATCTTCTGCAGAGTTTGTATTAGTTTTCTTTTCTAAATAATAAATGAGCATATACTGGGTGGCTTAGAATAATATCCATTTATTATCTCACAGTTTCTATGGATCAGGTATCCAGGTATGGGCTATTGGGTCTTCTGCCGAGGGTCTCTCAAGGCTGAAATCAAGGTGTTGACTAGAACTGTGATGGAATCTGAGGTTGTCTTCCAAACTCAATCTCTCCTTCCCTTCCTTCCTCCCTCCCTCCTTTCCTTCTTTCCTTTTTTGTCAGAATTTAGTCTTTTTGTGATTTCAGGGATTTACATGCCCATTTTTTCTTGCTGTCTATTGGCTGGGTGTCACTCTCAGGTTCTAGAGGTTGCCCCTCTCAGCACATGTCAGCTTACTTCTTCAGGCCAATGCAGAGTAGCTGTTGCTGCTTTGAGCCTCCTTTAGGGGCTCACCTGATTACATCAGACTCACCCAAGGGAACCGCTTTTTAAATCATTGTTGACATGCAATATTATATTGGTTTCAGGTGTGCAAAACAGTGATTCAACATTTATATACATTACAATATGATACTAACCTTTTGAGTAACTCAAAGTTGACTGAATAGGGTCCTTATTTACATATACAAAATCCATTCACCTTTTATCAGGGTGATCATCTGGTAAGTTATGTAAATGTCTAATCACAATGTTATATACCTAAAACATAGTATTGCATATCAACTGTAGTTGAAAAAAATACTTAAAAAATCCCTTCATCATTGAGATATAATTTAATCTAATTATGAGAGTGCAATCCTATCACTGTCACAGGTCCTTCCTATAAGCAAGGGGACAGGAAATTGTATAGAGTGTGTGTACACCATGGGATGGAAATCTTGGAGACCATGATAGAATTTTGCCTACCACAAGATTACAGGGGTAAACTAAGGATACTTAAATATTGGATTAGAATTTATTTAAATATATTTTAACTGAAATTCTTGATAAAATACATTCTCAAGTATATACCATTTGTGTGTGTGTGTGTGTGTATGTGTGTGCGCGCGCACGTGTGTGTATTTCAGCATAACGCTTGTCTTGCTTAAAGAATTTTCCAAGAATTTAAGGTGAGCTACTTTTTTGGTACTATTTGCAATAGTTATCTCTGGTAATCTGGATTTTGCTTGATACTAAAACCAATGAATGAACAAAATAATCAACCAACCAACCAAATGCAGCCTGGAAATAAATTGGATGCTGAGGAGAATAAAATAATACTTACCATTTTTTTATATTAGAGAGGAATTACATTACAGATTTCCTTTTAAACAAAGAAGTCCTGCAGATAAAATATTTGAAACCGTTTTTGGAAATGATCATTGAGGTAGGGTGGGGCGTGTGAGGCAGGAGAGGTGGGCAATGCAAAGATAGGTCTGATATTTCCTAGCTCTGTCTTGGTTTAAGCTGGTCTCTTAACACATTGTGCCATAAGAAGCCGTTCCTGGGGAAGAATTTAAAAATCTAGCTTGCTCTCTTATCTCATAAGCAAGTAGCACCCCAGTATTTCCAACACAGTTGGGATGATGTCAGCAATGACTGGCATTAATCTCTCAACTCTTGCCTCTGGTTGGCCGCATTTTGCAGCTAGGATATTTTCACGTGGCAGAAAAAATGGGCACCCCTAGCTGCAGGTTTGCATCATCTATTTTATCCAACCCCTGAGTCAAGAAGACTTCTTTCACCCAGCATCTGAGTGTCACTTTCAGGGAAAGGTCATGGTTGGCCTAGTTTGGAGTCAGCCACAACCTCTGATGGCCTCAGGCTCATGTGCGCTTCCCCTGGTGCTTCAGGGGTGGTGGTGGAGCTCTGCCTCTAGGTACTGGGAGAGCAGGAGCTCCCTAAAGGAAAGAGGGCTGTTTTCAGAGGGGATGGGAGTCATGCTATGTGACTAAAACCGTAGCTGCTACTGCCTAATGTAGTAGGGAGATCCTCAAATATAACTGCCTCCAATAAAGTGTCTAAGTAATTCTCTCCCTAACAGTCAGTTTTCATTTATGTGACACAGTTGAAGGATACCCTGTGAGCTGAATGTAAACTGTAGAACACGATTCAGCAAGAAAACCCAGTGCTGCCTAAGCTGCATTTGGCATTATTACTATGCAAATCCATAAATTAAAAACCGCTGATAGTGAGTATTTTCTGTACAGGTACAGGAAGATCTCATCCCCTGGAGGGAGAAAGCAGAAGAAGCCAGAGGAGGGCCACGTGGAGTCTCAAGTCAGCACTGGATACGCTACTATTTAGGATGGTGACGTATAAGGCTGATGGAGAGCCCCATTGCCTGGAAAGTGTGCCTGCCCTTCATGGGAGACATCAGAACGCCAGTTGAGGAGACACTGAAGGTGTCTCAATGAGTAACGAAGTGACTGTTCACCCTGCTCAGGAATCAGCGAAAAGAGCCAATGAATTCCATTGAATTCTGGGTGAATTACTGGGTTTTGCTACAATTAACAATCAAGGGTCTGGAGGTAATTTAAGAAAAGGAATGAGATTGGGGTGGGGAAGAGTAGTGGGAGAGGCATTTATGAACTACTTCATTTAACTGATTTTGTGGAGAGAGTTCTGAGATTTTCTCATAGGACCACACCTTGAAAGCCTCCATCTGGGTAAAATCAAGATGAGATATTTGCTGACTGCTTATACCCTAAGGGTGGGATGCTTCTTTTCAAAGAGCCCTTGTCATAAGAAAGACCATAAGATTTTTGCTGTTTATTTCCCCTCCTCCCCTTTTTGGTACCTTCTTGCCAATAGTGATCAGAAAAGCATGTTTTGCGATGTTTCCTTTTTCTTACGTGGACAGCGCAATGCTTAGACATGTCATGAACTTAGCAAGGAAAATGCCTTTTAAAAAATTCAGTAGCAGGAATTTGGAGCCCAGAAAATTGGAATCTGTGAAGGATGCACATCTAAATTTTTAACGTGGTACCTCTAGGGGTTTGGGGGTACAAGTGGGAGTGGGGAGTAATTCAAATACCAACCTGGAGGAATCATTTTGATTCCAATGTGAGAAATGTAAGACATTATTGTAATGGGGTACGTTCTGGTATTAGCTGACCAGTGAGGACACAGATGAGGTAAAACAGAAATCAGAGTATTATGGGGGTTTTGCAATATGAGGTGTTCAGAAACTAGGAAAAACTAGGTCTGTGTTCTTAAAAAAAAAAAAAGAAAGATTACAGAGAGACCTTATTAAAGCACAGAAGGCTCAGCTATTTAAGATGGTGACATACATAGAGGCAGGAATGTGCAAAGAGAAGCTGAAAGGCAGCCAGGCCCTGAAGGAATTTCAGTGGAATTTCTTCACCGGAGGAGTAGTTAATAAATAGAGCAGATTTCTAAGGGAAGAAACTAGAACAGCTTCTACAAATACATTTTTTTTTAAAGAAGGGAGTGATAGGAAGTTAGAGAAGAAAATGTGAAAACAAAGAAAAACAAGCTTCTGCGCTAGCAATCCTGGCCACCTCCCATACAAAGAGTCGGTTCCCAGACTTTGAGAATGTTGTATCATTTCATAATCATAAAACAGACTGCAGAGTTGGCCGTGGGTGTTAGTTTTAGATCAATGCTAGATATTACTAAGAACTGCATGTAATATAATACTCTTCCAAAGTCTGAAAGCTTCTTTGCTTTGTCTGGCTGGCAACATTTCTGCTATTTTTTCCCCCCATTGTACAGAAACAAGGGCTAGAAAATTCCTTTGTGTTCTGCGATGGTCCCTCCTCCTGCCTTTGAGACAGGGCTCTTGCTCAGTCTGATGAATAAAGCCTTTTCTGGGGCAGTTTTAATATTCTGACTGCTTAGGAATCGGAGTGTCTGAGTGTTACTTCTATTCCCCTCAATCAGGTAGGTTGGGATGGCTGCTAGGGTTTTTACTCTTCGATTGTCAAATGATGACTACCAAGGAATGAATGTATCTTTTGACCAACATGTCTGCAACCTTATCAATATGCAGATTTCCACTTGCCTCACCACTCAATTTTTGTTTTTTTTTACCAATATTCAACTTGGGATTAAGTAACCTTACATTTGCAAATTGGTTCATGGGAATGAAACTCTTGTTATTCCTGTTACCAGTTCTCTCTGTGGGTCCCTTTCTGTCCATGAAAACGGAAAGAAATATGTACTGAAATCCTTGAGGTCTCGTAGCCCAGGGACTGTGTGAGGGCACCAGCAGAAGCAGCCCCTGTGAATGGCGAAGCTGATGAGTATTTGGAATGACTGGAGTTGCTGTGCTGTGTCATTTCCCGGACCCTGGGTCTCCATGATCGCCTGGGATGTTTGTAGAGATGCTGATTGTTCAGCTCCACCCCAGACCTACTGAAGCAAAATTCCTGGGCTTGGGGCCTGGGAGTTTGCATTTAATTCAGTCACACAGATGATTGTGAGACCTGTGGGCCTAGAGGACAGGGATGTGTTGTTCAAAGGGAAAGAAATGACAAGGGCTAAGTAGGCAACCTTAGGGATATTTGCTTTTACTTCAGCCCAAACCTTGCTGAGAAAAGCAAAGGCAGCAAGGGTCACAGGGGGCCCCAAGCAACAGTGATCTGGGGGTATGAGACAGGCAGGGCACCTATAGAATGGCCAGAGTCTGTGCAGGAGTCAACTGGGGTCAAGACAGGAAGTGTATTAAAAAGTATAAAATAAACAATGAACAGAACACTCTGATATTCTGCACGCAATAGAGATCATTGGTTGCAAATCTGGCAGACTCAAGCACAAAGCAATTTACTGAAAGGCACTTGCAGATTGAAGGCAAAGCTGCAGAGTGAGCCAGACCCAGAGGAATAGAAAGTAATCCCTTTAGTAGTTCTAGTGGCTAGGAGAGGGCATGGCACCTAGATCAAAAATCCCCCAGTCTGTGTCCAGTGGAAGAGGGCAATTCCTGTAAAGAACTTGTGGTGTCCTTACTGAAAGTAAGGATGTGAAATGGATGGATGTTGGGCAGTCAAAACACACTACTCCTTCAACCAAACAGCAAGCAAACCAAGCAAAGCCGATCTCACTATGGGAACAGACAGCAATTAGCGGCCCTCCAGTAAGCAGGCTAACGTGGGTGGTCAAAGGGCCAGAGAAAATTCAGGAACTTCATAAGAACAGGGGCAGAGAGAGACAGAGGTATGTGGGGGCAGGGTACTCAGTGGCTTAGGGATTCCTGCCATCATGTTACTCTGCTTAGGAAAGATCAGGAGGGCTGGCCCCTGCTCCCCTCCCTCTGGGCTCTTCCCAGTCTGTGATAGTCCTACTTCGTGAGCCCTCTCTGGGCAGAGGTGCCCTCTGCTCTGCAACCTTCACCTCTGCTTGGTTGCCCACTGAGGAACTGTTCAGTCTTTTTCCTGTCTCCTCTGCCACTGGCATTTCCTCCCTCCTGTTCCCCTGGGAACTGTTCAATTGCCAGGGGCTTCCACTCTATTGCCTATTTCCCTCTAGATTGACCTCTCAAGGCTTAGAGGACCCCATCGCTTAGGACAGTTACGCCTAAGCCATGGTCGGTTTAATAGGCCTTTGTGGGTTGGCCTGGGAACCATACCACTATTTCCCATAATTTTTTTTCTCCAGGGAAATTCTTTGAGTTCTAAACACCCCATTGACTGGTGACCTTTTACAACACAACAGTCCTATCTAGGCTCCACAGTAGGGTGAGATCACTGGGAGTTGTCCGAGCCAAGCGGAGAACAGCAAACCACGAGGCCAGGGTCAAAAGGCAGGAGCAGGCAGGCAATGGGAAAGGACAGCAGGGTCAGGGCAGGCGGGGGTTAGACAGTGATTTCATGACAGAGAGATGTCAAAGTCAAGTGGAGATTTAAATATCTAAGTATGTGGATGAGTGTAAGATGGACAGTCTTTCTGGGATAGGCTTGGGCAGGGAGAGGATGGCATGGCAAGAAGACAGGGAAACCAGGGTAAGTAAAATGTGGTCAGACCACCATGGGGCAAGAGACATTCTGGGGCACTGTCCTTATTGTCTCATCCTCCTCGTGGGGCCTGACTGCTTAGAGCTGAGGATCTTGGCCACCTTTTATTTATATCTGTTCTCCCGCTGAGTGAAGTTTTCTCTTGCCGCATAACAAATTATCTCAAAACTTAGTGGCTTCAAACAAAAATATAAAAATATAACATCTCTCATTGTTCCTGTGGGTCAGGAAATAGAGAGCATCTTAGCTAGGTGGTTCTGGCTTGGAGCCTTTTTCGAGGTTGCACTTACGATGTTGGAAGATGTTGGTTGGGGCTGCAGTCATCTGAGGGCTTGACTGAGGATGGAAGATCTGTTTCCGAGGAGGTTCACTCTAATGCCTGGCAAATTAGGCTGGTTCTTGGTGGAAGGCTTTCATTACTTTCCATGTATGCTTCTCTTGAGGCTGCTTGGGTGTCTTTACAATATGGTATATGGTTTTCTCCAGAATGAGTGATCCAAGAGAGAGGGCTGGCACAAGCCATCTCTTTTACCATCTAGCCTCAGAAATCATATAACTTTCCTTTTGTCACCTTCTATTCATTAGCCAAGTCACTAAATCCGGGCCCCATTAAGGGGAGAAGAATTAGCCTCATCTTTTTTAAAGAAAGGGCATTATAGAATTTATAGACAAATTTAAAACCATCACAACGCCGAAACCGGTTTGGCTCAGTGGATGGAGCATCGGCCTGCGGACTCAAGGGTCCCAGGTTCGATTCCGGTCAAGGGCATGTACCTTGGTTGCGGGCACATCCCCAGTGGGGGGTGTGCAAGAGGCAGCTGATCGATGTTTCTCTCTCATCGATGTTTCTAACTCTCTATCCCTCTCTCTTCCTCTCTGTAGAATATCAATAAAATATATTAAAAAAATAAATAAAACCATCACAATTTGTTCTTCAGATACTTCTCTGATCTCATTTTCTTCACTCACCCCTTGCGTGCTCAACCACAGCCACGTTTGCCTTTACTATCCTAAAACATGACAGGAATGTTTCCACTTCAGGGCCCGCACATTTACTGTGCACTCGGCCTGAAAGAGTTTCCCTCCAGACAGACACATGACTCATGTACTCACCTCTCCCAGCTCTGCTCAGAGCTACCTCAATCATGCCGGGCTTTTCTGACCACTAGAGCTAAAACAGCATTTCTCCCTTCCACATCTCCCTCAATGTGCTTTACTTTGCCTTGTTTTTCATAGTTCATATATATGTTCGTCCTTTCTCTCACACACCTGCTCTTCCTGCTCTCAAATATAACCACGGTGCCTTGAACATTTGCCTGGCACACTGGAGATACTTCATACATATTTTTTAATTGAATGAATATACTGAATTACTCTTTATAATTATCTTGGTGGGCACATCTACCACACAAAACAATGGACATTTATGGGAATCACATTTTCAGGAAAGCAATTGAGCAGTAATGACTGTGTGAGTGGCTTTACTAACAGCATTTTTCTTACATTTGAGCAGTATCCTTTCTCATATTTTCATGGCATTTTATCCAAAATTTTGGTTATAGACTTTCAAATAATTTTTCAAAAATTTAATTCTCAGACTCCCAAAGGCTATTGAGATTGATATTAGATTGTAGTATGCCAACAAAGCATCTATTATATAAACATTAGAGCCATCATGCTTGAAAATTTCCCTTCTTTCCACAAGCTCCCCTTAATGAACACTGTACTATGAATAATGGTTTGATAGAAAAGATAAAATAAATTAGCTCACAAATTTTGAAAGTGTATAGATATGCTCAGTTAGAAACATTTTTCATCCCAGAAATCTTCAAATTAGTAACTTTTTTATTCTATTTTACTTTTTCATCTGAATTAAACATTTAGTGAAAATAATGAATGCAATATTGTTATTAGCCTCTCTGGAAGTATTACCATTCTGACTCTTTTATAAAACTTTGTGCTTGGCCTCAGTGACTACTCATTAGATGTTAATATTCTGTAATTATTTTTAAGAAGGTTTATTAGTGGGCATCACTCTACCATATTAAGCACCGACTTTGCAAAAAAATCTTTCTCAGTGCTTAAGTAGTATCTTGTATCTTTGAACACCTTTCTGTATTTTGGCTCTTTTTCTATGTCATATAAAATTATCTTTTTGTTAGTGAAAATTTGTGTCAATTTAAACATTCTTTTGAAATAAACATATTAGCCTATATCATCTTCATTTTCTGACTCTAAACAGCTAAAAATCAGATAACCATTTTAATTGGGTTATAAAAGTCATGCCAATACTAACTATGAATTATCAAATTAGAGAATGAAATGTGTGTGTGTGTGTGTGTGTGTGTGTGTGTGTGACTAGAAACAAAAAATGGAAATGAGTTGGAAAATGAAGAAATCTCTTTCATTTCTAGTTTTTCTTCTTTCAGATTTGCTTTATTCTTCCATTTCTGCAGAATAGTTTTAGCTGCTACTCTAAACATGTGGCAGAAGATGATTGACCCAGAGCTCTTGAATTACAACATCTTCATCCATCAGACCAGCCCAGACCAGTGTGGAATTCCTTAGTCCCACTTCCACACTCTCAGGAGAGAGAATCTTATTGGGTAAGAATTTGTTCTTCATACAATTAATCAGCTGTGGCCAGGTTTGTGTGGTGAAGACATGCCTGCTGAGGTCCCAGCCAGTAAACAGAGCAGGCAGATTCTAGAGAAGAGGGGAGAGACAACAATCTAACAGGTGCTCCTATTTTTCTTTAAAATATATGCTTTAAAATTTTGAGCAGTTCTATATAGTATCATGATATTATGGAATTAATTTTAAAACTAAGCACTTGCCTTAAGCAAGCAGATTAGTGTAAAGACTCATATTGACTGAAGGCTCTCTTTCTACCCATATCCAATCAATTATCAAATGTTACTGATTTAAAAACAAGTTCTGTTTTATTGCATACTACCCTAGTGTGACTGCCCTCTAATGCTAGCCAGTATTGGTTGTGTTTGATGTTAGGCATTCAGCAGCACATTTAATCTTCACAATCCTCTATGAGTAGAAAACTTGGACTCAGTAAAGTTAAGTGCCTTGTCTAAAGATACATTCCTTATTGATCACAGGTTGAAATTCTAACTCTTGCTACTATCTCTGATCTCTCATTCACAACTAACAAGGGATGAAGCAACAAGCTAAACAACACCATGTGGCAAATCTAGAACATGGGACTTTGTATAGGACAACTGGCCTAGTCTCTTCTACAAATTAATATCTTTTTTAAAAAAGAATAATGCTACATTAAAAGAATCTTAAGAGGCATATAAACAGATGCAGTATGGCGTCCTAGAGTAGATATTCTTTAAACAAATCAGCTGTAAAGAACATTGTTGTGTCATTGGGTAAATGTGGTCTCAGGTTTAGATGAGAAAGTTTACTGAAATATTTGTTGACTGAAAAAGCAAATTTAAGAACTAGGTGACAGTATGATCTCATTTAGATAAAAGTAAATATGTGTATTTGGAAGTATTTGCTCTAAGGTTTATAGCGGTGATTTCTAAATAGTAGAAATACAACATAGTTTTTATGTGTGCTTCTCTGTATTTTAAAGTTTTTTACATCACATATGTACTGCTTATGTGTTAATACAGTAACTTGCATGTTTTTTTAAAGATAGTGCAAGCCCTGGATTTAGAATGTCTTAGTTCTGGTCCATGGTTCCGATTCTGACCCAATATGGTGATCTTGGGCAAGCTATTTTCCTCTGTAAGCCTTGCTTTCCTCAACCCTGAATTGGCACTGATCACAGGACACCTTCATACAGTCACTGCGAGAATTAGAGTGATAACAAATGCAAAGTACTTAACAAAATGTCTGCCATCTAGTCATAGCCTAATATATGTTGATTATTATTTTGATTATTATTACTATGCCCCAAATGTTACCAATGAATATCTGAATATAGGCTTCATCTGAGAAACTAAGCCAATTTAATGCTTAAAATCATGGCATTTTGAGGCATATTACAGAGTGAGTTGTCCATAAATGAGTTTCCTTAGATTAATATGTGAAGGGCAATTCTATATGGCTTACCTACAAACCAAATAAGGGCCCTGAACCCAAGCACACTCTGTTCCTAATGATCTGTGGGATCCAGACACATGCCAATGCAGGAAAACATCTGATAAACTTGGGAGTTCGTCCAAATCATGCTTCTCTGCAATACCCTTAATCATCATTTGAAGGTTTAAACTTCACAAAAAGTAAATTCACCACGACAAGGGCACTACTACTTATTACTTACATTATGTGGCCACACCATCTGTCTTAAAAGCCACAATTTCGTAAATTGTTTTTAATGACATATTGTAGGATTCCCCTGTATGTGAAGTCCATGATGAAACCCTTCAGTGAGGCCTGTTTAATTAAATTCAACATGTTAATGACTTTAAAAAAAAGCATCATCCACATTCTGCTTGATGACTCTAGGGTGCAGGTTGCAGATTTCATGAGATGAAATTACCAGATTAGCATCCAGAAACTGTGTTAGAATTCTAGATCATCTTGAGTCAGGTAATCTTAATTGTCTACATGCCAGTGAAGGCCTCCAGGAGTTGAATCAAGTTCAGAGGAGTCATTGACTCCATATCTTACCTTTCACCCCTCACCCCCCAGGATGTACTGGTAGACATCAAGAAATATAATGCAGGAACAAGTAGAAATAAATATAAATGTAAAGAGAGAAATAAATATAAAGGTTAAAAAATAGTGATGAAGAAACTTTGTCAATCAATCAATTAAATTGATAGTATAAGACATAGCGAAAGACTATTAAAAATTAAATACTCCAACCTTAAAGAGAAAATGGAGCAGTGCTCTTCTTTATTTGTTTAATTAAAAGCAATTCTATAACAGACAAACCTTGAAATCCCAGTAATTTAACCCAATAAAAGTTTATTTCTTGCTCTGGTCACAGTCCATTAAAAAGTTTTCCAGCCCTAACCTGTGTGGCTCAGTTGGTTGGAGCAATGTCCTATAAACCAAAAGGTGGAGGTTTTGATTCCCAGTCAGAGCACATACTCAGGTTACAGATTCGATCCCCAGTTGGGGCACATGCAGGAGAGATGTTTCTCTTTCCCTCCCTCTCCTTTCCTCTTGAAGGAAAAAAAAAAATCACATTAAAAAAAAAAAAGTTTTCATGGTTAGCAGCCTTCTGTGGGAATATTTAGGGAACCAGGCTCCTTCCAAGTGGTATGGTCCTCATAATCACTTATTATCCATTTTGGTCTGGAGGAGGCCTTTATCACCCTCTATGAGGAAGAACTATACATTAATTATGTAAAGGGGACTAGGAAATATGGTTTCTGTCTGGGAAGCCATTTAAGTAACTGCAGTTTTGCACTGTAGAGAGGAGCACAAATGCTGGGTGGTCATCTCCACTCCCATTCCTTCTTTGTCCCATTTTAGGAGTGGTAATGATGGTAAAACCTTTTGTGGCATGTCAATATAATTTCACAAGGCCCAGTAAATGATATGGTTACTGACATCACATAAGCATTACCCAATTCAATAAACATTTGTTAATAATCTAGTATGTGCCAGATTCTGCAGGGTACTAAGAGAGAGAATAATGAATGGACTTGGTCTGGAAGGAAAAGTGAGGAGACAGATATATGCATAATTAACATTAATTGAAGGTGAAATAAAAGTGCCAAAATTGAAGTATAAATAAAAGCGTTAGTAAATGCCAACCAGGAAGAAATTAAATTTTAAACAGTGAGCAGAGAAATCTGTTCTCTATGCAAGACTTATTTCCAGAAGAAGCCTACTTCAGCTAACTCATGTAAAGGAGGGGTTGTTTAAAGAATATGAAGGTCACACGAAATGAAAATACATCCCTAGCCTCCTAGGGAGGGAAGCCTGAGACAGATGAACTAAGGCAAAAGCAGTCTCTGATCCCTGTTATCTCTGCTTTTCTTTGTCCCCTCCTTGTTTCTGATGACTTCCTCAACTTTCACTTGGCCCTGTAGTTTTGCCAGCCCTAGCTCAATAGGTCAATAGTATTCAACACCACTTGATTGCAATCTCTATGTTTTGAAGGAACCTGATTGGTTATGAATTAGCTGATGGGTAGTCTGACCTTGGGTCAGCCATTGCTGAGGGTTATGAATGTGCAGAAAGGTGGGATCACATGGCCCACTGATTTGCCCCTTGCTTATAGAGATTGTGAGAGGGGCTGGCAAATTAACTGCCCAATACAAGGGCAACTTTTATTTCTCCATTAAAAGAGGTATTGCATTTAACTGGAAGGTAGAGGCTGGAGGATGTTTCTGACTTAGGCGGAACAGGAACAAAGACAAGGACAGAGGAGAGTCCAAGTGTATTTTGGGGAATATACCTGGCACTGAGCATGATTGGAGTGTAAATTCCATGAGGCTTGTGGTTTATGAAGTTGTGAGGCCAGAACCAGAGTTTAGCGTCTGTAGACAATGGAGAGATCTTAGAATTGTTTTTTAGGGAGGTACTATACAAAAGCTAAAAAACACCATACTTGATGTTGTGAGTGTTCAACATAGTTTCTTCATGGATAACTTGTCATCCAGCATCTTAATGGTCACCAAAAGCCTCTTGGTGTGGAACGGGTCATGCTAACAGAAGGAGGTAAAAGTACAGTGAAAAGAAAAGGATTTTAAGCTTTGGGGTCAGAGAAATCTGTGTTCAAATCCTGACCCTGACATTTTCTAGGTGCACGTTTTGCATAGTTTACTTTGTTTTTTGTAAGACTTATTTTCTCACCTGTACAATGTAATTTAAGATTCAGCCATATACACTAGTATGGCATGACTGCAGGGGTCTGGATAGCTTAAGGGTCCATTAAATTAATTTGTCAGTGCCAGCACTGTAATTATCATGGAACAGTATGAATCAGGTTTGTAATAGGATTAAATGGCATAATGTTTGTAAGATGCTTAGCAAAGAGCCTGGCACGTGGCAAATAGTCATTACACATTAGTGTTTTTTCTCTTGTCCATTTCTCCTTGACAATTTCAAATCTTCCATATGATGATGACAGCTTGAATCAGCATGGAGTCCTTGAACTGGCTGGACATACGATGGCTCTCTCAGGCACCTCAGCAGCCCCCAGCCCAGCACAGACAGGTGCGGAAGTTCCTCACTGTTCTGTCAGAGGGCTTCATCTTCAACAATGGCTCTTGCCCAAGCCTGTGGATGTAAATACTGCAGCTACCGAGTCATCAGTCTTGGATCCTGTCATGCGTCAACCAGGTGCTGATTTCTAGAACTCAGCTGTGTTACCTCATTTGAGTGATTCCTTAGTTTTGCAGATAACAGAGGACAAATTTAAATTGGTTCACATCATTGGGATAATTAGCTATCAGAAAAAAGGAAAAAGTGATCAGGAACATCTGGTGTCATCTTAGAAGCCACTAGTATTAATTCCAGTCAAGAAATAGAAAATGGAATCTGTGATAGGCCCAGGCTACAAATAAAGCAAGGATGTGGTCTTCTTAAATCTATTCAATTTTACAGATTGAAAGGAATCCAGTAACTTTGGATTTCCAAGCATGGGAATACTTTGTGGAATATAAAAAAAAATGTCCATGGGTTTTTGAGCCTCTGGTGCTATAGCCGTCACAGTTTTGGGTAGAAAGTGACCCACTGGGAATTCCTGGGGCACCTTTCATTGGGGATGATGCTTATTAGTATTACATATAAAGTATTATAGCGTTCATTTTTTTTAACCCCAGAGGTTTGATATTCTCATTGCTACAGCTTAAGGAAAAATGCTTGAACAGGGAATATAGATTCCACAGCAGTATTTGACAAGAACAAGATAAAAATTTTAAGGTACTATAAAAATGTAAGGCCCCTGTCTTGTCAAAGGCAGTAGGACTCCCCCTACTGCCTTTGAACTAAGAGAGCCAAGTTCAAGATCAGGAGAGTACAAGACTCCTCGGTGTCCCGTGAAGACACAGATTCCTCTTTTGGTTTCACCTACATATTAATTTCTATTTAAGTGAGAGCACTTGTTATGCTTCTTGCCCCAGGCACATAGCTCTCAGGGTGACACAGAGCTGCAGCATTACCTTTTATTCTCAAGAACTGACTAGACCATCAGACTAGCACCCCAGCACATATCAGAAAGTGTATGCTGAGGGAAGCACAAGGCTCTAAAAAGGATCCAAACTGCACCAGAGCTATTTTCTTAATCACTCTGGTTAAAGGTTATCATCAATTCAATAGTGAGGCAGAACTGGAGATGGATTCCAAAGTCACAATTTCTGTTTTATAGTTTACTGCATACAAGTGTATAAAGTAAATGGAGTCAAATTCTCATACTGAATGTGGTTTAGTCATTTTCAGTACGTCCTTCTGTCTTCTCCATATAATCCCAAACCATTCAGGGATTATTAGTTACTAGAGGCCTGGTGTATGAAATTCATGCACGGGTAGGCTCCCTAGGCCTGGCTGGTGATCAGGGCCGATTGGGGCCTTCCTTCCCCCAGCTGCCGGCTGCCGGCCAGGGCCTTTCTTCATTCCATGACGCCCCCTGGTGGTCAGTGCATGTCATAGAGAGTGGTTGAACTCCCGGTCGGTTGAATTCCTGAGGGGACAATTTGCATATTAGCCTTTTATTATATAGGATGACTCCTGAATTGTTGTATCTACCTGACTATGTAATCAATATTTAGTATCCAGAATGAGGAAAACCAGATAAAGGTCTGGATAAACTGATGCATTTACAGGGCTTATTTCAATGTTAGTATATGACTAGTGCATTGAGGTGATCAACACCACTATTTTTTGTTCCTGGCACTTCATCTCATAGTGTTGGGTTGGACATAGTCAAGTGCAAGTGCAAGGAAGCACTGAGGCACTAATTGCCTACTATTCAAGAACAGTGTGATTTGTAAAGCAGAGCTACTCAGAAATTGATTACAAAGTCCTTGCTCTTGAGAAGTTCTACAATTACAACTAAAGGTGCCACTAAAATTTGTGTTGATTGCAAATCTCTTTTAGTTTCTCTTCTAGAAAGGTGTTTTCTTAATTATGTTCTCTCTAAAGAAATTTGTAATCTTTTGTTCAATCTTTATTACTGCAAACTTGTTTGTAAGTCTGGAAGAACATCATTAAACGTCTTTGCCCTCAGCCCTTTCTTTCTACAGGTTCCAGATCATATAATGTCTCCTCCGCTAGAAATTTTAATGTTAGAAGACTTGTCTGATCCCTGTGCTAAAGCTGATCAAACTCTGTGATTGACTAATTGTTTGGAACCACATAGCAAATCTTAAAATAGATGTGAAGGAGGTAGAAACCACCCTGGGGAATTCAGGTCAGTTAACATACTTTGTCATTCATAAAGGATCCCTTTTATGGTAACTTGACAGTTATTTTGGATATTAATCTTTTTTTCCAGCCACACTATTTATAATACATTTGAGAATTATTTGTATGGAGGCAGAAGCTTTAGCTCTACACAATGACTTATGATTTTTATATTATTGTAAGGGAGAGTTTATATAACACATCCTAAATTGATTGGCAAAATAAGCCAAAGGTCTTGTTTTTTCCATTAAAAATATAAACATAAAGTCTTGATATTTTATTGATCATTGATGCATAACAGCAAGAGTTTGAATGATTATTTAAATTTGGAGTAATTTGTTGATTATGGTAACCTGTGTTTTGAAACAAGTAGCATTTTTAATTATGTAATCCCAGGTATCTGCATAACAGATCAAGTGTTATTTGCAATACACAGATTACAAAACATTATACCATCTGGTAAAAATTCTGCACTTACTTCATGAGGCCCTGTAGAGTGATGCTGTAGGATCCTACAAGGGTTTCTGTGGCCATTGGTGGGCACTGCTGAGAAGGACAGCTTGGCCCTTTCTGAAGCAACATAGGTGGTTGACCGACTACCACTGTAAGTAGTAGAAGAAGCAATGACCATGGAACCACCATGAAATTAAGGGACAGGTTCTTTCCTTGGTTTTAGGCTTATATGAGCACCTTGGATTCTGTATTCTCAAAGGAGAGGCTCCTAAAGTATGACACCACACTCTGATGAGGGAAACTGGATGCTAGAGTTTATTTAATTTAAAAATCAACAAATTATTGGGATGTTTTCTGCTTCTAAGTATGGTTGAGCAAATTCATACTCTACATAAGTTTAAAAAAACTTTTAGGCTTAATATCTCTGGGCATTCTCTTCCTTTTGGTTCTAAGATTTGTGTTGGGGAGTTCTTTATAAAAAAATCCATTATTTCATATGTCTGTTTTTATAATTCACAAACCCACTTCCATTAATTCTTATTGTAGTTTTCCAACTTTGTTAGCTCTCTCTTTGGACTTCCCTTTTAAAGCTGGCTTTAAACTGCTCAGATTTTCATGTTAATCTTTGTCTATTGTTCAGTAACTGGGGTCATTAATTCACTAATAGCATTGGAGAGGTGCTAAAGTTTTTCAAAACGCAGATTGACCTAATTAATGTCTTTTCTGAATCGTGCTAATTTCCCCATTAACCACTCTGGGGCCTCTTAAAACTCCCCAGTCTCTGCTGCCATCTATTCAGAAGTGTTATGTGCTTAGGACAGGTTGTGATTGCCTTGATTACGTATAAAATAGTGTTTAAAAATGTTTGCAAAAGAGGTTTTCTTTCTTGTCATTTATTTCTTGGGTTAATCATGTCTAACTCTTACTACTCTGCCAACTTTTAATTGTCCTCTATTCTGCTTTATTCATCAAGGTCTGTGCCACCAGCTACTATTTCTTAGTGTTTAACTATGAAGGACATTAAACATAGATCTAGATCAGAGCTATTCTCTTAACCACACTGATTTAAGATAATTATGTCACAATAAGGAGTGATTAGGATCATTGTATAGCCTTTATATTTTTATTATTTAGGACTGTGTATAGTAAGCTGCACATAACAATAGATTGTTCTGTCACCTCCATGCTATATCTTTGTAGAGCTATAGTTACATATGAATACTTTAGGTCAGGTGACCTGACCATGAGATTTATAGTTAAGTGCAGAAAATACAAGCATACATAAGCAGCTATTTTGGCAGAATGATGACTTAAAGCTCATTTCTGCTTGGGTGGCTTCTATGCATAGAAGTACACAGGTAACCATCATTTCTTATTTTATTTTATTTTATTTTATTTTATTTTATTTTATTTTATTTTATTTTATTTTATAGTGTTGTGCTTAGTCACAAAATGTGATACAATTTTCATATGCAAGACATTGTCTCCTGCATGCCAGTCAATTCTGCAATGACAACTAAGGACTAAAATAAAAAAAGTAGAAGGAAACATAAATCTACTCTGATAATGATTCAGATGCCCCTTTGGTGATTTATTTGATAAATGCTCTAAATTTTGGTGTGGTTATTAGCTCCTCATCATGACTTCTCATCCCTGCCATATTTGTTTTTCAGAGCATTGTGTTCACCAGGTGCTTCTGATGCTCCGACAGCTGGCACCTTGCTGACTCTGGAGATGCCCCCTCTCTCCGGGCTAGCCAGTTCCTAGAAATAGTAAGCGTCTGGCCTGTAAGTGCAGCTTTCATTTGCAACCCTAACAACCCAAAGCCCAAATGCCCAACTACCCACTCTGGGGCAACATTCCCGCCCTAAACAATCTGTGGCCAGGCATCTACATCCAGAACCCGCTGAAATTATTCAACCTAGCCAATCCTAAACCTGCTCATCCTCGCTCACCTGTTTCTTCTTGCAGAAACCCAAATAAAGGCTCTCGCCCACACGTTCTTGTTTCTCCTGCCTCCTGATGGACCCTGGTGTTTCTGCATGTGGACCCTCCGGTGGGGTGAGCTCCCTCCTCTTGGGACTTCTGAGTATAACAGCTATCTTTTTCAAGGCAGTTATCCTGGATCTGCTGGCCTCACCATCTCTGAATAATTATAAAATCTACATTTTGCAACAGGTATCTATTACCTTCAAAAACAATACGTGTTATTTAATCATATTAATTTTCACTGTCCAACTCCTTCCCTCCCTTCCCTCTATCTGCTAGAATAAATTGGAGGGCAAACATTTTGTCTCTTTTGCTTACTGATGAATTCTAAGGGTGTAGAATTCTGGCATATAGTATGTGCTGAGTAAATATTTGTTGAGTTGACTTAATTACTTATTTGATTTCCTTTGTTATCTTTTTTTCCCAGGGCTGCTCTGCAGAGACTGGCAGAGTTCTAACTGTAGCCAGGATCAGAGAGAAGAAGTAATTTCTGTCTTGTTTTCTGTTCTTGACACACATAGAAGTAAACAACATGGCCCAAAGGGTGTCTTCCATTCACGTTGAGTTCGCAGTGCAATAGCTGCCTTTGCTGGTGAGTGCCATCCGGTATAAGCCTAAATTCTGGCCCTGGTGACAGGCTAGCTGAGGGATCCTGAACAAGACACGTCACTTCTCTGTCCCTTGGTTTGTTCACTTATAAACTGAGGGGATTGTAACTTACTGTACTTAATGATATTTCATGAATTTTCCCATTTAGTAATACAAAACTGGTAAATATTATCTTCATTTTAACAATGAAAAATGGAGAAATTGAATAAATTACCCAAGGTCACAGAGTTTGTAAATGAGAAACAAAGATTTCAGCCCTTTTGAGTCTGTCTATGTCCCTATAGGGATAGTTTTCCTCTCTTACTTTTTTTTTTTTAAGTTTGCTTTAAAAAGTACACAGATTGTATATGTATAGCACAATAAATGATCACAAGATGATCCCAGGTCAGACCATCACTCTTGTCAAGAAATAGAAAAATCACAAAAGCACCCTTCTCTTGAATCCCCTCTCAATTGCTATCCTTTCTATTTTCCCCAAAGATGACATCTTAAATTAAAAAACCACAGATGAGTTTAGCTTACTTTTGAAATTTATATAAGTAGATTCCTGGCCATATTCTTTTGTGTCTAGCTCTTTTGCTCAATAGAATGTTTATAAATGCATGCAAGTGTAGTTTGTCATTTGATATGCAATTGTATGAATGTACCACCATATATTTATCCATTCTACTATTGATTAACATTTTGGTTGTTTGTACTTTGGAGCTATTATGACTAATGCTACCTTGAACATTTTTTTGCACATAATTTTGGTGGACATGTGCATGTGATTCATTTGAATACATACCAACAGTTGCATCGAACTGGTCTAGTCCTACACTTTGGGAAAATGAAGAAACCGTCTTACTTAAAGTCTTACATTACTATTCCTGATTCCTGGGTGGGCACTTCAGCTAGGACTAAAGAATACAAGGTTAAAGGTGGGAAATTGAACAGGGAGAAATCTCATAGTCACTATTCATGTGAGATAGCTCCCTATCATGGAATTAGACATCTCTTTCTATTAAAACTCACTTTCAGTTATAATAAGATTCATTGGAAATACAGGATTCAATATACAAAACATTGCTTTATTGTCAAGGCATCTGTTTATTTTGTAACTTGGGGGAAGCCTATAATTAGAGTTAACAGTAGTTCTGATTAATAAGTTCTATCTGATCTCACACTGTGCTAGGGTTCCTTTGAGTGCCGGGACATGTTTTATTAACATGGAAGGGCTGTTTCAGCTCACCTCTCCTCACTTGAATCAGTTGCCTGCTGGCCTGGCACTCAGTTTTGTGTGGCAGAACCTTACTGAGTCTGCATGATAATGGGCCTTTTAAATTCTAAACAATAAACATTCATTTTGCCACTCCACCCAGCACAGAAATGCTCTCTAACCTCAAATCAGCCACAAATAAGACTTGGAAATCAATTCATTGTGCATCGGCTTCCTGCCTGTTTCATGCTTTGCAGCAAGTAATTTTACTAAAATATCTGCAGAGCATGTGTGTTCTGAATATGCACAAGTAGAGGTATTGCCTGTAATGGGATCTTCAACCTTTTTGTGACATTTCTGTTTTTGTCTACAGAACAAAGTCTATTCAGCAAAACTGATTTTTTTTTTAAATGCATCACTCACTAGGATTAGAAAGCCCTGAGATGGGTTTCAGGGGAGGAAAAAACCACCTCTGGTGATTTCCGAAAAATTTTGGGAGAATTTTTAGCATCCCCAAGTTCTCTGGTTTGAAAATTATGTTTCACGAAAAATCAATTTATTATATTCGTGCTTGTCAGATTCATTAGAATATTCTCATGCGTAAGGTGTCAGTTGTTGGAGAAGCCAAGATGAGTGCATTTGGCTTTAAAGAGGATATCTTGTCAGGTTGAACAGAAGATCAAATGGTTATGTCTCAAATTCCTTTCTGCTGAAATTTGAAGTTTGTGTCTGACTTTCTTCCTCATATCTTCTAGGCTAGAGTTCCATTATTTCATCACTCTCCCATGCTCTTGGGAGCTTCCAATTTCTTAAAATTCATGAGAACTCAAGGCCAAGAGGGGCAGGGCAAGTCTCAAATGCTTTTAGTTAGGGGACCACTCAGGGAGACAAAGAGTCCTCTCCCAGCTATTGCTATTGTAATCACTCCCCATCTCCCTCCGCTGCCACAACACTGCTGCAATTAGTGGCAAAACTGATGCTGCTTTTGGGGATTTCAAGGAGCGGATGTGTGTTTTTCATTAGCATAAGAAAATTAGTAACTTATGTCAGAAACTGAAGCATTGATTCTGTTAAACTATAATATAAAACTTAATATGCAGGAGACCAACCCGAAACAACATGGGGGTCCTCTTGGACCACACTAAGATGGATGCTTTAGAGCAGGGATGTGTGGTGCAGCCACAGTTAAGCTAACCCTTTAATGATGTTCATCCATTCTCATTACCTCATTCTCTCTCTCTCTCTCTCTCTCTTCACTCACACATTTGCTTTCAGACAAGGTTTTTTTCCTAGTTTTAATCATCCATTCTAATAAAAAAATGGAGATCTCTCCAAGTTTATTGTATGTTTTTTATTTTATGTTTCAAGAGCTCATCTTGGAGAGCATGTGCCAAGGCTATTGTAAGGTGCCCATTTGATTTTAAAATCACTGCAGTGTGTTTGAGACAGAGGCATGATCTGATGATCTCCTTTATTGAAGTTATGATTAAACATAAAGAGTAGGATCAGTCTGCAAGCTTATCACTATTCCGTGTTGTAAAATTGCCCAAGAGTAAAATGCAAATCAAACAAGGAGTTTTAATGAGCTAATGTAACAAAAGATCCAGGCAACAAGAAAGAAGCTGGGGCTGTGTTTTGGCCCCTTCCCAATGGCTGGCTTGAACAGGACATGTTTAGAGCAAATCTAGTTGGGGCTAGTCAGTTTCCAAATAGATTGCAGATTGGCTCTAAACAATGTTATTAACTTATTAACCACCATTCTGCTCTCTGTTCTATGAAACTAAAATCTTAATCTAATCTATATAATACTAGTGGCCTGGTGCATGAAATTCATGCACATTAAAAGGGGATTAATTAGAGGAAATATTTTAATATTGCTATTTGCCCTTTCTCTATAATAGAAGTGTCAGAGATGAAAGAAAATTAGTAAAATGTATATGAAAATCTTCCTCCTGTCAGAGTCTGAGGCATGCTGCGGGACCCAGAGTCAAGTCCCCACACACCTGCAGTGCCTCAAAACTGTGCGAGACCCAGACCCAGCTGGCCCCACACCCATTGGGTGAGATCCAGACCCAGCCAGCCCCACCCTTGTCAAGCCCTGCCGGGCAGGTGGCGCAGCCTCAGGTCCCCTGGCCCGGCGTGGGGGCGGGGAGTGCGGCCTGAGGTCCCCCGTCAAGCCCTGCAAGGCAGGGGGTGCAGCCTCAGGTCCCCTGGCCCAGCGTGGGGGCGGGGAGTGCGGCCTGAGGTCCCCTGTCAAGCCCTGCTGGGCGGGAGGCGCGGCCTGAGGTCCCCCAGCCTGGTGCCGGGGCGGGGGGCACGGGGCGCGGCATGAGGTGCCCCGGCCCAGCGCCACGCAGCCTCAGGTCCCTGCTGATTGCTCATTAAGGCTCGTTACGGGAACTTTGCCTCCACTGTGGGCGCAGCCATCTTGTGTTACAGAATCGCTGCCTCCACTATGGGTGCTGCCATCTTGACCGTTATGACATGACAGTCAATTTGCACATTCCCTCTTTATTAGATAAGATTCTAATGGTCAGGCTGAAATGTATTTCAGTCATCTCTTTGCAGAACAACAAAAGCCCTTTAGCTTTCTTCTCTTTGAATATACACACTCCTGCCTGCATGTAAATATTCTAAAAGTGCCAAAGATGAATCCCTATGAAGAGGGCACTCAGGTTAATTCAGCATATGATGAGTTTTCCTTTTTAATTTTTACACAAGAGCTGGTTGTGATTTTAGACTTAGACACAATGGAAGGAGGAGGTGATATGAGTCTGTTCATCTTCAGTTGCATTGCCAAGGAGCTATGTTGCTGGTGAATATTTTGTGATGGGTGAGGATGGATATTCATTCACTGACATGGGAATGTCCTTTGAGGGGCTCAGGGCCATTCTGGGTATTATGTATTAGTAGGCCTTTGGAGTGCAGCATCAGACATCCTCAATGATCTTTTCTGGTGGACTTGTCAAAGAATAATCACATATTAGACATTTGGATTTCAGGGGGAAATTCTCAGGAAATCCAGACATAAGCGATCTCACTTCACTGTGAAATTTTAACTTTTGGGATAGAAAGTTGCTTTCTAGTATTGTTCATGATTATTTTTACCTGGATGAACATCCTGGAGCCTTGGGATTTTAACTATCTCCTTTCTCGACAGAACGTTTGATACAGTGAAGATACATTTATCTTTGTGACTGCAGAGTCTCTGTCCAGGCTGACTGAGAGCTCTTACCAAAAATAGATTCCAAAATTTGAAGGCAGTAAATAAAATCACAATTTTTGGAGGTGCAATTCATCTCACTACCACACTTGGGGAACAAATTTAGGAATTTTTTCTTCCTGTTTTGAGCTAAGAATACAGTTATCACTTGATAATTTATTGGGGGGGGGGGTGACAATTATTTAATGACATCTAGTAAACACTAAATTGCTTTAGGGGACAGAGACATTGTGTCACCAGCAATTCATTAGAAGGTCACAGGCCATTGTCAAAAACAGCATGTTTGAGCTCCCTGCCAGTGATTTGATGACATTGTGTTATGCCTGTAAAGATTCCAGAGCTGGAGGTTTTTCTGGAATCCCAATTTCCTAGGAACATGATGCTGAAGATCTACTATGAATTGGGATGTGTGAATGGAACCAAAGAGTGGCTTTTGTTTCAGAGAGATACCCTTTAAAAACTCAGAAGGACCTAAACCAACTGGCTTTCAATACATTTTGACCTGACCTCACTGCTCACACAATTTCAATGAATTTTTGTTTATCAATCTTGATTTAAAAATTTTTCCTTTTGTGCTATCATCTTTCAACCTTATGATTATGCCAGAAGCTTCCAAAATGTTAAAGGAATAATTCATCTGCTGAAAAAGCACAATTTTTTTTGGGGGGGGGGAAGGGAGGTGTTTAATAGATATCTAATGCACATGAAAGAAGGGAAAAAAACACACAAAAAACTCTGTAATACCCAAAGCATCATAGTCTCCCCCCACAATTCCTAAATTTAGATTTTTATGGTGCTTAGGTGAAGATGTAAAGGTGTTGTCAGAGAAAACTTGACACACTTGTAAGAGTGGCAGCTGTTACTCTTTCAGCATCTTTCACCTTCTATTTTGAGTCAAATTTCCCTGGTGGCCCTTCTTTCTCTAAGAACCTCTTAGTTATGACCTCAAAATGTACCTCTGGAAGGTACACACACAAAGATACGAGTAGCCTCTGTAAAGGGTCACACATTTCCTAAACTGTTGATAGGTGTCTGCAATACCCATCTTCGGAGATAGAGCTGAATTTAAAGTGCAATATTGAGATTGATAAAGATTGAAAGAGATGAGGGAAAAGAGACTGAGTTAGTTCATGTAACAGCTGCAACCATTCCCAAATGTTTTTCTGCATAATCATGCAAGAAATTCATCATGCATTTCCTATTAAATATTCATGCAACTTGCTCCATAGGAGAGCTGTGGTATTTATTAATTCCCGGTGTTGGTACGTTTTGGTACATCTACTGCCAGCAATAAATGTGTCATGCCTAGCAAATTCAATTCTTGGCAGAAAACATTAGAATATAATACTTATTTACAGGATATTGCAAACTTTAATTATGCCTAAATGATTTTCAAGACTACATTGAAATAAGCAACAGATTCCCTTTGCTTGGAGATGAAAGGAAGGGTCAGTAGGGTGGGGAATGGATGGATAGATAGCGTTTCACTTTAAGTGCTCCATCTTTGTAAGAGGTGGTCAATTTCTACCACTTAGTAGTAATTACTGTAAAACGTAGTTGGGTCATCTGCTCTTTTACATAATTGAAAGTTCCCTTTCCTAAAATTTTATTAACTGAAAAGATCTTAAAAGCCAACTCTCAAAATTTGTCCCCCCAATTTGTGAACACATAACATAATGAATCTCTAGTTGGGGTTTATCAACATAGCTTGATAAAAATAAAAGTGAGGCTCATAATGCAATTCAGAATACTTTAACATGGATGGACACAGGGTAAGGTGGCATTTTTTTCAGTAACATATTTAAACAATTTCTATTTTGTGAATTTCACAAAACTTGGAACTGCAGGAAATAAAATGGAAGTAGAGGACATGGGCTCCCTCCTTAAAGTGTTTACAGTCTATTTGAGCAAGAAAGACATTTATCCAATGAACAGCTAGAGAAACAAACAAATATTTGATCATGTAGAACTAACTGGCTCTATTCATAATGTGCCTATGTTTACTTTTCCAAACACTCAAATAAACACTTTTTCTCATGACAACTCCAGCAGATAATGTCCTTTTTTATTAGGTGCAGAGAGTTGAATGGCTGGTCTATGCTTATTCAGCAGGTTATTGAAGAGTTGTGGTTACAACCAGTTATTATGACTCTTGGGTATAGAGAGGTAAAACATCACCCAGGGAAACCCCAAAGGATTTTTTTCCCCAGTAGTTTCTCTTTTATTCCATAGCAATATCTCCCAGAACCCATATTAAAAGCAATATGGGTTTTTGTTTCTGGTTATGATGAAGTAGTTTGCAGCAGATCACTCGCTACCTGGAAACAACTAGAAAAGCTGGATAAAACAAAATGGAGCAAATAGTTCAAGGCATATGAGAGCTGCTGAAACAACCAGGCCTAAGGAGATAGGGATACTTCAAAAAGGGGGAAATCCCAGAAATTATAGCCAATAGCCTGCACTCATTTCTTCCCTGGGGGCATTTGCTGGTTCTGTGCATGGGGAAAAGGTGGAGAATCTGGAATTTGCTGCTGGGGAACAGAAAATCAGCAGAGGTTGTTTATTTGTTTGTTTGCTTTCAGGAGAAAGGGGTGTTTAAGGAAAAAAAATGGGGTAGAAAAAAATTGACATAAGGCCAGATTTCTTCTCAATACATTTGTTAAAAATATAAAAACGTGTCTTGGAAGACCAAGAAACTTAACAGAAAGCCTGCCAAAAGCAGAGAGAAGTTCTTGGCAATCTTGCCATGCTGAGGCATAAGGGTTACAGGTCAAGACCCATCCAGAAGAGGACTATGTCATAGGAATCAAAGTAAACCAGAGACAGACTGAGACATACTAAACCTGTAGCCAGTCTGTCATTTCACTCCTTGGTTGGATTAGGTTATCAGCTCTCACTCTATCTGACTAGCAGATAAAAGTCAATCTTTCTCTGGATGTAGTTAACATTATGTGGATCCTCTAATGCTATATCATCTATATAGCTTTATCTATCTACGTATTTTAGTAGTCCATAAAAATTTATTGTGTATGACAAGAGACAAAAATCATGTGACCAAAGTGAGAGAGAAAAAATATAACAGAAAAAGACCTATAGGTTATGCAATTATTGGTGTTAGCACACAAGCATCTTAACAATGATTAGGATGCTAAGGAAAATAGAGAAAAGATAGAGAAAATAGAAAGTCATAAACTTTTATCAAGAAGTTGGAATCTAATTTTTTAAAAAGGAAGTAAGTGGAAATTCTAGAACTTAAAAACAGTAAACTCAGTATATACTGTATGTTCTCTAACCATGATAGAATTAAGCTAGAAATCAACTAGAACATTCTCAACTTTTTGAAACTTAAACAATATATGTATAAGTTAAGTCATATTTAGAAAATAGAAAATATTGTGTCCTGAATGATAAGGAAGATAAATCTAATGAGGTGTACCAGTAAAATGGAATGACATATAACAATGAAAATGAACTATTGCCACACAAACAACATAAATAAATCTCTCAAACATAATGTTGAACTAAAGAAGAGAGAGAAAAGTACACAGAAGATGGAAAAAAAGACTTATATAGGCACATAATAAAGGTAGATATCTGAATTGCCATACATATGTGGAAACGTGTTAAACTTTACTGAATTTCAGAGAAATGCAAATTAAGACCATACTGATATATACTATATACTCAAATGAGGTTTTGAAGTAATTGGTGATGGGAGTATAAATTGTTACAACTATCTTGGAAAACCATTTGGCAGTAAATACTAAAACTGGCTTAGCAATTCAACTCCTGGGTATATCTATAACAGAAATGCATATATATGTTCACCAAAAAATATATACAAGATTGTTCATATCACACAATTGATTATAGCTCCAAACTAGAAATAAATCAAATGCCCATCAAGAGTAGACTGGATAAAAGCATCCTGGTAACAAATGACAATGAAAACACAACAATCCAAAATCTATGGGAAATAGTGAAAGCAGTCCTGAGAGGGAAGTTCATATCTCTACAGGCCAACCTCAAAATAACAAGAAAAAATGGTAATAAGTTATCTAACCCTACAACTCAAAGAATTAGAAAGAGAGAAACAAGAAAAGCCCAGAGTAAGCAGAAGGAAGGAAATAATAAAGATAAGTACAGAAATAAATGACATAGACACCAAAACAAACAAACAAACAAACAAACAAAATAAAAAAAAACATACAAAAGATCAATAAAACCAAGAGCTGGTTCTTTGAAAGGATAAACAAGATTGATGAACCTCTAGCCAGGCTCACCAAGAAGCAAAGAGAGAGGACCCAAATAAACAAAATCAGATATGAAAGAGGTGAAGTAACAACCAACCCCACAGAAATACAAAGGATTATGAAAAAATACTATGAACAACGCTATTCCAACAAAATGGACGACCTAGACGAAATGGACATATTCTTAGAAAAATACAAGCTTCCAAAACTCAATCAGGAAGAATAAAAAAACTTGAATAGGCCGATTACTACCAAAGAAATTGAAGCAGTAATCAAAAATCTTCCAGCAAACAAAAGCCCTGGTCTGGGGGGCTTTACAGAGGAGTTCTACCAAACATTCAAAGAAGAACTAAAACCTATACTCCTCAGACTATTAAAAAAAAATTCAAGAGGAAGGCACACTTCCAAGCTCTTTCTATAAAGCCAGCATTATGATAATTCCAAAACCAGATAAAGACACCACAAAGAAAGAGAACTACAGGCCAATATCCTTGATGAACATAGATGCTAAAATCCTTAACAAAATTCTAGCAAATCAGATCCAGCATTACATTAGAAAGGTCATACACCATGACCAAGTGGGATGCAAGGATGGTATAATATCTGCAAATCAATAAATGTGATACATCACATAAACAAATTGAGAGACAAAAATCACATAATCGTATCAACTGATGCAGAAAAAGCATTTGACTAAATCCAACACCCTTTCTTGATAAAAACTCTCAGCAAAGTGGGAATAGAGGGAATCATACCTCAACATAATAAAAGCCTTGTATGACAAACATACAGCCAACATCATACTCAGTGGGCAAAAACTAAAACCATTCCTCCTAAGAACAGGAATAAGACAGGGATGCCCACTTTCACCACTCCTGTTTGACATAGTACTGGAAGTGCTAGCCATAGCGATCAGCCAAGAAGAAGAAATAAAAGGCATCCAAATTGGAAAAAAAGAAGCAAAACTATCCTTATTCGCAGATGACATAATATTGTACATAGAAAAACCCAAAGACTCCATCAAAAAAACTACTAGACTTAATAAATTAATTCAGCAATGTAGCAGGATACAAATTTAACACCCAGAAATCTATGGCTTTTCTGTACACCAATAATGAACTCACAGAAAGAGAAACTAAAAAAAAACAACCCCATTTTCCATTGCACCAAAAAATTAAGATACCTAGGAATAAACTTAACCAAGGAGGTAAAAGACCTGTACTCAGAAAACTATAGGACATTGAAAAAAGAGATAGGGGAAGATATAAACAAATGGAAGAACATACCATGTTCATGGATTGGTAGAATCAACATCATTAAAATGTCCATACTACCCAAAGCAATGTATAGATTCAATGCAATCCCCATTAAAATATCAATGGCATATTTCACAGACCTAGAAAAAACTCTCCAAAAATTCATTTGGAATGAAAAAAGACCCCGAATAGCCACAGCAATCCTGAGAAAGAAGAACAAAGTGGGAGGGATCACAATACCAGATATCAAGCTATATTACCAAGCCATGGTTCTCAAAACAGCCTGGTACTGGCACAAGAACAGACATATAGACCAATGGAACAGAACAGAGAACCCAGAAATCGACCCAAGCCATTATGCTCAATTAATATTTGACAAAGGAGGCATGAGCATACAATGGAGTCAAGACAGTTTCTTCAATAAATGGTGCTGGTAAATTTGGTCAGATACATGCAAAAAAGAAAGAAAGAAAGAAAGAAAGAAAGAAAGAAAGAAAGAAAGAAAGAAAGAAAGAAAGAAAGAAAGAAAGAAAGAAAGAAAGAAAGAAACTAGATCACTAACTTACACCATACACAAAAATAAACTCAAAATGGTTAAAAGACTTAAATGTGAGACGGGGAACCATAAAAAATCTTAGAAGAAGCCATAGGCAACAAAATATCAGACATATGTTGTAGCAATATCTTTACCGATACAGTTCCTAGGGCAATGGAAACTAAGGAGAAAACAAACAAATAGGACTATATCAAAATAAAAAGCTTCTGCACAGCTAAAGAAACCATCAACAAAACAATAAGAAAGCCCACTGCATGGGAGAACATATTTGCCAATGCTATCTCAAATAAGGGTTTAATCTCCAAAATTTACAGGGAACTCATACAACTTAACAAAAGGAAGATGAGCAATCCAATCCCAAAATGGGCAAAGGACCTAAGTAGACACTTTTGAAAGAGGACATACAGAAGGCTGAGAGACATATGAAAACATGCTCAAAATCACTAATCATTTTGCATCATCTGAGATTAGATGCAAATCATCTGAGATTAGATGCAAATCATCTGAGATTAGATGCAAATCATCTGAGATTAGATGCAAATCAAAACAACAATGAGGTACTATCTCACACCTGTCAGAATGGCTATCATCAACAAATCAACAAATGACGTGTGCTGGCAAGGATGCGGAGAAAATGGAACCCTTGTGCACTGCTGGTGGGAATGCAGACTGGTGCAGCCACTGTGGAAAACGGTATAGAGTTTCCTCAAAAAGTTAAAAATGGTACTCCCATTTGACCCAGTAATCTCACTTCTAGGAATATATCCCCAGAAACCAGAAACATCAATCAGAAAGGATATGTGCAGCCCTATGTTCATAGCAGCACAATTTACAATAGCTAAGATTTGGAAACAGCCTAAGTGCCCATCAGCAGATGAGTGGATTAAGAAACGGTGGTACATCTACACAATGGAATACTACACTGCTATAAAAAAAATAAGGAACGTTTACCATTTGCAACAGCATGGATGGAACTGGAGAGCATTATGGTAAGTGAAATAAGCCGGTTGGAGAAAGATAAATATCACCTGATCTCACTCATATGTGGGATATAATGAACAACATAAACTGATGAGCAAAAATAGATCCAGAGACAAGGTAACTCTGAACAGACCGTCCAACCTCAGAGAGAAGGTTGGGGGCTGGGGGGAGTAGATATCAACCAAATGACTTGTATACATGCATATTAGCATAAGCAATGGACACAGACACTGGGGCAGTAGGTGCTTATCCTAGGGGGTGAGAGGGGCTGAGGGGGGGGGGGCGTCAATCAGGAAAAAAGGAGACATATGTAATACCTCAAACAATAAAAAAAAAGAGAGTAGACTGGATAAATCGATTGTCGTGTACATGTAAAATGGCATGGCATGTAGCAATGAAAATGAACTATTGCCACACACACATCATAAATAAATCTCTCAAACATAATGTTGAACTAAAGAAGAGAGAGAAAAGTACACAGAAGATGAATTAATTTATATACATTTCGAAACAAGTAAAATTAACATATGGGGCTAGTAGCAATAAGAGTTTTCTTTCAGAGAGTTGTCAACTAAAGGTGGACAGAAGAAATGATTCTGGGGTGGTGGTAACTTTTTATTTGCTGACTACATGGGCACATTCACTGCACATGTAGGATTTGCATGCTTTTTTTGGTATTTGTTGTACTGTGACACAAAGTTTACTCTAAAAAGACTATAAGAAAGGTCTTGTATAAATTACTGAATATGCTCAACCAAAGAGCAATTCTTTCAATTGACTTAAAAGACTCTTTTCCAATAAGCAGAACAGGAAAGATAGGTAGCAAAAGCTCTTCTTCCTTTACCCAGAGATCTGGTGCAATCACTGGTAGAAGAGGATAAGGCCAGTGTGAGGCAGGTGAAAAAGAGAATTCCAGATAAATGGAAGGTAAATTCCAGAAATTGGGAAGAATGGGGTTAAAACAGAGGCCTTCTGGGTAAGGCGAGAGTTCTGCTTGAAGCAATTTATCTTTTTCACTGTTAGCTGGAGTTATGTGAGTCAGATAGAGATGCTCCTGAGGTGTGGGGGATGATCAGTCATGGAATTGGTTGAAATCATCCATCATAGGGTGCGTGGAAGGTGGGAAGATAATGCTAACTCACATTTGAACATAGATTATCTGTGTGTCTTCCATTCACCATACACTAGGTGATGAAGAGTTAATTTATATAGTCTATTATTTTGGTTTTTCAGGTAATCCTGTGTTTTAGACATAACATGAAGTGCTAATTAGATTATAAAAGAAAGCCCAAATTCCACTTTGAAAACTTAATTGGAATTATTATTTTTTTTAATGTATGTGATTATGAGGGGTAGGGGTGTGTGTGTGTGTGTGTGTGTGTGTGTGTGTGTTTATGTTTGTTAACATATACTCTATACTCTGGTAACACTGAGGATATTAGTTTTTTTACTCCTTTCTTTGATCATAAAAAAGTTCTTAGGGAATATAAGGTACAAATACTGAGTTCCTTAATCTCTTGGTCAATTTATATCTTGTTTCTACTTGTGTAAGTCCCCTGAAAGTCATAGTTAGCTTCTTGCAGAAACAAAGAATGACATGAATACACTTGTTTTACTATAGTTACAAATATAAGCTTCTCAGGGTCTAATACTGATGTTTATATGTTGTTAATACACACTCAAATCACCTGGATGGCTGCATTAGGATACAAGATAATCAATATAAAAATATAACCAAAGATGAAAGGCAAACACATTCAAGACAGTTTATGATTTTAGTTCTCAGAAAATTGTAAATGTTCAGCTGCATTAGATTTAAAAAGTCTCTTCCTTAATATTTGCTGAGAAAATAGTATATTGCAATAATATATAATACTGATTTACCACTCAGAATCTTATGTAAGTAAAACAATAAATGAAGCTCAACAATATACAACCTAAAAGCCTTCCAGAAAGGTCCTCTGCAATAACAGTACATTATTTTCAAGAGCTATTAAATGCCAAGCCAATGCTGGTTTATTAATCCTCGCAGTCTCCTGAAAGAAAATAGGTAACAAAGGAAATCCCGTGGATACTTGTGAGCTCTTGGTGGCTGAACCCAGGCTTCCAGGCCCTAAGCACAGGGCCACATCAGATCCCAACTGGTAGACAGTTAAGGCTGGAAGAGACCTCCAAGCAGGGTTCTCAAAGTGTGGTCTGCACTTGCACTGCCATCACGTGGGGTGCTGTTAAAACAAACAAAAAAACACACTGAGCAGCAGAACCCTGGGCCCCATCTGAGTGGGTTTTGGATTTCTATCAGGAATCTCTGGGTGTGAGGGTCTGAGAATCTGCTTTTTTTTTTTTTCCCCCAGGCTTCCTCCCAGTGACATTAATGCTCACTAACATTTGAGTCCTCCTCCCTCAGAGGCCATCTAGTCAACCTCCTCATCTGCAGTTGAGGCTATTAAGGCTCGGAGAGGGAAGCTGACCTTCCGAAGTCACTGAGCCATTGCTTGCAGAGCCAGAGTAGATCTAGGTTTCTTATAATACTCACGCCAAGCTCCTTTCTACCTACCTTGTTCCTTCTGAGCAATGTGTTTCTTCCTTCTTCAGTGTGAATGCTATTCACATCCCTAGAACCAATGCTATACTAACTTGCTCCCCCAATTCCCATATGAACCAGGGTTAATACCTCCCTGATTCCTAATTAAATTAACAAGTTAAATACAATCTATGACATATTACGTAGTTGAATGAGCACTGCCTTAATTTTTTTAAAATTATATTTTAACATGAGAAATAAATCATTGCAGAAGGCACGGAGGAGTGAGCAGCAACACTATAAAGTTTCCCCTGACTCCAGGAGTGCCTGGCACTGCCTCTTCTCTGTTTCCACAATACTCCAAGTGTCTCTGCATTTGTCACATTGCTGAGAACGTCCTCTCAGGGCAGGTGTTAGTGGGCATTGCATCTCGTTTTTCATATTTCACATGGTGGGTACTTAATACATTTAAAAAAAAATAAAGATTAAGTTGACTGCTTCTCTTAGTGAATGAAGATCTATTACAGGAGTGACAGCCGAATGCAATCCAGGGCCGTGTCACACACATTTTGCACTCCTCACTGTGCACTGTTTCTAGTAGACTTGCCAACAGAACCAATACGGGCAAAACTGAGAAAAAGTTGCTTTGTTTATGGAGACCCCCTTCTTAGTGGACATAGCAATAATAGTATATACTATTAATAAGTAACGTACACTATTACACATTCCGCAAAGACAAGCACTTTCAGTTCTATAGGTAATATTTTAACCTCACACTATGCTAGATGCTAACAATAAAAAGTCTTATCCCCATTTTCCAGAGGAGGAAATGGAGGCAGACAGGAAATTTACTTGACTAAGTTATACATCTAGTAAGAAACAGACAGGATTTGAGTTGGGTTTCTCTGATTCCCAAGTCTAGGAGTTGATCCAGATTTTGAAGCAGAATTTTTGGACTGGAACACGCGGTGTTCCCCTGGGCAGGATGCCCCGGATTCCTTGTCCACTGGAGTCAAAGAATGAATCCATGGACAGAAGGTGGGATAGCAAAGGTGGAAATTTATTGAGGAACAAGTACAGACTCCCACCTAGGGAGGGGCAAAGGGTCCCACTGAGTTCCTTTTCCCTAAGGCTTATAAAGGCTGCAGATCCTGGTGCCTCGATATCCCCTCTGATTGGTCACTATTCCCTTGGACTGGTTACTATAGTAACTCCTGAGCTCAAAGGTTGAACCTCACATGGGACAATTCCGCCCCCCCCCCACTCCACTTCCTTATTGTTTTCCTATTCCCTTTGGGCTTTCTTCTTCTCCTTCTGGACAAAGGGTTTCCTTCTCTTTATTTTGTAAATATGGACCTTTTGCTGTTCCCAGCTCCCTCATTCTATGGCAATGTACCTGTTGCAGCTTTTCAGCTCCCCTATTCTATGGAAATATACCTTCTGATGCTCTGCAGCCCTGTGTTTCTTCCATGGTCCCCTTAATTTCTATAATTTCTAAGATTTCTTAAACCTGTCTTTTTCACCCCCAAAAATTCCTGCTTCAATTTCATCAATTGCTGGCTATGGAAACCTCCCTGAGCCTTCATTTCCTTCATATGAGCATTGCAGGGTAATTTTGAAGATGAGAAACCATGCGCGAAAAGCACTATTGTAGTGCCTGCCATTGTTGGTGTCTAATTAAAGAAAGCTAGCAATCACCGTGGTTGTCATTGTTACCCTTTGGTACCTTCTTCCCTCACTTGAGCTTGCCTGGCCCATTCACCTAACCTCTCACTCACCTCTAGCATTTGTGGCTCCAGCTGTCAAGGCTCCAAGCACCTGCACTCTACCAGGGATTATTCCTTGGAATTTCTGCCTCCGCCCTAGAGCAGTGCTTCTCAGATTGAAACCTTTGCAAGAATTGCCCTAGGGTCTTGTTAAACCACAGTCCTTGGGTGGAGCCCAAGATTCTTCCTTTCTAACAAGCTCCCTGGTGGTGCACAAGCTCTTGGACCCTGCACCACACTCAGAAAAGCAAGGCCCCATCTTTTTATCACTTTCCCTTGCCGCCTCCCTCAGCCCAGTCTCATTCACTCAAAGGCTTGTTTTCTGCTACTGTGATAACAGAAAACTATAGATGCTCATGATTTTCCCAGGTAACAAATTTGCATTTTAAATGTTGTATTCTGCAGTTCTTCGTCTCCCCTTCCTACTATCTCCAGGCACAGAAGAAAGAGTTCACTGATAATTTTCAGCCCTGAAGAGGGAGTAATATTTGTGAGTGAGGATGGATAAGGGTAAGGTTGGGGGTGGGGAGGAAGCTTTTCGGTATTGTCAAGTCACATGTCATAATGGCCATTTAATTGTATGAGTCTACTTATTAGGTACATAAATTAATTCACTGTAACTTCAAAATTCCAAAATCAGGCTAATGAATTCCCTTATGAACCTATCTTTCATCTTAAAAGTGGGTTCTGGATGCCAGCGCAGTATTCCTGTTGAAAATGTTGATTATCTTTTTGTGTTATTGAGCTATTAATAGGCAGTACAGCAGCTTTGGGAAATCTAACAAAGATTGACAGAATCCAGTGAGATGGTGTGGTGATTACTGTACTCTTCTTCACAAACACCAACTGGGGCCCTACCATGGCAACCCTCAGGCTAACTCTGCCCTCGGGGAGAGATCTAATAATTGACACAATCAATCCTCTTTATCCAAGTTTAGAAATAATTCACAGAAAAAAAATCAATTTTGTTGAAAATATAAATATATACCATCTCCATGTGTTATTCATGCTACACCCATGTTTACAGATGAAGACTTTGAGTCATAGGGGTTAAGTATCTGGATAAGATTCTGAAGAAATTAATTGACATCTAAGGGGGGAAATATCAACCTTCCAGCTTTATGGACTATAACTTAGAAATATACTTTGCAAATGCCAGTATTTTATCATCATCATCATCATCATCATCATTATCATCACCGTCATCATCTAGATTCTAGAAGGAGGATGTGCCCTCTCATTTAGTATGTAAGTGTACAAACATAGTAATGCATGCTGGTAAGGGGCATTATACGTAAGTACAAAGGAGTACACTTTTAATGCTTATGTTTAAAAGGAGCTGTTAATTTCTGTCGATGATACTAATGATCCAATTGCACTTTGCTATTTCTCCTGCTCCCTGCCCAGGCATCACTTCTATCTAGTTAGCCTTTGATAGGCAAAAATAGAAAACAAGAAAATGACCAATATTGCTTTGCACCCTTACCGCTAGGGCTTGAGCATGTACGGGATTCTGGGCTTAAGGGACTTGAAGGGCAGTCCACAGGGGGGTTGTGGGAAAGGCCTTCTTCCCAGGTAAAAAGAGAGATGCATGGAAAATGTCTTTCTTCTGCATTTTGGAGTGATTGTGTGAAGATTAACACAGTGGAACAGAGACAGCCATTTTGTAATTATTAGAGAAAAAGACTGAGCACAGCTGAAGTCTGAGCAGGGAGAACAGAAAGATGGAAAGAACCTGGTCCTCAGGGGCATTGGGAAGCCCTGGCTTCAGTTGTGGAGCTGCCCCTGCTTCCAGCTGTTTGCTTTGGAAATGATAAATGCCCTTTTTGTTTCACTCATTTGTTCCTTGCAGGCCAGAGCATCCTAACTGGTGTTCTTCTCCTGGAGGAGGGAGCGCCCGGGGTTGTGACTGGGCCCGTCCCAGGCAGAGTAAGCTGTGCTGTTTGAACTCTTCCTGAAGTGGCAGGGAGCATAGTTGTGGTGAGCTGCCCTTGGAAACGGCCTCTATCTCATGAAAGCCATTGGAATTTGCTGCCAACCCTGATCAGGCAGACTGACCCTGCTTCCTTCCTGTGCCAAATTCCTGGTGTCGATTATAACAAAATCTCAGGTTTGGGGCCAACAGTGGTTTTTAGAGCTTTTAGTTTCATGGGTAGACAGATGTTTGGGAAAGTTTATTTCTCTGAATATAGCTTATATAAATTATAGTCTCTTCAGTCATACGAATGAAATCGAATTTGAAAGCAGACTATTAACAGACAGAGGCCATTTATGTCCTTTGAGAATGATGTCATACATAAAGTTCTTTTCCTTAATAAGGTAAACTGTTTTCACTATTATAGGGATTATCTGAAATGGAGCCCAGGCCCTCAGACTACACTGTGATGGAAAGGGATATGTGTTTATAAACAAGGTAGTAACTATGAAATGATGCAATACTATTTTGGGAAACCTACAAGAGTTGTTTGTAACAAAATAAATTAGAAGGAATGTTGATCTTGCCTGTCTACTTTCCTCTCAATTTTTATTATACCAAAAGTTGCTTTTTTGGTTTAGACTGTTTCTCTTTTACACAGATAACGTTTGACTTTCTATAACCATATATTATTGTAGTTATTGTTATTATGTCTATGACATTCAACATTCAAAAAAAGGTGACTATTTTAAAATTAGTAATTCCTTACCATTTTGGTCTTAAAGCCTCATTAGTTCAATGCTGACATTATAAAAATAGTACTTAACCTCTTTCATTTCCTACATTGCATCAAGATACTTTCCAAAATCTATTTTTACATACTGGTGAAGTTTACAAGCAACATATATATCATTCTATGTGCATACAAAAACACATTTGCACTGGAAAACCACATTGGTATGGACTAGTTAAATTTAGAACTCACTTTTAAGATCTAACTTATCGGACAAACAAAATAAAAAAACAAGGCAGTGTCACAGAGGACAATATATGACAAAAACTTCAAAGTTGTCATCACATCAGCTCTGGCTCTGTGGTTCTGTGTTCACTCTTCCAAAGACTGAGGGAGAAGGGAAGATGCTAAGGGATGGAATGACAAAAGAAGACTAGGCCAGGCCAGCCTGTGGTTTCTCCCCACCTAACTGTGCTTCTCTCTGCCTCCCACCCATCACCACCTGTCAAGGATGTGCTATACTTCCAAGTATCACTATTATTTTCATAGTTTGAGACAAGTAAATATTTAACTAAGTCCTTCAAATATAAAATACAAATAAAAGTCTTGATTCTTTCAGTGACAGGGAGCTATTGAGATAATTTTTTTTTTTTTTTTTTTTTTTTTTTTTAGGAGGAAAGCATTTCAAAGTCGTGCTTTAGGGAGATTGAGGAGACAATAGTATGTAGGGTAGATAGGGAGGAAGCAGAGGTGTTTAACTGGGAACACTGGTTAGAGAACCATTGCATTGGTTTAGATAAACTGAAGAGGTTTTGGCAGTTTGAATTAGGATAGTATCCAGAAGAATGGAGAGGAGGTGGGTGCAGAAATGTCAAGCTCAGTGTATCTTAGATCTTGAATTCCGTTCTACCCCACCTACATTTGATATCTGAGCCTAGCCCATATTAAATATCCAGGGCCACTTCTAGCCAGATGTTGCAGATGCTGAACCACCCTTGCTGCTATTGCAATGAGCTTGAACAATTCGCAGTCCTCTGGGTCACTCCATCTCCAGCACCCTTGCTATGGCCTCCTTCTGAAGGTACCTCGCTACATTTCTGTAGCTTAATCATACTTCAAGAACCTGTTTGAACATCATATCTCCTGTGCAGCCTGTGTAACACCTGCAGGGAGCAGAGCTGACCGTCCCTTCCTTTGGACTCTTCTGAATCTTGTCTGAATTTGGATTTGGCACTTATCATACTGAACTACATTTACATTTAAACTCTCTCCCAGAATCCATTGCAATGGCCTATAGTAGGTAGTTGGTAAATATTTATTGAACAATTAAATTCTGATAATCAAAGATTCTACCTTATTCGTGGGCTCTTCCCTCCCTGCCTCATAACACAGTTCTTACAACTGACTTCCTGCCTTCATCATTGTTCCTGAATTTCTCGTGTGGTAACTACTCAGAACACAGTCATATTCAAGGGCCATTGATCCGTGTTGTCTTATTGCTCTCCTTCCTTGCCATTGGCTGAAGCCTATGGCAGTGTCGGCCCAGACGCTTCTCAATAGACCAACCATGAACCATGTGATTAGCCATGTGACAACTTCCAAGTATCACTTGCTCTAGATACCTGATGACTCAACTCCTAGCCCCCCTTCCCCACTGTCTGCCCCTCTTTGCAGACTACCTGGTTTATAGCTGGAGATCTCTGCACCCTTGATCTCATACTTATTCACCAGGCTGAAGTATCTACTGCAGGCTCTAGACACCACTAGCAACTACACCTGCCCTGGCATTTGTTCTTCTCCCAACCACCCACCATTGGACAACAGTGTTGGTTGGTCTAATCTTCCTGCATCTCTAGTATATAACTGGTGGTGCCCTACAGAACATCAAGCTACAACCAGCAAATCCATTGAATTTGGAAACTGCTTGGATTTGGGAGAAGGAAGACAAATGTGGGACAAGAGTCAAAAGCTAACTGAGGTTAACTGGTGATTAGGAATGTGAAGGTGGCATGATGAAAAGAAAGCACATAAGAAAGAACGTTTTTAGAAAGGGACTTAATGAGGACAGCTTTTAACCCTTTGCACTCACTTGCTTTTTTCTAGATTCCTTTATTCTAATGCTAACCGTGTCGAGTCACACTCAACATCCGAATGCAAAAGGTTAAGAGGAGATTATGAATCCAGTTTTGGATATACACAGGGGTGATATTAAAATATTTAATGAGGCATGACATTACATCAACCAAGCAGCACAGATGCCAGTGTTAGGCTATATGGGTGCCTATCAGCGTAGGGTATATTATGCTGGGTGGAGGAAGCAGATAGAACAACTTATTGGATTTCAGGGGGATCATTAAAAAAAATTATATATATCTATCTATCTAATAAAAGAGTAATATGCAAATTGACCATCACTCCAAGACACAAGATGGCTGCCCCCATGTGGACACAATATGGCCACCACAAGATGGCATGCAGGGGAGGGCAGTTGTGGGCAGTTAGGGGTGACCGGGCCAACAGAGGAGGGCAGTTGGGGGAGACCAGGCCAGCAGGGTAGGGCTGTTGGGGAGGAGCAGGCCTCCAGGGGAGGGCAGTTGGGGGGGGGCAGGCCTGCAGGGGAGGACTGTTGGGGGGATCCAGGCCTGCAGGGGAGGATAGTTGGGGGAGACCCAGGCCTGCAGGAGAGGGCAGTTGTAGGCGATCAGGCCATCAGGGAGGGCAGTTGGGAGGGACCAGGCCTGCAGGGGAGGGCAGTTGGAGGGGGGGACCAGGCCTGAAGGGGAGGACAATTGGGGCAGGGACCCAGGCCTGCAGGGAAGGGCAGTTGGGGGGACCAGACCTGCAGGAGAGGACTGTTGAGGGGGGGTGTCCAGGCCTGCAGGGGAGGGCAGTTAGGGGTGACCAGGCCAGCAGGGGAGGGCAGTTAAGGGTGACCAGACCAGCAGGGGAGGGCAGTTGGGGTGACCAGGCCTGCAGGGGAGGGCAGTTAGGGGCAATCGGGCCGGCCGGGGAGCAGTTAGGCATCGATCAGACTGGCAGGAGAGTGGTTAGGGGGTAATCAGGCTGGCAGGCAGAAGCAGTTAGGGGCAATCAGGCAGAGGCAGGTGAGCGGTTGGGAACCAGCAGTCCTGGATTATGAGAGGGATGTCCAACTGCCCGTTTAGGCCCGATCCCACATTCCCCAAGGAGTCCCAGATTGGAGAGGGTGCAGGCTGGGCTGAGGGACAACAGCCCCCCCCCCCCCCCCCGTGCACAAATTTTGTGCACCGGGCCTCTAGTGTATGTATATATGTGTGTGTGTGTGTGTGTGTGTGTGTGTGTGTGTGTATATATATATATATATATATATATATATATATATATATATATATTTCAGAGAGGAAGAGAGAGGGAGAGAGAGAGATAGAAACATCAATGCTGAGATAGAATCATTGATCAGCTGCCTCCTGCAGGCCCACACTGGGGATTGTGCCCATAACCCAGGCATGGGCCCTTGACCAGAATCAAACCCGGGACCCTTCAGTCTGCAGGCTGATGCTCTATCCACTGAGCCAAACCGGCTAGGGCTCAGAGGGATCATTGATCAGGGCCTGGCTCAATAAATTCTAGAAAAACTTCCCATCTGAATTTCAGCCATCTTTCCCTTCCCCTTTCTGAGGTTTAGACTGTGCCTATATACCACTGGGTAGCAGACTTAGTACTTTCCACACTTTTATCAACTGGCAGGTGTTTGTCTTATAATTACCCCCAGGCTCCTAGTTAAATCATTTCACTGCACTCACTCTTGCACTATTTTTTCATGATTTTGTATCAGCATGGCCAGCCCTTTCCCCTTCAGCCAGCAAAGACCCCTTTTATCCTCATAAATAAGAGAAGGCTGGATTTGTGCAAATTCAGTTTTTAACCTGCTAGCCAAAGAATAGGGCATAGAGGTTAATTCTTAAGATGTTTTTCAGCTTTTGAATTTTGTGTTCCAGGGAGGATGTTTTAATTTTTCTTTTTGACAGATTTGATGTAGACATAAGATGGAAAGTTAATTGTTAGCTCTGGGCATTCAAAGAAGGTGAGGATTTCCCCCCACCCTGCTTAGAAAGGACAAACTTATTACTTAAGGATTTAACTGTGGATTATTAGCTTCTGGTTCAAATAGAAAATACCATAAATGTCAGATAACTAAATTGGTTGCATTGGGGGTCACTCATTAAAGAGAGCAAAAGCATAGCTAATGAGAAAATCTCTAGCAGGGAATCAAGAATGCTGGAATCTAGTTTCACTTCTGCTAGTGCCACTCTGGGAACTCTGGAGTAGGGGACTTTGATTTTCCCAGATTTCTTCAGTTCTAGAACTGATCAAGGATAAATGCAGATTTGTTTCCCTTTTGCCTCACAGGTGTGTAGGAGGTTTGAGTATCTGGGAAAGGACTAGCTTTTGTGTCTATCAACACTTAGGCTGATTACAAGTTTTTTTCCCTTTTTCCCCAACTTGTTTATTAAGTACAAGGGGCATTGACAGCAGGGCTGCTTATCATTCAAGGCAGTCTGTTGCCTTATTCCGTGGAGACAGACTGCCACCTGGGTCTTGACTCTGCCATGAGATTTGCCAAGTGATGACATGAACACCCACTCAAACGTCTGTGAAATGTCTGCCTCTTGAGTGTGTCATTTGATCCATTCCCCATCCCACCCCTTGACACTCTTTTCCTCACTGACCTTGCTCTAATCCCAGGAGTGAGCTTCCTGGCCTTGATCCTGTGCTGGCAGAATCAGCTACCTCCTCTGAATGTTCAAAAGGCCCCTCTTGGCAGGCATATCTTTTCAAGTGAGTCACAGGGAGTAGGAGGTATATCACTTGGTGATCTTCATAAGAATGCACTTTATTTGGCTTTAGGCCCAGGGTTGTCTGGGAGGAATAATGTGTTGGCTAAATACTACATTTGCATTATTCACGGTGCCCAAGACATGGAGACAACCAAAGTGTCCTTTGATAGAGGATTGGATAAAAAAGATATGGTCCAGATGTAGCTGGTTTGGCTCAGTAAATAGAGCATCAGCCTGTGGAATGAAGAGTCCTGGGTTTGATTCTGGTCAAGTGCACATACCTCGGTTGCAGGCTCCATCCTCATCAGGGCTCGTGGAGGAGGCAACCAATTAATGTGTCTCTCTCACATCAATGTTTATCTCTCTCTGTCTCTCCCCCTCCTTTCCACTCTCCCTAAAAATCAATGGAAGAATATCCTCAGGTGAAGGTTAACAAAATATGGTACTTATATACCATGGATTACTACTCAGCCATAAGAAAAGATAAATACTGCCATTTGTGACAACATGGATGGACCTTGAAAATATTATGCTAAGTTAAAGAGATCAGTCAGAAAAAGCCAAGAGCTACATGATTTCACCTATATGTGGGATGTAAAATGGAAACTCATAGACACAGACAATAGTATGGTGGTTACCAGAGGGAAGGGGGTGAAAGGGTAGTAAAAAGTAAAGGGGGCAAAAATACATGGTGATGGAAAATGATTCACTTTGGGTGGTGGGAACACAATGCAATATACAGGTCATGTATCATAGAAATATACACTTGAAACCTGTATGATCCTATCATTCCAATAAATTTAATTAAAAACAAAACAAAAAATTTCTTTTTTATATTTATATATCCAAAACATACTGCATTTGCAGAGATCATTTTAATGGATTTCTCAGTGTTTTGAGGTATATTCTTTACAGTTAAGGCTGCCTTCATAAAAAAGCAAACAAAAACAAAGAACCACTACCTGTTCTCTGCCTTTAGCATGCATAGGTTTTTCTTTACCTTGACCATAAATCTCTGCTTCAACATTGTCTTCTCTTACTACTGCATCAACACAACTATCTTTCACTGCCAAATTCCTGAACAGGTAGTGTTTATTGCTTGTGTTAATTTCATCACCTAATTCTCATATTAAGCTTTTGTAATCTGGTTTCCTCTCATACCAAACACTGAAATAATTTTTCTCTTGTGCTTTTCTATCAACCCTATGTCATTTTCTCAGTTTTTACCTCATTAAATCTCTCTGGAGTATTTGGAACTGTTGATTATCTTCTTTCCTTAAAAATTTGTCCAAGCTTCTGTCTCTGAAACACTGAATTCTTTCTCTACCTCTTCAACGCTTATCTCCTTTGCTGACTCCCTTGTCTCCTTTTAGCCATTAACTCAAGGCTTTATTCTTGTCCCTGTGCCCATCGATCTTCAAAATTAATACTTATGGTAGTGAGTTTCTTCAAATGCCTTAAACTCTAACTTCTCACATAAAATCTGTTTCTTACTTCTAATTACCTACTAATTGTTTCCACTTGGTTATCCAATTTCCCATCCCAAGTACCCCATTCCAGGAAACAGATTGTTTGGGTTTAAATCTAGCGTGAATGTCTTCATAGCTAGAATTCCAGGGCCTCTTTGCTGTGTGTTGTATCATCTAATGGGTAGCTTCCCAGTTGCCAATAAATCACACCCCACCTCCCCAAAGTTTCTTATTTCAAAAACGTTTGATAAAGGTTTGGGCAAAAATTAAGGTATTCTAAATATAGATTATTCTTAGTTTGTATCCATAGTAGGCATACTATGCTAGTCACAACCATGTCCTTCTTATCTTAGACGTTTATTAGGATTTTCCGCCGTAATGGAGGCATTTAACCAAGTTCATTGTCACTGACCACTGCAAGACTGGAGCAAATAGGAGTGTTACGCTTGTTTCTAGAGTCTCTTTACTTTGCTAAAGGGGATGGCCTTGGTCACCAAACTGATGTAACAATTTAGTTCTTGTAGAACTCTGCTCTGATTTAACACTGTAAGGTTTTGTTTTTGTTTCCCCTGAGAGCACTAAGTGTGTCCTCTTTCATTCCTTTCCATTTCTTTAAACCAACTGGGATTAGGTCAAGGCTGGGCACTGGAAGTTCTTTTAGTGCTCTGTCAAGGATAAGATCAAATTCTGTGGGTTCCTCTCATTTTATCTATTGGTCCAATCAACATTTGGGAAGCAGCAAATTTACTAAGACTTCTAAACTATACTTTTCTGGTTTCCCCCCAAATCTTGTATCCTCAAAAGAAAACACATGTACACAATGGTTTGGGAAGACTTTCAACCTCCGTATCTAAGGATAATTTAAGAAGAGCTCAGTTTGAAAAAAGGGGGATAGAATAAATGACTTCCTAAAACTTACCTTTCTGTCAGTCTAAAGCATTTCAAGTCCTAACATGATACTAAAGTATGTGGGAGGTATTGGTAGGATGGGTATAATTGAGCAGATATTAAATAGTTAACTCATATCTATTTGTGGGTTATAGTTTCCATCTATATTTATGAGTGCAAAAACAAAGATTTAATTTTTAAAACTAGTTTAGTGGCCTGGAATTGTTTTTGAACAGCTGGAAATCTTTTGCAGTAACATCAAAGGTGATTACTCCTTCATGGAAAGAGATCAGGGGGTTTGTGTCTTTTGGCTTGATGTTAAGTCAAACATTTTTTTTTCCAGAACATGCGTGTGTGTGTGTGTGTGTGTGTGCGCACACACACACACACACACACACACACACACACACAGTATTTAAAAATAATAAATATTTTTTTCTGAATTCAAGGACTATGAAAAAGCTTTAAATGCCCCCATAGGGGAGCTCAAACCCAACAATGCAAGCATCTGATTTTACGTTTCTTACTCAAAAAGATGAGAAGGACACAGGGGAACGTTTGCCTATTTTTATCCACGAAACAAGGTCACTTAAACTATGTTATGACACTTAAATCAAATTCTTATCTTTTAAAATGTTTCTATGTAATATATATTGGGTCTTATTTTTGCTACAGTTCAAGAATGACATGAGTTCTGTAACTATTATTTTCGTAGTTTATTATAAGAGTGAGTTTTTGGTTGCCATTTTTGAAATAAATAAAACTACTAGAGCACTAGCATTCTGATTTAAAAATCTGACTACATTAGAAGAAAATTAACCTTTTCAAAAAGCCGCTGTTCTAAGGAACACTTTGAATCAAATGAGCTTTAAATTTTGTAACTGCATTTAGACTTTATAGAAGGATTGCAACGCCCCTGTGACCTATTTTTTGAAGAAGAGTTAAATAAAATATAGGAAAAGTAACTATGAAAATTAAAAAGGAGATCCTAAATAAAACTAATTTTCTCTAACTGAAACGGCTTTTATAGTAACATTAGGTTCAGAAATCAAAGTAGAAACTGACTTTATTATAAATAGTTTTGATATTTTCAAAGCAAAATATCAGGTTCTAATAATATCCAGTAAATTGTATGTTTTCTGTTGGAATTCTCCATGATACACTTATTTATTCATTTATTTCACATTTGACAGGCACTTACAATGTGCTCAACAGAAATTCTGAGGGTGGGGCTGGGGAGCTGGTGCAGAGAAGTACCAGGTCAATTGCATACAAAAGATGGTTAAAATATTAAGCATTTTATATAATGCTAAACATTTGGATGGAAATGAGAGTGCATAGGATTTTCAGTCTACAAACTCAAATATGCTATATATATTCTTAATTTTCTCTCAATTGCTTAATTTGGTATCCAGGTCCTGACCCCACCAGTTTGTAAAAAGCTTCACTTCTGGAATTCTGGGGTTCCTTCTCACTTTGGGATCAGGTTGAGGTGTTGGGGCCTACTATGGATTGAATTGTTGCCCCTAAAAAGTATCTCAGAATGTGACCTTACTTAGATACAGGGTCATTGCAGACATAATTAGTTAAAATGAGGTTATAATGGAGTGAGATGCACCCTCAATCCAATGTGACTAGTATTCTAGAAGGAAAGGAGAGAGAGACACACGGGGGCAAGACAGCCATTGATGATGGGGGCAGAGATTGGGGTGATACATCCACAAACCAAGAAACTCCAAGGAGTGCCGGTGCCTGGTGGAAGAGGCAAAGAGTGATCCTTCTCTATAATTTTCAGAGGAAGCATGGCCCTGCTTACACTTTGATTTTAGACTTCTGGTCTCCAGAAATGTGAGACAATAGCTGTTCCTTTTTCTAGGTCACCCAGTTTGTGGTACTTTGTTAGGGGAGTCCTAGGAAATGAAAACAGGGCCTTATACCATGCAAAGTGTCAGGATGGGATGGCAGGGCATCTAGTCTCTAGTCTTCTGGTCATATAGATAGACTAGAGGCCCGTTGCATGAAGAGATTCGTGCAATAGGCCTTCCTTCCCTTGGCTTCCAGCACCAGTTTTCCTCCGGCACCCGGGACCCAGGCCTTCGCTCCGGCCAGTCTGCCTTCTTCATCTTTGCTGCAGACTCCAGCTGGTTCGTCTTCACTGCTTCGCTGCAGACCCCGGCTGGGCCGGAGTCTGCCATCTACCTCTTTGCTGCAGACTCCGGAGTCTGCAGTCTTGTCTTCGCTGCGGCACTCCGCTCATGTAGATCCCTTCGCCCCCCGCCCTCCCTCTCATAGCAGGCGTCCTGCCCCACCTGGAGCAGCTGGGCAGCCACCATCTTTGGCCTTCTAATTTGCATACTCACTCTGATTAGCTGTGGGCATAGCAGAGGTATGGTCAATTTACATGTTTGTCTATTATTAAGTAAGATGCTGAGCTAGCCACCATTCTTTATTCACAACCATCCACCCCACCTCACTCCAGATCCGTGGCTCGTGAGCTGCAGTTTGCCGACCACGGCTCTAGCAGAACTAGTTCAATATCCTTATTTTGAAATCCACAATTAGTACTTAAAAGAAATTCATTGGCTTCTTGGACCAAAATCTTTACTACTGTCTTATCTGGCTGGTAGGAAGATTTCTTGCCATTTGATAAGAAATCTTATTACCCCAGGCCTTTGAGTGTCTACAGAGACTTCAGTTGACATTATCTAGTCCTCTTAATTTAACACTATTAGCATTTCTAAAATGAATCATCAAAGTATTCTAAATTAATTATGCTATTTGCTAATAAAGATGTCTAATTTTCAATGGAAGGATGTCTTTAACATACCTGCTTCAATACAAGAGTCTTACCTACTTCAGCAAGTATGTGAATGTGTGTGTGTGTGTGTGTGTGTGTGTGTGTATGTGCGTACGCACGCGTGCGTGCGTGCACATGTGCAGTATGGTACATCTCACACTCCTTTTCACATTCCTGGCGCAGATGTACCAATCATGAACAATACAATGACAAAACTAGGCAAGATGGGGAAATTGCTTACCTGTATGTGTTTAGTAAATTCAGAACAGACAGTTGATCTGGTCGATTTAGGAAACATAAAACAGAGTCTATCCAGGTGGGAAAGTTTCCTAGATAATTCAGTCAAGATAAAAAAATAATATTGAGAAGCACCTAACATAAAGGCACTGTCTAGTTGATTGTAGAACAAGAAAGACTCTGTTTATTGAGGGACTTAGCGCAGGGCCCAGCCCAGAAAGGCTGAGTGCTGGTGCATAAGGCTTCCAGGAAGGAAAGGAAGGAATGCTAACCAATCCAACTTCCTGGAGCTTATCACTTCTCCAGAAGTTGTGGTATTTAGAATCGCTTGTGTAAGAAGTAATAAAAACCTGGCAGGCTGGTACCTGTTAAACTGCTGACATATGTTGCCCATGCAGTTTATAGGCTGGTTCTGTGTTCGTTCAGGGCGGCCTGATTAGCTACACAGCTCTGGTGCTAGCAAAACAAAGTAGAGTTTGGAAACAAAATCAACTCTGACCTCAGTACCACCTCCTTTTCTCTCAACTTCTGATCACGGGTGATGCAACTTTCGTTTGGAGGCAGATGCTGGCTTCTGGGATGACATCAGCTTGGTGCTTTGAAGTGCTTTGCTTGTCTCTTCTCATATGGCTGTTTTTCCACACAAGTTTCCTCGCTACATAGCTTCTTTGCTTTGGTTTACTTTCCTATTTTGACCTAAATCTGTGTCCTTTGTTCTTCACTGGTCCTCAGAGACTCAGCATCCGGTTACTGTGATGTGATTCAGGTGTAAATGTACAGCGTTTGAGAGGAGAAGTGAAGGTCTGTCTCTACAGCAAATGCTCCCAAAAGGTATTTCTGAGAAGGTGGCTTACTGAGTCCTTGTCACACAGATCCTGCCCATCTCCATGTGAACACTTTACTGAGTGTTGGTTTCTTGCTTGGTTTGGGGCATATCTGAATGTTTCCATTTGGTTCAGTAGGTTTTTAGTAGTAGATTTATTCTAAAATTATTTCCTAAATGTAATGAAAACAATAACAGTGTATTTTTAGCAAACCAGTGCCACTCATCAATTTTGCCCTGTAATTTGTAAATATGAGGCTGGTAGAAAGTGTGAAGCAGGTTAACAGAATTGTGTAGGTGGTGCACTGACGACCTTAGAGGATTCCATTTATACATCTGTCTGTGTAATGGCAAAGTGACTCACCTTCCTACTTGGAAAATTTAATCTCAAAGGAAGAGTTTTCCAAAATTAGATTCATGCATGGGGGGAAAATCCTATGGAAATCAGAGAAGCTGGTCACCATTGAAAAATACAGTATTGGTAAATTATTTTCTCACATGAGAGCTGAAAGTTGTTGTTTTAAAATGTGTGTTGTTGTTTTTTTATTTTAGAAAGAGAAGAAGGGAGAGGGATAGAGAGCTAGAAATATCAATGCGAGAGAAACATCAGTTAGCTGCCTCCTGCACACCCCCCTATTGGGAATTTAGCCCACAATAAAGGCATGTGCCCTGACTGGGGATCAAACTGGTGGCCTCTTGGTTCATGGGTTGATGATGCTCAACCCCTGAGCCATACCGCCCAGGTGAGAGCTGGCCATTTCATATGATCCTCCATTTGAACATATTTCACTTCTCTTTAAACGGTACTTCCATATCTTGCTATGCCAGCCACCTGGGAATTGTCTTTGGCAGCTCTGTTTCTTTTGCTTCCATGGTCAACCTATTACCAAATGTGGTTGCTTCAACCTCCAAAGTACATTTGAGTCTGTCAAGTTTTATCTCCCTTGCTGCTACTTTTTGCCTAGACCTAACCCCTACCTGGCCCTCCTGCTTTCACACTTGCCCCCTTCCCAATCAATTCTGTATGGAGCAGCCAACATGATCTTTTGCATGTGAATTTCTATTTTCATCAAATTTGTACATGTGCATAAAGTGTCACAATTTTATAATTCTTATAATAACTACTCAGAAATATCAAAGAGCTGTTTCCTCTCCATCCTCCATTCTCAGTCCCCAGCGGTAACAACTTTCACCCAATTTAGTTGTTCCCTAGGTATTTCTCTATATTTCTAAATTGCATGTTTATGCTGCTTTTACTTGATTTTTCTGTTTTAGATATTATCTTCTGATATTCTTTTTACCATGGAAGACAAGCATTTCACTTTCTTAAACACCCCTTTCTTTCTTAGTCCCAAGACATCTTCCTAATAGAATTATATCATAATTTTGAGTTAGATCAAAATTCAGTTTGTACTGTTCTGAATATGAGTTTTAGGGACAGCTGAGTCATATGGAATACTATTCTTATATTTCCTTCCTGTTTGACTTCTCATTTCCCTGTTAATAATTGTCTTTGCCTCTCTCTCTCTCTCTCTCTCTCTCTCTCTCTCTCTCTCTCTATATATATATATATATATATATATATGTATATATATACACATATATATATGGATGTATATATATATATATATGTACACACACACACACACACACATATATATATAGTATATGTACACATATATCACTAATCCATCCTTAATTCTCCATGAAAAGTAGAGACCTTGAGTATTAATACATGTTCATGTTCCAGTCCAGTCCAGTGACTATCGATCCTGCGACACAGCTGCCCAGGGGTTTTATTTTACCATCATCCTGAGTATTTCTATTGCTTTTCTTTTGTATTAGATCCCTTGTGTCTTAGATCCAGTGACTAGCATGCTTTTGTTCTATCTTTATGTTTGATTGAGAAAATTAATTCCAGGTTGAAATAATATTTGCTTAACATTATGTAGTAATTACTCCACTGTCTCTAGCTCCTAGTATTAGTGTTGAGCAATCCAATGGTATTCTGGCTCTGGATCCTTTGTCTGTGACACTCCCTCATTTTTATCTCATGAGTCCCTTTTAGGACCAGCATGTCTCAGTGTGGGTTTCTTCCTGTTTCTTGTGAGGTCCTCTTTCTGCTATTTCTTTATTTTGGCTCTGACCCTCCCATTAGAGACTTTGTTCAACAACCTATGATCTCTGCTTTTCATTCCTATTTAAACGAGCTGCTGGAAGCTTTGTGGGGAGGATTTGTCAATAAATTGGCTAACTGAGACCCAGGGGCCAATCTGACCCACTGCTTGTTTTTGTCTGTCACTAAGGATCATTTTTATATTGTTAAATGTTTAATAAAATTACAATAATAATAATATTTTGTGACATGTGAAACTTCATATTTTTATTCTAATTAGCTTACTGTATTAAAAAAGAGAATCCTAGTAGCTGCAATTCCTGTATGGAAAAAAATGATCTCACATTCCCCTCCACGGTCTTGTATTCTTCATTAAGTGCAGTTCTTACCTTTTCATAGTTCTTATCCCAACTAGCAGAGATCCCCACACTATCACAATCAGTTGAGGCATCATATCTTCAGGCCTGCTTCCATCTAAATGATTTGAAAAGAAAATGATGACAGGGTTGCTCTAGATTAAAAAGAATAACAGTAGGCCCAAAGTGTTATTGTATTGTATCAAGATGTGCAAGTCCCAGATGATCCTGTGGAATGTTTTGTACCAGAGAGGTAGGATGGGAGGCAGAAACACAGTGGAGATTAATGGGAACATATGCATTTTCAGCATCTGATGTTATTTGAATTTTTGAGGTGAACGGGACCTTTCAAAAGTGTTGATCGGGTCCCATCATTCTACTACTCAAATATTCCCATGGTTTCCCATCACATTTACCCCCAATCCAATCTCCAGGCCGCCTCCTCTCCTGCTGGTTTACCCTTTGCTTGCTCTGCTCATCCCACATTGGCTCCCTGACTGAGCTCAGCTAGTTTCCTTCCCAGAGTCTTCAAATTTGTTCTTTCCTCTGCCTGGTACCTAAGATCTTCAGATGACTTAATCCCTTACTTCATTCAAGCATCTGTTCCAATATCACCTCCTCAAGGAGATCTGTCCTAACCACCCTCTCTAAAATAGTTTCCACTCATCACCTGTCACTCTGAACCTTTTTTTTCAGTGAGTTGTTTGTCTGTTTCATCTCAGACCCATTCCCCACCTCCCTCTACTCTCTCTGTACTGCAGAGACTGATCCTTACAAATTACAACTCCCAGCCTCTTTGCCAATTGGCTTCCAGTTAAGTTTGTTTAGAGAGAGACATCCATCTTTTGTGGGAGGAGAGAAGGAAGGAAGAGAGGCAGAATCCAGGAGATTTCTCCACTTTTCTCTCTTTTGGGTGGCATTTTTGGAAATGACTGCATCTCATCTGGTTCCAGCATCTGCAAAGTGGTCTTGGCCCCTGGGCTTCAATAACAGGACTTCTTCCCTTCATTCTTTTGCCTGACGGGCAATTGCAAATCTCTGGCGTGTCTCATTGTCACCTATGGCTCTTTAAGAGTTTCTGACATCATTGCAACCAATTCCTCAGATTAAATTCTGGACTTCTGTTCATTGGACTACTGTTTTTCTGACAGGATCTTCACTGATATATCCTGCTTTATGTTTTCCATGGCCTGTATCACTACTTGTTATATTATTTTGGTTTACTTGTTTATTTTCTATCTCCCCCATTAGAATATGACTCCCGTGAGGCCCACATACTTGAGGACTCTGTAGAGCAAGCATTTAAACCTGCTGAAAAATAGAAGACCATACATTTCCATTCCTCCTCATTTATCAGAGAACTGGAAAGAAGATTCATGCCTGAGTTTCTCCTGGAGAGCAGGGGGAAGGAAGCAGGCACATTGAGAAAGGTGGTGCCTGGGTCAGGTGCTACACTGAAAGCTCTCATTGTTCTTAGAAGTTCTCTTTTCTGTTTCTGGCTTCAGGGAGAGACTTATCCAAGTTCCAGCTCCAGGAACCAATTGAGAATAATGGGAACTAGGCCTGTGGAGGGGAAGAAGCCCAGTTGAAGTTGGTGAGCACAGTAGAAGATGGAACTTGTGGACTCCAGAGGGAGGAAGAGGCGGGACTTTCCACTAAGCTGAGCAAGTAGGAACTCACATATTAATACAACAATCGCTAACGAATGTGTGACACCTAGTTTGTGTCCTGTCCTAAGCATTTTGCATTATTAAATCTAATATGAATCTATGTGAATAACAATGTATAAAACTGTATTAAACCACATATTTAAAAATACCAAAATTAACTGCATGTTGTATATGTTTTTAAAATTTAATTTGTTCTTGAAGTACTGATTTACTTTTTAACAGAACAAATCAGCGATATCAATAAATAAACCAGTAAATATCAATCCCAGACATCCACCAGCATATAGAATGAGAGAGGATAACTGCTTTGCTAAACATAAAAATGACAGATGGAAATGAAGGATGACTTTAGTCTCCTCACAGAGGGCTGTGCACAAGTGATATGTGGGCCTCTCTTCTACTTCATAATATTTTTAGTAGTTGCTTTCATTTCCAAAGGTTATTTAGTAATATGGGTCTTAATTTCCAACTAGGTAGAATTGCTTGGGTCTATTTATTATTCACTCTAATTTTATTGGATTATGATTACAGAATGTGGCCTGTAAAATCTCTGATTTAAAATTTTTGCTGAGGACATTTTTTTGTGGCCATGATATGACTCATTTTGTAAATATGCCATGGGCATGTAGGAAGAAAAAGAATATGTCTACACGAAGCACCTCTACTTATATTATTAGGAGTTTGTTTATTATATTTTTGACTCCTGTTTTCATACTTATTTCTTCTTCTTCTTACTTTTCAGCCCACAGGTATTTTAAAATCTGCCACTATATATTATTTATGTTTTGCACTTCTAAAGATTTTTTCCAAGAGAATTTAATGACTAATCTTAGTCAATTTTGTAATTTTGTCTTTGTGTCTCCCCCACCCAACTTTATATATTTCTTCTTCCTAAGGTCATAAAATGTGTCTTTTGTTTGGTTTGCTCCCTTTTCACTCTGGACTAGTTATATGTGGGTCTTAAATACTTTTAAACATATTTATTTAATTGATGTTTGCACTGGAAGTGTAGAAATATGCAAATATAAAAATGGAATGCAGAATCTTTAAAACACCAGTACAACAGCTTTACAAATTATTTTAGGAAGAGCTATGGAAATATGAATGGATAAGGAAAACTATTTTTGGAACTATAAAGAATCAGTAAAGCAGAATTTTAGTATTAAGTCATATCATTGAAAAGGTTGAAAGTACCAACAACACAATAAAAATGGATGAAGAATATAAACTCATTCACAGAGACAGAAATACAAAGCCTTTTCTCAAACACCAGGAGGGATACTCAACCTCACTTATAGTAATAGAGATTGATATTAAACTGATAGGAACTTCAGATTCTGGCCAAGACAGAGTAAGGGAGCCAGATATAACCTTCTTCCTTAGAAGAGTAGAAAGCTGAACAAAATATGTGAGGCAATGGTTTTCAGATATTGCACAAATGCAGCCCAGGGTTGTGATCCCCGAGAAAAAGAAACAACAAAAAAGAGACCAGTAAATGCTCTAGCTTACTTTGCCTGGAGACAGTTTCCAGGCTTCAGCACATAAAGAGAGAGCCCAACAGAGCTGGGCTATCTTACTCAGAAGAGGAGAGAGCTTAGAGTTCAGGGAGCCCCAATGCTAGAAACTGTGGGGCAGATACTAGAAAGGAGGGACTGGATCAGAGAAAAGGCACTGAAAATCTGAAGGGGGTTCCCTTGAGTCTTTCACTGATTACCAATCTACTCATGCTTGAGATTAAATTACCTGCAGCTGGGTTAAATACCAGTGGACATCAGTAAGCAGACAAATTCCAGGATCTCACCCAAGGCTGGAGTAGTCTGTGTTTACATTAGCCAGAGTGGGAAGATCTAATGCGTGGTCATTGGGTAGAATCTTAAGAAGTAGGTCTAAATTGGTTCTAGACTACAGTCTGATGTGGACTTATTTTAGCAGTTTAAAAGCAAGACTTTAACTAAAATAAGTTATTTCAAATTACTTAATTGTGCATAAAAACACAACACTATTTAAAAGAATAAAAGAAATCTGGCAAAAGACCAACATAAAATCATAATGTCCAAATATCTACCAGCATTTAAAAATATAAATAAATTCAATACAAACACACAGACAGAAATGATAGAACTAACAGACAAGAATGTGTAAACAGCTATCATAAATGTTTTCTATGTTTCAGAAAATAAAAATAGTATGAGAAGAGAAATGGAAGATAAAATAATGGTATTTGTATATTTTCAAATAAATGAAAATTCAATGTTTGAAATAAAAATATATTGGGATAGGTTAATATCAAATTAGTAATTGCAGAATAAATGATCAATGAACTTGAAGACATAGCAATAGAAACTATCTGAAATGAAGAACATGGAAGCAAAAATGATGCAAAATATAACAGTAGCAGTAATCTATATGACAGTATTAAGTGTTCTAATGTACATTTAATTAGGACTCTATAAAAGAATGTGAGGAAACAAATATTATTTTAGAGAAATACTGATCAAACACTTTCCAAATTTGAACTTCAACTAAGGTGACCAGATTTTAACATTGGTAAAGCAGGACACCATTGACCAGGGGAGGGTGGGGGGGAGGGTGTTCTTGATTAAACATTTGGTCTATATGGAGCAACAAAAATTTTCATAGAACGCAAGAATAGTATTGTAATATATTTTTTTAAAATTTCAACATAAGTACAATTTACAAATATAATAAATAAAAAATTATGTATAGTATTATTTTATTCTTTGGCATATTTCTCATTTGAGTGAATTTTTTTAGTAGATTGCTGTCGTTTAAAAGGTCATGAAATTTTTCACAAGAATTTGTTAAATTATATTTCACACATAAAATGGCTTTCAAAGTCTCAACACTTAATTGTGATTTTTCTGATGTCCACACTTTATTTACCGTAGAAAAAACGCGTTCAGTCGCAGCATTAGTTCCTGGTAAGGACAGCGCGTATTTCACAATTTTTAGTGCATTATTTATCCTGGCTAAATAGCCACATGGCCGCTGAAAACCGTATATTCCCTTCCCGTTCTCCCGCCATTCCCTAGCTTGTCGTGAATTCTTTCCAAAAATCGGGACTTTTTTAAAACGCCACAGGACGCCGGACAAATTGTTAAAAATCGGGACTGTCCCACCAAAAGCGGAACGTCTGGTCACCTTAACTTAAACCAATAAATCAAATAAGTTCAATAAGTTGAATATGCAGAAAAACAGAACAAAGCATATCATAATCAAATTATTGAAAACCACTGACAAAAATATCTTAAAAGCAGAGAGAGAATAGACACTTTATGCACAAAGAACTGAGATAAGGATGCTAGAAGAATTCTTACCAGATGGTATGCAAACCAGAAGATGTAGAGAGATATCTTTATAATACTAAAGGAAAATAAATTTGTTAGTCTAGAATTTTTTAACCAGTCAAAAAGAGTTAAAAAAGAGAGAGAGAGAGAGAGATTTAGACATATAAAAGCTGAAGGAACTCATAACCAGCGTATGTGTACTTTACAAAATATTTTTAAAAATTCATCAGGGAGCCCTAGCTGGTTTGATTCAGTGGATATAGAGTGTCGACCTGTAGAATGAAAGGTCCTGTAGATTCTGGTCAAGGGCACATGCTTGGGTTGTGGGCTCTATCCCCACTTGGGGGCGTGCAGGAGGCAGCCGATCAATGATTCTCTCTTATCATTGATGTTTCTATCTATCTCTCCCTCTCCCTTCCTCTCTGTAATCAATAAAAATATATTTTAAAAAATTCATCAGGGACAGGGTAAACAATACCAGAGGGAAGTCTGGATTTATACAAAGAAACGAGAAGCACTAAAAATAGAAAATATACGGGTGATATAGCAGGCATATTTTTCTTACTAAGTTATGCCATGCAAACACTTATTAAGTAAAATGGCTGGAGCAGCTTTATTGACATCACACAAAGTAAAATTTAGAACAAGGATAATGAGGAAAGAGGAACATTTCTTAATGATCAACAAGTCAGTTTTTAAAATATATATGTATTTTATTGATTTTAGAGAGAAAAAGAGAAAGAGTGGGGGAGAGAGAGAGAAAGTGGCATCGATTGGCTGCCTCCATAAGCACCCTGACTGGGAATCAAACTCAAAACCTGGGTGTGTGCCCTGACGAGGAATTGAACTGGTGACCTTTGGGTGCATGGGATGACACTCAACCAACTGAACCACACCAACCAGGGCAACAAGTCAGTTTTTGAAGAGGACATAATTCTAAATGTGCATGCAACTAATAACAGTGTTTCAAAATATATGAAGCAAAAGCTGATAGTACTTAAAGGAGAAATAGGTAAATACACAATCATAGGTAGGGATTTAACACTACTCTTTCAGTAATTAATAGAACAAGTAGACAGAAAGTTAGAAATTGTATAGAACACTCAATAGTATCAATCAACTAGACCTAATTGACATAGAAAACTTCATCTAATAACAGAAGAATACATATTCTTTTCAAATGAACACAGCAAATTTATCAGGATAGACCATCTTCTGTGCTATAAAACAAGACTCAATAAATATAAAAGGATTGAAATCATACAGAGTATTTTTTCCTAACAATAACAACAACAAAAAAGGTTAAAAATTTGATACAGGAAAGATATCTGAAAATCCTAAAGATGTAAAAATGAGTTAACACACTTCCGAATAATCCCTGGTTCAAGGAAGAAATTACAATGGTAAATTAGAAATATTTAAACTGAATGAAATTGAAAACATGATAAAACAAAATCTGTGAGGTGCAGCTAAAACAGTGCTTATTAGAAGGAAATTTATACCATCAAGTGCACATATTAAAAAGGAGAAAAGTCCTTTATTTTTTGAACAGAATAACTCTGTTTTTCACTAAGGTGAAAAGGAAATAAATATCTAATTCCATTTCCAACTAGCCATTCAAAACTGGCTTCTCTCTCACAAGCCTATATTTCTTAAAATAACTTTAACGTAACTATTGTTTGTTCATTATAAAAACTGAAATAAATTTATATATCTGAATTTGATAAACTCTATAAAACATTTAACCTATGAGGAAGAGGTATATCTTACATTGGTGCAGGCACCAAATTTGTTCCTTTGTCCTTCAGATGACTTTCATCAAAGTTCGGTGATGCCATGGCAAGATCATATTACTCTATCTAACCAGCTTTCAGATTGATGGAGAATTATCATGTCAAATTTATGATGGGAGAAATTCCATTTTCATTGATTGTCTTATGACATAGCTAAATAGATCTGTCAGCTAAATAATTCCTCATTTGTTAAAAATGGAGAAAAGTCTTAAATCAATGATGCAAGCTTAAATTTTAAGCAGCTAGAAATAGAAAATTAAATTAAACCTAACATAAACAGAAGAGATGAACTAATAAAGACAAATCCATAGTCAATGAAATAGGAAACAGGAAGGACGAAGAAATACAATGAAACAGAAAGTTACATTTTAAAAATAATCTATAATATTGGTAAACTTCTAGCCAGATTGATAAAAAAGAGAGAGAGAGTTAAAACACAGTTAGTATCAAGAATGGGAGAGCTGAAAAATATGGTAAAATAAGGCTTTGTGCATGCTTAAAAATTCTCCAGAAGGGTAAAAAGTGTTAATAAAATGGTTGGTTACCTGTTGGGAAAAAAGAGAGAAAATGGACACTATATTTGATAAGTTTTTAGTTTGAATTCTACACTATGGTTTAAAAATAAAGTAATAAAAATGAGAATGAATAAAGTATATACAATATAAATACAAATATAGAAGAAAGATATCCCTGAGATGAAAAAAATATGTACCTATGAGGAAAGAAAGAAAAATGATGGATGCAAAATAAGGATTTGGATGAAGTTAATTATGATGCAAATTGACTAGACATTTAATTAATGTCCTTAAATCTTTCAGACATGCATGAAAGATGAACAAATGACTATAAAACAAGTTATGAAAATCTTGAAAACACACTCATTAAAATGTACTAAAAATATTCAGATCAGTGTACAACTTAGTAGCTATGGATAACATTATTAAGATAATTACCATCTTTATGAAGAAATAATTATAGAAAGCAGACTGTAGCTATATCACTGTGCCTACAGTACACATGAAACAGAGACATACTTCTTGTCTTTAGAAGGCTAGGGATTCTTGATGAGGACAAGACCTAAACACAGGAAATTTCAATGAAACAAGCTGAAATATGGCAGGAGGTGCCTGTATGATTAGGAAAGTTTTCAGAAAGGAGATGGTCTATGAGGTGAGCCTAGATCAGGGATGGGGAACCTTTTTTTCTGCCAAGGGCCATTTGGATATTTATAACATCATTTGTAGGCCATACAAAATTATCAACTTAAAAAATTAGCCTGCCATAATTGGTCAAACATTTAGTTAATGCCTTGGCAGAGTCAGACCAAATGATTTTACGGGCCTTAAATGGCCCACAGTTGGACGTTTCCCATCTCTGGCCTAGATAGTGAGCAGCAATAAAATGGAGGGGTTCCCTTTCTAGGATAAGTTGGGAAGGAGCAAAGGGAGGGAATGAGACAATGCAAAAATCAGCCCAGAGGAAAGAACTCCACAGGCGAGATGGAGAAGATAAAGTTAGGGCATAAGAGGAGGCACAAATATGGAGAACCCGAACACTAGACTATGGTGTTTGCCTTTCTTTCAGGTACGCGGTGCCACTGGAAGGTTTGAGCAGGAATTAGCCCCGCACAGTGAACAGGATGGATGGTAGCACTGAGAGATTGCAGGCAGAGACCAATTAGGAAACTGTTCTAATACATTAGTGTGAAGTGGTGACTTCAATTCTGGACAAGGGTGTGGCTGTGGGATTGGAAAGGAAGGCATGAATCCAAAATAGATTACTTCATAAGACTCAGATGTGTAGGAGAAAGGAAGGAAAGGGAAGAATCAAAGATGTTTCCTGGGTTTGAGATTGTCTTGCAGAGAGAATGATAGTACCATTGACAGAAATGATGGGATCAGGAAGAGATACTGGCTTAGAGGAGGAGGGAAAGGGGGAGTTTGACTTTTAAAATATTGTGTTGGAGTGGTATATTGGGTATCAAGTAAAAATGTCCCAAAGAAATTAGGAAGAGAGATCAGACTTGGATAATTTAAATATGGAAGTCATCAAGAGACGGTAAGATAAAGAGGGAAATTAGCCTAGTTGGGTTGAGGGGGCAGCTGATGAAGGAGTAGCCCATGCAATAATGGCTAACACTGCATTCGTCGTTCCTGCACTAATATTTTCTAATACTAAACCATCAAAAGAAAGAGAAACATTAAAATAACCCAACAATTCAAGGCAAACACATTCTGACTTTGTCTGAGTATACTATATATTTTTAAACCAGTTGGGTTCAGTACATTTTACTTCTACTTGTTGTTTCCTTCTGAATTATCTCAATATGCAGAGCCCACCTCTGCCCCCACCCCAGGGCTTCCTCTCCAAGAAGTGATTAAGTTTGAGTGCGCCTGCCCTTGCCTTCCCTGTGTTCTTGGTTGCTTGAGTGTTCTTTTTATCCCGTTCTGTTTAATTACCATGCAAACCCTCTGTTGAGTTTTTAATTAGCAAGATATCTTCATCTGAAGACTGGAAACCCTGGGCGCTTTCAGCATATATTAGAGAACTAAAATATGAAATGAAAGAAAACAGAGTTTTAGCCAACACAAGCAAGTGACTCATTTCCTTGTGAAAACATACAAGGTTTATGTTACTCTGGCAACGATATTCCAGAACAGGGTCCCTCCCCTCCCGTTTAGAGTTTTATGTGTTCCTGTTACAGTCTGTGTTCCACGGTGACCTAATGTGGAACCAAGGCACTTAGTGATTCATGAGACAAGAGAACTGTGCTTTCATGTCGATAGCTCTCTCCTTTTGACGGAAGGAAGAAAAGTTTACTTTGTGCAAAGAGAAGAACTGTAAGAAGAGAGAAAGAACTCCGGACTGCGTGCTGTCCTAGGGTGTAAGTGTGGTCCTGCTCTGACTTTCAAAACACCACAACTGATTCCAGTTTGTTAGAATTCTAAGTATCTGTTTTGCTAAAGGCAGCTGATTACGTCATAGTGTGCAACCTGTATGTGTGCGGCACGGGGAAATGAAGATTTAGAGGCCCATTGCGCAAAGGCCCCAGATTTTTCTTGGGACTCACATCACGGGCGGGAATTTCAGAATGCTTAAGGCCAAAATTTCAACCCAGATCACAGCAACTCTCCAAAGCAGAAATGTGGACAGCAAAAACAGTTGCTCTCACCCTTTTTTCTTCCAGGTTTGAAGCTCTCTGTGGTACTTGAAAAGAAGTGGGGAGAACCTTCTCCCATTTATTAGGCTCTTACTGCTGATGTTATTTTAAAATTATGGTCTGGAATGAAGGGGGAGGTTTCAGAATTTTAAGTTGAGAGATTCTTTGTGAGTAGCATTATGTTTTCATTGAAAAATAAGTAAATTTTATAGCTATTGGAATGAAACAGACCAAAAATTACTGGTGCTATGAAGAGTTTTACTGTCTTTCTCATACTTACCACCTGTCTGCAAAAGAGATTTTTCAGCTTTGCTCAGTCACTGTTTTCCCCGCAAAAGGTGTCGTGCCAGTTCTCTTGGCTTTGGAGAGAGAATAGAATATATAGATAGGACTAGTGGGAGGATGAAGGAGAACAATTTAGTCTCTCTCTCTCTCTCTATATATATATATATATATATATATATATATAGATTCATATATATATATAGATTCATATATATATATATACATATATATATATATATATTTATATATATATTTATATTTATATATGATGTCAATTTATATCATGAAAGGTACGGAGAGGAAAGGTAAGTTGAAAATAGTAGAAAAGGCTAAAGGTAGAGAAGGAGATTTTTTTGGAGGATTTGAGGAGAAAGAATCAGGAATGGATCATATATGTGATGGTGACAAATGGAAAGAGAGAAAAAAATAGGATTTTAAGAATTGCTGGAACTCAGGTATCTTCATCATAATGTATTTTCTAATACAGGAAAAGGACCTGATTTATTTTGAAATTGAAATTAGACTTGTTTTCAGGAATTGCATATTTTAAAACACAATACTGCTCTGGGACATGAATCATATGGATAATGGAATTGTGAACAATAAGAAAATTGTAATTATTTAAAAAATTGTTTGATATACTTGAAATTATTTCTACTAGAAAGAGAATCTTAACTTGGGAATATTGAGTAAAAATTTGTGTTTATTTCCTTCTGTGTGTGATACCCAAATATTAAGGTATAGAGCAAAAGTCAACAACAATGTATTTTGGTCCAAACACTCCCTTTCAGTGCTGTCATCAAGAAGGTGGCTCTTCTATGAGTGACCTCTTTCATTGTAAACAAAGAAAAGGCATTTGGAACCATTTGAAGTTCTAGTCAGTACATTATAATATTTTTACATGATTTTTTAAAAAATAAAACAATTTACTGATTTCTTTTTATTGACTTTTCTTGTTTTACAAACATCAGCTATGCTTCTGAGTATTATTATTTAAAAGGAAAAGTAGTCCATCAGTGGAATTGTAGCTTTTGAAACTACAATTAGAATTCCCCATAGGGATACTGATGGAATATTTTCTTTTTTTAAATTAATAATTCAAAGTAGTTGCAGATATTTTCAATTGGTTTAGCAATGTAAAATGAGAAAGCTAAACTATTTGCTGTGTAGGATCAAAAAAACATGTTTTACATTTTTAAAAAAAATTTTAATTGTCTACCATGAGTAGGTCAAATCAAAGAGCATAAATGTGTAAGAATCAAATAGTTTGTATGTATTTCAAGCTTGAAATATAAAATATGAATGAATTGTAATTGAATACAGGAATTGAATTTTGATGGAAATAAACACTGATCAGAGCCTTGACCATCAGCCTTAAAAAAGATGTTACATGCCACAATATATTGTCTATGAATGCATTATTTGTATTAATGAGCCAGTGAAATGTGTCAGATTCCCTATTCATTATGCCAACTATTTGTTGGCCTAAATATTATTAAATTTCACAATAATACTGCCAAATTTTATAAGCAATATTGCTTATGAAAATTTAGGAGAATATTCTGGTGATTTTATTCTATAATAAATTTTGACTATGTCTATATGATATGAAAACGAATAAGACTGAGGGAAATTCTAGAATCAAGGACCAAAGAAGCCCATGATTAAATTAAAAATTATAATTGTGATTTAATACATAACATAAAATTTACCATCTTAACCATTTTTAAATGTACAGACCCGTAGTGTTAAACATACATTGTTGTGAACCAATCCCCAAACTCTTTTCATTTTGCAAAACTGAAACTCTATACCCATTAAAGGACTACTGCCCATTCCTCCCTCCCCCAGTTCCTGCCAACCACCATTCTATGTTCTGTCTCTATAAATTTGACTACTCTAGATAACTTATGTAAGTGAAATCATATAGTTTGTCTTTTTGTGACTGTCTTGTTTCATTTAACAAAATGTTCTCAAGATTCATCCATGTTGTAGCATGTGTCAAGAGTTTTCTTTCTTTATGAGGCTGAATAATATTCTATTCATGTCTAGACCACATATTGTTTATCCATTCATCCTCAGTGGACACTGGTGTTTCTTCCATCTTTTGGCAATTGTGAATAACGCGGCTATGAACATGGGTATGCATATATTTCCTTGAGACTAGGCTTCCGATTATTTTAAATATATACCTGGAAGAAGAATTGCTGGATCATATAGTAGTCTTATATTTAGTTTTTGAAGAACCACCATACTGTTTTTCCAGAGCAGCTGCACTATTTTACCTCCTTACTGTCGACCCACCAGGATTCCAATTTCTTCACAACCTCACTTCGAAAATGCCTATTTTCTGCTTATTGGCCATCCTAATCAGTGTGATGTTGTCCTTGATTAAATTTAACTAAATTCAAACATTAACATTACTAAATAGAACTAAGCCTGTTGCACATGTGGGAAGAGCCATAACTCAATTTTTGCTTAAATAGCTTCTTCTTTTTAAAATATATTTTAATAGGTTTCAGAGAGGAAAGGAGAGGGAGAGAGAGATAGAAATATCAGTGATGAGAGAGAATCATTGATCGGTTGCCCCCTGCATGCCCCCTACTGGGGATCGAGCCCACAACCTAGGCATGTGCCCTTGACCAGGAATTGAACCTGGGACCCTTCAGTATGCAGGCCAACACACTATCCACTGAGCCAAACCAGCTAGGGCAGCCTATTCTTTTTATAATTTTATTTTTAACAGTGAGATATGTGTTATGTAGTAACACATTTTAAAATACAATTATTTCACACTTAGGAGTCCATTCATTTATTGCTGAGCATAACAAACTTAGTGCCTTAAAACAACAACGATAATTGACAATCAATAATTTAGCTCAAGAATCAATGATCTGTGCAAAGTCTCTGCAGTGGATGTGTGGAGGCTGGAATATTTTGAAGACTTGCTCATTCACATGTCTGGTGGTGGATGCTGGCTGCCGGATGGAACTCTAGTCAGCTAGGACTGTAGGCCAAAATGCCTACTTTGGCCCTCTCTAGGTAGGTGCTTGCCTTCCTCACAACATGGTGACTGGGTTCCAAAAGCAAATGTCCCTAGAGAGAGTTAAGAAACAATTACATTATCTTTCATGTTCTAATCTCAAATATCACATGGTGTTCCTTTTGCTGTACTCTATTATTAAAAAGTCATAAAGCGTCACCAAGGTTCCAGGGAGGATGCATAGACTCTACCTCTTGATGGGGGACTTGCAAGATTATGGAAAAGCATGTGCAATGAGAGGTATTGTTATGGCCATTTCTGGAAACCACACTTTGCCGTACTTAGTAATTTACTACTAAACCAGGCAACTGTATGTGGAAGCATCAAACTCTAACACTAAAAATAGTTACATTTAGTCTAGAGATAGACTACAGACACTTCGGATTGTTTGTGTGCAAAAATTGTCCTCTATTTACATATCTATCCTAATATATAAAAAGCCAGGGGCTGTCACGACCAAAACAACTGGATGTATGATCGACGGAACAGCAGGCTGCGTGGGGCGACAAAGTCAGCAGGGGGGTTAGTGAGGGATGACCAAATGACTGAACAGCAGGCTGCATGGAGCGACCAGGCCGGCAGGGGGGGCAGTTGGGGGTGACCAGGCTGGCAGGGGGGCAGTGAAGGGAAACCAGGCTGGCAGGGGGGCGCAGTGAAGGGAAACCAGGCTGGCAGGGTGGGCAGTGAGGGGCGACCAGGTCTGCAGATGGGGGCAGTTGGGGACGACCAGGCCGGCAGGTGGTGGCAGTTGGGGGCAACCAGGCCAGCAGAGGGGGGCAGTTGAGGGCAACCAGGCTGGCAAGGGGGGCGGTTAGGGGTGATCAGGCTGGAAGGGGGGGCAGTTAGGGGTGACCAGGCAGGCAGACAGGTGAACAGTTAGGAGGCAGTGGTCCTGGATTGTGAGAGGGTTAGGCCCGATCGGACATCCCCCGAGGGGTCCCGGATTAGAGAGGGTGCAGGCTGAGCTGAGGGGACCCACCCCCTTGTGCACAAATTTCATGCACTGTGCCTCTAGTCCTCTCTAATAATAGGCAAATATGCAAATTGACCATACCTCCGACACGCCCACAAGCCACGCCCACCATCTAATCAGAGCGAGTATGCAAATTAACCCAAACCAAGATGGCTACAGCCACAGAGAGCAAGGTTTCCTAGGTAACAGAGGAAGCCAAGCTTTCCACCTGCCCTAGCCAGGCCTAAGCCTCCACTCAAGCTACAAAGTTTCAATTATAGAAGGTAAACAAATTCAAACAAATGGTGGCAGAATGGAGCTTGAGAGAGCAGGCCAGGGTTGCTGCTGGCAACAGGGGAAGCAAAGCTTTCTGCACACCCTGGCCGGGCCCACCCGCTTAAGGCAACAAAGTTTCAATTATAACCCCAACACAAATGGCTGCCGGCCGGCCTCAGAGGGAGCCCCAGGCTTGGCTCCGCTCCAGGCTACAAAGTTTCAATTGTAGAAGGAAAATAAATTCCAGATACCAGGGCCTCTGCTTGGTTGCCAGGGGGTGTGGCCAGCCTGCAAACCACCACAGGCCCCTCGCTCAGGCCGCCCCACACCTCAAGGGAACCCCCACCTGATCCGGGACGCCCTTCAGGGCAAACCAACTGGCCCCCACCCCTGTACCAGGCCTCTATCCTATCTAATAAAAGAGTACTATGCAGATTGATCATCACTGCAACACACAATATAGCTGCCCCCATGTGGTCAAAGATCCTGCCCCTATGTGGACACAAGATGGCCACCACAAGATGGCCAGCAGGAGAGGGCAGTTGGGAGGCACCCGGCCTGCAAGGGAGGGCAGTTGAGAAGGACCAGGCCTGCAAGGGAGGGCAGTTGGAGGTGATCAACCCTGCAGGAGAGGGAAGTTAGGGGTGACCAGGCCGGCAGAGGAGGGAAGTTGGGGGCAAACAGGCTGGCAGCAGAGTGGTTTAGGGGGTGATCAGGCTGGCAGGCAGAAGCGGTTAGGGGCAATCAGGAAGGCAGGCAGGCAAGCAGTTGGGGGCCAGCAGTCCTGGATTGTGAGAGGGATGTCCAACTGCCCGTTTAGGCCTGATCCACCGGGATCGGGCCTAAACGGGCAGTTGGACATCCCTTAAGGGGTCCCATATTGGAGAGGGTATAGGCTGGGCTGAGGGACAAACCCCCTCCGTGCACGAATTTCGTGCACCGGGCCTCTAGTATATATATAAAAGCCTAAGTGACTGTTATGGTGGAATGACCAGAACGACTGGTTGCTATGATGTGCATTGAGCAGGCAGGCAGGTGAGTGGTTAGGGGCAAGCAGGCAGGCAGGCGAGCAGTTAGGCACGAGTGGTCCTGGATTGCGAAAGGGATGTCTGACTACCAGATGTCTGACTGCAGGGATTGGGCCTAAACCAGCAGTCAGACATCCCCCGAGGAGTCCTGGATTATGAGAGGATGCAGCCAGGACCCTCCTCCCCATGCACAAATTTCATGCACTGGGCCTCTAGTGTACAAATAAAGTCTATCTGTCTATCCTGCCCCTGTTCTATGGCCCTCATGTAGGCTTTGCAGGCTCAGAGGAAGAGTGTATCTGGAAGACCACATATCACATATATAATAGTTTCAAATCAAGTTAGCAACATATTCAATGGAACTGTTTCTATTTTCTTACCTTGACACATTTCTTCATAATAACCTGGAAGGTCACATTTTAACTTAGAATTTTGGAAGCCCACAGGTTCTACGTCAAATGTGATTGGAAGAGACTTCTCTTGACTCCTGGACCTTTTTTCCTTTTCTTTTCCCCTTCCCAGCTCCATCCAACACATTGAAGGACCTCAGGCACACACATGAGGACAACTTTGGTTGTGTCCAAACCTCAGCTACAATCCCATACTGCAAGAGACTGTTCTTCAGTCACCCCTCATGGCTAGCAGTGCAAATATCAGAGCTGTAGACCACCTCCCAAAAGAGGAGGCAGGGAAAGTGCCCATGTAGACCTTGGCCCGTATAGGGCATTCTAGGGTCTAAAGCTTACTGAATGAGTTCTAAATGTGGGGACGTTGGCTCTATGGGACCATGTCCACCTTAGCCATTCACATAGGATGGAGGAGGGCCAGTTCAGGGCTCTCTGAAGCTCAGGAAGCAGAGCCTGGAGCCTGGAGCCTGGTCTGAGGGTAGTACTTGTGGGAAGGTGGGAGAGAGAGCAGTGTTGCTCTCTGTTCTGTCCCTTGCCCTGGGCTCTGTTTTAAATGTCTTCGTGTAGCCCTATTTAATCATCCCCCATTCTTCTTTCAATCTTATTTTTCTCTCTTTCTCCTCTTTACTTCTCGTTCCCTTTTGTCTTTTACCTCCCTTTTTATTTTTTATTTTCTTTCTAGATCTTCCTAACTCCTCTTTTTTTTTTTTAATTAACTTTAGTGACACCCCCTGCCCTCAGTTAAATTCTGGGACTCTGTTAGAGGGCTTGTTGTGTGATAACACTGATTGCTGGGGCTGAGGTGGTTCTGCTCCAATGGTGATTCCCGATGGTTGGAGCCTGAGCGTGCGTTTTGGTGTGGCTGATACACTGCTCAGAGTTGAAGCTTTAAAAACCAAACTTTGTCATACAGGAGCCATTTTATTTCAAGGTAACTAAGAAGTGATTTGCCCTCTTAACCTCTAACCATGCAGGAGCAAACAACTTTTATTAGAATCGGTGACACTTGGAGAGGATATTTCAAAAGAGTGAGTCAAAGCTGTTTGTATCTTGTGAAAAACATTCTTTTTCCTGGTTTTCAATTAATTTAATTTAAGTATCTTACCAGTGGCTTTGGGTCCAGTTCCAATTGGTCTTTCCAAAACTAATATAAACAGAATTAATTACTTCACTATTCACCTCCTTTTCTCCCTTCAAGCTTCCTCTTTGGCTTGGACTATTTTGCTCTCTTATACCTAACAGTTTATTTCCTGCTTCACAACTAAAGTTTATTTAGTTCCTACTGGATTTATACACCCTCCACGTCCAGATGGGTTATGGTAATTGGTGACAAAAGTACATATTCCAATCAATTGCATTTTATGTCATTATCTTCGCTGGCAAAATTATAAAATTATCTTTATAATTTTGTGTCTGGCAAAATTATAAAACCTAAATGCTGACATACACCTTTCTATATAAAAATGAACAAATAAAAAACAAAGTCACATCTGGACAAAAACTCTTCAATATAAATCAAAGAGCAAAACATGTTAGTTTCACCATTTTTCCATTTAGATTTTAAACTGGGCAGAAGCTTCTGGAGTCTATAATTGCTTATATCCAGAAGCTCTGGAACACAGTGGATATTCAAGACTCAGGGCACTGAAAAGTGGAAAAAAAATTGATATAAAAATAAATCTAACTGTCAACTTCTAATCCCCAAAAGGATAATATAGGCTTTGAGAAGTTAAGCATGGAGGCATTGGGCCATTACAAAATGTTTCAATTTTTCTGATATGACCTGCCTCATGAATTTTAACTTTTGGTTATTTTTGAGAAGTTATGTGTTGTTTTTTTTTCAACAAATAATACTTATTCTTACTTGGAGTTTTCGTTGTAGAAAATTTGGAAGAGTAAAAAATCATTAATAATTTCATAAACCAAAGGTACCATTTATTTCCATACACTTATATATTTTCTTATTTAAAAATGCTATATTTTCCCATGACAAAAAATCACCTTCTATAACAGTATTTATACATATTTTACAGCAATATCTAAAAATATTTTATAAGTTGCAAATGGTAACAAAATTTCAAACTATATAGGAGAATTCAAAATGGAAAGTAAATTTTTCCCCTGGAAAATATGACATGTATTTTTATGCCACTAAATGTGTTCCATCCCAAAGAAAATATTACTAAAAACAAATTAAGAAGAGAAAAAGTGAGAAAAATAAATGAAATCTTAATAAGAGAGAAAGAGGATGAGAATGAAGATTTAAGTACCTCTATTGAATTTATTTTGAAATGACATCTTTAATTTCTGAGAACTCTTTATTCTTTGCATATTTTTCTTAGCATTGCATCCTCATTTTTAAAATGCAGCTTGTTCTCTAATATTTTTAAAGTTGGAAGTTATTTTCTCTTTCCTTCATTAGCATTGTTTCTTTTGTATTCAGTCATTTGTTCACCTGGCTTAGCCGAGGTAACTGAGCTGAATTTTCTTTGTAAGTGTCTAGATCTGTTGAACCAACAAGTTTCTGTCATTCATGGAGAAATGAGTGTGAATATGCGCAGAGAGTGGTCACTGGAAAGCTTTATTTAGGGTGTAAGTTCAGAAAGCAGGCAGGCAAGTAGACCAACTCCATCCCGCTTTCCTGCCCTTTGAGGCCGCCTTGTTCTGGAGTGCTTCCATCCCCCACGGCCCTACTCTCCTCCAGGTCAGTGGGTCGGTTTCTTTGGACATTAGTTCCTTCGTTTTATCCTGGAAGCAAACATTGCGACTCTCCTAGGAAAGGTAGGAAAGGGTTGAAGAGGGGCCTAATTGTATCGATACTATGTAAATAATCCTTGAATTAATTATCTTGATTTTTGTCGTTCTTCCTAGTTTAAAGGCTCCCAGTTTGGAGTGTCTCCTTGGCTTTGTGATCGAGGAAAATTACTCCTCAGGCGGCCTTTTCAGTGTCCATTCTGCCTTTCCCCCGAGATTGATGAAAGGCTCTGGCTGCCTGCTGCTTCCTTCCCTCCTTCACACCACTGTGACGCACTTCCTCTTTTTTTGTGCGTCCTTACTCTCCTTACCTTGGGATATGCTGTCTGCCATGTTGCAATGGAAGCTTACCACATATTAATGGTTACTTAGTATTCTATTATATGGATGGACTGTAAATTTATTGCATAAATAAACTCCTATGTCTGGGTAGTTATTGTTTCCATGGTTTGGTTGTTACTCTTACACATGTATCAAGGAAGACAAAAATGTTACTTGAAGAGATAGGTGCTAGGTTTTTCTGGGTGTCGCTGAAATAGGCTGGGTGAGTCCATTGGATAGCTAAACTGTTCTTTGTAAGAAATACCGTTAGAGTTGGGGGAAGAGAGGGTAAGTGAGCTGGGGGAGAGAGAAGAAGGTTGAGGAGTCCGGCAGCACAGCCAGAACGGAAGCCTAAGGAACATACCTTACTTCCCAGGAAGGAAAGGAGACGTTGTCAGGGGAGCGGTGTCAGGTTGGCTGTGCTCTGCGGCCTGTGCCCTCTGTGGCCTCACACCTGCAGCGGAGCCTCCTATTGCAAACCTAGGGAGGGAAGGGGCTGGGCAGTGCCCTGCAGTGGAGGCTGACGTGATGCAAAAAAGAAACACTGGGGATGAAGCATGCAGCAATAATTCGTACTTGAAACCAGAGGCACTAGAAAAAATATGAGCAGCTCCTCAGCCCCACCCAACACATACCTGTGGTTCCCTACAGACCTTGGGAGAGGGACTGAGTTTCCCACTGTGCACGACAGAGGGATTCAGGAGATATTTACTTGCAGTGCTACTTCCCGATATCATGCTTCTTCCAGTCCACCTCAGTCTCTTCCTATTTGGGGTCACGGTGTCAGAAAAGCTTTTCCTTTTCATGAGAAAAAGTTTTCAGGAGGCCTTCAGTGAGGGAGGGTAAACTGCTGACCTAACCCTGGTTCCATGTATAAAGGCTGAACCTTGGCCAGGAGGGTGGCCCGAAGGACTAAGGTTCATGGCCTTTGTATCAATTCTGAGGCTAGACGGTGGTGAGATGAAGTTCAACTCACACGAGCTTATAAACAAGAGGGAGAAATGATTAGCTGATTTAAATGAAAGTCCTATGGGAGGGGAGGCTTTAAGATACACTTCATCTTGTCTCTCTCTTTGATTGTCATTAGTCTTCCGGGGTTCAGCAACGGGCTGCAGGTGTTTCTGGCCTGGCAGGTGTACAAAGCAACACCCAGAGCGGGAAGAGGGGACCTCTCCCCGATGTTCCTCTTGAGTGGAAAGTTTTCTCAGAAGCGCCCGGAAACCCCTCCTAACCTCTCTCATTGGTTACATGTTCCTTCTTAAATCAGTCCCTGTTCTCAACGGCTTAGGTGGATCCTGAACCAGACAGGAGATATGGGATCACCACGACTGAGGAGAGCTGGGAGCTGGGAGAAAGGACGGTAGGGAGACAGTCTCAGTGTAGGCAGGGCTGCCCTCTTCCATCTCTGACACCGTATGACAGGACCTCACTAATAAAATACAACGTTCTTCCCATCCTCTCTCTGATTCGAGGCCTCTGAGATAACGTGGTGGCAATTAAGCTCGGTTTCTTGTTACTCTCCAAGCCCACTAGAATTTTCTGACCCCAGTAAGTGTTGGTTTCTAGAACTCCTTCGATTCTCGGCGTCAAAATGGTTGTCAAGAAATTCCCATTGTCTCTAAAACTTACCCAACGTTTCCCACCCCATGAACGCCACCCTCCATCCTCGGTGCTCCTGGTTGTCTCTGGGATGTGGCCATGGCAATCCTATGCCCACTCCTCCATGAAGACTATAGTTTGGTAACTACCAGAGGACAGAACCACTCCAATGCTGCTAGACGTTAGCAATTGCCTTTAAAAGAGGTTGCACCAATGTACACTCCCACAAGTAAGAAACGAGGGCTTTTTTCCTAACACATTCCTGCCAACACTGTGTGCTATCAAGCTTTTGGATCCGTGTGAATTTTATAGGTTGAAAACTGGAATTATTAATTTTGTTACAATGTTGCTCAGCTACAGTGCATCTTCAAGTGATTTGTGTGTATGTAAAGAACCCCTGCCTGAAATATCTTCTAAGCCCTTGTATATCTAGGACTATCTATTGTCTACATGCATGAATGACAAGCCCAAACGTTCTGGGTTTGCAGAACAACTGTATCTTGGTTGTTGAAGAAATTTGTGAGATTAGGCTGATTTTTATCTTTGTACATAACTTGATACTGTTATGCATCCTTGAAAATTCTGGGGCCTTTTTCTTATCATCTAGACTTTTCCCAGAATTTATTTATTTTAGGTATAAAAGTGTATGTGTGTACACACTAGTTTCCCTCAGGAACATTTCCTCATATTTTAGTTTTATTATTGCCACTGTCTGTTCTTTCTACTTTCTTCTTCAAAAAAAAATCCCAGTTTTCATAAGTTATACCTTGGCTTGCTGTTTTCTGTGGCCATTTGTCATTTTATATCTGGTCCACTTTTTCTTTACTAACTCTCCTAGCATAACACGTACCCTTCTTATACATCTTAAAACTTATTAATAAAACATGATAGAATTTTGGTTATTTATTCACATATTTCATTACAAAGACACTTGAAAATTTTATTCTTTGGCGTCATGCCTTTAATAAGTACAAAGACAAGACGCCTGCAAAGGCATTCAGTTGTCCATAACTAAATACAAGTTTTGAAACATATAAGCAGATTTCCCCCAGAGCCCTTCATTGTGACAGTCTAGGTTACATGCACAATTCGTATATAAACATATCGAAGTGAGGGATTAAAGGCCAATAGGGGTGACATGTGTTTAACATTGTACATTGTACCAATTATGAACATTATTTCAAGATTAAGTAATTAAATGTTAGAGAGCCACACAATTCTTGCAAACAATCATTCCTTGCTTCTTATATGCCATTGTCAACATTTATAAATAAAAGACTGGCTTTCATGAATCACTAGAGTAGATAATTGTGGGTGAATTGGCCAGAGCAATCATGTGGAAACTAAACCCAGCTGAACTCTAGTGTATTTCATAGCTGGAACATAGAAGACGGTCTAAACCAGCAGTTCTTCATCTTGTTGCACATTGGAACCACTTCAAGACACAGTGCCCACTTCAAGCACATCCAACAGCCAGGACATACTGACCATCCTAACAGCTACCAACCTGTACAATGCAGATGCCCTTTGATATAGCAGTTACATTTCCAGGAATCTACTCTATAGACATACTTGCATGCATACACAAAGATTTATTTTCAAGATATATATTCCTCCAACAATATTCATATATTCAGGGGCAACACTGTTTTAAATGTAAAGAGAGTGAAGTGTCTGTCCTCAGGAAGATTACTGCCTGTAGGAATATATAGATAATAAACACAAGTAGATATACTGGAGAAGTAACACAAGGTTATAATTGTTATGCAGGAAATTCAAATATGGCACCCACTGAGGGCCTTGGGGACTTCTACTTCTTACACAGGACTAGGAAAACACTATTTTAGGCTTCTGTCTGCTTTGACTTCCCATATTATTTCCACTCTACTGTGGTAGCCCACGATGGGGAAGAACCCCTTGTGAGTGTGTCCACCTAAAATTCCAGGAGGGGGTGGGACTATATCATGGGAAGCAAGGAAATCTTTTCTGTTCCTACACTATCCCAACCTTATCTATGTTTTTTTTATTTTAAATGTTTGTTTTTATTCTGGTAAAACACACATAATAAAATTTACCATTGTAATAATTTTAAAGCACACATTTCTGTGTTATTAAATACATTCACACTGTTGTGCAACCATCACAATCTATCTCCTGAACTTTTTCATCATCCCAAATTAAAAATTCATACCTCTTATAACACTAACTCCCCATTTTCCTCACCCCCAGCCCCTGAAGTTTTTTATTGATTGTACCTTTAATCAATGGAAAATATAACTTTATTTTCTCATTCTAAAAATGTGTTAATAAAATTGCATTTTGTCTGATATTGTATTAACAATTCTATAGTTGCTTTTTAAGTATATTTTAGATTCAAAATATTTTGAATCACTATTCTGCTTCTCAACTCTATGAATTTGACTATTCTAGTACATCATAAAAGTGGAATATAACAATATTTATTCTTTTGTGTCTAGCTTATTTCACTTAGCATAATGTCCTCAAGATTTATCCAGGTTGTAGTATATGTCATATTTTTCTTCCACTTTAGGCCTGAATATTATATATGTTTGTATAAATCACATTTTGCTTATGTATTTATCTTTAGGTGGACATTTGGGTTGGTTTCACCTCTTGGCTATTTTAAAATATATTTTATTGATTTTATTACAGAGAGGAAGAGAGAGGGATAGAGAGTCAGAAACATCGATGATAGAGAAACATTGATCAGCTGCCTCCTGCGCACCCCCCACTGGGGATGTGCCCGCAATCAAGGTACATGCCCTTGACCGGAATCGAACCCGGGACCCTTCAGTCCGAAGGACGACGCTCTATCCACTGAGCCAAACCGGTCTCGGCTCTTGGCTATTTTAATCATGCTGTTATGCTGTTAGGAACATGGGAGTACCAATATGTCTTTAAGATCATGCTTTCAATTATTTTGGAAATGTGTCCAGAAGTGGGATTGCTAGATTATATAGTAATTCTACTTTTAATTTTTATTTTTGTTTAGGAACTGCCTTACCATTTTCCACAGCAGCTATGCCAGTTTACATTCCAACCAACAGGGAAAATGATTAAAATTTCTCCACATCCTCATCAACAGTTATTATTTTCTGTGTGTTTTTAATAGCAGTCATTCTAATAGGTATGAGGTGATATCTTATTGTTGTTTTAATTTGCATTTCCCTAATCATGACTGATGTTGAGCATCTTTTTATATACTTGTTGGCCATTTGTATATCCTTTTTGGAGAAATATTCTTTGTCAATTTAAAAAATTGGGTTATTTGATTTTTGTTGTTCATTTTATTAGTTTTTTTTTTTTTTTATGTATCTTGGGTATTAACCCCTTATCTGACATTTGATCTACAAATATTTTCTTCCATGCTCTAGGCTGTCTTTTCATTATGCTGTCTTTGATGCATAATCTATTGATATATTGATTTGTGAGAGAATTATACTAGAGTCTGATCATGATAGAATATTTATTAATTTCTCCTCATAGTTCTCATATTTTGTATTTCTTAAAGTTTTATTGCTTGCTGAGTGAAATTTTTTATTGATTGTACCTTTAATCAATGGAAAATATAACTTTATTTTCTCATTCTAAAAATGTGTTAATAAAATTGCATTTTGTCTGATATTGTATTAACAATTCTATAGTTGCTTTTTAAGTATATTTTAGATTCAAAATATTTTTTTTCTCAGAAGTTTGATAAACCTCTATAGTGTGTTCTCACACTTGGTATTGACAAGAAAAAATATGCTATAGATCTGAATATCTTTTTTATGTGATTTTTTTTCTTCCTGAAAACAGGATTTTCTTTGTAGCTCTGAAATGATCACTGTGATGTTTTTAGATGCTACATTTCTATAATTCTTTTGTTTTGCTCTAGTGATCTCTTAAATCAGAGAAACCAAGTATTTTTTCTCTTAAACCAAATCTTTCTTGAGCTAAAATTTTATTTGATTATTTTATTGATTCCTTGCTCCACCTGCCCTTCACTTTCTCTGTTCTTTCCCCGGATTTCCTATTAGATGTTGGACTTCTGAGCTGATCCTTTATGTCTCTCACAAAGCTCTCATACTTCCCACAGCTTTGTTCTTTAAGCTGCACATGACAAAGTCCTTAGATTGATATTCTGGATTAATAAATTATTTTTTAAATTTTATTTTATTGTTTAAAGTATTACATATAGTAGTACATATATCTCATTTTTTTCCCCATTGACCTTCCCCCAGCCTCCCCTAGCCCCTGTCACATGCCCTCATAATAAATTATTCTTCAGTTGTCAATGTTCACCTATTCAAGTTAGATGTTGTATTTTTAATATTATCAATTAAATATTTAATTTATGGGAATTTTCTGTATTTGTTTTATTTTTTTTTCAAGGGATACATTGTTCTCTCAAATCCCTTGGACACAAATTTTACTTATTTCAAAGTCTTCTTGCTATATTAACTTCCTTTTCTTGAGGATAAGTTTGTTTGCTAGTGGAGTTTTAGGCCTCTTTTTCATGTCATTCATTGACTTCCCTCAAATATTTTGGGGATTCTGCTCACCTGTGTATTTGCAAATCCTTGCTTACTGCCCTGTGAATATTGGCTCTGCTATTGGCATTACCACTGATCATTGTAGACAGGGACAGAAGAAGCTGACACAAAGGTATACTAATCCTTGTCTTCTTATTAGGCATCACAGGTTACACATATTTAGAAAAAATAAATCAAAGGCAAAAGGAGTCAAGAAATATGCCATTTGTATAACCAAGGAAAAGGTAATGCTAGAAAATATACACACACATGCACATATTTATCCTATATAATAAAAGCCTAGATGGCGTCATGCCCTCGCATGACATCCTCATGAGACGTCATCACAAGATGGCTGCCACAAGATGGCCACCACAAGATGGCTGCATGCATAGTGGAGGTGGGGCCTGGTGGCCGCTCAGGGCGGTGAGGCCTGGGAGTCCTGTGGTTCTGCGTGGCACGGAGGAGGCTGGTCCCGCCATCTCTGCCTGGGGGTCCTGCGGCTCTGCGTGGTGCAGAGGAGGCAGGTCACGACAGGGGAGGGCAATTGGGGGTGATCAGGCCAGCAGGGGAGCAGTTAGGCATCAATTAGGCCGGCAGGGGAGCACTTAGTGGGCGATCAGGCTGGCAGGCAGAAGCGGTTAGGGGCAATCAGGCAGGTAGGCAGGAGAGCAGCTAAGAGCCAGTGATCTCCAATTGTGAGAGGGATGTCTGACTGCCAGTTTAGGTTGGCAGTCAGACAACCCCCGAGGGGTCCCAGATTGGAGAGGGTGCAGGCTGGGCTGAGGGACCCCCCCCCCCTCATGCACGAATTTTGTGCACCGGACCTCTAGTTTATTTAGATTTAGCCTCGGAGTTCAGGACATCAGAACAGACATCAAAGAAAAGGGGATGAAGAGATTGATGGGGACAAGGAATTAACTGATGATGAATTTCAAAATAAGTTGCATATTTGCACAACTTATTGAAATTATTACATATACACTTATTATTACTTTTAGAATTTGAGAGGAATAAGAGTGTTATAAAGATAATACTATCTTGTTTTAAAGGAAAATTCAGAAAAGCATTAAAAAATAAATTTAATTTCCATGTCTAGAAAATATATTGGAAAGCATTACAAAAATTATTTTTGAATTCCCAGAAAAAAAAAAGAGGATTAATCATCATCAAAGCTTTGGCAAGACAAACTTTCAGTGGGCCAATCTGACATACTTCTTTTGACAGACACTGATCAAGATGATACATGGAATACATTAAAGAATTGTTATTAATAGCTCATTGTCCACTTGGTGGGTCATAAAAATGATTTAAACTTTGAAAACCATCTTCTTATGTGTCTCAGAGATAAAATATTGTGGGGCAGTTAATGGTCCTCAGGGAATTGCAGGAACATTGGATGGGAAACTTGTCTTTGTACTAAATGACTTGATAGGAGAGAATAAACTTCATCTGCTGCAGGAGGGATTTATATTAAAGTTTAGAAAACCCCTTTTCATCTAAATGTGAAACATTGAAATATGTGCCATCAGAAATCATGGAGGCCCATCCATTGGAACATTGTGAGAATATGGGGAATTATCCTTCCTGAATAATATAAATGCATAGGAAACAATCTGAAAGACACTACTACTGAGAGTGAGGTTCTAGATTAGCACTTCACTTTAACTAATAATCTAGATCACAAAATACGTAGAATGGGAAGCACAGATTGCACTCCTAGGCCTCTGTACCATCACAATGGTTCTAAGAGGCAGGTGGTCCGAGTGATGGGCCACCTCGTTTCATGTTTAGTAGAGGGAAGAAGAGTACCAGGACATTAAGAGACTGAATGGAGTGAGGTTACCTATGAAAACATTTTTGCCTAGAAACTCAAGTTCCAAAATTCCTTTAATAAAGTTGAACACTAGTCAGAAACCAATAGAATATTCCCAGAGAACCAGCTTCATAGAAATGAGTGGAAAGTAATAATAACAATAGCAAAACACTTCTATGTCACTCACCAGATACCCTTTCAAATGCTAACACTGGAGGAAAATAAAAAGCACATATATAATGTAGTATGGTATGTTCTCAGCTTATACAGGGGGAAAGAGTTGAAGTTCTCATTTAAGAAAATATTAAAATTTTTATTTTTATGGCATTCTGCTGAAGGACTAAAAGTTGGTAATATATCTTTGTATTTTTAAGGACAGAATGCAGCCAAAAAAGTGATAGGTATGAAGACTACATAAGAAAAATAAAACATTTCAAAAATCAGCTGTTAGGCATTGTGTCACTTATAATTGTGTGACACATTATTTAATCCTCACGATAATCCCTATAGGTAAATGTTATTATCACCATATTGTAGATGAGGAAATTAGGCTGCAGCAAATAAGTAGCTGTCTCTCAGTTGGCTGAGATGTCCAGATATCCAGGTTAAATATGGACTCTTTCTTATTATTTAACTTACACTTTTTAAAAATATATATTTTTATTGATTTCAGAGAGAGGAAGGGAGAGGGAGAGAGAGATTGAAACATCAATGATGAGAGAGAATCACTGATTGGCTGCCTCTTGCATGTCCCCTACTGGGGATAGAGTCCACAACCCAGGCATGTGCCCTTGACCAGAATCGAACCCGGGACCCTTCAGTCCGCAGGCTGACTATCTATCCATTGAGCCAAACCAGCTAGGGCTAACTTATACTTTTGGTAAGTTAAATAATTGGTGATCAATAAAAGCCTGAGAGGAAAAAAGTGAAGGTTGTAAAATTACACGTTTCCTACAGATTATTGTTAAGAGAAAGCTCATATGCATTTTGTTCCAGTTACCTATTTCTGAGTAGCAAATCTCTCAAAGGTATAAAAAGCAGTCAGTTTAATATGTCCACAGATCCTCCTGGCCAGGAATTAGGCATGGTGAGTAGGAATGGCTTGTCTCTGCTCCACAATGTCTGGGTTCTCAGCGTGGAACCTTGAATGACTGCATCAGCTGGGCCTGGCATCATTGGAGGCCTCTCTCAGATTCCTGGCACCTAGGCTGGGAGGACTCAACGGGTGGGCTCAGCAGGGTCTAGGGACTGCAGGTCCTGTGCATGGCCTTGCCATGTAGCTTGGGCTTTGCCCAGCATGGTGGCTGGGTTGTAAGGGGGGCATCCTCCGAGGGAGCACCTGGAGGGTGAGCATTCCCAGAGAACCAGATGGACACTTCATGGCCTTTCCTGGTGCAGCTGTTGAAGTCACGTGGCACCACTTCTGCCTCACTCCACTGACTAGCAATGAATAGCCAAGGCCAGTGCAAATTTAAGAGAGGGCAATGCCACTCCAGCTCTTGATGTGGGAGTCGCAAGGACACATGCAGAATAGCAGGTGGAGTGTAAGCAAGATATTATTGCAATCACTTTCAAATAAAACAATCTGCATGCATATGAGCAGCTTTGGATGAGAACACAAGGAAGTAAAAACCATTTATCTGGATGGATTGTAGTGTGTGTGTGTGTGTAATTATAAAAAATTTCTCTTGTAAAATATTCTTTTGCAAACACATTTTAAAATGAAGCATGTCTCTCAGAGGTATGAACAGTTATAGTCTGACCAGATATGCTGGCTCCAGTTTCTGGTCCACTTATCATGCCCTCCTGATAGAAGTGGAAACAGTAGGACCTATTTCCTAAATGAAATTGAATTTAGGAGAAAAAAGTCACAGGAGAAGTGTGGCCTAAGGTACATGTGGCTTACATGTCTTCAGGGTTATTACTATGACTTATCAGAAATGGGGTAAATTGTTGCTAAAAGGATTTAGTTTAGATCCAAAGAAGAAGCCCTGGTACAGTAACATTTGTTAGAAACCCCAATAAGTTTTCTGGAGGAAGATTGTGAAATCCTTTTTACTGTCAGCCTCACTTGAAAGTCTGCAAAAAGAAATGTGATTTACACAGGAAAAACAGGACAACTGATAGCCCCTTAGTAGTCAAGCAGATATTCCGCCTTAACCTTGGGAGGCCTAGCGCTCTTAGCGAGTGCTGCTGGGCTAGGCTTACCATTCCAGAGGAGGGAGTAGAAGGGAAGTGTTCTAAACTCAGAGGTAGATCGTTTTACTCTGTGCTTTGAGTCTAGAATTTTCCTGAATCATGTCATGAGGATGGTTGAATGTTGTGGTGTTGGTAAAACATTGCCTGTTTTTAGAAAAGCACTGCCTAGATTTGCCCAAATATTAGTTTATGAGCTGCCTTTTTTCCCCCCAAGTCTTGGTAATTTTTTGGTGGTTTCTGCTGCTTAGTTTTAGCGAGCCAACATAAATGTGAAATTAAAACCATAGGACTAAGTGTGCGTGATGAACAGAACTTGGGACTGTGTTGAGTAGCCTTCACTTAGAGGATTACTGAGCTTGAAGAAACAGGGGCAGTCCTCAATGGAAACCTTGTGCTGTGCGGAAACCAGCCTACATAAATATTTCACTAGCTGAGATAATAACAGATTCTTAGAATAACTTTTTTTTTTTACTGTTGCAATCAAATATGATTTGATCTATAAAATCCTAACTACAGGTTTACCTGTAGTGACTTAAGCAGTTCGACACATCAAAAATTAACTTTATCTCTTAGAGCAGTACATGGAATAAGGTGAGATGCATAGCTCTCTTTTATTGGAAGTGACTATTTTCCCAATTATGGTGAATATATTTTGCAAGTAATTTTCCAAAAAGACTACTTTAAGAGTTCATACATATATTGTTATTGATTTTTTAAATAATTCTTAAGAAACCAAGAGAATTATATTTTGGAAAAGGCCCTATGATTTGAGAATTTCTAAGAGTATAAAATATAGATGAACTGTTATTGTGATATGCTATCCCCCTCACTGTCCTTCATGCCCACCCATATTTCTGCCCCTCATTTCTCCTTGAAGAAAGAACAAGGAAAGCAGTTTAATCCTCAAGAAGAGAGATTATAGTTAATTACAAGGCAGAAGAGCCGTCCTTGAGAGCGGTTAAGTGGCAAGAGCTGGTGCCTGTGAATATCCTTTTCATATTTGAAAGTTGGATCAGTTCCCAGGTCCAGGCTAGGAAGATGGACTGCAAACCTGTCACTCTGCTCCAAAAAGAACTGCTCAGTGTTGGAGGACTTATCAGTCAATGTCCTCCTCACTCTTGGTCAGCAGAGACCAGGAAATCTTAGCTGAACTGAAATGACCAAAAAAAAAAACAACAAAAAAACAAACAAACAAAAACAGGCATTGTCCCTTAGGGAAGAGACAGAATTGGTTTGTTCTCTAGATTCCACCCAGCCTCCCAACTCTTGTTCTGTCTTCCTATAGATGGTGGTGCAGACACAGAACATCACCAACAAGACCAGCACCACAGCAGCAACAACACAACCACAACCACAACCACAACAAAGACTGCTGAACGCACTTATGGAATTGGCACCATATAGAGTGACACTTTGGCAATTTATTCATACACTCTTGTAAATGAATGTTCTATTTTGACGATTGACTAGAAACTACTGAAGTATTTAGCTCTAGGACTAATATTGACATCACAATCTTTTTTTATAAGACTAACCATGTAACTTTACTAGTATTTTTTTTTCAGCAGCTCTTTCACTTGGGTGGATAAAACAACATGACTGAGATTGTTGAAAAAACAATAAGCTTTAGTAATAGCTAACATTTTTGGAGTACTATCTATGGGCCAGGTACTGTGTGTATTAATAGTGACCAGAAGCCTATGAAATAGGCACTCCTTATTATCATCCCATTTTATAGATGAGTACCCCGAGGCTTACAGAGATTAAGTAAATTGCTTGAAATCACCAGCCAATAAGTGATATAGCCAGAATTAGACACTAGCTCTGCCTGACTCCCAACCCATCCTGGTAACTGCCTTCCTGCTCACAGGGTTATGGAGAATGACAACTGAATACAGTGTCATGCTGATGCGGCAAATTCAGAAATTGCTTCGTTCCAGTGATTGACAAAAACAGTTTGCTCAAGAAAATTCTTATCCATCCAAAACTCCAATTTAAGTCACAGTGAAGTGATGCGAGGAGGCTGGGGACATTAATTTGACAAACGAGGAGTGTACATTGTCACCCTTGGCCAAGGAAGTATGCTTTCAGAATAGAGTTGCCTGTCTCTCCACTAGTTTGTAAATCTCAAGCTTTCTGTATTGCCAGGTTGAAATAAAAGCCCAGCTGGTCATTACAGAATCAGAACTAGATTGGAGAAATGAGTCACCACCAATTCAAATATTTTGCTAATTCAGCAAAGGATGTACTTTCAGGGTAGAAAATCCCCATTAGAATCTACAACTTGTCGAAAACTTTTCATGTTCAGAAGGTAATTTTTAGCAATTATTAATTTCTATAGATGTTAGTAATAATGAGAGCTAACTTTTATTGAGCATTTATTATGTACCAGGTATCTTCATGAGCTTGGCATGTGGACTCACAATATTCTCACATCAATCTTATCAATGAAGGACTATTATTATCATCTGTTCTAGTTGAGAAGATTTAGGCTTAAAATGGTTAGAGAACCAGCCCAGCCATTGTGGTTCAGTGCTTGAGCATTGACCTATGGATCGGGAGGTCACAGTTTGATTCCCGGTCTGGGCAAATGCCCGATTGTGGGCTCAATCCCCAGAGGGGAGGGCATGCAGGAGGCAGCTGATTGATGATTCTCTCTCATCATTGAAGTTTCTATCTCTCTCTCCATGTTCCTTCCTCTTTATGAAATCAATAAAAACATATACTAAAAGAAAGGTTAAAGAACTTGTCCAAGGTCACATGGTAAGCAGAGTAGCCAGGCCTGTATCACACAAAGTCAGTGCTCATGGTGTGCTTGTTCTTATGCTTCTGGCACCTAAGGAGAATATGCAAAAAGAAAGAGACAGCAAGCTATAGTCAGAAAAGAAAGAGAGTTGGCTGCCTTTTCCTTTTCCTTTGTTTATGGAAATAAATTATTTAAGAACAGCCTCTGGGTTGATAGCAATGAGGCATCCTTTAGTCACTAATCTCTCCCAGTTTCCTAGTGCCTTCCTAGCTCCTCTTTCTACTTCTGCAGCGAATGCCCTCTATTCTATGTACACACCCATCCTCTCCCAGCGCTGTCATTTCTCTTTCCTCCTTATTTTACCACAAAACCTGGCACACAAACCTCTAGCCCTGGGCAGATCCAGCCCTTGTTGCTTCCTAAATTAAGTCAAGCTGACTCCGGGGAACCACTAGAGAAAACTCTCCCAGCCAAGTGGTGGCCCACTCCTCAGTGACTGGGTGGCCCTTTCAACAGACGAGTACACACTCCTGGACAGTGCTTCTCCAATTATCCTCGATCTCAGCTCCACATTTGTACCCCTCCCCTCTTTACTCCGCATCTGCCGCATTTAGTCCCACCAGAAGACCTCCTATCTTCCTCATTAAGGAACAGAGCCAGCAGACAAACTCCGAAGCTCCACCCTACAAATTTGCCTCTATCTAAGCTGGACCTTTTCCAACTCATTCCCTACCTCACCCCTCTGAGAACTCATATTTCAATGTAGGAAGTGGGATGTCCCATGGGAAATTTTATGGATGGCAGCTGAAATCTTGGGCATGAATGAGTTTGCTTCAGTGCACAGCGAGGAGCTAAGGGGACTAAGAGAAAAAAAAAGCTGGCATTTATTAGATGGTCAAAGGAACAAAGACAGTGTAGGAGCAGAGATGAGAATGTTAGAGAGGGTAGGATCCAGGAAGAGGTGGTGTTAGAGAAGCCAGCAAAGGAACAGAAGGTCCACCATGTTAAACACTGCAAACAAGTCAACAATTCAAATTCAACTCTTAGATTTCACAATAAGTTCACTAGGTACATTGCCCAAGAAGACTTAGTGGAGGAGCAAAATGCTGAGGGACAAATGGTAGAACTATGGGAATTGTAAACAATTTGTGTTTAAGGGAGTGTTCAGGCCTCTATCATACTTTCTTTGCCTGGTCTATGCTCGCCTTCTCTGCCTAGCTCCTAGTCTGCATGATTTACCAATGCTCATGGGGCAAACACTAGAACATCTTCTCTTTCAAGATGTTCTAATGTTTGATGGTAAACAGAGAAGAAATATGTGGAAGAGGCTAAAGATGAATGTAGGCTGAAAGAGAGGTTATTTTCATATTTTAATTTGGGAAGGACTGGTGCATCATCATTTAATCAGTACATGTCTTCTGGGTTCTTTAGCTAAGCTCTGTGCAAAGCAGGGCCCTTGCTCCCTTGGACTAAAAATCCATCAGGAACAATGGACATTAAATAATTCTAAACAGTTAAGAAAACAGACCATGAAGTATCAGGTGCTCTGGGAATATATAACAGGATTGCCTATGGGTTTGAGGAGTTGGCTAGGTGAAAGGAATTGAGTGTAATGAAGAGAACCTTCAAGCACAGTGTAAAGCCTATGCAAGGGTCCTGATGTGGGAGAGAGCCTGGTACATACCTGGAACCAATCAGAAGTGCACTGTGGTGGGGACACAGAGAAAGTGGGAAGTGGGTGAGGTGAGGTTGGAGATGGGGATGGGAACCATGCAGGGAATGTGGCTCCAGGGAAGGAGCTCACAAAGATGGTAAGGTTGGAAGCAAAGAACAGCGAGGGAATAATTGCCATAGAAAGTTACTGGAGAAATCAAAAGGAAATAGAATTATGACTACCTTTAGACAACTCCACATAGGTTTTCCAGAGCTGTCTGCAACATATAAAAATGGAAATCATCTCTTCCCTTCATAATATCCCCCTTCTGAGATCCCCCCACTCCAAGCTCTTTACCCTGTATTCCCCTTCCTAGTAAATAATATCGACCATGGACCAAGATGCTTTGTTTAGAAAGTCATAAACCTGGAAGTGGGGTAACACTCACCTGCTTGGTAACACTCACTTGCTTCATGTGATCAGTCCCTAAGTTCGGACAAGTCTACAAACATAACAGCTTTCAAATCTGTCCTCTACTCTCCATCCCCAGAGAACTGCCCTAGTTTAGCCTTCCTTGGACCATTGTAACAGCCTCCCAACCTTTTCTCCTGTCTCTAATCAAGATAGCATTTTTAATATTCAAATATATGGATATAACTTCTGTCCTTAAAAGAAAAAAAAAAAAAACCTTTGCTACTTTCTCCATTGTCTATAGTGTAAAATCAGGGTCTGGAACTCTTCAATATCATGCCTTGCTTTGCTACCTCATGCTACTTGCAACCTCTCTACTTATAAACATCAGCCTAGAAATCTCCTCTTCATCACATCTATAGGCTAATCCAAATCATCCTCAAGGTCAAGTATTACGTCTTCCAGAATGTCTCCTGCCTTTTCCACCCCAGCCAGGTCATGGTCCCTGCTCTGTGCTCTCATAGTGCCATGTGCATGCTCCTATCATATCACATATCAAACACTGCCACGATTGTGGATTTTCTACCTGTTGCTTCCACTTAACTATGCATCTTGGGGCTAGGAACTGACTGAATTTTTAAATTCTCATAACTCAGCACAATCCCTGGCATAAGGCAGGTACTCAACATGAATGATGAATTGGATCTATTTCTTTGTCAGTTAACTAAGAATAGAAACTATATATAAAATTTTGCTGGAGTCCCCAAATTCTAGCAATGAAACAGCTTGGAGATTTTGAATTAGAAGTCAGATTAGTCAGGAATTATATACTTCATACACCTGAGTTGTAGTTGCATCATGTCAGAAACTATCTGAGAATCTTTTGCAGTAGCTTATTGTAACATGATGTATTTAACTTGTTATTAGGACTCTCTAGATCAAGAGACTTTAAGTGGTTTGTTAAGATTACATAAAGTGACTTCCCATGAACCAGGAGATCACAGTTCGATTCCCAGTCAGGACACATGCCCATATTGCAGGCTTGATCCCCCGTAGAGGGTGCCAATCAATGATTCTCTCTCATTGACCATTGATGTTTCTATCTCTTTCTCCCTCTCCCTTCCTCTCTGAAATCAATAAAAAATATATTTTTTAAAAAGATAACATAAAAATTCCAAAAGATGATTGTGTTGTCACTCTCCTTCTCTTTCTATCAATCAAACCCTGATTTTGTCCAGGTGGTAATGAGTCCAGTAAAACAAAAAACAAAAAACATCTTCCAGTGTCCCTTCCAGCAAGGGTTGGTCATATGATGAAATTCTGCCTAATGAAAACAAGCATAGGTGGTACATGCCTTTTGATATTTGTGTTTATTCATTTCTGGAGTGAGGACTTAGTGCTGGAGTAGAATCACCCTCTTGAAAGCACAGGATAACAGTTGTAGGAAGGAAAGTGTCCTTATTCTCTCCTGAAGGAAAATGCTATTGTTATATGAGCAAACTAAGCCTCTATGTGTTTAAGCACTTATTTGGGGAGTTTTTCATGCTCACTGTCCAACCTAATTCCTAAATGAAAAAATGATAAATATTAGAGGTAGGTGAGGCACATGAAACAAAGCAAACACAAGGCCAGAAACATATTTAATACAAAAAGTACATACTATGAAGTTATATACATTCTGTGGGCAGGCTATCTATTTGTTTCCAAGATGTTTAAAAGACAATAGGAAAAAGGAAGTGGGGTCAGTTATCTGTCTATAAGAGAAAAAAACAAGCTTACTCAGAAGAATAAAATGAAGTTTGATAGCAAGAAAAGACAGGTATTTCTCTGCAAAACTCCTTCCTTATAAAAGAGACAGCATAACATAATCAACAATGTCCTTGTCAGCATCCTTATAGCAGCAAACATCTCTGGATTCTTCTAATAACTAATGGTCTCATCTGAAGTGCATTTTAGCAAAACAATTAGAGTATTTAGACAAATAATGGTCATGCATCATTCAGGCAATCCTCCAGAGATAGACTTACTTTAATTTTCTTTTAGGTGAAGCAAATGACAAATCTGATTAAAACTGTGGGCTTTCCAGCAGAAAAAATACACATACACACCAAATTTTAAATATAATTTCAAAGAGTTACAGACTTTTAAGGGTTTGGAAGTTCTAGGCTAAGAACATAGTCCAACCTGGGCTTTTATATCTAGCAGCAGCGAGGTCTTATTTTTAAAACATGTCTGTGTTGTCACTCAAATTTATCTTCTGAAATAAATCTTTTGCAAAATGTATTCCACAGTAACTAAATGGAGAGATTTGCTGTGTAAAAATAAGTAGCCATAAACCAGTTACAAGTTGGGGAGAATCATTAAAAAATATATAACTTTGCTTGCAGAATGGTTGATTTTAGGTTTTAGAATCATTGAGGTTCTCTGTGGCAATATTTGCATAGTAAGGCCAGTTTTGTTTTTTTGAAGTCACCACTAAACTCTCATGTTAAAATCATACTAGGTGTAAGGAAATTGCTGATTTTATAATCTATCTAACATGAAGGGTGGCCACAAAAACTGGACAAGCAACAAAAAATGGTTTATCATATTGACAGAAGCCAAAATTTGTCTCTGTTTTACCTGTTCTATAATCGTTAAGTGCCCAGTGAGGTGAGCTTTCCTGCCATCATTTCTTCTCAGTAGGCAGTCTTCTCATAACATCCTGAAGAGGCATCAATGGTCAATGTTCTCAGTTCAAGTAGTTTGGCCCATCCTCAAATTCAAAGGCTGGCAAAAGTCGGGAAGAACTGCAAACAATTTTATTATTCTTGAATATTTCTTCATATGAAAATGAAGGGCCCTCACTTGCAGGAGCCCATAGAGGATGCTGGGAGCTGTTGGTTGTATTACAGGTGAAAGAAGAAGACAGATAACAATCTGGAAGCATTTCGTGTAAACATTTCTGGCAAGAGATCTTAGAAATTATGTCCAAGACTTCCCAAATTTCTTGTGATTGCTTTTCTAATTTGTACCTAATTTTGTGTTTGTAATTTTATACTCTTTTTCTTAAAAGTGGCCCTCCAAATTGTGTAAGCTTCAGGTTCTGCAAAACATGAAACTGCTCCCATCTGAAGTCCAGTAGATCTTTATTTTCCTGGGAAACTTACTCTTTGCCAACAAGAGATTGTCATAAGTTTTCTATAGAACAGCTAATAAATAAACAAAAGACAAGTCTAGCTTCCAGTAACCTGTTATAATATTGTATGGTTCAAGTCTAAAGAACAAAGGTCCTGGAGGTCCAAGCTCGGCAAGTTTTTTTGAGTATGAGAAATGGCCATAAAAATGAGATTTATCATGCCCTGGGCAAGTTCCAGTCTTTAATATAAATTAAGTTGGGGCAAAATGGAAACTATAGGTATAATCTTTGTTGAATAGGAGAGAAAACTGATGAAGGTAGGGCCATATTATTTTGCATTATACAAATAGAAAGTATACTAATATACTTGACTAAATAAAAATACAATTCTTTCATAAAAAATTTAATGTGGTGTGTGTGTGTGTGTGTGTGTGTGTGTGTGTGTGTGTGTGTCCATACCTTGTACTAATCCCAAAACAGAATTCTGTTTGTAAAAGATGAAAAGCATTCTAGGGTCTTCTAGAGTCAGTAAAGCCTTATTATTTGACAAAGAAAATTATGAGATTCCATATGTGATTGGCAGTGTTTCCCTTTAACCACTATGCTAAATTATGTAAATAGATCTTATTCTGAGAAGAGAAGTAGTCACTTAGTTTGGCCAGTGTATTCTGATCCATTATATTCCCCAAACCAAAGTAAATGTCTTCCTATAGAACTGCTTAACATGGGGTACAAGTGTCAAAGGATTATTGGAATAAGAATAAGAACATAAAAAAAAATCACTGCATTTAGTTTTATGGATACAAGATATAGATTTAGGGGAGCAGTGATTACAAAAAGATGAAATTTCCCTTAAAATAAAAAACAGCCATTGCATCGATAGAACACACTTTGGCTTTTAAAACTTTTCTAAGATTAGAGAGGATAGATGGAAAAAATTTGTAAGCGAAGTTAGTCTTAGCACCAGTGACATATTGAAAGAACAGAATGTGTTTGCCAAGTCCCAGCTTATATCCCAAGAGAGTTTTTTTTTTAAATGGGGGTGCAGGCTTATTAATTAGTCAAGCTCATTATCAACATGAATGCTGAAATTCATTACTGTGCATTTCTCATCTTGTGTCCCTCCTTGAATGTTTCCAGACTGCTGATGCTTCCTTTCAAAACCACTGGCCTAAGAAAAATGTGCACATACTACTTTGGGGCACCAGGTATGAATTGCAAGGTCAATGAATTTTGACATTTTAGGTATCCAAGTAGAAAAAGGAAAGTGGGAGCAGGGAAGGATTTTTTTTTTAAAAAAAAAGCATTTAAGCTGAATATAAAGAGCTTGATGACCTTGGGAATTAATTCTCAGCTCTTCCAACTGAGCTAGTGTTTCTATCTCTATGATTCCTGCTACATGCTACAACGTTGGATTTTCAAGTTCTTTTCTTTTCTTTTTAAGTAAAGAATATGTTTTATTGCCTTACCAAATAGTTTCTTGCTATTTGTGGAGCATTCTCCATTTTCCCTTTGGGAATACATGAATTGTTAAGGGACACATGAATTCGTCTTCATAATATAACAACTAATCTTGAGTCAATTTTGAAACAACCTTAATAACACAAACCACATCTCTTCTATGTGTCTACATTTTACAAGGGCATATTCTGAAATATGATAAGAAAAGCTATCCTTGAAGTATTCCTAGGCAAATTAAAAGCAGGAAATACCAGAGATTTCATGTGCTAAACTCTCAAGAGATTTAGTGCCCAATTTAGCAGTTTTAGCATGAGCCTGGGCTATGCCTCTGTGCATTTTGACACGAATTCCAAGTGGACTGAACTTGTAAAGCTTTAGAATTTCATCCATCATTTAGCATTTCTTTGATTTGGGGTTATGTGTCACCATTAATCATAAAAATACAAGACCCCTTGAAGTATGGCCACTTGGGCTCCTCTGTGGAATTAACAGAACATATATGAACAAACCAAGGAACAAATCAAGTTGACCTATGAGTATAATGATTCATATTTAAGACTAAAAATTATTTTAATTTCATATTTTCAAGTAATTTTCAGAATGGCTTAAGTATAGCATTGTCTGAGGAGGCTGCTGTGACTTCCTGAACTGCCTTACTCTGTCTCAGTGTGGAAATTGAGCAGCAAATGTGGAACCTGAAGCCACGCATGATCTCCCTAGGGTTTTCTGCCCCCAATATAGCTATCACCACATGCTTAATGCCACTTTGACATCCTGGTCCCCATATTGCTAAAACAATGAAAAAGGTAATAATATGAAATAGGAAAATGTTTATGGAACACATGGCTAATGGCATAAATGGAATGCAAGAGTTATTTAGAAAAAGACATTTGAATAATTCTCTTATTTAAAATTTTTCATGTTTTTCATTGGCTACATCTAGAGATCTAAGATCCAACCTCATGAAATGAGCACCAGTCTGTGGCAAAATATTTAATGTATCAAAGTTAACGGAAAACAAAGAAAATTATAGAAATTTTTAAGGCATAAATTTACTCATTGAAATAACATTTTTTCCCCCTTGGGATTATGTTCTTTCTACTTTTGAGCATTTAAAATAGTCCTCTTATTTATGAAATGCCAGTATTTGCAAATGTAAGTTTGTGAAAAAATGACTCAAATAAAATAAAAACCTTGTCATTTAAAGATGTCTTTGAAATTTACTGGTCTGTAAAATCTAAAAGTCTAGAAATCACTGCCCTGTGAGATGATGATTAACTTCTTATTATGGCATTTAAGGCCCTTCTGAGTCTGGCTGTTTATTTTTCAGCTTCATTTTTCACCACTTTAACCACAGGAATTTTGGAATGGAGACTTGCTTAATGAGTTGTATCACATACTTATACACCATGCAATTCCCTTCATTCCTTGTCCTCCTGGAAAACTCCTAATTACCCCACAAAACTCGGGGGACGGGGGGATGTTACCTCCTCTGTGAAGCCTTCCCAACAGCTCCATCTGGTCTCTCCAGGAAGAGACTGACACTCTGTTTTCTGATCCTACAGCTTCCAGATATGGCACTGGTCATATGACATAGTGACATGTTTGCTTGACGGTGTGCTTGGGAGAAGGAATTTTCTTTCCTGGCTTATTTCTTTATCTTCTGCATCTAAGCCAATAGTTGACATAAAGTAGGTGCTCGATAAATGTGTAATTGGATGAATGAGTAATTTAAAAACTTGCAACAGTCTTTATTTTATTCATTTATTTGGCAATTTATAAAGAAATAACGAAGTGCTTATTATGAAATAGCTTTCCTACGTACCCTGATAGTTGCACAGTGTAAAATACAGCCTTTATTTATAATTTGCTTATAACCCAATTGGGAAAGACAAAGTATGTTATATAGGCAATGTTACATAAGCCACACATAAAATGATCAAAGACCAGGGCAGCACATTTGATGTGTGAATCAATGGAGCCTACGGTCAGTGTTTTCTACTTTTACTTGGAAACTTGGTTACAGTTGACATTGGCCAGAGATTTCAAGGAGGACGTGCAAATTGTTAAGAATATTATGAGCCCTCTGTGCTACGTACAAAGCCAGGGCCACACAAAATCAAGGCTCTTGTTCTCTCTCCAAAAGCTGTTCCCTCCATCCATTTCATGACCCTTTGACTTGTCTGCCTGTTTATAGCCTTGACTCATCCCTCATACTTGACACCTAGGACTGCTTTTCTGTCTCTGATCCTTCAGTTTTTCTTCCTCAACTGTAATTGATACTTGCTGGTTGATTTTACAGCCTTCCATAGAGGCCTAGGGTAAATAACCCACCTGGAATTTTCTAGTCCAATCCTTTTATTGACAAGAAATCTGAGAGCCAGGGTGGTCACAACTCACCTGAGGTCTGCCACTATCACTGAGGTTCTTCCTCCAGGGCCCTTCTCACCCTCCTACTTTGTATTCACATGGAGCGTTTTTAAGATGATGAAAGTAAATTATCGTGTGGGTCTCTCTGAAGTGAGTTTTGTTGCTTCCATAAAAGCTCTGTCACTGGCATGTTTGCTTGAAGGCAAAGGATCTATAACTTATTGTAGCAAGCATGCATTTGATTTTCTTTCATATGGATTTTACACTTTTCTTTTTATTAAAAATTTTAAATGTCAAGTAGAAATTTGTTTTTTAAGGAGGCCACGAGGAACCTGAGCCATGAAGTGGCCACCTGAGTGCTACCCTGTCCTGCATGAGAGACAGTGGCTGTCTCTGGATCTCAGCTGGCCAATAGGGGGAAGAAGAGAAAACCACTGGGGTCTCTTCCCGCTTCTAAATTCTAAAATGATTTGCAGACATGTTATATTATATTTTTTAATTTATGTAGTGATGCGTGTTTAATTTAAAATGTTCAAACTATACAGAAGTATATAAAAGGAAAACTAAAAGTGTTTTTGTTATTTACAGCTTTATTGCAATGTAGTTAACATATAACATTGTGAAAGTTTAAGATGTACTATGGTCCTCTCTTACCACAAGGGGTATGTACATACCCCTCATATAAATGGACATACACTCACACTCATATTAAGAAATGTAAGACACTGAACCCCTTTTAACCCAAACTCCCTTGTGGGGTATCTTTCAGACTGTTTTTTCTAAGTACACATGTATGCATCCAAATAACTTTCATACTCTTTAATTTAGGCTATGAAAGTGGCATATGAATGTTAATATTTAGTAGAGTTAAACTCCATAGAATCTTAGCAATTATTTCCAAGAAAATAACTATTTACACTCCTAATGGCATTAAAGTAGAAAAAGTCAAAGGTCATTTTCATTTTTATTCAAGTTGTTAGATTTACTTTATATTTTTAAATCAACTTTCCAGCAGCATTTAAATATCATTTTGTTTAATTTAAACCAATTTGTTCCCTATTTATATTTACTGAGATATGACAGAAGTCCCAGCTTTCCACTGTTTTGTTTTTGTTTTGGGGTGAAATCTTAGTTGTTTAATGAACTTCAATATTTATACTTAGTTAAAGCTCTGCTATCATTTATAACCAGATGAGACAGCCATGAAAGATAAATTGATAATGTATTCATCTTGCATTAGGGAAACAGTTCTTGTATTTACAATATGCTTAGCATCGCAATTCCCTTCCTAGCCTCCTAATATTTGTGTACATTTTATGGGAGAGTGTAACTTTCAAATTAAAAATGATTTGTTGCAAGAATATTGACTACAAATGCATTCTGAGAGAAGATAGCAGAGAAGATGTAATGAGATTTTTCACTACCCTTAGCCCCGGGCTATTCAATAATTTTTCTTCTTTCAAGCTAAGAGGAAGAAAGGGAACCTCAAACTGAGTGGCAGATGTTAAGTCAGGAAATGGGAAACTCTGCCTTCCCCAGAGCTTCAAGTCATCTCTGTGACCTTTGTGGCCTTGTTGAAAGGCTTTCTCTGAATTGAATGACAAGACAGAGGCTGTGGGTAATATTGCAAATCAGAGAATGCGGGTGTGACTGGGAAGCTGTGACCCTTGCCCTGTGTGGTAGTTCAGACTCAGGTTAGGGGCGAGGTGTGGAGGGCTTTGCAGTGCTGGGTGGTCCGGCCGGGTCTGAGGTCCTCCCACCCAGAGGAGAGCTGAGACGACTCAGTGGGCTCCTGCCCTGGCTCCTGCTCTGCATCTCTGGGTCTATCCTCCAAGCCTGTGTTCAGTGTATCCCAATTAACATCCAGGGGTCAAGAACCACTGAGCCAGACATTTTCTAGAGTCAATGTCGGCATGCAAACATAAGCAACTGCAGAATGTGTTAGAACGCCATTCCTGCCTACCCGTCAGGGCGTCTACACGGTGGTGTGGCTCAGAATAGACCCAAGGTCTTACAGAAAGAAGGCACCAATTGGTACAGGTATAAGAGATGAAAAATAAAAATTATTCTGAAAACATGGCCTCCCCTACCTGCCCCCCCCAGCTTTATTGCAATGTAGTTAACATATAACATTGTGAAAGTTTAAGATGTACTATGGTCCTCCCTTATCCACAAGGGATATGTTTCAAGAACCCCAGTGGATATCTGAAACTATAGAAAGTACCAAATCTTGTATATACATAATTATGATAAAGTTTAATTTATAAAATTAGGCACAGCAAGAGATTAACAACAATAACTAATAATAAAACAGAACAATTATAACAATACTGAAATAAAAGTGATGTGAATGTGGTCTTTCTCTCTCCAGTAATTTTTATTTTTTCAGTCTAAACCTATTTCTGAACCATCCCTTATTGCAAAAAATGACTTGGTGTCACTCATTTTAGGGGATCGCTTGCTGAAGTCTTCCTATAGGCTCCATGCTTCCTGGAGCAACACATTGCCAGCAATAGGAACATGTTTTCTGTTCATGTCTTCTACCCACAAATGCAATTCCTTTTCCATCCTAACTTGTCATACACTGTGACTGTAACGTCTGCAGTTTGAGGTGCAACAGCAAAACTAGCATGAACTTATTTTTTTTTTTCACAATTTTACAGATAGAAGATTTGTTCTTACCATAGATCTTAGCAACATCAGCATATGATTTTTTTTTTCTTTCTATATGAAGTTAGAAACTTTCACCTTTTCACTTAAAAAAAACACATTATGTCATATCCAAATTGCCAGCATCACTTCTCCTGAGTTCTGGGGCCATTACTAAGTAAAATAAGGGTTACTTGCACACAAGCACTATGATACTGTGACAGTTGATCTGATAACAGAGATGGCTACTAAGTGACTAACTGGCTAGGACTGTATACAATGGGGATATGCTGGACAAAGGGGTGATTCATGTTCCAGGTGGGACAGAGAGGAATGATGCACAATTTAAAATTTATGAATTGTTTATTACTAGAATTTTGCATTTAATAATGTTGAATCACAATTGATCGCAGGTAACTGAAACCACAGAAAAAGAAACCATGGATAAGAGGGACTACTTACTGTACAATCTGATGATTTTATATATATACATGTATATGTATATATATCCTATATAATAAAGAAGCAATATGCAAATTAACCCTCTTGCCCTCACAAGATGGCTGCCTACAACCAGGCCGGCAGGGAGGTTAGTGAGGGACAACCAAATGACTGAACAAGCAGGCTGTGTGGGGTGACCAGGCCAGCAGGGGGGAAAGTTGGGGGTAACCAGGCCAACAGGGGGGGCAGTAAAGAGTGACTGGGCCAGCAGGGGAGGGCAGTTGGGGGCAACCAGGCCTGCAGGGGAAGGCAGTTGGGGGCAATCAAGCAGGCAGAGGAGCGGTTAGGCATCGATCAGGCTGGCAGGGGAGTGGTTAGGGGGTGATCAGGCTGGCAGGCAGAAGCGGTTAGGGGCAATCATGCAGGCAGGTAGTTGAGCGGTTGGGAGCCAGCAGTCCTGGATTGTGAGAGGGATCAGGCCTAAACCAGCAGTTGGACATCCCCCAAGGTGTCCCAGATTGTAGAGGGTACAAGCTGGGCTGAGGGACACGCCCCCCCCCCCTCAGTGCACAAATTTCGTGTACCGGGCCTCTAGTATATACCGTATTTTCTGGCATATAAGACGACTGGGAGTATAAGATTTTCCTGGGTTAAAAAGTTGTCTTATATGCTGGAAAATATGGTAGTCCAATATATCTAATCCATTATATCTAATCCCATCAATATAGTCCAATATACCGTATTTTCCGGCTATAAAACAACTTTTTAACCCAGGAAAATCTTATATGCCCAGTCGTTTTATATGCTGAAAAATACGGTAAATAATTACTGTAAGGTTAGTTAACACATCCACTGCCGTATGGGTGCGCGCGCGTGTGTGTGTGTGTGTGTGTGTGTGTGTGTGTGGTGAAAACTTTAAAAACCTACTGTCTTAGCAACTTTCAAGCATACAATACAGTCTTATTAACAATAGTCACCATGCTGTACATTAGATGCCCAGAATTTATTCATCTTATACCTGGAAGTTTGTTTTGTACACTCTGATCACCTTTACCCATTCCCTGCCCACTATCTACGCTTTTTATGAGTTTCATTTTTTCAGATTCCACATATGTGGGATTTATACAATATTTGTCTGCATTTGTTTAACTTAGATTTTTAGTAGAAAGTTCAAGACATTTTTTATGTGTTTTTTTAAGAGATGCCAGTTACTAAGTCTAAGAAATTATTACATTCTTCATTTAAATTGGTCCATTTTTCAAAACCTACATCTTTCACAATTTATGACACATTGAGCCTCTTCCCCCTCTCTCTTTCTCTCTCTCTCTGAATGCATTTATCCAATTTGCAATATCTTTTGTTCCCCCTTCATTGCTTGTTAAACTGGTGCCTTTTAGTAGCTTTCCCTGCACTTCCCTGTGTGTAACCCACTGCCAAGCAGATGAAAATGGTATTTGTCACACCAGGGCAGCTTTTCACTGCTGGTAAGTATCAGCTGTCCAACAGCAGGCATGGGGAAGTCATACAAGCAGTTTCTATGAAGAGAAGAAAAGACGGAGAAATGAGAACTAATTAGAGAATGTTTTACCCAGAAGGGCCAGCATGCATTGCCAACTAGGATAAAGAAGAGAGAGGGGGGAACTCCATAAAAGAAAGGGGTTAACCAGGAAGGATGAGGGAGAAAGGGAGATAGCCAGAATAAAATGTTTTAGATCTCTGAAGGTTGCATCATAATTTTATTTGAAGTGACTGGGCAAGGCTGTCTGCTCATAGGAGGTATCTGGAGGCATAATCTATCTCTCTCTCTTTTTTTTTTTTCTCTTGATCTGGTTCTGTTGCTTTTGGAGAGAGTGTGAAGTACATTCCCTGCCTTGGGGGATGGGATTAACTCCAGGAAGCAAGCCTACCTGAGTCACTGACTGGCACACCTTTATCAGAATCTATATAATAAAAGCCTAAGCTACCATTACAGCGGAACAACCAGAACAACCGGTTGCTATGATGCACACTGACCACCAGGGGGCAGATGCTCAGCCAGAAGCCAGGCTCACGGCTAGTGAGCACAACAGTGGTGGCAGGAGCTTCTCCTGCTTCCTCAGCAGCGCTAAGGAGCAGTGAGTCGAGTGGTAAGGAGCAGAGAGCAGGAGGGCGATAAGGAGTGAGGGGTCCCAGACTGCGAGAGGGTGCAGGCCAGGCTGAGGGCCCCCCCACAACCCCAGTGCACGAATTTTGTGCACCAGTCCTCTAGTATTTGTTATAACTGTCTATTTCTTTGTCTATTTGTCATTAAGAAAATAATAACAAGCATCATTGCTTTGTATGTGTGGGTACAGGAAAGACACTGATGGACTGGAAAGCGAAAGGATTCGAGGCCCAGGAGATGGAAGTATCAATGGAGTAAGTATTGGTCGTGATGGGACCCTGGAATAAAGGTACTTCAGATTTCAAAGAGTACAATTGTTTGTGATGACAAATTCTGGGGTATAGCCAGGGCGATGTGAAGCAAGAGTGGGGTAGAGGTAAAAATAAAAATTCAGCAGGTAGAAAATTGTCAAGCCCACGTGTTGAGGTTTGTCCATATAGAATTATGAAAAATAAATAAAGGCAAAAATTCAAACAATATAGAGGTGTAAAGTGAAAAGTCAAAAATTTTCATACCAAATCTTCATCCCTGTCTGACACTATGGAGGTGTTCATTATTAAAAGTATACTTATTTTGGCCTGGCCAGCGTGGCTCATTGTTTGAGTATCAACCTATGAACCAGGAGGTCAGGTTCAATTCCTGGTCAGGGCACATGCCCAGGTTTCAGGCTCAATCCCCAGTAGGGGGTGTGCAGGAGGCAGCCAATCAATGATTCTCTCTCATCATTGATGTTTCTATCTCTCTCTCCCTCTCCCTTCCTCTCTGAATCAATAAGAATATATTATATACATATACATATACATATACATATACATATACATATACATATACATGTACTCATTTTGGTGCTGTTGGAGGTCAGTACAGTGCTTAACCCTTGCAAGGGGCTAGGGTGCTGGGGTACTGGTGATTTATGTTTCTTGATCCAGATGCTAGTTTTATGAAACTTATAAAAATGTATCAAACTTTATACTAACTATTTTTGGCCTATATTACACTTAAATTAAAAAGTTGATTTACTTAAGCTATATTCATTTTAATATATTTTAGACATACAATAAGATATTAAGAATAATGCAACAAACACAAACAACCATATCCACTATCCAGTTTAAGAAATAAAATGTCAGGAAGACCCTGTGCATTATTACCTAGTACATTTCTTCCTCCCACCTTCAGGTTACTACACTCATTTTATAGTTTTTGTTTTGCATAGATGTATGCTCTTACCAAATATATATGTATTCCTAAGCAATTTATATACTTTTTGAGTATTCAAAGGTTTCATTCCATATGTATCCCTCTGCAACTTCTTTTTTTTTAATTTAGGTAAAATTCATATTTGTGATGACAAATTCTGGGGTATAGAATTAACCATTTTAACAGAATAATTCAGTAGTATTTAGTGTTTTCACAATGTTGTTAACAGCCAGATTCTCTAGTTTCAAAACCTTTTCATCATCCCATACTCATTAAGGAATCACTCCTCATTTTTTCTTCCTCCTAACCCCTGGTGAACTCTCATCTGTTTTCATATCTATGGATTTGTCTATTTTGAAGATATCACCTTAAAGAAATTATACAATATGGCATACAAAAAGATCTTTATTGACTGCCTTCTCCTACTTAGCATGAAGTTTTTAAAGTTCATCCAAAGCTGTAGCATGTTTCAGTACTTCATTCATTTTTTATTAAAGCCATCATAGTGGATGTGAAATAGTATCTTATTCTGATTTTAATTTGCATTTCCTTAATAGCCATGATGTTGAAAATCTTTTCATGTGTTTGTTGGGACATTTGTATATCTTCTTTGGAGAAGTGTCTATTCAAGTCCTTTGCTCAGATTTTAATTGGGTCATTTGCCGTTTTATTATTGAGTTGTAATAAAGTGTTGAGGTTTGTCCATATAGAATTATGAAAGTGAACTTTATATATTCTGGGTACTAGACTACTTATCAGATATATGATTTGCAATTACTCATATTCTATGAGTTTTTTAATGCACAGAAGTTTTTAATTTTGATGAAGTCTAGTGTGGTTTTTGTTGTTTTTCTTTTTCTTTGTGTGTGTGTATGTGTGTATTCAGAGTCACATCTAAGAAGACTTTGTCTAACTCACAGTCATAAAGATTTATTCTCATATTTTTCTTAAGAATTTTATGGTTTTAGCTCTTACATTTAGGTATATGGCCCATTTTAATTACTTTTTATATATTATATGAAGAAAGGGTTTAACTTTATTCTATTGTATGTGACTATCCAGTTGTCCCAAGACCATTTGTTGAAAAGGCTATTATTTTACCATTGAATTGTCTTGGCACCATTGTTGAGCATCAATTAACTGCTATTCTGCTAGAGCTACAGTCTTGATTACTGTAGATTTGCATTAAAATTTGAAATCGGGGTTATCCAATTTTTTTTCATATTTTTCTAGATTATTTTGGCTATTGCAGGTCCCTTGAGTTTCCATATGAATTTTAAGATTGGCTTGTCAATATCTGAAAAAACCCAGTTGGAATTTTGATATGAATTGCATTGAATCTAGATATCTATTTGGGAAGTATTGCCATTTTAACAATATGAGTCTTCCTATCCATGAACCTGAAATTTCTTTCTATTTACCGAGATATCTTTCAACAAAATTTTATGGCTTTTAGAGTGTAAGTTTTACACTTCTTTGTTAAATTTATTACTAAGTACTTCATTCTATTTTATGCCATTATAAATGCAATTGTTTACTTAATATCATTTTTAAATTTTTCATTACCAGAGCATAGAAATAAAATTGATTCTTTTAAAAAATATATTTTATTGATTGTTACAGAGAAGAAGGGAGAGGGATAGAGAGTTAGAAACATCGATGAGAGAGAAACATCAATCAGCTACCTCTTGTACAACCCCTACTGGGGATCGAGCCTGCAACCAAGGTACAAGCCTTTGACCGAATTGAACCCGGGACCCTTCAGTCCATCGGCTGATGCTCTATCCACTGAGCCAAACCGGTTAAGGCACAATTGATTCTTATATATTGATTTTGTGTTAAGGTTTAGTTATAGCCCAGAATATATCTGGGTGTATCTTAGTGAATATTCCACTTGCACTTGAGAAGCATAAGCATTCTTCTGTTGTCAGGTGGAATGTTCTATAAATATTAATTACATCAAGTTTGTAATGAAAAAAAGATGAAAAATTGTATGTTATATGTTTTTCATCAGCATCATAATGAAAATAAAGTGGGTTTATTATGACACAATGTAATCTATGTGTTTACAATGTATCTATATGACTATCTGCATCATCAATATATTTATAGTTTTCTACCTATATAAATCAATACAACTGATTTATATTCCTAACATTTTCTCCAATGAAGTCAAGGTCTTTTTCTTCCCGAAATACATATAATTATTGAATTATATGCAATGTAACAGAACATTTTTATAAATAGTTTCCTTGGACTTTCTCAGAGTTACAATATTAATTTCTTAAAGTTACTTATTTCGGGTACACTTATTTAGTATTGGACATCATGGTCTGAGACATGATTATGTAGCTAAGGGGACAGAAGAGTCCAGGGGAATAAAACTACTGAACAGAAGAATCCTGAATTTCAGCAAACTTCATAAATCCAGGCAGGTTCACTTCATCATATGTGATGATTATGCCCTAATATAGCAATGATTTAGATTGACTACAAGAATAGAGTTTAGATGAGATCAGGTTCAACATTATCAATTCATAGATGAGGAATCTGAGACCAAGAGTTACATGGCTCAATTTCCATACATCAGATCCTATTTTCCCTGTCCTTTTGGCAGATTGGAGTAAGTTACATCATTATATTGCTTCTGAGATTGTTTTACCAGTAAGATCTATCCCAGCAGCTACTTAGATTAATGCTTGTGAGTGGCCATGAGCAGGAGAGAGGAATTGCTTTCTGTGCTAAGGGGAAAGGGACAGTACAATAAATAAGCAATCCCAACCTTGACATGTGTTCCATGTGTCTAAGCTCTTTTTCAGCTACTTCTCAACATTCATGTGCTAATTTTCAGATCTTACAATTTTTACTCTTGAACTAAAATTGCCAAATTGTATTTGCCAATTCCTAGGTAGATCACTTTTTGTAAAATTAGCATTCCTTTTGTTTCTGGGTAATTTGTCTTCTAGCTAAGAGATTTACTACATAAATGATTACAACTTGACAATGAACAACAGATATTTCAGACCTGACTTTTCTAGGCAAAGTTATTGACAAAGGTATAAGAACTTCAGGGTTAGCTTGATTTGGTAAAAAAAAAGTAAAAAAAAATACAAGATTGAAATTGTGCAAAGATCAAATGTCTTCCTAAATATATCTTAAGGTTCAAAATAAGGACTCTTTTTTAGATATTTTAAATTTCTTATTATATTCATTCATGATGCCTGTAAGAAATGTCTTTAATTTAGAGAAAACTATCACCAAATATGTGTAGCATTTTTCTTTTCAAATGTCTGAAATGTCAGTTTTATTTCAAGGTGGTTCTTAATTTATCTAAACAGACTTGTCAGCCTGTGCTATTACAGGGGCTCCTGGTAATATAGGTAGGATGACAGTGTTAGTATGTCTTCCCATTATTGCAGAAACTCCATTTTTTAAAGTGCCTTTAGTATGATTCTGGGAATTCACTGTCGGTTAACAGTGAGGCTCCCACCATTTAGAATTCTTTTCTCCTAATGAAAGGAGGCTGAACCCTTGAACTCTGTCAGGGACTTAGGCATGTTCCCTGGGCCTGATTTTTATCCTCAGAAAATGGAGGTCAATACATGTCAAGAATAAAGGAAGGGTCAGATTAGAGTACTTAAAGACTTTGCACATGTCCGGATGATGTTAATGTGTTGACCATAGTGTCTGGGACCTGTTAGGCCCTTGGTGAGTGAGTGAACGAACAAATGAATGAGTAAATAGTGAGTAAAAATGACAGCAAATATTCAGGGAAGCAATTCATTATATGCAAGGTAAAATGTCTTACTTTCAATGTGTTTGCCTGGGCTAAACAGAGACTTATAAAAATGTAATATTTCTCCAATGTGCTCCTTTTCAAAAGGACTAAGGCAGTATAATTTGGTAATGCATTTTCATTAAAAATGACTATTAGAGATGCTAATTTAGGATAATAAGGATTTTATCATTCTTTATAAATCCTGGCATTGGTTATGACCACCTTACCTGATAATATACCTATGCACCTTCTAGCCACTTTGAACCTTCATTTACATAGTTTTGATAAACCTGTGAAACAACATACTAGTAAAAGGGAAAAATTATGTCTGTGTTCTAGCTTTGTAATTACAACCATAGTGAGTTTACAAGCTCAGGTGTACCTAACATAAAGCTCTCTTTATAGTCTCTTACTCAGTTTCTGGCTCTGAGCTTCCTTTCTATTAGATTGCAGAAAAGGGGAAGACAACTTCAGATCTATGCTGGGCTCCTTCCCATACACACTTGGTTCCTGGGGTTGTACTGAGTTTCTTGGAACTAACTTAGGACTCAGATCTCCCAAGATGTCTCTCATCTGTTCCTACGGCCTCATCAGGTCCAGATGGCATCCTGGCTCATGCGTGGAGCACAGATATTTTTTGGTAAGGCTGCTGCGAGTCCCATTTTTTGAGATGTGTTCCCTGCTTCTTTTCCCCTCGGGGGTCTTTCTCTGTGGGATTTAGCCACCATCCTGGTGGCCTTCTTGAGATGTATTTCTCTCCCATCCCAGCCTCCTCTATACAATCCTTCACTCCTCCTGCCACTCCTTCACCTCCAGGAAGATATCTATCTAACTGTCTAACAGGGGAAGAGCCTTCTTTATATTTTCCCCCCAAGACACCCAGTCTGTGACTGTTAGTGAAACAAATGTAAGAAAGGCTTATAAGGGGCATTAATGCTCTGCTCTGCCACTTATTTTCCTTATGACAACTGACTCCATGCTTCAAAGAAAGGAAGGGAAAGAGAAACTGACAAAGAAGGGGGGGAGGAACCCAATGAAACATAAAACAAAATGAAAAAATATCCACAAATAAATATCTCAAAATAACAACACAATCAGATTGAGAGCACAGGTGTGAATAGAGGCAAATGTTATCAAGTATTTTCTATGTTCCAGGCACTCTGCTTGATTCCTTTGGATGTATTACCTCATTTCATCATCATAAGACTGTGAATGGATGTGCTTATCTCCTTTTTACAGCCAGGAAACTGAGGGTTAGAGATTAAATAACCTGCTCAATATTAAATTTGAAGTCAGGTCATTAAATTTCTAAATTCCATACTTTTCTCTATTTATTTTGTTCCACTTCACAGCCCTACCAAAAGAATAGTCATTAAAAGCTAGGGAACAAATCAGAAATATGGAAAGTAGCTATTTAAAAAATTACATTAGGCCAGTTAAAATCTATATGGGGACATTTGGACTGATAACTAGGATCTAAAAATTATGATCTAGATAACATGGACCTCACTTTTCCCAGAAAACACAACACAAAGTTACTCAACCCAAATGTTCCTCACTGGTGGTGCATTACATTGGGATATGACTACTCAGTAATAAAAGGGAATGAATTTCGGATGCATCAACAACATGGATGAAATGCAAATGCCCAATGATAAGTGCAGAGAGCCATACTTACAAAGCATAGTGTATGATTCCATTTACTAGTATATGACACTCTGGAAAAGACAAATTATAGAGATTGTTTTATATTTTGAAACACATGACTGTATGTGTTTGTCAAAGATTGTCAAAGATTATACACTAAATGGGTGAATAATACTGTGTATAAATTATACCTTAATTTTTTAAATGGGGAAAAACTCAAATTTGTTTAGAATTAGCTTCTTTATTAACCTAATTGGAAACACACTAACTTACGTTTTTTAGGCAAATGTAAAAAAAAAATGAATTCAGTTCCTTAATAACTTCCTTTTAATATTATATATAACCTACAGGGGCCCTAAGGGACCCCAAATACTATTTACCTTAATTAAGTAACCATTCTGAAATTAAGATGCTCTTTACAACCGGCAGTAAGATAACATTGCCAGTTGCATGTAGATCAATAAGTTTTGATGTAGTTATTATCTGCAAATATGTTAAATATAAAAAACTAACCATTGAGTAATTAATATTGGACTTTAATTAAACTTAGGTTTGTTGATTGTTGCTTCAAGTGCTTTCACGTTATTTTGCACACAGAGGATTGACTGACACCTGGCAGGCAATTCAATTTAAGGCAGAAGAAATTGCCAAGAACTGCATAGACAAGATACTTCAGCTTAAGTATTTGAAGAAACATGACTCAAGCACTGAATATTCCACCTTTGACAAGACAGTATAAGCCTTTGACTCTCCTTTGCTGCCATGAAGAAGTCTCTGGACCGCCCTCATTTCTGGGCTTTTTGTCTGGCAATTGGGTCATGAATGAGAGGAAGAAGGCCAGCATGGCTAGTTCACACTGGGAAAGGCAGAGGCTTATTACGGAAAACAGAACACAATTCAGAAAGCAGGAGGGAAGAGAAGAGAAAGGAGAACAGCCAGTAGCGGATGGGCTTTCGGCAGAGTTTCAGGAGCTGTTTTTGTTGTTTTTCTGTTTGGTGGGGAGCGGAGCGGTTGGAATGACTGAGCTAGATGGAGAAAAAAAGTATTTGAATGTGTTTTTCTATGTGATATAAGTAAATGTCTCTCCTGACATTTTTAAAAGATTGCACTAAAGATTTAAATTGCTTTTGGATTATTCCTGGACATTAAGATTGGTTTTTTCCCTTGAAGGTGACACCATGCCAAGATGGGCCGCGAAGAAGCTCAACATTCATGAGTAACATATCTGTCAAAAGCTTCAGCCTGACTTTCAAGAAAAGCTGTTTAACTCCCAGTGATGTGTAATTTAATGAAGGAAAAATATGAAACTATTAGTTTAACCAAATAGGAAATTCAGAAGAAATGCTAACATTTTTCAATATCCCTCCGAATTATACTGTCAGTCTTCAAGAGCTAAAGAAAGCAAAACGATGAGCAAGGGTTATAAGAAACAGCTGTCACCACGATGCCAGGCAGATCTGTCAGGGGAGAAAGTGAATCCAAAGATTCTTTAAAGAACATATACAACAGATCTTCGACTCAACCTTTGCTTGTTACACTGAAGAAGAAAAGTAGTCTAAAAGTATATGGATATATGGACGCTATTGTCAGTTATTAAAAGTGAATACTTGCACAATTAATTTGTGGGGCTTTTTCCTCCTGAAAAGCTACGATTAAATCTATGATGCCTCATACACTTATGGCATCTTAGAATCATGTTCTAAATATTCCAAAAGTAATTTTTTCAGTTACCGAATTTTTCTTCCAAGAGATTCATGAAGATGTTTGACTAGTGTATTTCTTTGGTCCCACCCCTTTTTTCCAATATTGTTCTCATGACCTTCAAATATCCTGGGCTGTTCTGATTTTGTATTTGACTAGGACCCCGTATATGACACAACACACACACACACACACACACACACACAATTTCTTTCAATCATTTACCCTAGTTTCATGTGTTTTACTGGATATGGGGATGGGGAGGGGTAAGGGAGCTGATAGTGAAGAAAGAGACGTAGGAGAAAGAGGAAGGGCAAAAAAAAAAAATGCTGACAGGTATGCCCTGCTTTCCCCCAGAGTATGGTCCCTAACACCTGCCCTCAATCACAGCATGTGTGAGACAGGAGGGTTTGCAATGAAGTAGCAATGCTGGTTGGTTCTTTCCTTTCAGTTCCTACCCACAGGGTTCGGCAGGCCTTGCTGCCTGCAGTCTGGGGTCCTGCTTTCTCCTTTATCTCTATGGTTTGTGAAGGATCCACCATTGATCACAGAGCAAGACCTCCTCTGAAATGTGTGGATATCTGTCCCCTGCTCCAGTGTCTGCTGACATGTCAACTGTCAGAGTAGGGGTGTGGTAAGATATGAGCTTTTTTCACTCTGCCCGACAGCGCCTTGAAAAATCCTCTCTCACACGAAGACTGTCTCCAAGTTGCAAGTAGACTTGGTTTATAGGTGCCTCTGACATGCTCCTTGCACTCTTGCTGATCAGACTCATTTATATTTGAAGGGAGCAATCATGATTAAAATAGCTCTATAATTTAAACAATTTATCACTTTTCCTGAACTCTGGTCTCTGTCTCCTTGAATATTAATAGTTAAGCAGTGTTTAATTACTTGTAAATAAACAGAGTTTAATTACTTCAATGCAGGAAAATCAAGACTAAAGCAAGGACTCAAAAACCTAACTTCGTAGGTAAGGCAAGCACCGTGTGTTCTACTTGGTATCAATGATAACGAAAGAGACCAAAGACTGACCGTGACCTTGAATGGGAGGACTCCATCATTCCTTTATCATTTACTCATTGAGTGGCTGTGCCAGGCATTGTTCTGGGTGGTGGGTTTACAACTGGTGCCGAGCAACTGAGTCTTGGTTCAAATGCTGCCTGTGTTCTGATGTAGGAACAATGTACGGCCACAGTCAGACAGTGCTTTATTCAGAGCTTGCTTCCCTCTGAACTTCTCTGAGCTCATCTCTGGAGGAATTTCATTCATTATCTTCTCTCAGCTGCTCATTATTTTTCTTTATAAATGAATTGGCTAAGTGACATGCATTACAGATACATAATATTTCTACACACCCCGAACCTTACTTCTGGTAAACATAAGCATTTGCCTTGAACAGAGGAAGTCACAATAGTAAGCTGAAGTTGTTATAGCAACAGTGAGAACACTTTGATATTCAGGAATCATGCTTTTTTCAAGAGTAAATGATACAATTAATGCTTGATACTCTATTGTTTACAGACTTTCTTGTGACTCATAGCTCTTCACATGTCAATCTCAAGCAGATGGAAGAGAGATTCTATAGAGGCTTAAACAATAATTCAAATATTCGTAGACAGAGCTGCTTTAAAAAATCTTGACAGGCTATTACACATGATAGATTTACACATCCTTTTCATTGTAGTAAAACTTCAAAAATTGCACCTTAAAAAACAAAACTTCTCTAATTTCTTCAGAGGACAGCTAAAATGTGTTCATCTAGCCAAGAATTTCCACACATACCCAAGAAGACGGCAGAATAGTAGATGAACAGAGTCCACACGGACAATGAATCTAAGTGGACTGGATTTGAGTCCTCCTGCCTCTGCTGCTTACAGCTGGATAACCTTAGGCAAATACTTCTCACACTGCCTCAGTCTTCCCATCTGTAAAATGGAGATAGTAAAGTACCTACTTCATGGAGTTGTTGTGAGGATTAAAGTAGTGCGTGTACATTGTGGAAAGGGTTTTGCCCAGAGAAAGCATTACACAAATGCTTATTTTTATATCTGGTTCAGGTATTTGAATTTGAGCAATATTTAGTTTCAGCAAGATGAGGATATTAGTTACTCATTATTTTCTTAAACTTCTCTATGGGACAAAGAAATTAAATATGTGAGAATATCTATTTTGTATAGATTTTCTACCCTGAACATGGTCAAAATTTTATAGTGCCTCCAGTGTTCTTATCCGTTCTTGCATTATGGGAGGAGCAAGGCCTTTAGAGTCAGGCAAACCTGGTTGAAAGCTAAGCTCTGCCACAGACAGTGGCTTAACCACTTCTATTACCTAAAAATTGGGACAATGATACCTCCTAAGGTTGCTGTGAGACTAAATGGGATGTTTGTACTTAGCACGTTCTAAAGAACAACAGATGCTTGTTCCCATCTGTGTGAATAGTCTTACACCACTCCTTGAGCAAAAGTGGCCAAACTTCTAACCCACGTAAGCCTGCTTGCTCCTCACACCCCCCCCCCACCCTTGAAAAACTCACAAATTACTATAAACACATGGGTAATTCAAGCAGATGTCAGACATTTAATAGGATAACCTACAGCCTATACAATCAATTGGTATGAAAAGCTCTCTTCAAATAGAGACGAGTTCAGCTTGGTCAATCAAGCACTTGCTTCAGTAAAGAAGTTGGAAGGAAATTTCAGTGGGAATAAGCAAGAGCTAAAGAGCCAAGGTTTGAGGTAGTCAGGCCCACAGATATTCTACACCAGGAGGAAGCAGAACCTATCAGCTGGCACACACTGTGAGATAGGGAGAGAATTAAGGGAAGGGAGGGTGAGTTGTTTGGGCTGGCAGTACAAGGGCCAGGAAAAACGAAGCCCAAAGAGCCAAATCATCCTGGCAGAGGCTCTAGCAACTCCTGCTGCTGAGGGGGTCCCTAGAGCCCTTGTGGATGTGAACTCCCAGCCAGTTCATCTCCCCCAGGCTGATCTTCCACACTTCCTGCTCTTCCCATGAGGCTATGGGTTTTATCTTCCTGTGGGTTTCCAAGAAGGCCTGCCCCCGAGGATGGAGCTTCATTTCTACTTCCACTCTTAGGATAAACTCTTATTCCACTTGGCTCTCTTAAGTCCCTGTTCCTCTCTCCTCCCGAATTAATATTGTACCAAGAAAAAGCATGTGTCTGAGACCAAGGGAAAGTGTGGAGCCCCATGTTGCCTGTGGAATTGGCCTCTTTAATTTCAGGTCACAGCGTGGCTAGTTTTTTTTTTTTTAAATAAAGTCCAGTAGAAATTGGCTTTCTAAGCTGGAGTTTTGGATGTCAGACACCTATAGTTGCTAACTCACTGTCCTTACAACCTTTAATTTTTGTGCCCTTAGATAGGAGCCAGTGTATAGAGAGGTTAATAGCATGGCTCTGGCATCAGATTACTTGGGTTTAATTTCTGCCTCTACCACTTACCAAATTGGGCAACATTCTTATCTTTCTGTTCCTCAGTTTCATTATTATTATTATTATTATTATTATTATTATTATTAAACTAGTAACTAGAGGCCCAGTGCATGAAATTTGTGCACTCAGGGGGTAGGCGGGAGAGTAACTCAGGCTAACCTGTGTCCTCTCACAGTCCAGGAGCCCTCCAGGGTTGTCTGACTGACTTAGCCCTGCCCAGCTTCTGCCTGAGCCCGGCTTCTGGCTGAGCTGTGCTCCCCCTGTGGGAGCGCACTGACCACCAGGAAGCAGCTCCTGCGTTGAGCGTCTGCCCCCTGGTGGTCAGTGCGCATCATAGCAACTGGCTGTTCCGCAGTTCGGTCAACTTGCATATTACCCTTTTATTATATAGGATATTATTATTATTCATGCTTAAAGATTATCGCTAGATATAGTCTCAATCTTCTACCAAAACACTCATGTGTTGCATTGTTTGCTTATTTATATTTCTCTTATTAAACCCACAGGTCCTTGAAACCAAATGGGAAATACTTTTTATTTCCATTACTTAGCATATAGTGGGTGCTCACTAAATTATATTTTCCTTTTCTTAAACAATCTTCTTGTAAAACTTTCATTCTGATAAATTTTGTTCTCTGAATCGTATGGAGATTTCTCAATCTCTCTTTAATTCTTCTTCCACATATGGACATAAACTTGTAGTGCATATTGTGCTTACTTTAATATTCCTTTATTTTATTAACTGGTCTGTTATTTAGTTAGCTTCAGTTCAACAACTTTCAGGCTCTTTAAAGCCCACCTTTGCTTTGTATGCCCCTTTCTCCTGACATACTTTTTGCCTTATTTTTACTCTACAGTAATTATTGTGCTTATAATTCTGAATGTCTTTCTGCCTAGGTCTATCTGCTTCTACAATTTAGCAAGGTCATTTTTGAATTCCAATCCCATCTGTTAAGGAGTACACTTTCTCACCGGATGACTACATCAGCTAAATCAATGAGTTTCCTATTTCTTTAAACAAGTCATTAATGACAGTTAAAACACAATTTCTACTTTCTTTCCAAAGCTATAAGACCATGAGTAGATATGCGAGGAGCCAAGTTTAATGAGAGTACAATTGTTTGGCAGAAGATATTTTTAGGTAAGAAAAACTTTTGACTGTGTGAGAACAAATGGTTCAATAAATCTTTGTTTAATTGCACAGTGCCCTATAACCCAACATTTCAGTTTATTAAATCAAGAGTTAGCCTCATGAAATTTTTAGTTGTTTAAAATCTACCGGAGCCTGCCCCCACATCTGAATTTACTCTGTAGATACAGAGTGTCTTATGTGTTGGTGTAACTTAAAATTTGACAAACCGGCAAGTAAGAATATATCCTAATTCTAGTGCAGTTTGGATGAGCAGCTCTTGTAGGCTGGGTAAGAACAGTTTATATAGATTTTCAGCAATAATTGGTAGAGTCTCATTTTAATTAGGTGGCACTCTGATGCTAAGATATGTTACTCTAAAGAAAAAGATGAACCAAAAGATCCAAATCTAATTGTTTCATCTGATGAAAGTAATAAATCTAAACAACATTTGCAGATGAAAGGAAATCATTCTTGTGTTTGGTCTTGGAAAAATACATCCTTATTGTGAGTCCAAGATAGCTTCTTGAGTGAAGTTGTGCTCCAAAACACTTTGCTATGCTTAAAAAGGCGTTCACCTTTCTGGGTGTTTACCCAGGCAGTTCATGCCACCTTGTAGGTCACAGAGAGTGACCTGAGCTCTTCACCAATGGGGACAAAAGTTTCTGTCAAGTCCTCAGAAGAATGCCACTTCAGCCAGAGACCTACAGCAGCTTGTTTATATGATCATCTCCTGGAACTTTAGAAAAAATCATGACAAAGGTAAAGATGTACAGTCATAGTTACAATTTAGGCTGAATTTTAGTGGATTAATTTGCTTCATTGAAGAACATCTTTAATGGAGATATGAAGACTTTTGTAAGCAAAGACAGAAGAATTCTCCTGGGGCTTTCAGCCCAATGTTTTGTTTTGCCCAATTGGGGCTTTTCCTTGAGGTTGTAAATTCCAGCTTTTGAATGTCAGATCCCTCCTCTGTTGAGCTTTAGGCATTTCTGGAATTACTCAGCAAAGGGACTTTGACAATTCCCTGCTCTGTCCTTAGGTCATAGAGCTGATTTACGGCTGGAGGAGGTTCTCTAAACACTAGATGGAATTGGTGAAATGGTATCCATTTATTAAAGTGGATTGCCGAGTTCCTCCTGCTGATCAGTGGGAATTGTCTTAAAAAAAAAAAAAATTAGCCTGGGATGTATTGGCTTATTGCTATGTTGTGAGTTTTATCACAGGAAAATGAAAGTCACCCATATAGAAATTGTTTAAGGGTAGATTCTGAAGAGTATACTGATGGTGGTATTTTAAATCTGCTATTTCAGGTTGCTGGCAAAAAAAACAGTTTTAAAAATGGCTGCTCTTACTAATGTAAACTCATAAATAAACAATATTTCTTCAACTAATATTTATTTATTTATTTATTTATTTATTTATTTATTTATTTTTTTTGTTAATCCTCATCTGATGATTTCTAGAGAGAGTGGAAGGGAGGGGGAAAGACAGGGAGAAACATGGATGTGAGAAAGACATGGATTGGTTGCCTGCTGCACTCGCCCTGACCAGGGCCAGGGATTGAGCCTGTAACCGAGGTATGTGCCCTTGCCTGGAATCGAACCTGGAACCCTCAGTCCAGGGCCCACACTCTATTCACTGAGCCAAACCAGCTAGGACCCAACATTTAAAAAAAAAAAAAATTTAGTTGAATTGAGAGAGAGAGAAACAAATCGATTTGACTTGTTATTCCACTTATTCATTGGTTGCTTCTTGTATGTGCCCTGACTGTAGATCGAACCCACAACCTTGGCATATCAGAATGAGGCTCTAACAAACTGAGCTATCTGGTCAGGGCCCAACCAATATTTATTGAGTGTCCTTTTTGTTCAGGTACATCTCTAGGTACTGTGGACAGAGCAGAGAATAAGGCAGACAAACTCTGCCTTTTGTAACTTACTGGGGGCAGACAACAAATAATCCTATCTAATAAAAGAGTAATATGCAAATTGACCATCACTCCAACACACAAGATGGCTGCCCCCATGTGGACACAAGATGGCTGCCACAAGATGGCCAGCAGGGGAGAGCAGTTGGGAGGGACCAGGTCTGCAAGGGAAGGCAGTTGTGGGCAATCAGGCCAGCAGGGGAGGGCAGTTGGGAGGGACCAGGCCTGCAAGGGAGGGCAGTTGGGGGCAATCAAGCCTACAGGGGAGGGAAGTTAGGGGTGATCAGACCAGCAGAGGAGGGAAGTTGGGGGTGACCGGGCCTGCAGGGAAGGGCAGTTGGGGGAGGACCAGACCTGCAGGGGAGGGAAGTTAGGGGCAAACAGGCTGGCAGGGGAGCAGTTAGGCATCAATAAGGCTGGCAGGGGAGTGGTTAGGGTGTGATCAGGCTGGCAGGCAGAATCGGTTAGGGGCAATCAGGAAGGCAGGCAGGCAAGCAGTTGGGAGTCAGCAGCCCTAGATCGGGCCTAAACGGGCAGTTGGACATCCCTTGAGGGGTCCCAGATTGGAGAGGGGCTGAGGGACACACACCTCCCATGCATGAATTTTGTGCACTGGGCCTCTAGTAACAAATAAACATATAACAAAAAGTCAGATAATGTTTGCGGCTATGAGAAAAATACAGCACAGGAGGAGTATAGACAATTGGGAGTCATAGTCATTCTAAGAATGTATAAGTTTTCTACTGCTGCTTTAAGAAATTACTACAAATTTAGTGAATCAAAATAACATATATTGATTATATCGCAGCTCTGTAGATTAGAAGTCCTATATTCTTAAAATCAAGGCGTCACAGGCTCTAGGGGAGAATCCTTTTCCTTGCCTTTTCCAGATTCCAGAGGTTTCTTATTTTTTCCTGGGCTTATAGTTCCTTCCCTTCATCCATCTTCAAAGACAGCAACATCACATCTCTCTGACCCTTCATTTGTTGTCACATCTCTTTCTGAACACAGCCAGGAAAGGTCTTCCTGTTTTAAGAGCTCATGTGACTGGATTGAGCCCACCCAGATAATCCAGAACAATCTCTTCATTGTAAAGTCAGTTAATTAGCAAACCTAATGCCATCTGCCTAGTTCCACAGGCCCTACCATAATCTGAGCACTTTCTTACTTCTGGCAGAATAAGATGATCCAGGCCCATTTTGTATTTTCCTGGCTTCAGCCCAAGATTCTATCAGCCATTTCTTCAAGGATTCCTGGTTCCTTTTAGTGGAAAATTGGTAAGTAGTGGCTAGGTATGCTTATTGTTTTTGAGATCTGTATATGTTTTTAAAGGTAGAGTCTGAAGGTGTGAATAAAAAAAAGGGACTCAAGGATGAGTCCAAGGTTTCTGGCCTGAGCTAATGGGAGGATGGAGTTACCAAAAACTGAGATGGGAAGACTGAGGTGGAGTAAGTTTGGAGGGAGAATCTAGAATTCAGTTTGGCCATGTGAAGCTGAGATGCATATTAGACGTTCTAGTGGAGATGCAGGTAGGCAGTTAGATGTCTGGGTCTCTAGTTCTGGAGAGAATCCAGAGCTGGGGATAAAACTTGGGAGCTGTCAGTGTATAGATGGTATTTTCAATTCATGAGAAAGGATAAATCCTCAAAGGAATGAGTGTAAATAGTGAAGTAGCCAAGGGCTGCCTCCTGGAGCACACCAGCATAGGAGGTCAGGGAGAAGAGGAACAAATAACAAAGGAGACTCGGAAGGAAAACCCTGAGGTAGATGGAAAAGCAGATGAAGGTGTGTTCCGGAAGGCAAGCAGAAAAGAAAAATGTATCAAGGAGGAGAGAGGTGATCAACATGTCAAATGCTGCTGCTAAGTCGAATAAGGTGAGGACTGAGAATTGACCGTTACTGGGAGGCGGAGGCAGTTGTCCTGATTGGAGTGAGTTTCAGAGAGAATAGGGAATGGGGAATTAAACAGCACAGTGTAGACAAGTTATTGTAAGGGGCCTACTGCAAATGGGAGCTGAGGAATGGGGTAGTAACTTCTGGAGAATTGAGGTCACAAGAAGGTTTTTCTTTTTAAATAAAATGGAAGAAATAGTAGCCTGTTTGTATGCTGATGGAAGTGATGTATTGAGTAGGGAGTGGAAAAACTGATAAGTGGCAGCAGGTGAGATGGGTAGAATCTGTTCCCTTGACATTCCAGCTTCTGGATGCTACCCATGTTCTGGCTCCTTTCTTCCATTTTTAAAACCAACAACAGGTAAGTCTTCTTCACATCTCTCTGGCACTTCTCGTAGATTTGCACTCGGGAGAAAGGTTCTAATTGTAAAAATCCATTTGATTAGGTTGGGCCCACCCAGATAATCTCCCCTTCTCTAGGTTCTTAACCTTGATCACATATGCAAAATCCCTTTTGTCATGTAAAGTAACATATTCACAGGTTCTGAAGATTAGAACTTGGCCATCTCTCTAGGGTCATTATTCTACCAAGCACAATACCCCAGAGGTACCAAATACTTGAAAAAGATGTTTATTTGTGTGTGTGTTGTGTGTGTGTGTGTGTGTGTGTGTGTGTTTTTAGCTGGTTTTGATTGCTTTAACCTCCTTAGCTCACTTTATAATTATGTAGACTGGGGTAAACTTCTTGTGAGTCCTCATGAATTCTAGCTGATGGGGCTTAATTCTATGTGCACCTGTATGTGGGCCTCATGGATGTCATTTAACTGATGTTAATTAGCTCAGCATTCACTCAGCTATCAGTGGAAGAGAAGTCAGATACTAGTCCCAGATTTAAATCCCACTCTTCTCCTGCAAATAATAGTTTCCAGGTTTCCTTGCATCTGGCTTGTCATTAAATCACATAGTAGAGGCCTGGTGAGACATTGCACAGCAGGAAGAAGGAAGCAGCCATGGTAGATCTCCCTTTCTCTTCCTGCCTCCTGGGGTGGTTTTTCGAAGTCTACAGTCCCAGCAGCTTTGGCTGGAGGCCTGGCTTCTGGCTTCTAGTCCCACCACCCCCTCTCTAGGGAGGCTTGTGGCTTCCTGCTATTGCTAATCTCTGGGGTGCCTCCATTCCCTTCTTGGCTTCTTAGTTTTCCTTCACTGTATAATCCATTCTCAATATTAAATTTCCTATATTTGAAATATCCACAGTAGGTTCTATTTTCCAGACTCAACTTTCACCGATAGAATGGAAACCAAAACTGCTAATTTCAATCTTGACTTCATACATACAATCTTCCTTACCAATCTGAAAGGGACTCTTTTACTTAAAACATAGAAAGTTGGACAGAAAATCTATTCCAGTTGCTTAGAGGTATATTTAAGAAATTTAGCACTCTCAAGGCATTTCAGACATGAAATATGTGGCTTGATGTTTACTTACTGAGACTGATGTCACAGGGTGAGTTCTTCTGGTAGCCGAGAAAGGAATTTCAGGAAGCTGCTCTGGGAACTGCTGGGGATTAGATTTCTGAATGATGAGCCTGGAGGTGTTGGTGTCGCAGAGGACAGGGCCATGCCCCACTGCCATGACAATCAAGGACGCTCAATCATGGCTTTGAGGCACAAAGGACAGGGTAAAGAGAATTCCATATGTCTACGAAGTGGTTTCCTCTATTGAAGGAGACGGAAAACTAGGGCAAGAATGCAATTTGGGCTGCTGGGTGGCTGGCTACAACTCATTTCTTTAAAAACAAACAAAAACAATAACACAGACACACAGTGGAAAAGGGATAAAGGGAAGCCTGCGCTCCCCTGAATAGTGAGGCTATTAACAAGAAAAAAGGATTAAAAATAATTTGCATACATGATTATTAGGACGGAAAAGGATGACTCTAACTGCAGTTCTTGACACAACTTTGTGGCTTTCTGTGGCTGAGATAATGTACATAAAGCAGAGACCCCACCATCTGACTAATTAACTTGGCAGCAGGGAGGGAATGGATGAAAGGATAATTAATAGGTCAGAGACCCAATGCTGTGTTATGATTATTTGAATAATATTATGATAATTTGAATAATGCACAAGAGTTTGTGAAAATTGGTTGCTGGCTAGGACTCCAGCTGACAAAACATTTGAATCATGCTCATTTATACCTCCTGGGTAGCTTTCCTTCCTTCCTGAAAGTACTGAGCATATGTTTGAATATAGGGGGTATAGTTGTGGGGCAGAAAGAAATGGGTGGGAAATGACTGTAAAAAAAATACAGTTTTAAGTTTCCGTGGCAGAATTGTACAGTTGTAAGTGTCCACAGCAGAATTCTTCCATTTCTGTTCACATTGATGTGACCTTAGCTGGCAAGCCCAGTTGCAGGCAGAGATAATAGACATTTTAGCTTTGACTTTGCAGCAACGGCTCAGTGAAATGAAAAACTTACTGCCTCTCTCCTGATTTAAAAAAAGAATTACTTAATTAGATCAGGTCCATGGTTGATGGATTTCCATCTTTATTTAGAAAAACAAAACTAAAGAATCAATTTTATTTTAAAGAAGTAGGGGTTTGAAACCAAGACATTTATTTAGAATTTTTTAAACACACTGAATGTTGAGAAGGACCTACACAAAAATTTGTTTTGAAAGTCTTGTAGATTCTGAACTGATGTAGCAGTATTTATAATATTCTTACACTTGACATTTGTGTGGGCCCATGTCATTTATCATTACAGTGGCTTCCCTCCTCCCCCGCCTCCCCCTTTTGTTCCTTTTACTGAGAAGATGGACTTCACTGTCAACATCCAAGCTGCAATCTAGAACACAGCCTGAGGGTGTTTAGTACAACTAATAAAAAGGCCAACCCGTTTTCTGCTGCATGAGTTTATTTCCTGCAGGAGTTCTGTGTGTTTTATTACTCACATGAAAAGAGTAGCTTCCTTCCACCGTCTCATTAATCCAGGTGCTCATTTGAGGGCAATTTTGCCTTGACAGGGGACATTTGGCAATGTCTGGAGATAGTTTTGATTGTCAGGATTTGGGGAAGCTACTGTATCTAGAGAGTAGAGACTAGGGATTCTGCTAAACATCCTGCAATGCACAAAACGGCCCCCACAGCAAGGCATTATCCTACCCCAAGTGCCAATAATGGTGAGGTGGATAAATTACATTAATCCAAGTGTGGTCATTGTGAATGCCAGGGTGGAAATGACACCGCCTTGTTTAAGATTCTCCTTGAAGTTATGTAAGCCTTTGTTCTCCACTTCTAAGATTATGTGTCTAAAGACAGAGAGATGGAGCACTCCGTTGCATATGACTCAATGACTAACTTTTTATGCTCTCATTTTAGATATATATGTTATATGGCTAAAACTTGGTTATTAAAAATTAACATTAATGAATGAATAAGTGCAAGTAGTTCTCATTTCCAAGAAGTCGTATATGAACCTAGGTCAAACATGAAACTAGGAGATAGAAAGAGTATGTATTTCTGAAGGGCTGTTCCGACAAGCAGTGGCCTTAGGGGAGCTCTAAGTGTATTGGTGAACTTTTCCTGCACCCTGATGTGATAGAGCTGTGGGTACCAAGGAAGCTGAGCAAGACTTCAGAACAAAGCTGGGCTCTGTATCTCTGGAGGATACAATCTAGATGCCCACCTCCTCAGGGCTGCTGTCTCATTTATTCTCACCAGCTATTTTAAAGACTTTTCATTAAAGGTTTAGTTGAGAATGTGCCACATATTAACTATTTTGTCTGGTAGGTGAATTAAAGGGACAGCTTTATTCCTGAAATAGAACCACAAGGTTCTATTTTCTTTGCTATCAATGCTATCCCCTAAGAACAAGGACTGCAGTTCTTAGGGGATAGCATTGATAGCAAAGAAAATCCTATTTGGTGTTTAAGAATGCTTGTCATAAAATCTGATTAAGAATTTGATTTGTATTTTGAAAGTAGTGATCAGGCTTTCAACTAGTTTAGAATTTCAGTTTTCCAGTTTAAGTATTCTTTCCTTTATTTCACTTCCTAAACAAAACACTATTAATGTTTAAGTTGTCAAGCAACCCATAAAAGCAGCTGTATCCAAATAGAAAATACAGAAACTGGGAAAAGTATCATTGTTATGTAGTTAAAGACTTGATATAGGACAAGAAATTATACACATTTTATAATTAAAATGTAATTTTTGAACTATAAACCTATGTAACTTGAGTTACAAATGTATGTAGTTATATAGGTATCTTTGAGAAACAACAGGAATCAGTTGGATGCAGAAATTTCATCAATTACATGAAGTGAGGATGTGGTGAAAAGACATAATAATATCTATCCCTATGTTCATTGCAGCATTATTTACAATAGCCAAAGCATGGAAGCAAACCAAGTATGCATCAATAGACGAGTGGATAAAGAAGATGTTATACAAATATGCAATGGAATATTACGCCGGCCATTAAAAAAAGAATGAATTCCTACCATTTGCGACAGCATAGATGAACCTAGACAGTATTATGCTAAGTGAAATAAGTCAGACAGAGAAAGATAAATACCATATGATTTCATTTATATGTGGAATTTAAAGAACAAAATAAATGAACGAACAAAACAGAAACAGACTCATAGATACAGAGAACAAACTGAGGGTTGCCGGATAGGAGGGGGTGAAGGTTTAAGAAGTACAACTATAGCATTGGGATTATAGTCAATAATATTGTAATAACTATGTATGGTGCCAATGAGTACTGGAATTATAAGAGGGATCACTTCGTAAATTGTATAATTTTCTACCACTATTTTATACACCTGAAATTGATATGTAAAATAGTAGTGAATGTCAACTGTAACTAAAAAAATAAAATTAAAAAATAATGTGGAATAATACAGTCACCTGTCCTTTCTTTAACTTATGAAGCCTTGTATTTTAAATGCACGTTCCTTGCCGGAAACCAATTACTGTTTCACTAATAGATGTGGACAGGAAGCCAGGAAGGCTGTCAACAACATTAATTGCTCTAACCACTCACCCTTTAGTTGAGACATTGTTAGCTGAAGCAGCCTCCACCTCTGTTTATCTTGTGTATATTTCTGTTATTTCCTGCCTAAGGTGTTTTCCCCATAGCCGCAATAAAAGGGATGGCAGGGCCAGAGCAGTGAGTAGTTCTCCCACTAGTGTTGGACTACCGCCTGGCCCCCCATATCACCAAATTAAATTTCTTCAAGTCTCTTTTCATTTGTGTGCGGCCCTTCTCCAGAACTCGAACCCTGAACTGGAACCCTGGACCACTCGGGACGTGGAAAGGGGATCCAACAGTTCCTCACATTTGAGTCCTTAACATAAAGAAAGTTTAATAAAATCTTCCTGTAATAAAACAATGGAGACATCATTTTTTTAACTGTTGTTTTTTGCTGTTGGCAGAGGGTTTAGACATAAGTAATAAAGGTACACCCACTGACATTCATCAACACAGTAGGAGATGAAGTATGTGGTATTATACTTTAAATTTTGATTAAATAATAAACCATATTTAAATAATAGGCATATATACACATTATGATGGTAAGATCTGAAGAAACAGTTGTGATGCTTAGTTCAGGTAGATAAATTTGGTAGAATATTGGTACATAAAAACACAGTATATTTCAAAATTATGTTGGATTGAAAAACATGACTCCTTTGTAACTTGGGGATTATCAAAATATGCTACTAGACTGTTAAAATATATGATCTGGGATTGATGGCTCAAAACGGTAAATGATAAGAAAAGAAAGAATGAGTAACAGACATTAAGAGAAGGGCCACTAAAATACAGAGATCAGTTCTTCAGACACAGACACAACCATAAGTAAGCTGTGGAGTCTTTTCTTAAGTCAACAAATGTCTGATAGACATATGAGAAGTCATTACATGAGGGGTCCCTCTGTGATGTCCCTGAGTGCAAGACAGGAGAGGGATCCAGCAGAGCAAAGGCTGGGAGGATGTGCTTCAGCAGAGATGATCTCTCAAGCTTTTTGTTCTAGCCAGTTCTTGATAGCTCTGAGTAGGCAGCTCCTCTGATTTGTTAACATTAATTAACATCAGCTGACAGTAAAGCAATGATGGCCTACAGCTTACCACATTGACCCACTATTCTAAAAGCATATGAACCAGAGGTGTGGTTCCTACCTTCCATTACCATAATACCCAGAAGCCCCTGACTGGGTGGGATTTTAGTAGGGACTGCAGCTCTCTCACCAGGCATTTTTCATATTTACCAGCAGTGTGTGAATCTGTGATTTGCAGTAGAACTTTCTTTCCAGCCTTTTCTTCATTTCCTCATCTCCTAGTCTGTATGTTACTCACCCAACTCCACTGAGGATTCTGGTGCCCAACTCATAAAGTTTCTCTCTAGTTCCACCCTAAGATGATGTTGGCAGTGTACAACTCGACCCCATGCACTCACTGCTCTACTATCCACCGGAAATGCCTACTACAAGCACCTGGGACTCTGGTTCAGAGCCACAAGTGCCAGGAAGTCAACCACAAAAGGAAGCTTGGGAAGGAAATGCCCCAGCTTTCTTACCATAGAGGAACTGTGGGTAACTGTGAGAGGAGGTACCCAGTAGCATTCAGACCCAGCTGTTCACAGTAGTAATGATAACCTATAAGCAAAAGGGCCTTTTAAAGTAAGAGGCAAAAAAAAAAAAAAAAAAAAAAAAGCATTTACTCAAGATCAGTAAGAATGCACTGATTCAGGCAGAAGCCCAAATAGTGTTCTGGTAAGACAAAGGCAATGGGTATTTATGAGAAGGGGAAGGGAAACAATTACATCAATAGAAGAAAGGCAGTTTTTATTGATTCAGATAACATGGAAATGCTAATTCTAAACAATGTTTAAAAATTTTAGTTCAGTAGTGGTCAGTCCAGGAGTTGTAATATCTGCTTTCTGGTTATCTTTGCAAATAGTTCTTCGGGACACAATGTTGCCCTAGGCCCAGTCCAGAGGTTAATTTGAGGCATGACATGCAAGGCAGTTCCTCCGGCATGGCAGCCCGGCTTCATTTTATATATATATATTTCAGAGAGGAAGGAAGAAGGAGAGAGATAGAAATATCAATGATGAGAGAGAATCATTGATTGGCCACCTCCTGCACACCCCTCACTGGGGATCGAGCCAACAACCTGGGCCTGTGCCCTTGACCGGAATCGAACCTGGGACCTTTCAGTTCGCAGGCCGAAGCTCTATCCACTGAGCCAAACCGGCTAGGGCCTGGCTTCAATTTAAAGTAGCTCCATTTTTTTGGACAGTAGCATGCTCGATAACAACCTTAATATTGGCTTCCTTCCTTTTTCTCTGCCACTCTCACATTCTCCCACCACTGTTTCATGAGTTTGCCTTCCAAATAAACGTCTTGCACTCAAATACTTGTCTCAGGATGTACTTCAAGGGGAACCCAGTTTAAGAGAGTAATTCAAAGTCCAGGAGGGCAACTCCTAATGCTCTTGGCTCAAGGGAGAGTTCTTGTAGTCCGGTTACTTTTGTCTTTAAAGTTGTGGGCTAGCTTTTATCCCCTGGCACATCTCCAAATGTGAGGCCTGAAACTTCAGAAATCCATTCTTTGAACAAATCTATGGAACTACCTCTCCCCTGCCTAACTACCTCAAAACTACTCTTTGAACTTATCAACACCTGCAGCTTTGAGTCTCCCCTGATTTGAAGTTACTTTCCCCCATGTCTGTACCCTCTGTTGGTCAGTTCATTATACTCACCTGCATCCTTATATATTCTCTTAACCCGTGGTCGGCAAACTGCGGCTCGCGAGCCACATGCGGCTCTTTGGCCCCTTGAGTGTGGCTCTTCCACAAAATACCATGGCCTGGGCGAATCTATTTTGAAGAAGTGGCATTAGAAGAAGTTTAAGTTTAAGAAGTTAGGCTTCTCAAAAGAAATTTCAGTCGTTGTACTGTTGATATTTGGCTCTGTTGACTAATGAGTTTGCCGACCACTGTCTTAACCCATGATCACCTTCTACTCTGACCTTGAAAATCCTCAAACATCGATGAGCTGAACCATCTTATTTAGATTCAGCTTCCCACCTGCAATCTTACCCATGTGTTCAATATATTCCAGCTACATAAACCTCCTCATTATTCACTGAAAAAGCTGTGTTCTTTCATGCCACTGTATTCATGTTTCCGGTGTGTTATTCTGGCCTTTGGAATTCCCGTCTTCCCTGCTTAAAAGAGTGCTGCTTTCCCTGACACTCTCAGGCAGAATTAATTGCTGTCTGTTGTGATTTTCATATCATTTTACATATACCCTTTAGAAAAACCTTCACATGGAATTGTAATTATTTATATGTCTGCCTTCTCACCCGGAGTATGGACTTGAGGACTAGGGTAGTCTTTCATCATCGATATCCTGAGTTCCCAGGGCTAGATTGGCGAGAAGATAGCATGTGATGAATGAATAAAAGTTTTTCACTTAAGTTACAGCTCCCTTTCCCCTAATACTCCTTCTGATTTTCACAGAAAACAAATTTGTTGCCTGTTATTTCTGTGGGACCTGGTTCTTGTAAAGTCCTTTATAATAGCTTATCTTAACCAGTTGGTGTGTGTCATCCCCAATTCTGACATGATCTGCCTGCTGGTTTCTTCTGCTCACATGTCTTCCCCTTCAGCTAGGTGTTTTCAATTACTAACTCAGGCCAGACTGACAGCAATCAGATTGGTTTCTGCCACCACAGAACCCATAAAACAGCTTTGGGCCTAATTTGATTTGCTGTCTCCCAGGCACCGTCCTACCTCCAGACTTCTGCTTAGGTAAACAGATGTCCTTATGGCTTAAGACACTGTTAGTTTGGCTTTTAATTAATTGCAGCTAAAAGAAATCCTAGACCAAGAACATATCAAATAAGGGCACATTTAGAGAGGCAGACAGAAAGGAAGGGTAGAAGAAGGAAGTACTGGAGTGAGGAGAAATGAAGAGTGAGGAAGAATTAGCCTATCGAGGCATTATGTTATTGATAAGTCTTAAACAGAGCATTAAATAAGAAAAAGACATTGTTTGGTAAAAAGAGAAAACAGCATTCTTGAATGGAATGGTCAATAAATGACGAGATAGGAGAGAGTAGGTAAACTAATTTTTCCATAGAAAAGAGCAAGCTACTTAAAAACAAACATTTGAGACACAAATGCACATGAGTTAACAGAACTCATTATTTCTGTTTTATGGAGGACACTATTTATATGAGTAGCAGAACATCATTTCTGCACAATTGAGGGGCAGTTGTACTAGGCACTGTGATGGTGGTATTTGGGAACAGAGTTCCAATGCTGCCATTGGCAGTGACTCTGGAGCACCCAGCATCACCGAGATCATGTTCACAAGCATTTTTAAAGCAGATCTATGCTGTCCTGGGTATACTAACAACAGCATGACATAGAGCTAGCCATTTAATCCTGATCAGTTTCTTCATTTTTGGAGAAAGGAGAATGAGACTGAAGATTTAAGTCCTTTCAACTCCACATCTATGATTCAATGGTCCCAAAATTGAAAGATTTTTTTTCTTACAAGTACTCTTAATGTCCTTACATACTAACTAAAGTTCTTAAAAATTACAATAAAAGTATTTAAAAGTAAGGAATTGAAGAAGGTTCTCAAGAAAATTTTATTTTATTTTCAATAAATTTTTTATGAACCAAATTGCTTCTCACAGAGAATTCTCTAATTTTACTGCTTTTGAATGCTTGTTGCTTTTAGCCCATTAGATAGGCAATTAATGCTCTGAGTTGTATTTCAAGCACTAAGTTTTGTCAATACTAAATAAATAATGACAGTATTTCTTTTCTGCTTCTGGGATTATAGACCATAATAATTAAAAATTTTTAATTTTCAGACCAGTGAAAACATTTCTCTTTCTTAAAGAGCAGACAATTTCAAGGATAACATGTACAACCGACATTACACCCATATTAGAAAAATAGCTTCTTTATGGTATAGAAACAAACAAAAATCCAGTGGCTTAGGATGTGCTGGACAAGGTTCTGGTTCCCGTGGAAACCAGTGTTCACAGATTCTGACAGCACATGGTCACCTGATGATCTTGGCTCAAACAGCTGCACACAGCATCTCAGTTCACAGTGTCAAATGGAAAATAACCCAAAACTCACTACTGAAAGTCCACGAGGCACCTTGACAGATGTTGACAATGGCCTTGGCTACACTAGAGCAGACATGACTTAGAACTACCCATGAGCATTAGAAGATCTTGAGACATTAAATCTGTGTGCCTCCAAAATTGTACTTGTGAGAATAAATAAATTATACTTTCTTTTTTTAAATTGTATGGGTTAAAATTTATGTGATTAGTTGGTTCTATTTTAGTGTCCTTTTAAAATTAGGGCGTGCGTTTCTCTAAACGCAGGAAATAAGGACGATCCTGTATACTCTTTGGTAGTATTTAGCCTTGTAATGTATATGACCTGCAAATATTTCTTGGGCTATACAATAATATGAATGATTCATTCCAACATGACTTAAAAAGCTTCTGTTTTTAACCTTGGGGAACATACTTGTATTGAGGGTTATGTTCCGTTGTTATTGTTTTGTTTTGCTCTCTTTTGGTCTGAACTTCATCTCATTTTGTTCCCCTCAAGGCTATGGTGTGAGGGATAATTAAATTTGTATTGAGTTTGTGAACCCTGTGGAGAAAAGATTTATATCCACCTAGGAAATCTTGGAGGCATGACGTTTTGTGCACAAATTCTGGGATTTATGTTGTTATCTTATTAGAAATCTTGAGGGTTAGCCAAGAAGTAGAAATGTAGAGCACACCTAGGAATCTGGGAAAAAACTGGAAAGACTGAGACTGAGAAATGTGAAACATTTAGTCTTTTTCAGAATTTGTCCTGAGGTAACTGCAGACAATTATCTAGATAAGATTGTATCTAGAATAGAAGCATACTAAGAACTTATTTTTGAAATGATATATAAAGGCTCTTATGGTATCTAATTATAAATGATAGGGTTTATACATAATTGTTTAAATATTTAATCAATGAACAACATTTTTTATCAATCATGTTTACCATTGGTGAATTTCAAGGTAGACATACAATGTTATTCAATAGGAAAAAAATGTAAACCGAAATTACAATAAATTATTTAATCATTTCCTTGTATACAAAATGAGAATGTCTATTGAGTATGACATTTGGTGGTTAATGATCCACTGAGTACTGAATATACACAGAGAACATGTTTCCAGAACTCTTGAAGAATACTTAAACTGTGTGTAAACTTAATTGCTTTATAGACACTGGCTTTATTATTCAGTGAAATATTTTTAAGAACATGAAATGATTCATAATAAACATTATTGTTAATTATTAATAAAGAGTATCATCTGGAAAAACACAAACCTTTCTGTGGAATACTGAATGTAGGGTCATAATGGAGGGGAAGGGCTGGGTCAGCACAGCCATGTGTTAAGTTGGAAGGTAGGAATGAGCATCCAGATAAAAACAAAAGCTCTTATGTCCTGAAAAATGTTCATATGCAAATTCTTGCTGGCTAGCTGTTTCCATAAACAACAACAATAATAGCATCAACAACAAAACAGCTACAGACTGGTCTTTTGAATTTATATTTTGATGAAATTCTCCAACATTTTGCTGGTTTATTAAAAGCCAGCCCTTTATGTGTTACCTTGATGGATATTTTTGCAAGAGCACATTCCTGGTGATCAGTTAAGCCTTGGGAAACATTCCTTTCCACTTCAAACCAAACAAAACCAAAACAAAGAGTCAGCAGGTACCATTTTCTCGCAAAGGATGCCTTGACTGGGATCTTTATTGAGCTTAAAATATTACCATATTCATTATTCCATGTTCATGGATTAGAAGATTTTGTGTCAGTTTTCCCCCAAATTGATCTCAATGCCGTCACAGTGATAATTAAACAGGAGAGAGAGAGAGAGAGAGAGAGAGAGAGAGAGAGAGAGAGAGAGAGAGAGAGAGAGAATGACAATCTGACTCTAAAATTTATCTGGAATGCAGAGCCAAGAATTACAAGACATTCTTGAAAAAGAACAAAGCTGGAAGCCTTCATTGCCAGATAAAAAAACTTGTTACTGTAAAGCTACCCAAATTAAGACACTGTAATATGGCAGTAAAAATAAACAAACAAACAGTCCACAGAACAGAATAGAGTTTCCAGAAACAGAACTACACACATATGTCATTTGATTTATGACTGCCTGAACATGACAAAAGTGGCACTGCAGTGCAGAGGGAAAAGGATGGTCTTTTTAATAAATGACAGTAAGTCAATGGCTATCCATAAAGGAAAGAAGTTTATCCTGACCTCTATATTACACTAAACACAGAAATAGACACACAACAATTTACTCAAAATAGATTAAAGACATCTAAACATAGGTCCGAAACTGTAAAATTCCTGAAGAAAACATAGAAAAAATATTTTTAAACTAAAATGAAGAAAGTACTGACAATAAAGGAATAATTTGTAAAATTAGACTACATTAAAATTACAAAAATTTTTCATCAAAAGACATCATTAAGATTGTGAAAAGGCAAGGAACAGAGAGGGAGATTTTTTAAACATATAACTTACAAAGAGCTCATATACAAGCTAACCCCAATAAATCAACAAGAAAGAAATAATAAACCAACCCAATAAAAAAATGAACAAGAAATTTGGACAGAGAATATATGAATGGTCAATAAATCTATTAACCTCATTAGTCATCAGGGAAATGCAAAACACCACCACCAACAACAAAAATAAAAAACAAACCACAGTGAGAAACAGCTTCACAGGTACTAAAATGTAAAGGACTGATAATATCAAGTGTTAACAAAGATATAGATAACTGGAATGCTCATAAATTATTGGTGGAAGTATTTAATAAATTTGGACATAAGCTTACTCTATTACCAGTAATTTTTACCCCTGAATATATATGCCCCAAGGAAATTTGCATATATATTCACCAAAATAGATGTATAAGAATATTTTTAGCAGCATTATTTGTAATAGTGTATATCTGAAAATAATGCGTTGTTCATCATTTGAGTGGACAAATAAATTGACTCATATACAGACAATAGAGTTAAAAAATTATCACCCTGTGTAACAATATGGAGACTATCACAAACATAGTGTTTAACAAAAGCAGACACAAAAAGAGTTGCACACTGTATGATTTCATATGTACAAAGCTCAAAAAGTGGCAAAACTAATTATGGTGTTAAAAGTCAAGATAGTGGTTACCTTGATGGGGGTGGTGACTAAGAGAGGGCATGAGAAGGATATCTGAAGTGTTAGTAATACTGTTTCTCCATTGGGATGTGATAGATACATGGGTATGTTCACTTCGTGAAAATTCAATATTGTACATTTATGTGTATTTACATTTCTATATTATTCTATACTTTAATAAAAGGTTCATTAAAAAGTCATTATCTTGCTTGCACATAATTCAAGCTTGATGGAAGACAGCTTGGCAATATCCATTAAAGTTTTAATACATTTATAGCCTTCAATCAAGCAATTTCACATTTAGGAAATTACCCTCCTTAAAGACTTGAACAAAGGCACACAAATAAGTTCATTGCCCCATTGGTTACTCCCTTCCATTGGCCCACTGTCATCCCACGCTTTCATGGCACCATATTTGTCTAGTTTCCCCTACCTCTCTGGCTCTTCTTCTTCTTCTTCTTCTTCTTCTTCTTCTTCTTCTTCTTCTTCTTCTTCTTCTTCTTCTTCTTCTTCTTCTCTTCTTCTTCTTCTTCTTCTTCTTCTTCTTCTTCTTCTATTTCTTCTTCTTCTTCTTCTTCTTCTTCTTCTTCTTCTTCTTCTTCTTCTTCTTCTTCTTCTTCTTCTTCTTCTTCTTCTTCTTCTTCTTCTTCTTCTTCTTCTTCTTCTTCTTCTTCTTCACTGGTGCCGCCTCCTCTTCCACCCCTCTGCTGGCCCCACAGCTCTGCCCTGTGCAATCATCACTTCCTTCTAAGCTCTTTCCCCATATAACCTCTTTCTGTCTAGTAGCTTTAGGTACCTTCTAGATGCTGCCAATTTTATTTCTCTAGTCCCTATGTCTCCCCTAAGCTCTAGGTTCATAATCCAATGTCCAGCTTGGCATTCCTACTTGGCTATCTAACAGGTGTAGCAGATTTAATATATTCAAAATCAAATTCTTCATATCTTGCATGGTCAAGCTCATTTTTGCCCAGTCTTCTCCATCTCAGAAAATTACACTGTCATCCTCCCAGTTATTTGGGACCCATATCTAGGACTATTTGTCCCCCTTTTTTCACTGTCCATTTAATCTTTCACCAAGATGACCATTGTGTTTGAATCTGCTCACTTTTCTTCATCTCCACTGTTATCATTAGAGTCATTAAATCCCAAGTAGTTGATTTAAAGAGGCTCTTAGATGGTTTCTCTAAGTCAGTTCCTCCTTTTTGTGGTTCATTTTCTTGTCAGAGTATTCTTTTAAATCATAAACCAAATCATGCCACTCTCTTCCTTGAGACTTTAAATGGTTTCCCATTGCTTTTAAATTGAAATCTAGACTCTTCCCCACAATGATTTATAACCCTGCCTTTTCCAGTTCCTTCCTTATATGATGCACCTCTTGTCACCCAATTTCCCCCTTGCTCTCTGAACCCCAGTCATGCACCCTAATACCTTCCTCTCTTATGGGTCTTTGTATTTGCTTTCCCCTTTGCTCAGAATGATCTTGCTCTATAGATAGTGACTAAGTCTTATCCTTTAAGCTTCTGCTCAAATGTCCCCTACCCAGAAAAGTCTTTCCTGACCTCCCTAATCTAAACCGGCCTCCCCAGTTACTCATTGTCTCATCCCTTTGTTTCCTTCATGGCATTTATCATTAGCTGAGTCATTTAAAATACGTATCTATTTACAATCTGTAAGCACTTTATTTCTTTATTTACATATTTTCTTCCTTACTGAAATGCAAGCTGAATGATGGCAAGGTTCATGTTTGTTTGCCTTATTCACCAGCACCTAATAGAGTTGCTAGAAATGGTAGACATACAAAAAAATTTGTTGAATTAAGAAATACATAAATTGCAACATTATTTGTAATTATGAAATATTGGAAACATTAATGTACTGGTTAAATAAACTGGTCTAGTTATATAGTAGAGTACTGTGAAAGCATTACAAAGAATGATATCTGAATAAACTAAAGTGAAAAAATACATATATATCATACAGCTGAGAAATTCAGAAAGCAATATCCCTAAAAAGAATTGAAATGGATCTAGTGAAAGACATATTCAGTGATACAGTGTGCACATAGGTGGATTTCAGGGCCTCAAGTGGTGAGTCCAAAGTTTCTCCTGTCATGGATCTCATCTGGGGGTGAATTTTCCCCCCAGGAGATATTTGACAATGACTAAAGACATTCTTGACTTTCATAACTTGGGGGAAGGGAGGAGGTGCTGCTGGCATCTAGTGGGTAGAGATCAGGATTGCTACTAAGCATCCTGCAATACACTGGACAACTCCCCTCCCTTCCTCCCCTTCCTCCCCTCCTTCCCCCCCCCCCCCGCCCCCACTGACACAAAATATTTTACTGGGCCGCCAATAGTGCTGAAGTAGAGAAACTCTGGGTGGGGGATGCAGTGTATCTGTCTATAACTATCTGATGTCTGCTTGAAGACATGAGCAACATGGAGTGGTGGGTCTTCACTTTTGTAAAACTGCCCACATCCAGCAGCCATCCTTTGTGATAGTAACTGACATATTTACAACCAACTATCAGAATAATCAGGATTTCCCCAAGTTTCTCAGCCTGAGTAATTTCCTAATTTTTAGTCATTTTCTGCGTAGTTCAGACTTGAGACATATTTCTAAAATATTTTAGGAGGCATTTGCTTTGTGACTGCCCTCTGTCTCTCTTCTCTAGTGGATAATTAGAAGGATTTATTCTCTGGAGATGTCAAGTAGGCACCTTTCTCATTACCTCAATTCACTCCAAGAAAAATAAATCAGTATCCACATGAAAGGGCAGGAAGTGTTCAAGGGAGCTGTTTCAATCCAGAAAAAAATAATTTCTACTGTGTATAATCAGAAAGCTGATGAAGAATTCTTTACTTTCTCAATTTGCAATAACCTTCTTACATTCCCCAAAACTGTGTTGAGGCAGAATTTATAATTTGATTAATTTACAGTACAAAGAAGAGCCTTTACTCACTAGTTGTTGTTTTTTGTTTTTTCAATCAGTGCAGGTCAAGTTCCAGGGTCATGTGAGGCGGGAGGGGACCATATGTTTCCCAGGACAGGGTGAAGATATCAGTTTGAGTAGAAATAATGTTCTCATCTATCTTTTAGAAGGGCACAATGAGAGACAATCAAGTAAGTGCCAGGGAATAGCATGCTCTCCAAGTTATTGCATGAAGAGAAGAAAAATACTGCAAGAAGGTGGGGAATAAGCCTGGAATGGCGTTTCTTCAAAGTCATGGCTCTTGAGATGAGAGGGGACATTTCACTGAAAGACTCTCGTAATGGTGGGTGTCACACTCCAGGGTGTTATAATGAAGTGCTATGGACGGTGTGGCATATAAACAACAGAACTTTACATCTCACAGCAATGGAGGCTGGAAGTCCAAGATCAAGGCAGCATGGTCTGGTCTGATGAGGGCTTGCTCCTGGGTTGCAGACCAGGTTGTAGACTGCAGACTTCTCGTTGTATTCTCATATGGCAGAAAAAGAAGCCAGAGCACTTCTGGGTCTTTTTTATAAAAGCACTAATCCCATTCATGGGGAGCTAGAGCTTTATGACCTAATTGTCTCCTAAAGACTCTATCTCTATTTTTTTTTTTTAATTTCTTTATTGATTAAGGTGTCACATATTTGTCCTCATCCCCCCATTCCCATCCCACCCCTCTCCCCACGCTTGCCCCAATCCCCTGTTGAACTTAACCGTTGGACAGGCTTATATGCATGCATACAGGTCCTTTGGTTGAACTCTCCCCCTCCCCCCCACCCTCCCCCTACCCTCCCCTATCCTCCCTCTGAGGCCCGATAGTCCGATCGATGCCTCCTTGATTCTGGTTCTGTTCTTGTTCCTCAGTCTATGTTGTTCATCATTTCCTCTAGATGAATGAGATCAAATGTCACTAGATATATACTAATAAGAACTGAATGTGAGACGAGCAATAGTATTTATGCTGACAGGCAAATGAATCAATCTGTAGCGAGCTTCCCCCTGGACCAACAGTTCTTTTGAGACCCAATTTCGATGTCCAGTAGTTCCTTATGTGTACATGTCAGCACTGACCCCTCAGCTCTGGATGGTGGACAAATGGTGGTAATGGAGGTCCGACTCCCTCTGGTTTGGTCTCGGCCGAACCCAGGGGCACGGCGTCACCTGGACTAAGGGGCACGTGGCCTCACCCATACCCAAGGGGCGCGTGGTCTCACCCGGGCCTGGGACACAGCCTCACCCGGATGGATCCAGGGGCGCACGGCCTCACCCGGACCCAGGATCTGGCTTCACCCGTACCCAGGGACGCTTGGCCTCTCCCAGACCCAGGGGCACGTGGCCTCACCCGGGCTTAGTTGCACAAGGCCTCACCTGGATCCAGGGACACATGGTCTCACCCAGACCCAGGGACGCTTGGCCACTCCCAGACCCAGGGCCACTTGGGCTCACCCGGGCCTAGGTGCACGAGGCCTCATCCGGATCCAGGGACGCATGGTCTCACCCGGACCCAGGGACGCTTGGCCTCTCCCAGACCCAGGGCCACTTGGGCTCACCCGGGCCTAGGTGCACGAGGCCTCACCCGGATCCAGGGACACATGGTCTCACCCGGACCCAGGGACGCTTGGCCTCTCCCAGACCCAGGGCCACTTGGGCTCACCCGGGCCTAGGTGCACGAGGCCTCACCCGGATCCAGGGACACATGGTCTCACCCGGACCCAGGGACGCTTGGCCTCTCCCCGACCCAGGGCCACTTGGGCTCACCCGGGCCTAGGTGCACGAGGCCTCACCCGGGTCCAGGGACACATGGTCTCACCCGGACCCAGGGATGCTTGGCCTCTCCCAGACCCAGGGCCACTTGGGCTCACCCGGGCCTAGGTGCACGAGGCCTCACCCGGATCCAGGGACACATGGTCTCACCCGGACCCAGGGATGCTTGGCCTCTCCCCGACCCAGGGCCACTTGGGCTCACCCGGGCCTAGGTGCACGAGGCTTCACCCAGATCCTGGGACACATGGTCTCACCCGGACCCAGGGACGCTTGGCCTCTCCCAGACCCAGGGCCACTTGGGCTCACCCGGGCCTAGGTGCACGAGGCCTCACCCGGATCCAGGGACACATGGTCTCACCCGGACCCAGGGACGCTTGGCCTCTCCCAGACCCAGGGCCACTTGGGCTCACCCGGGCCTAGGTGCACGAGGCCTCACCCGGATCCAGGGACACATGGTCTCACCCGGACCCAGAGACGCTTGGCCTCTCCCAGAACCAGGGCCACTTGGGCTCACCCGGGCCTAGGTGCACGAGGCCTCACCCAGATCAAGGGACACATGGTCTCGCCCGGACCCAGGGACGCTTGGCCTCTCCCAGACCCAGGGCCACTTGGGCTCACCCGGGCCTAGGTGCACGAGGCCTCATCCGGATCCAGGGACACATGGTCTCGCCCGGACCCAGGGACGCTTGGCCTCTCCCAGACCCAGGGGCACGTGGCCTCACCCGGGCCTAGGTGCCCGAGGCCTCACCCGGATCCAGGGACACATGGTCTCACCCGGACCCAGGGACGCTTGGCCTCTCCCAGACCCAGGGCCACTTGGGCTCACCCGGGCCTAGGTGCATGCGGCCTCACCCGGATCCAGGGACACATGGTCTCGCCTGGACCCAGGGGTGTGTGGGCTCTCCCAGACCCAGGGGCGCTTGGCCTCGCCCGGGCACGGGATCCAGCGTCATCCGGGTCCAGGGGCACTTGGCCTCACCCGGACCCGGTGTCCGGCCTCACCTGGACCCAGGGGCATGTGGCCTCACCTAGACCCAGGGACGTGAGGCCTCACTTATACCCAGAGGCGTGTGACCACACCCGAGCCCAGAGGCGCGCAACCCCGCCCGCACCCGGGTCTCAGCGGGGCCCCGTCTTCCCGATCCCAATTCCTGCCGGTCAATCCCCCCTCAGCAATTCCCCTGGCCATCCTTCCGGAGCTCCAGTATGGCTGCTGCAGAACTCGTCGGGCGGCGGCTCGGCGAAGCTCCGGTGCACCCGGTGCATGGCGGTGGGCCAGTCTGGCGTCGCTGTGTCGGCCCTTGGGTCTGCATCGGTGGCCGGTCGCCGAGCATGCGCACCTGGCCGCTTCCGGGGCGTTGAGATTCTTGACGGACTCAGAGGTCAGCAAGCGCGGAGTCTCCCACCCCATGTCTCATAGGGGCTCGTCTGTCCGTGCTTGGCTGCCAGTGGAGCCGTCCCCTCAGCCTGAGACCGCCGGGGGAACTGCGCCGAGCACGTTCCAGGCCGCTGTTGTATCGCCTGAGCCATAGTTCTTTTGTGTCGCCTGAGCTGTAGTTCTTAAAGTGTGGTCTTTGGGTCACCGGCATCAGCATCATCCCACATCCCCCTCTTTTATTCTAGTTGTAGAGCATCTACTCAGCCAGCCCTATGGTGGTCTTGGATGGTGTCTGCTCTGCTCTCTTGTCGTAGTCTCAAAGTTGTTGTGGTAGGCAACAATCAGGCTTCCGCCCTATGCCTCCATCTTGGTCCTCCTTTGTATAGTTAAGTCTTGATTGTTGTTGGTGTCACTGGGGGGGCTCTCTTTGTCTATAAAGGAAGAGTTGCTGTGCAGGAGACACGTTTATGGGCCGGGTCTTGGTGCAGCAAAGCTTTGGCGCTCACTGAATATTCCCGTTGAATGTGTCCCTTATGCACGTGGTTGAAATCTGGTGTCATCTCCCACAGACCACTAGATGCCCTCGTTTCTGGGTCTCCAATGGGGTGTAGATCAGCTACTGCCTTAGGCACTCAGCAAGGATTACAGCAAAAACTGTAGTTTCTTCCTCCTGTCTGAGTGGCCCTGGAGCAGTCCGACTAGAACAGCAGATCATCTGGTCCGCTGCCAGAGGGCAGTCCACCCACATGCATAAGCCGTTGCTTGGGGCGCAGGTGTGCCTGCAAGACTTGCGGGGCAGGTCTTCAAGACGTGCGGGGCGGGTCCCAGGGCGGGGCGGGGTCTCAGGGCGCCAACAGGCCATGGTGCGGCGAGCCTCGATGGCTGTGAGTCTGGTCCTTCTGCCTTCCATGTATCTAAGTCCCCTCGTTCCGCACTCCAGCGCAGCAAACACTGATTGCTGGGTGCACCTCTGCAAGAGTCCCGCCTCTCCCCGCAGGCATCTGGGTCTCCCGGGGTTCGCCAGAAGATGGGTTTCAGGGTGATGGAGAGCTAATCTCCCTTAGGTTTGGAACAAAAGCCCCTTTCCCCCGCCACCAGCCAGACCCACGCACCTCCACACCTCATCCCCTCCGATTTCGCTGGGTGCGAGGCAACAGAACAGCCTTTAACCTCCGCCGCCATCTTTTTCAAACTTCTCAATTTGTACTTCTTAATCCCTTCATTTCAGACAACTTTACTGAAGTCTAGCGCCGCCGGGAGGTGCACGGAAAGGGCGCCCGGGCCTCCGTCCGGTGCGCGGTGCGCGCGTCCCGCGGAACCAGGCGCGCGAGGGCCGCGCGGCTGGGACGGGCGCTGGGCGGCCGCCGAACTCCAGGCACCGCCATCGCCGTGTTCCGGACGTCGCCGCCGCGGCGTCCCCCCAATTTATACTTCTTAATCCCTTGAATTCAGTCAACTCTACTGAAGTCTAGCGCCGCCGGGAGGTGCACGGAGAGGGCGCCCGGGCCTCCGTCCGGTGTGCGGGGCGCGCGGCCCGCGGCACCAGGCGCGCGGGGGCTGCGCGGCGGGGATGGGTGCTGGGAGGCCGCCGGGCTCCGGGCGCCGCCGCTGCGGCGGCGTCCCCAGCGTCCCGGGCCGGGCAGCCTGCGGGGGCGGTGGAGTTGCGAAAGTGAGTGAGTTTCCCAGGGTTTCGCCCGGAATGGGGTTCAGTGCAATCGGAGCCGGTGCTCAGCGCACTCAGGAGCCTTTATCTCCTTCCTGCCAGTGAACTCCGGCCAGGTCCTCAGCCGCCCCTTCCTCTCCGGTTCCATCCTCCCCGCAGGCGCGTGTGCTCGTGTCTCCGCCCGTTTCTCCATACCTCAGGCTTTTACGGCTTCCCCGACTGTCCCCGTGGCCTTCTCCTTCCCCCCAGCTGTGGGCATTTCAGTCCGCCAGCTCTCCTGTGGTTCTGGACGATGTCCGTTCTGACCTCTAGTTGTATTTTTGAAATTGTTGTGCCCGGCTGCAGGTTAGGTGTTTAACCTATGCCGCCATCTTGGTTTCTCCCCAAGACTCTATCTCTAAATACCATCACATAGGGGTTAGGATTTCACAGTGGGATTTCAAGTTTATTGCAGCACTAGCCCAATGTTTTGGGCCCTGAGTCAGGAGGAAAGGGCTTTTAAAATTTGCTAATACAAGGCAAAATGATAGAATGACTTCTCTATGTCCATCTCCACAAGGTAACTATTTTATGACTTGTTTTCGCTTTTATGATTGTGGGAAGACCTGGGCGGTGGTGAGTACAGGGTGAAGAAGTGTCAGGTCTCAAAGTCCCTTGGGATCAACTTGAGCTCCGAATTCATCTCAGAAGGTGGTGGCAGCATTGGGCAGCATACCTTCCTACACATCCTCATTCAAGCATGTCTGATCTCCACCATCTCCAAATAGTGTGGGAAAGTCAGAAGGCATGGGCTGAAGGGGTCTAATCTCTTTGACTGAGTGCAGGCTCTGGTACCAGACTCCATGTTCAGATCCCAGCTCCAACATTCTGCGCAATCTGGGGGATGTTACTGCCTCAGGTTCCTTAATGACGATGATCTATTTACCTCTCTGGGTTTAGGAAAAGATTAAATGAGTAAGTACATGTATAGCACCTATCAATAAATGTAATTTGCTGCTATGATCTCTATTAATAATGCCAATAAAAACAAGATGTCTGTTCTCCCATGGTGATTATGGTGAAGAGGAAGTCAAGTGGGGGAAGATGTCAATTCTACTACAATTCAAATGAGTCCTGTGATTGAGAACAAAGGAGGCTAAGAATAATAGAGAATGGCACGTTCTTTGTCTTAAGAGCTACTAAACACATTCATACCGAGACAACTTGGTTCACCTCCCCCTCCCTGCTGTGCCAGGTTAGTGTCTCCCAAGGGCATCCTGCTCTCCAGGGCCCACAAGTCTTCACTGGCTGCCATCTTGAGCCCTTATCCTCTCTTTTTTATTCTGACTCCACCCTTTCTATGCTAAATCCTACTCTCTTTCTCTGGAATGCCCCTCAAAGTTATCTCTGTTCCCTCTCCCTCATTCCAATTAGCTGGCTCTTCTTGTCACACTTGACTGTGCTCCTTTCACCTCAGGCCCCTACAAGTAGAGAAAAGACCTTTATCCACAGCAGTCATCCCGGCGTCCAGCACATGGTCGGTTCTCAACTGCAGTTGGTGGGACGTGGTGCTCATGTATCATACTCATGAAAACACTGCCTCAGATAATCTAGTATTGTAATTCAACTCTTTACGTATATGCCGTGTCCCCTAACCAGAATGGAAACTCCTTGAGAAGGAAAATATATTTATTTACCTTTGTCTAATAATATATTACAGTCGCCACCGGTGCCCTGCTCCTCTTTCCTCAGATGTTACCACTGTGTGCACACAGACCCAGCTTCCAGCTCCAAGATCACATCTCTTTGCCTAAGAGCTTTCTTTGGCAGCTGGCACATACTCTGCCAGATCCCACCGTGTTGTTGCACAAGGCAGGCCAGAAATGTCAGAGGATTAATATTTACCACCCAAAGCAGCCCTCAACCAATAAGTGATGGAATTGGTGTAGAAATACCTCACCCCTTGGTGAGACAAATAAGGTGGATGTCCTATCAGTTGCCAGCAAGATTTAGCTCCAGTTACAGGGGATAACTTGATATGGCACACCTTATTGGTTGCTGTCTTAGTCCATGTGGGCTGCTATAACAAAATATACAGATTGAGTAGCATATAAAAAAAAATTATTTCTCAGTTTTGGAGTCAGGGTACAAGATCAAGGTGCCCAGCATTGGTCAAGTTCTGGTGAGGGCCCTTTTGCTCTCATAGCTTGGGCCTGTGCATTCATGTGTCTGAACAGGGAAGTGACCTCAGAGGTCTCTTTTATAAGAACACTAATCCCATTCATGACCTAAGTACCTCTCAAAGGCCCTACCTCTTAATACCATCATCTTTGAGGGTTACAATTCCAACATATGAATTGGGGGCAGGAGATACACACCTTCAGAACATAGCAGCTGCCTACCCTGCCCTGTCTTCCTTACCTGTGTTTTCTAAGTTTACTTTCCAAATAAAGGACCAGCACTGAATCCTTCAAAATCAAGATCTGCTTGGGGGAGGACCCAGACTAGAACAGATATGGAAAAAGTTGTACAAGAATCTTGCTTTCCAGGCCAGTGAGTTAATGGCACCAAGGACTGAAAAAAATAGTTGGAGCTGCTCTTTTGTGAGACAAGAAACTAAAATGTTTGTTCTGAGAAGTCCTGGGAGAGGACAGTGACACAAAGCTGTTCCCCGGGGCAATGGAAAGAGAAGCCCAGGGCAGACGGAAGGCCTGGGGGTGGGGTGGGTGAGACATATCACAGAAATCACCTGTGGGGACAGCTGGACATCTGACATATTCGTATCATTCAGAACATCTAGCTCAGGGCTAAGGCACACTTTACCCACTGAATTTTTATTGAATGACTACATAAATCAATATACTGCTTTATCTTTTCATAGGCACATAGATTAGTAATCAATAATAATCATTTTCTGTACTTTCTGGTTGAAATTGCTTCTGCTTCAAAGTACACCTATTCACATTCATTTATTTCCTCAGTCATTCTACCCCTACGTCAGTACACACACACACACACACACACACACACACACACACACTCACAAAATATATAGTCAAACACTCACAGAATTTACTACTGGTGTTGCTCAGAAAAGCCAAGGAAAATAGAACTCATTTAATCATTCAACAAATATTTATAAGTTTTTGCAGACTCAAAGATGGAAAAATAGGGTTCTTGTCTTCAAAGAGGTCACAGTCTGAATTTTGGTCATTATTCCTTCTCCAACACTCTTCCTTCTGTGTGGACCACTGGTGAGTCATTCCGTGGAAATACCTAGGTCTCATTCAGTTTTACTTAATGAGGACAAACTCACTGTGCCATTTGTATATCTGTGGCCTTTTTCCTTCAAAGAAAACTCTTGAATATCCCTCACAACATCTAGCTCAGGGATAACACTCATTAACTACCCACTGAATTCTTACTGAATTCTCAGAAAAGCCGATGGATGAAATGAAGGGGAGAGGAGGGAAAATACTAAAGAGGCTTAAGCTGTAAGTTACAAATCTACTGATTCTGACTTTAACCTTCAAAGAGAAAGAAAAATTGTTTCTGGCTTGAAAAGAACAATTATGCACTCTGGCCTGTTTTCAGGCTCAATTCTCCTATAAGCCTTTAAAAGATAAACCCAAGAATAAATCACCTTGAAAAATAGACTTGGATTCTGAGTGGGGCTGCATTGTTTGCTTTTTGCTCCTCTCTACATGTGATGTGTGTTTAAACAAGCATTATTTAACCCTAACAAATTCATCGAATGGACTTACAGGTATAATTCACTAATGTACTATGATTTTCACCACTATCTATCTATATAAAACCCTAATATGCAAATCGACCAAATGGCAAAACAACCAGTGGACTGACTGGTCACTATGACACGCACTGACCACCAGGGGGCAGACACTCAATGCAGGAGCTACCCCCAGCCCACAGGCCCCGACCAGTGGCAGTGATGGGGCACTGGGCCAGCGAGCAGGCAGTGTCAGGCTAGCCAAGGTGGGTGCAAGCAGGGTAATGGCGGGGGTATGGGGCCGGTGAGTGGGTGGTGCCAGTCCAAGGTGGGTGTGAGTGGGGGCCTTGATCACCCCACCAGTAGCCCCACAGATTGGCCCTGATTGCTGGCCAGGCTTAGTGGGACCCTACCCAGGCACAAATTTCATGCACCGGGCCTCTAGTCCTATATAATAAAAGCCTAATATGCAAATTGTCTCCTTGGGCAGTCATTCAGCTGGGAGTTCGACCACTCGCTATGACATGAGCTGACCACCAGGGGGCAGCGCGAAACATGGCGAGCGTCGGCAATGCGGTGCTGGCAGCCAGCAGCAGTGGAGGTGCTGCTGGCCCCGATGGGCTCCAATGAGAGCAGGACCGTGGCAAGATGTTGGAACAAGTGAGGGGGTGACACCAGGCCAAGGCAGGGTGCCAGGCACGAGTTGGGGCCCGATCTCCACAGGACACCTCGAGGGACCCCACCTGTGCACAAATTCATGCACCAGGCCTCTAGTATTTAATAAGTGATAATTTCTTGACTAGCAAATATATGAAATATATATTTTGCAAATGTAATATAGTATATATTATTTTATAATATAAATATCTATTTATCTATATCTACATCTATAAAGGCAAACCAATGAGTATTAAAGCAGATACTACATTTTATGGGATGGCCAGAAAAATTTTCCTTTCTCTCTCTCTCTTTGTAATGACATTTTAAAAGGGACAACATTGTCCCTGACCTTGAAGGAGTTTACAATTTTACTGAAAAGATAATATTTTATTTACATATAACTAGTGGAAAACAATTCAGGGCTCTTTATGTTTGCTTTATTTAAAAACTAGAGGCCTGGTGCACAAAATTAGTAAAAGAGTAGGCCTTCCTTCCCCTGGCTGCTGGGACCAGCTTCCCTCTGGCACCTGGGACCCAGGCTTCCCTCTGGCCACCGGCAGGCACCCAGGACCTGGGCTTCCCTCATAGCCCCGGCTTCATCCAGAAGGTCATCTGGAAGGATGTTGGTTTAATTAGCATATTACCCTTTTATTATTATAGGTAATAATTAAGAACTACAGGAATCCAGGGATGGGCAAAGATCATTCTAGATTATGGGATTTGTCAAAGATTAATTAATTAATTCAATATTTATTTATGAAACGACTATAAGGATAGTGGGATTGGAGCTGGGCTGCAGCAAGAAATGTAAGAAAAGCTCTAAACATGTGCTGACTACAGGGTGAATGGGGTGAGAGGAGGTGAGACAGGGTAGGCTGTGGTTGAGAAGAACAAGTCCAAAGAATGAAATATGATCAGAGAAGGAAGGTGGAGCCTAGTGACAAAGGGATTTGAAGTAGTGATGTGACAGGGCTATTTTTCTTACTGCATCTGCAGCAAGTGGTAACTTGTGTCTTCAAAGAAACAATTACAGTTTTTATTGACGTAAGTGATTTAATCAGTACAACCTCGAGTCTTCAATGAAAAATAATCTGACTTTCTCCAATTGAAAGAACAAATTCTTTCCAAGGTTTAAGTCAACATCAAGGTGAGAAATCCAGTCACTTTTAACAGCCATGATTAAGTGATGAGTTATTCTCTTTAAACATCATAATATATATTAAATAGTGTAACATGATTTTCAGGCATATTATATACATATGTAAAAAGAGCCAATATTTTCAGCCTTCCCATAGGAAACTAAAAGATGCATGGAAAGAGAATTTTTTTTTAAATAACAGGCCCAGACAAATGCTTTCTTCCTCTGCTTTCTAAGCTAATATAAAATTAATGCAGCTTTGGCGAGGATGGGAAATGTGCTATACACAAGAGGTTAATTAGGTTGAATTGCAGAATCAGATGACTGATTTGACTGTTCATGTTACCCAAACCAGTTTTGTTTGCTTATGGCAAATCTTAAGGGTGGGAAATACAGCTAAAAAAATACTCAAAGATATTTTAGAATTTATTAGTATTTATTTTTACCTCAAGTTTTCCCTCTGTACAAATCTAAGACCATTAAACTTGGTTAATTATTATCTTTATATCTATGTAAGATTTCTGACTTCATTTACAATATATATTGCTAATTTGTTAAAGGAAAATAACAAGAAGCATCATTATTGAAACCAGAGGTTGACAAAGTTTTTCTTAAAGGGTTTGATAATAAATTTTTAGACTTGCAGCTACTCAGCTCCACTGTTGTAGAGTCAATTAAAAAAAAAAAAAGGCAGCCATAAAAAAATAAAAAGGAAATAAAGAAAAAGAAAAGAGAAAAAATGGGCATGGCTATGCTCTAATAAAACTTTATTTATAAAAACAGGTAACTGTGCCAGGTTTGTAATTTGGCAATTCTTCATCTAAATGATGTAGCAACTAGGATAATTGCTAAGCATCTTTCAAGCTGAACATCAGTATAAGTTCTCTCATCTCTACTTATAGCTAACTACTACTTAGGGTGGGGAGTTGGTACATGGAAATGGAGGGATGGAGGTTGTTGTGATAAACAACTAATATTTTATCAGTAAATATTATGTACTTCTTTTCAATTTTTCATATTTTAATTCTGAAATACGTTGACAGGTAGATAAGCAAGAAAGTAATATAGCAGACACCATTTTACTTATCACCCAGATTTTATATGTTTTATATTTGCTCCAGATCACTTTTAAAAGAACTAAAATGTTACAAATATAAGTGCTTATTCCAATTCTATCATTTTTTTCTCCATGCCAAGAGCTTTACTCTTCCTTTGTGGACAATCTGTCTTTTCTCTCTGATTACTTCTAAGATTTTCTTGTTGCCTTTGAGGTTCCGAAATTTGTTCCTTTATATCTTTCATCAACCATGAAAAATTACCAGAGAATATCTTTTTTAATGTGATTTCTTTCTCATTCTCTATTCTCCTAGTTCAACATAAATTACAGCTTCTATCTTTCATGTTTCTAACCTCTGTTTTGTACTTTCTTTTTCTTTACTTTAAGTGTATTTTTATTGATTTCAGAGAGGAAGGGAGAGAGATAGAAACATCAATGCTGCACCTTTTCTTTTCTCTCTGTGTTGCAGTTGGGTAATTTTGTTAGGACAGCTTGCCATTTTATCAATTCCCTCTCAAACTGTCTAAGGTTAATCTATGTCAATTGAATGTTTAATTTTAAATATTCTTTTTCCTTTCTAAAGATGTATTTTTCTTTTAAAAATCTGCCATATATTGTATAGTATCATATTCTTTGAGATTTAGTTCTATTCCTTATTTTTTTACTCTAATTATTTTGTTTTATAGGTTATTTCAGATTTTTTGCTTATACCATAACTGGGGTGAGAGGGTTACACAATCCTCATATATGCTGTGAATGCTTACTTCTCCCCTTGCTTGTTACTTATCTGTGTGTGAGAGCTCATTATTATAACAGTAGAACATTCTCTTCTTTGTATGTTTTGTTTTTCTTGTTGGAGTTCTTGCACTTAGAGAATTGCTTTCTGGAATGGTTTTGTATTTGGTTTTGCTGGGTGCTCCAGGAAGTTCACCAAACTGAGATCAGTCTTGTTGTTTATTTCTCAGATTAGACACGTCCACACCCATGCATCACAGAAATTTGGACAGACTTGCAGTTTTATTTTTCATAGATGAATTTTATATTTCTCAATTAGAATCCCAAAGTTTTCTTTTTGCTTTCTGTGCCACTAGGTAGAATTGTCCTAACCCCCCATCCCCCTTTTTCGCTGAGTCTAAAAGATGCTTTTATTCTTGAACATAAATTTAAACTTGCTCATGGAATTTGTCCATTTGGGATGGGTCTGGGAAAAAAAGCTCTAATTATTTAGCAATAGAGGCATCGTTTGAGAAATTACTGAGTGTAGCTACTATTTCCCATGAGTATACATTCAACTCTTTTTAAAAATTTAATAAATTTCACAATTTTCTCCTGGTATGTAATTGAAAATGTTTACCATTATACCAAGAGAAAGCCAGCACACTCCATCATCAAGATGCTTTTGCAAGTATATTTGAAAATTGCTTTTTACATTTTAGGAAAATGTATGGTATCACACATCTGCAAATTGTACTCACATTGCCAAGAATCCAACTATTTAATGTTACTTGGAAACAGATTTTGCATATTTTATCTCTAATTTTACTAAGTCCATCCCATATAAGGATCAGTACTGTAGCTGAATTTCTGCGCAAATACATATTAAGGTATTTCTTTTTAATGACTGGACAATATAGTCTAGCCCTCTGACACTTGAGCACACATAAAAGTTGAAGGCTGGCAGTCCTTAATAGCCTCTCCTTCTCATCATCCTACAAGATAGAATTTTTAGAAAGTGCTTCTGAATTCAATTGTCCTCACTGCTTGGGACTGTGCCTAGGGAGGCACCGTGTGCTGAAATGCTGAGCCCAAATGAATGTTGACACTGGTGTCTTCCTGGAGGACGTAACAGAAAAATGTCTCTTCCTCCCACTCCCTGCAAACAGTTTACAGAATCTAGTAGCAATCACAAATGTAAGCATTTTCAAACGGGAAATTAAAAAATTAAATGTCTAATCTGAGAAATTAAAAAATCATGTGACACTAGAGTCAGCGTGTTAATACCTTTAGGCACCCATGTTTCTCTGATTATGGCATAGATAAAGCAATCTATCTGGGTGATTCAAATCAAGCATTCAGATTTTCTGGCAAACACATTGGCCTAATCCTCACTGGTAAATGTTTGTTTCCAACCCTCAGCTCATTAGCTTCTACTCTTCTCCTGACCTCATCCTTTTGTGTTTTGTTGATCTTTGGAATGCCTCCCTTGGAAATCCAGACTTCAGTCTGTTCTAGCAGAGCTGCAGAAAGAGTGGTAGCACTTTTGCCATGTTTGCTTTAGTCAGGCCCAACTTTTCCCTTCCTCTTGATCTAGTTAGTATTGTTTTCTCCAAGAGTCACTTTAAGAGTGACCTTTCTTCTCTATTTCTCATAAAGCTCCCTCTGACTTAGGTATGTGTTGGGAGGAGGGGAGGGAGGGCAACAGATCTCTGCAATCTGGCTTAGGGCAAAATGCCTGTTTTTCCTCTGATTTTTTCTCATGTGATCTTTTGTTCCTTCCACTGAAATGTATCTTATCTGATACCATAAAGGTTTTCAAGCTCTAACAATGCTAGGAGGTTACAGAGGTGAGTGATTCATCAATTTCACATGCATTAGAGTTATCCCTAAGTTGTGTCCTTTCTGCTTTATGAGTGCTTCCTGATGCATTTCCTATAAGCAAACTTTTCCATTTTTCTTCATACCCCCCCAACTCAAACCATAGCTCTGTCTCTGTAAAAGATGGCTCTGACCTACTTCCCTTGGTGCATACAGAAAGGTTTGAGCTTGACCTGAACACGAAGAGTAGGCAATAAACTATGCTATAAACTGGCTATTACAAAGTAGCCTATGAAATAGGTTATTTACCAAATAGTGATGAATAAACTATAGAATGGCCTTACCAAGACATCAGCATCTATAATTAGCTGTAGTTATCTAATAATTCCTAATTCTTGAGACACACATAGTAAATTAAAAGGAAGCAAAACCTCTCTTAAACTCATGAACATCAGTAGGTATATACAAATGTATATATTACTTTTCCTATAAGAGGCTATTTAAATTCACAGATCAAAGAGTTGCTTCCCGTCACAGATTATTTCTCCTAGTCATCTTCCTTCTGAGGTTGGCAAAGTCACCCACATTAGTGGTTACACCTTTTCAAATGTTGACTTGTAAATCAAAGGAAGCAAATTGAATCACAAATAATTGAAGAACAGTGAAAACTTCAAAGCAAGAAAAGTCACTTGACACTTAAATAAGCATAAAAATGTTATATGTGGATCTGGGCATTATGACCACTTGAGTTTATACTTTTTTAAGCCCAGGACAATAACGTGTCAGACCAGAATCACATTTAGTACTCAATCAGGGGAGAACAAACCACAAGGAAATGAAAGTGTCTTCACTGTCGCCTGTAATTCTAGAGAAAGTGTTAGAATTACAACTGTCCTCAGACAGATGGGCCATTAAGCAGGTGTTATCAGGGGTGGATATCTGGGGATCAGGGCAGTATATCTTAAATAAGGGGATTAATTTAACAGGAGAATCTTAACCTTTGAAAATATGATTTAAGACTTTCAAAAACACTATTAAGCCTACTTTTAACTCTTACAGTGGATTGTAGGTAGGACACATTGTTCTGAGCCTAGTTCAAACTCAGTCTTTTTATTTTTTAAAAAAAATCATGTGTCAGAGTACCAATGCAATATTTCTTGTGCATTTCAAATGAAATTTGAGGTAAAGACTGTATTTTTTATCCATGTGGGCATGAGTATATTTTATATTTTTGTAACTTGTGACTCAACACAGTCTGTAAGACACATACACAGTAGATACTTAATAAATACTTTGTGATCATTTTGGGATCAATCATTCACTGTCACAGAACAAATTAAAGTTAAAAATGGGTTTTCTATGCCCCGGTTTAGGATTTTTGTTATACTATGAGATCACCAATAAAAATAATTTGATTGAGAAAAAGCAAATTGTATGAACCTAAAGCGTTTATATGAGAATTTTGTGTCTTAACATTTAGTAAAACTTTATAAGATTTAAAAAGCAACCATCTATCCACTAGCAATAAATGTATTCCTAAATAATCTTGGTGGGTTACCATTCAAATGAATTTTTACACTGACTTTTTTCATGATTTATTTAAATGAGTGAATCTTTATAGACTAGGCGTGCTGGGACATTCTGACATCCATTAGTTGCTATTGCTGCTATCTCAATGAACTTTGAAATAAGAGAATTGTATTTGGTTATAGTAGAACACAAGGGACTGGGGTTTTAGTCAGAGACAGTGACTTATGCAATTGGCCATAAAATCAAAATAAGGAATATTTTCTAGTGTTCGCTACTATAATAGCATTTAAGCCTTTAGGAATACTTGAGATGCATGAATCAAAGAATCACTCTATGCCCATAGTATCCTTGAAAACAAAAATAAAATCATATCACTCCCTTGCATAAATTTTCCAATGGTTTTCCAAAGGACTTAGAATAAATTCCAAACTCCTGACATGGCCCTGCAGACTCTGAGTGATCTAGTTCCTGCCTCCATCTCTCACCATCCTCTTCTGCTCTCAGGAGGCCTCAGCCATTTGCTCCTCAAACATGCCATACCTTTGCACTTGCTCTTCCTCTGCCTAAAAGCCTCTTCCTCTGCATCCTGCCTTCTCCCTATTCCTTAGGTATCAGCTCAAATGCCATCTCCCCAAGAGTCCTTCCCAAATCAGCCAATCTAAACTTACATCCCTGTGTGTGTGCACACACACTCACACACACACACACATACTCACTCACTCATTTATTCTATCCTACTGCAGGGATTTATCATGGTACTTATATCTTTCAGAGACTATCTGTGTTTAATATTTCCACCTATGGCAGCTGCCTCTGGGGCCACATGTCACAGTCCCTTGGCCCGCCCTGTTTCTAATTGCAGCTGCGATTGACAATTCCCTGCAAGCTCAAACTGATCTCCCTAATAGCAACCTTTCTCAGCACCCCCACCTGTTGCTCCACTTTCTGCTCCAGGGCTTTCTCTGGCCCCACAGGTGCCTGTTTCACCAAAGCACAAGCCCGGCCAATAGGCAGTGGGGGTCAGTTAATAACTGCTGCAGTCTCCCAGTCTTCAGATGGACGAGGTTGGTGGGTCTAGTGTAGTTTCTCAGGAGATTTCAGCAAAAACCAAGCACCTGTTTCTACAGCAGCAACCTTATTATTGGCTGTTCCTCTTTTCCCTCTTCGTGCTTCCCTCCCCTTCATTCCTGTTTCCTGGGACCACTTTCAAGTTTACCATCAGTAATGAGACTTTTTCTCATGCTCTGCTTTCAGAAGAACCTAACACATCTCCGAGAAGATATAAGATCCAGAAGAATCAAGGAGCTTATCTTTTTTTCATATATATATATATATATGAAAGAATTCTAGGCAAGAGTAGATATTATGGACAACTTTAGGAAGAAATGATATTCAACAGAAAGGAAGAGAAAAATGTAGAAAGCGTAAGATAGTATGAGAATAAATAATGCCAACTGCACATAGAGAGCATGTAAAACATGCATCCAGATTGCTGAAAAATTCTAAGACATTTAATCAGATTCAAGAGGATTTAGGATTGCAAAAATCTGGCTGTTCTCTAGTATGTGGCCATCATCTTGTCATAGAAGTCAAGTGACGTTATTGTTTTACATTTAATTGAGCACCAAAAATTTCATTTTCTTGAAATTTCAAAGCTTCATTCCTGTGTTAAAGCATGATGTTAAATCTAAAATTTTAATTTGCTAACTAGTACTTTTTAAAAAACGGGGGTGCAGGGACTTATGGTTACAGCTATGCCAGAGTAACTGGCACCAGACTTGTTCTGCCATAAACAGTGAGACAATATACATGCGGTGAATGTTCTCAGTAATTAGACACTGTGACCACAGGATTGCGAACTTACAGAGAAGGAAAACACATAAATTGAGTCCCATGTTTGCCCTCACTTTCTGCCTGGAGACACCGGTAGTGAGCACAGGCTGCTAGAGGCAAAGCAAAGGGCAGCTTTGCTGAGTGGAAAAAGCTGAGGTCCGAGTTAGGAGTGACTGAAGTGACTGGAATTAGCAGGAAAGGGGACCTGGTAGGAAGGAGCTGCACGGAGAGGAGGGAGAACCAGGAGGAGCTCCTGCATGGCTGTCAGCTAAACAAAGACAGCAGTGCTGGACAATGTGGGAGCTCTGCTACGTTACAAAGGAGACATCTCACTAAATATCTCAGATACTCCGTTTGAACCCTAGAGAGGCCAAACCTTACAGGTATGCACTATACTCTAAAGTGAGAGCCATGTTCTAGGATTTAGGCAAAACCAAAAGAGAGCTGAACTAACAAACAATAATATTAACCTTGGCAGGATAAAAAAAGACCCACAGGTAGCATAATTATTTGCTTGAACAGAACTCAACACCCTGTAAAGGAAGACAACATAATCTGGACTTCCTACAATGTGTCATACATAATATTCAACATCCAAATAAAAGTACTGTTTTCAAAATAATCATTACACTAATAAAACTCTAAATAGTCAGTTTAAGAAAAAGAGAAAAACCCAAATTACCAATAGCAGGAACAAAGCAGGAGCTATCAGACAGATCCTACTAGCATGAGGAAGGTAATCTGGTAATTTTATAACAGCTTTATGAAAATACATTTGACAACGTAAATAAATGAACAGATTACTTAAGTAACACAAGATGGACACAAGAAGAAACAAATAATCCAAAATGGCAGGGTCCTGCAAAGTCAAAATTATTTCTATAACAGTACTAGGAACTTTTTGTAGTTTCTACTTTTATTCTCTCTACAGTGCAGTTTTTTCCATAGGCAGCATAATGTGTGATATTGTAATAGCTTGAATACAGAAGCAGATGTGAGAACTAGTGGTCTTCTATTAAGCTATACATTAGAGACTGATAACAATGTAAAACAACACCTTCCTTCTCACAAAAGAATTATTTGCAGAGACATATTTTTAAAAATGTTATTACAATGTATTATTTTTTGAATAAGTTGATAAACATTTAAAATTTTTCTGTTTTAATTTTTAATACAGCTTATAAATGTAAGCTGTATTAAAAATTATATAAATGTAACTTACATAAACGAAGCTTTTTGGGGATTCAGCGATTTCTAAAATTTAAGTGGATCTTGAAGAAAAAAATGTTTGCAAACCACCAATTTAATAGATCTAACATAAGCTTTTTCAGAAAATAGAGGTGGAGGAAAACTTCCCAACTTGTCCTATGAGGTCCAGCATAACACTGATACCAAATCTAATAAGTTATGATTAGTCTTTTAAAAATATCAAATAAAACAATAAATAAAATATGATAATACATCATGATCAAATGGGCTTTCTTCCAGGATTGTAAGGTTAGTACAACAGTTGAAAATTACTCCACGTAATTCACTACATTAACAGAAAAAAATGTGGCTATAAAACAATCATCTCAATAAATGCAGAAAAAAAAACAGTTTACAAAAGTCAACATCTATTTCTGATAAAAAGCTCTCAGCAATTTAGGAACTGAGGGGAACTTCATTAATCTGATAAGAAGCATCTACAGAAAAGCTACACTTAACATTACACTCAATAGTAAAATATTGAACACTTTTCCCTTAACATCAAGTACAATGTAAGGATATCTTTTCTCGCCATTTCTATTCAGCATTATATTAGAGTCTTAGCATGTTCAATAGACTAAAACAATACAAAACTAATCAAACAAAAGCCTGGGGTGGGGGGCAAGCAGGGTGGAGGGGGGCAATGGGAGAAAAATAAGAGGGGACATCTGTTATATGCTCAACAATAAATGTAATTTAAAAAGCAAAATAAGAAGTAAAAGTACTAAATTGCAGAGGAAGCAATAAAATTGTTTTTATCCTTATACAACATAATTTTTTATGACAAATCTTCTCAAGTTTACAAAACAGTAATAGAACTAGTAAATGAATTAATCAAAGCCAGAGTGCAAGATCAATGACAAAATTTAATTGTAGTTCTATACATTAGCAGCCAAAAGTTGGAAAAATAAAATTTTAAAATACTATTTACAATAACATTCAAACTATGGAATAACCAATACCACTTCTGTACTGAAAGCTACAAAATACTGTTGAGATGAAAAAAGAACTAATAAGTGGAGAAATAGACCATGTTCATAGATCCAAAATATCCAGTGTTGTTAAGATATAAATTTCTGGCCGAAACCGGTTTGGCTCAGTGGATAGAGCGTCGGCCTGCAGACTCACGGGTCCCAGGTTCGATTCTGGTCAAGGGCATGTACCTTGGTTGTGGGCACATCCGCAGTAGGGGGTGTGCAAGAGGCAGCTGATCGATGTTTCTCTCTCATCGATGTTTCTCTAACTCTCTATCCCTCTCTCTTTCTCTCTGTAAAAAAATCAATAAAATATATTTAAAAAAAGATATAAATTTCCCCCTAATTGAACTTTAAATTACATGCAAACATAAACAAAATCTCAGCATACTTTATGTGTGTATATATGTTTGTATGTATGTATTTTTTGGAGATATCATTAAGTTGATTCTAAAATTTACATGGTAATGCAAATGTGCAGAATTGCCAACACAATCTTGACCAATAAAAGGGGGGACTTTAGAATGCTCATATTATTGATTTCAACACTTAGGTTAAAGCTACAGCTATTAAAACAGAATAGTGTTGGAGTAAATCTAGACAAAAAGATTCATGGATCAGGATAGAGAGATCAGGAGTCATCCCACACGTGTAATGTCAATTGATTTCTAGAATAACATCAAGAAAATTCTTGAGGACAAAAACTTACTAAAGCAACTGGACAAGTGTATGTATAAAATTAAATTTGACTGCTATCTCATAATGTACATGTAGAAGATACTGTGGTACACATCCCACATTTTCTTTCAGGACTGAGGTACTCATTCTTACAGATTCTGGGAGTGTTCCTCTTGTGGATTGAATTGTGCTACCCTCGAATTTCTATATTAAAATCTTAAGTCCCTGTATCTCAGAATGTAATTATAATTTGGAGATAAGAATCTTTAAAGAGGTAATTTAGGATAAATGAGGTCATTGGTATGAACACTAATCCAATATAATTGATGTTCTTATAAGAAGAGAAAATTAAGACACAGACATACACAGAAAGAAGACCATGTGAAGATACAAGGATGGTCATCTACAAGCCAAGGAGCAAGTCTTCAGGAAAACTAACTCTGTTGATTCCTTGATCTCAGACTTCTCGCTTTCAGAATTATGAGAAAATAAAATTCTGTTGCCATTCAAACTGTGGTCCTTGATTATTAGTTGCCTATTGATGGCTTACATCTGAGTTCCTCCCTAAGAATTGCATTCAGTTAAAGAGAGCTTCCCCACACAAACTTATGCCCTTGCTTGGAGAGCAGTTGTGTCCAGTAACTAGATGGTGTGATAGTACAAGGCCTGAACCCATGTTTCTGCATACAACTTTTCATCTCAGATCAGTTTCAATTCTACTACTTTTCAGTAAATCCTAAATGGTGTCACCCACTAGCAGACTGGTCATGAATATTCAATTACTTATTATAGGTAAGGTATGGATGTACCTGTGCAGTTGTATTTCTACTGGTTGTGAATTGCAATGTGATACTATTTGAAAAGAATGTGCTGGGGAGAGGTCAGAGGTACAATATTTCAGGCATTTGAGAGGTTGGGGGGAAGTAGTAATTGTAAGGACAATAAAATGTGATTGCTGAAGGCTATTAATGCATTGGAGAAAGAATTAATAATTGAGTGTAATTAATCACTAATTTAAAAGGCAGAAGGCCTACTTATAAACATGTAAAGAGACTCAGTTCCTGCACCAGGGGTCACAAATACTGAGGAACAGGCACCCAACTCATTTATTGAGAACATTAACTTAGCCTAGGCAGGACTGTTTTTGCTAAGCTCATTGAGCTATTGTGGAGAAGGAGTGGAATCTTGAGACCTGGAATACAACATTCAGGTCAATACACTCAAGCACATTGAAATCCTAGATTGCTTGAACCCTCTGGGCCTGCAGAAGGGCCGTCCCCCTTCTTAGTGCTTTAAACTTGCTTCCAAGAATTGCAGAAGCCTCTCTTTTGCAAGACAAGATGCATTGCCTCTCCTTTTCTCCAATGATTTTCCATCTTCCCTCCTGGCTGAAAGACTAATAACTAGGATTCTTTACAACAAAATCCAGCTGAGAAAGTGCTTAGTCAACTAAGAGTGGAAGGAAACAATACACTGAAGTAACTGCAACATTTAGCCCACATGTACCAGCAATAACTGGGAGACTATGTTGGGATTGGATTCCAAATGTGCTGAATCAAGGGAAACAAAATATAAATTGAAAGGGGAGAATTTATTGATATGGGAGCACCCTGTTATGATACAGTATTTGACAGCCTGGCAAGAATCCTGGAAGACAGTGCTAATATAGGTAATTTCTTAGAAACTTAAAAAAAGTTATGTCACACATCATGTAATGTAGAAATGCCAGCTTTATTTGTAATAGCCCAAATATGGACACATCTTACATATGTATCAACATGAGAATGAATAAATAATTTGTGGTATATTTATACAATGGAATATTATTCTGCAATAAAAATAAAAGAATAATTTTGTGATACACACAAAAATATGGATAAATCCTAAAATCATCATGGTGAACAAAGGAGCCAGTCATAAAAGAAAACTTAAATAACTTTACTTTATATGAAATTCTAGAAAAGTCAAAATGAATATATAGTGGTAAAAGTAAAGACATTGATTATCTTTGGATGGTCAATATTGACAGACAGGGAACATAAGGGACATTTTATGGCAATAACAATGTTCTATATATTTATTGGCATGATATTTACATGGATATAAGCATTTGTCAAATTCATTGAACCATGCACTTAATTCTGTGCATGTCATCTGGATGTGAATTGCACCTCAATTTTAACAAACAAGAAAATTAAATATATAGTCAAGAATTTTTTTGCCCATTTTGTGTAAAATGTTCTAGATGTTGTGTATGACATTGAAAAGAGAAAAGAAAAGCATAGACCATGCCTTCAAGTAGTTTCCAATTAAAAATAATAGGGGTAATTTGGTATGAAAGTCAGCCATATGAAAAATCTTCCAGTAGATATAAGTTCATCATCACCCTTTAATATAGCACAACTCTCCTAAAAATATTTTAACTGTACTTGAAAAACTTAATTGAGTAACATGCAAATTTAGACATTAATTCAAATCTCTTTGATATGTTCTTAGCTCGAGCTAGTTTGCTATATAAGAAAATCTACAATAGCCAATAACTCTATATCATTTAATTTGTGGTTTGTTAAAAATACCTTCATGTTCTACAAATATTTGACAAGCCTCTTTTTTACATTTCATTGATACACATTAACTCTCAATGACTCTGATTAACAGCAGGTATAGCAGTATAGTTTTTAAATGATAAGGGCTATTTAAAAAAAAGTACCTCTAGGTTTATACAATAAATCATGTGACTTTCAAGAATGGAAGAGCAAATCCTCAGAAGTTTATATTTTAACATTATTAGTAAAAGTTATTTACACTTATTAAATTATGGGCAAGCTAGGATGATCCAAAAATGCCCTGGAAAATGACACAAAGTTTGATGTGGGAAATCCTATCTAATAAAAGAGTAATATGCAAGTTGACCATCACTCCAACACACAAGATGGCTGCCCCCATGTGGTCAAAGATGGATACTCCCATGTGGACACAAGATGGCCACCACAAGATGGCCAGCAGGGGAAGGCAGTTGGGAGGGACCAGGCCTGCAAGGGAGGGAAGTTGGGGGCGACCAGGCCTGCAGGCAAGGGCAGTTGTGGGGGACCCAGGCCTGCAGGGGAGAGCAGTTAGGGGGGACCAGGCCTGCAGGGGAGGGCAGTTGGGGGGGACCAAGCCAGCAGAGGAGGGAAGTTGGGGGCGACCAGGCCTGCAGGGGAGGCAGGTAGGGGCAAACAGGCTGGCAGGGGAGCAGTTAGGCATCAATCAGGCTGGCAGGGGAGTGGTTAGGGGAGATCAGGCTGGCAGGCAGAAGCGGTTAGGGGCAATCAGGAAGGCAGGCAGGTGAGCAGTTGGGAGCCAGCAGTCCTGGATTGTGAGAGGGGTCCCAGATTGGAGAAGGTGCAGGCTGGGCTGAGGGACACCACCCACCCCCCATGCACGAATTTCGTGCACTGGGCCTCTAGTATTTATATAATTAGAAGTTGACTGTGCTAAGTATCACCTTGATAGGTGGAAGGCAAAGGTTCTGATTGTACTTAGGCCACATTATTGAAACAAATTTCTGGGCTTTGACATTTCTATAACTTATTAAATGGTTTGATAAAGCTATCAGTTAAATCTCATGCTTTTAAACAGCACTGTTACATTTAGAACTAGCAGAAAAGTTATGTTAAATGTGAGTGGTGCATATGCAAAGACAGAGCATTACATTTAAGAATGAGACCTAGAAAAGGTCAAATGATAGACGTCTTTTCATAATTTGGTTTTCCTATAAGATGAGTAAAAACCCAACAATAAATGTAAGCTGTCAAAAATAGCATTTCTCTTCATGTACATACTAACAAATAAAAGTCAAGAAAAGTAGGAAGATACATATTTTACTATCTTTCATTATATTAGCATACTAGCTATAGAAATGAAAGGGGAGGTTTAACAGAAATGTCCAATTTTTATTATCATCAGAGATAGTAGGTAACTTTTTTGTAAATATAATTAAATTTATGATTTAAAAAATATAGTCTATGGTACATACTTTTTTTATTCCCAATAACTGGCATTATAGAGTAGTGAATGTTGACTGAATGTAAGTTGAATTAACAAGGATACTAACATGTTTTAGTGCTGACATCTTGTTGTTATGAAGTATTTTCATGTTTACCTTTTTCAGGAATTAAGAAAAATAATATCATACCAATGTTCAAATATTTAACAGAGTCGTTCTTTTCTAAATCAAACTTTGGTGAAATCATTACTTTGAAAACTGATGAAGAAGGAAGGACTTCTGGCATGACAGCTTGAGGAGCTCAGTGGACCTACTCTCCAGAGAAACTGGTGAAAATTATAAATAACCATTTAACAAATTTGAAAATGGTTCCAAGAATCAGCAGATGAAGAAACATTTAAGAAAATCTAAAATTCAACAATAACAGCATGAGCCTGTGGTATTTGAAACAAGACCTACTCACTATCTCCCACCTCCTAAATCAGCATGATTAAAAGTCCACTCTGGACTAGTTCAGCCAAGAACACAGAGCTTTTTCTCCCCTTGCTCCCATTTAGAGTGCTATCTTTCATGAGTTCAGGACATCAGCCTTTTCCCCAAGCTACCTGTTGCTGAGGCTAATTTCAGCCTATTGTGGTGGGAGGTGGGAATTCTTTCTTTAGCCCAGCTCCCACTCATGAAATGGAGGCACTAGCTTGGGCATGATACTGCTAAGAATACTGGAACTCCAGTTGCCCTTAGCCCCATTTACTAGTATAAAGTGGTGATTCTGTGCTGGGAGAGTAAAGCCAAGAAGACATGAAGTTATTGAACCCCTTCTGCCGAACTCTCACTTACTGAAGCAGGGGTATATGCCTCAGAGAGAAGCATGCTATTATCCTTACCTTCAGTGCTATCAGAAATTTTGCCTGGAAAGAGAAGAGGCCATGAAAGAGAGAGTTTCTAATTTATTTCAGAGGAAATTGCCTTCATTTGCAACAGAGCATGGAGAAGTTCAAACCTAAGGACATTCTTAAAAACAGGTGAGGCTGTGGTAAAAGGGGAATTAGAAGATTGGTATATTTATTGGACAAATATAGTAGTTTTCCCAAAAGAACCGGCGAAGAGATAACTGAAAGGAGACACTCTGGGGTCAGAACAAATCTCAAACTGAGGAACATTCTCTTCAAAGGAACCCAAATTTTATTGGTTCAGTATATGGAGCAAGTTATTACCAATGGAATTTTTGCATTCAATAGAAGGATCAGTAGAGTTTAATATCTGGGTGTGGTCAGGAAAGAGCCCTCAATATGCGAGGACTGGGAGAGGTGTCTGTTTTACCTATTGAGCAGACACCAATAAGAAGAGTCAAGGCAAATGGAGAAACAAGGTAGTATGTTTCAATTAAAAGAAAAAAAGAGAAATCTCCAGAAACCAACCCCAACGAAATGGAGATATGTAATTTACCTGACAGATAATTCAAAATAACTGTCAGAAAGATGCTCATTGATCAGGATAGCAATGTATAAACAAAGTGAGAATTTCAACTAGGAGATAGAAAATGTTAAAAAGTACCAAACAAATCATAGAGCTGAAGAATACATTAATTGAACTGAAAATACTCAATAGAAAGATTCAACATCAGACTAGGTCAATCAGGAAAAAAATCAGCAAATTCAAAGATAGGACATTAAAAGTCATCTAGTCAAATGAACAAAATAAAAAACAAATTTAAAAAGAGTGAAGATAGCAAGAAACTTATGACATAGCATTAAGTGAACCAATTTACACACTTTGGGGACCCTGAAGGAGAAGAGAGAGTGAAAAAACCAGAAAGCTTATTCAAATAAATAATAACTGAAAAGTCCCAAATCTGGAAAAGGAAGTAAATAGACAGATCCAAGAAGCCCCCAAAATTTCTAAATAAGAGGAATCCAAAGAAATCTGCATTGAAACACATCATCATCAATTTGTCAAAAATCAAAGACAAAGAGAGAATTTTGAAAGAGAAAGCAACTTGTCTCTGAGAGAAAGATCTCATAATAATTATCAGTGAATTTTTCAGCAGTTACTGGCTTTACAAGTAATGCTGAAGGGAGTTTAAGTTTAAAAGGGGGTATTAAACAGCAACACAATAGCATAAGAGAGTATGAAACTCTTTGGTATAGGTAAATATATAAACAAACACAGAAATCTGAATTATTATAATGGCAATGAGTAAGTTATTTTTAATTCTAGTGTAAAGTTAAAAGATGAAAATATTGCCCAGCTGGCATGGCTCAGTGGAGCATCGACCTATGAGCCAGGAGGTCACGGTTCATTTCCTGGTCAGGGCATATGCCCGGGTTTCATGCAGGAGGTGTGCAGGAGGCAGCCGATTAATAATTCTCTCTCATCATTGATGTTTCAATTTCTCTCTCCCTCTCCCTTTCTCACTGAATCAATAAAAATATATTTTTAAAAAAGATAAAAATATTTATAAAATAAAAACACACTCCTCCTGTGTTCTCCTTTACTCACAGATGATATTTCTGACACCAAATATGTGTAGTTTCTCACTCATCAAGCAATTATCTGTAACACCACCAGGTTATGCCACAGTTTAACTCAGTTATAACATTACCTACCCAGAGGTAATGTCAGTACCCACAAATTAAGGGCTCAGTCCTATAAAACCACCTCCCCTCAACTTCAGATTCCAATTGCATGTCCCAGGTGATAAAAATGTTCTAAAATCGACTATGGTGATAGCTGCATATATCTGTGTATACAATAAAACTACTGAATTACATACTTTAAATGTGTGAATTTGTGGTATGTGAATTATATATCAAAGCTGTTCTTTAAAGCAATAGATATTACCCTGGCCAGTTGATCAATGGTTAGAGTGTCTGTTTACTTCCTTTCCCAGATTTGGGACATTTCAGTAATTATTTATTTGAACAAGCTTTCTGTTTTTTTCATTCTTTCTTCTCCTTCAGGATCCCCAAAGTGTGTATATTGGTTCACTTAATAATATGTCATAAGTTTCTTGTTATCTTGGGTTCATTTCCGGTCAAGGGCACATACCTGGGTTGCAGGCTCCATCCCCAGACTGGGTCAGGGCACATGCAGGAAACAGCCAATTGATGTTTCTCTTTCTCTCTTTCTCTCTCTCTCTAAAAAAAAAAAGCAGTGGGTATTATTTTTGCACTTATGACACAAATCAAAAAAGTCCACTTGTTTTGAAAATTGTGTCAGCTATAATAGATATAATTATTATTTATTATCTTAAGACTGAAAATTGCAGTGTATGGACTAAAAATTGTTCCTGCTTTATTTGCTTCCATAAAATTACAAACTCTATGAATGAGATGACACACTAGAGATAGTCACAGGACCATAGAATGTTAGATCAAGAAAGAAAGAAACTTGGAGCAGTGGATAGAGTATCAGCCTGCGGGACTGAAGGGTCCCAGGTTCGATTTCGGTCAAGAGCATGTACCAGTAGGGGGTGCGCAGGAGGCAGTTGATCAATGTTTCTGTTTCTCTCTATCCTTCTCTCTTGTAAAAAAATCAATAAAATATATTTAAGAAAGAAAGAAGAAAGAAAGAAAGAAAGGAAGGAAGGAAGGAAGGAAGGAAGGAAGGAAGGAAGGAAGGAAGGAAGGAAGGAAGAAAGAAAGAAAGAAAGAAAGAAAGAAAGAAAGAAAGAAAGAAAGAAAGAAAGAAAGAAAGAAAGAGAAACTTGGAGAGAATTGCTAAGACCAGGGACATTTCAAATGAAGACTCTAAGACACAGGCAAGAAAATGCCTAAGCTCACATAGTAAACGTATGGCATACCTGACTATGGAACTTCTATTTTTTATTTCCTGTCCCAGTCAAATAACTCGTGAGGAGGGAAGAAAACGTACACCAGTGAAGCAGAGCTGGGTGTAACTGAATTTTCACACATCCTTTGAATTGTAGGAACTGACGAATCCAGGCTTCATCCAAAGAAAGCAGCATAACTCAGCCCCTCATGGTGGCAATGAGGGTTTTAAGGTAGGACTGCAGGCCCATTGTTGCTTCACCTTCAGAATTGCCAAAGACACTAAAAATCCAGATTCCTGCATGAAATCTGATTTTTGGCTTTAAATAAATTTAAAGACATACATGTGCTGGTTTTGATCTAGAGTATAGCAGTTTTTTTTAAATTTATTTTTCAATTATAGTTGACATATATTATTATATTAGTTTTAGGTATACAGCATAGAGATTAGACCAGTAGTTCTCAACCTTTCTAATGCCGTGACCCTTTAATACAGTTCCTCATGTTGTGGTGACCCCCAACCATAAAATTATTTTCGTTGCTACTTCATAACTGTAATTTTGCTACTGTTAATGAATCGTAATGTAAATATCTGTGTTTTCCGATGGTCTTAGGCTCTACAGCAGGTTGAGAACCATTAGCAGGGTCGCCTAAGACCATTGGAAAACATAGATATTTACATTACGATTCATTAACAGTAGCAAAATTACAGCTATGAAGTAGCAACCAAAATAATTTTATGGTTGGGGGTCACCACAACATGAGGAACTGTATTAAAGGGTCGCGGCATTAGAAAGGTTGAGAACCACTGGATTAGACATTTATATACTTCACAAAGTTATCACCCCAATAAGTCTAGTACCATCTGACATCATACATAGTTATTACAATCTTATTAGATTCCCTATGCTGTTACTTTACATACCCGTGACTATTTTTATAACTGGCAATTTGTACTTCCTAATCTCTTTCACCTTTTCCACCAATCCCCTCAACGCCCTCCCATCAATTTGTTCTCTGATTCTGAGTGTGTTTCTGTTTTGTTTGTTTATTTATTTATTTTTTTTTTTTCTATATTTCACAAGAAGTGAAATCATGTAGTGTATTTTTTTTTTCTCTGTCTGTTGAGTCCAGCAGGTTTTGGCCTCTGGAAGTTTCTTTTCCTTAGACTTTTCCTAGGTTCTTTTCCTCTGTCTTGAATTATCTCAACAAACTAAGGAGATTTCATTTGGGGCTCAGTGTTGTCATGGGACAGATAAGAAATAGAGAGGACACACCCAAAGAGAGTTTACCAGTGATTCATTATCAGTTAAAAGAGAAGAATCTATTCCTTAGATAGTTATTATTTAGAATCCCATACAACTCAACTTTTCTCTTTTCCCCCCAATGATACATACTTATTAGATGAGTGGGCACCAATAATTTATTTGAAAAGAAGCAGATTACTTTTCTCAACCAATTTAACTTCCTTCTGAAGAAGTAGACATCACACATTTTTTAAAATGTAAGTAAATATGTATAAAGAGTTGTTATACTTTATTTTTTCACTGGATATGGATATGCACAACCATTCAAGCCAATTCAGCTTTACCTGCTACCAAGGCAGATTATTAGCAAGAATGAAATTGTTGGTATTTCAGAAAACATCTTAAAGGAAATTGAGAAATTATTTTCTAATTATATTCTAATATGTGAGTGGTGAGTTATTAAGAAAACTTCTAATGGGAGACATCTGTAATACTATCAAAAATAAAAGAAATTTTAAAAAGAAAAAGAAAACTTCTAGGAGCTAAAATCAGTAAAGGAGATATAATAAGGAAAAACAGAACTATTCTACACTAGACAGGTGTTTTCAAACTCGGAGTGTGTGAGACGCTCTGCACTTGTCCTAGAGCTGCAGCCCTGTGAGACAGGGCAGCTGGGAATCTGGAGAGTGCTAAATGCTGAAGCAGAAACAAATAAAACAGCCATCAGCCTTTATTTCATGAAATTTGTTGTATTAAAGTGTGCTGTCCATCAGGTGAAGGTGAATTCTATAAACTCCATCTTTTTAAAGCCCAAATCCCATTTGGAATAAGAAAATATTCTTTGGTTCTGTCTGTTTGGGCAAAAGAAATGCTTCTAGCTAATGATAAATTCCCAGTTTGCACAGTGCTTTACAACGTCAGCCAATTTCTGGCCTGAAAGGATTTCTCCAATAACTTCCTGAGTCCATTCCCTTGAATACGCAGATTTGCCTGACTCAGTCAAAAATGTCATCAATCAGGACTGTGCAGTAAATAATAGTGTAGAGATTGTTCCCTGAGCAAGAGTGAATGATTGTCCAGAAACACAGTATTCAGGATTATTAGGTTAAAAGTAAAAAGTCACGGCAGGATGAATTTTGCCTGCAGAAGCAGGCAGGTGAGTCCTGCTCACTACTGGCAAGAAGCATGTCATAGGAAATGACTAAAATGATAATAATATGAAGTTCGCATTGATTTTGTTCAACGGGCATAGGTGAATATAAAGATGACTAGCCTTAGAAAAGGCCCAACTATTTACATAAGAGCCATAGCTCTTAAGAGATAATGAAGTATTTTCTCTCTAATTTTGACTTGGAAGTTGTTTTTTTATGTAACATATAAAATTGTATCGACATGTTTATATGTTGCTTGTGAAGTCCTTTTGAGCAAATCAGGTCTGTAAAGTTCCACATATAGTAGTGTCCACCCCTGTTCCTAAATAACATCCTGTCCACTTGCAAACTTCTAATCAACCTTTAAGACTTTCCCTGAGTTTGATTCTTTTCCTCCCTCTAGGAGGATGAATTGTGCCCCTAACTTTAAGGCTGTAATAAAAGTAATAGCAATACTAGTTCACAGTTATCAAGAACTTTCTATGTGCCAAGTCCTGTTCTAAGGAGTATTAAGTTATTTAATTCTCACAAAACTGTATGAGATGGGTATTGCTATTATGTTTATTTTACATATCAGGAAATGAGACACAGAGAGGTTACACATGCTGCCCAAATCACACAGTGGGGAAGTTGCAATATGGACCTAGGTGGTTGCATCCTTTATCATTAGACAATGCTCCTTCCCATTAGCACTCATATACATTCACCACATAGTATTACGTTAGTGTTGAGGGGGGCTAGTGTTACTGTACACTGTGTTCTCTTTAAGAGTTCTCTGTGCCTTATTGGTATTTGGGTGCCCAGGTCCAGCAAATCCATAGAAAGATAGCTGTTTGGGCCAGAGCATAGATCTGTCACTTGCTGTCCTTGGCTGTTTTGGCTCCTGCATTCTTTTTAAAGAAGTTATTTTGTTAATGCAAAGTACTCTTCTCTTTAAAAACCAGCATCTTGCATTAAATAGTGTTTCACTGAGAACGCATTACCATGCTTCCAAGTGGTTCCATTGCTAATGGAAGGCCATGCAGCTTCCTTAGTCTTGAAGCCATGAGCCACCACGAGAAGTCCAACGACCCTGCAGGTGCAATGCTAGAGGTGCCGTGAGTAGGCGCTTTTGGCCACAGTCCCAGCTGAGCCCAGTTTTCCAGCCGTCCCACCAAGGTGCCAGACCAGTGAGTGAAGGATTCTTGGACCTTCCAGAACAGTTCATTCACCAGTTGAACGCCGCCCAATGACTTAATTTAGTGCTCTGCTATAGCCATCTTTGATTCTTCGTTTTTGAACAAGGTTGTCCCTCATTTTTATTTTGCATTGAGCCCAACAAATAGTTTGTCTGATCCTAATTACACCCTTGAATTATACTTCATTATATATTCTTTGAAATGGTTTGCTACTTTTATTTACTACTCATATCTCTTCACCTTGATTGTTGATTGTATCTTAAAGAGGAACCAAATGTCACCCTTGGCCTTCCACAATTCTTCTCTAGTCCTTAGCGTAGGTACCCAGACAATATATTTTAAGAGACTTGACATAGAAGAGAAAATGGCATTTTAGTGTGCATAGCCCTCAATGGAGAGCATGCAAAGGGGCCAGAGAGGATCCAGTAGGCATATTTACCGGCCCCACTCCATGGTACACTTTCTGCTTGGGGCTCCTGGTGGCTCTCTGGAGTCAGATGAGGCAAAAGGCAGATGTAAGCAAAAGCTATGGTAAACCTCAACATATGAAGAAGGCATTTGCTTCCTATCCACTTTTCCCTTTACAGCCCCAAATGATGAGTTTTATTATGTGAAGGGTTCAAATTAAGCTAGTTGGTTTTGCTCTCCAGAGAGTGATGATAAGAGACTAGGTAGAGTGGTCTAGCAAAGTGAATTAGCAAAAAAAAAAAACCAATCTGAAAGGCACGGGGTAAGTCTGCTTAATATCTTACTTTATAACAGCAATTTAAAAAAATATTTCTTATTAAAAAAAGAGTATCAATAATGTGAATAAAACTTGTGTTAACAGAAAAGAATGAGAAAAAAAACATAAACTGAAACCACAGAATTAAAGGAAGAGAGGGGAAAAGAGGGAGGGAGATATTGTTCTGTCAAAAGAAGAGTCAAAGTATCAGTGTCACTTGGAAATAAGTTTACATAAAACACGGTTATAAATGCTATCAATTTCACTTTCTAACCACTTGGCAACCTAAATACGCAATAAGAAGTGAGTTCCTTGCTTGTGAGAGCAGTGAGACAATGTGAAGTATTTTTTTTGATAGGTGAGGTTAAGGGGGTCACTGGATATGATTTCCTGGTACACTGCAAACATTTGTGAATAAATTAAATAAAGCCTTGCATACTGTGCAGAGAACTAAGATATGTAACTAAAGTGCTTACTATATAAGAGATTTAATTCTAGCACAAAAGCTTGCATTCTGCACTTCATGTATTTCACCAAATATTCAAGAGCCTGCTCTGACCTAGAAATAACCTAGGTATCCAAGAAAAGTGCTGAAACAGAAATATGGTTCTGAGCCTTTTATGTACTTCAGATGATGAAAATAATTTTCTCTGTAATTTTCTCATTCGCGGGCACCTTGTAGAGGACAGTTAGACCCAGCTGGCGATGAAAACTGAGTAACATCTGCTGCTCATGTTTTCACTTATTCACAAGTCACTGTTTACAAAACTCAAAGACCCTCTCACCCCCCACCAGACAGAGGCACTCTATCGCAGCCAAAGAAAAGATCCAAGCCAGCATTTTTAAAAACAATACACCGTTTTTACTCCAGAGAGATTACAGGTTAGGTTTTTTAACGACAAAGGAAGCGTTTTCCGCAAATATTTGAACAGTACCACCTGTTGAAACTTGTATTGTTACTGCCGGAGACTCGTCAGGATTCAAGATTTAAACTTTCCTCCGGTCACAAGGGAGCTGATGTGAGCACTGCCAGGAAAATAATGACGAGATCTCCTGTCCCTGAAACGCAGATATTTCTGAGCCCAGCTTCAGGGAGAATCAGCTCCCCGCACCAGCAGCTGAGGCATATTGTGTCAACAAGATGGAATGTGCCCGACTCCACTTTGCAGCGCACGCTGGAGCCCGCCCCGCAGCAGGATGGCTGTTTGACGCGTGCAGGTCCTCGGGAGCCATGGCAGCGCCCTTGCAATGTGCTGGGATGGGAAACAGCTGTCGGACTGGAAGCCACTGTTCGATGTGGCCGTTCTAGGCGTGTTCAGTGAGTGCTGGTGCTCAGTTCCTGACGGTTAACTAGAGCAAGGGTTGGAATTCTTTTTTCTTAAAAAAAAAAAAAAAAGTGATTATATGAGTGGAACAAGTTCAAGGAAAGAGAACATCAACTGTTGCTCTCTGCTTTCAGGAAAATCCAGCAGTGTGGCCCCTGGAAAGGGGTATTTATCATAACTCTACCCTGATAATGGTGTGGGGGTTGCCTTTGCATTGTTCTAGGCGGGGACACAGGCTGGGGCTGGCTCTTTATTTAATCTGTCTCTCCTGCTCCAACCTGCTGGTTCAAAACACACAGATATTACTAATTTTAAGGGAAATGGCTTTCATTGTTTTAGTTCATAATTGACAATTCCATGGGAAATTGGGAGGAGGTAATGGAAAATGATGGAGCCCATCACAGTGATAAAAATGTGAAGGATAAAAAGTCATTTATCTTAAATAAATGAGAAAGTGAATAGGAAAAAAAGATGCCATTAATCCTTCTTTCAGATACCTTCATGGTAACAGAAATAAGGGGGAGGTAAAATTCAAAACATGATATTTTATTTTAATCTATTTGCCTATCTATCTATCTATCTATCTATCTATCTATCATCTATCTATCATCTATCTATCTTTAGTCCTGTTCCATGATTCACTTTGTCAGATCCCAAGGACTCCTTTGCCTTTGGATTTAGACAAGAACAAGTTTCCATTCATTTTCCCATGCTTTTGAGCATTTTTAAATGATAGCTGAGTTATGAGTCATTGCGAAGCTCTTCGGCATCATTGTACCAAAAGCACATAACATGTTTTCTACCTGTCGATGTAAATTATTGCCTGCATGGAGAACTCCAGGAACGATTTGGCTTCCTGCCCACACAAATGACTTCTCATCGTTCAGGTTTCAATTTAATGCCAGTATGTACTGTAAGATGTATGTTCAATCCTACAAATGAGTTGCATGTGCATTTCAATTTCAGAAAACCTGGGCTGAATTTTAAAAGAAAGCATTTAGGATCTGTTGTATTAGAGGTGCTTCTGAGCTAAGTGCATTCTAAATACACTGCAGGATAAAAAAGTAGTGCTAGACTTTGGGTGGTACACTAAATTTTACAAAAGGAAAAAAAAAGACAAATGATGTATTCAGCTTTTGAACTTGTTTTTCCAAAGAACTAAAAGATATATTGTGAGTTTTCTTTTTTGTTACCTTGGCTTTTTTATTTTCAATTTGCCTTCTCTCATCTTCTGACCACTAGCCTATAAGTCAGATCAACCTTTAAAACCTTAAATAGAAAGCTAATGATTTAGAAAACATTTGTTGTAGAAGCAGAATCTACTCCAAGCACAAATTAGAAAGATGCTTTTAGACTTCCTTGCTTCCTATTAGTGATTCTGTTGATGGATAGAGTTTTATATGAAGTATATCAGAATGCACTCCAAATTTAACAAATTAAAAATATTGTCAAATAAAATGCGTTTTAAGGTGTGGCAAGAAACATTTATTTCTTCACAGGCATGCTAATACAAAGGTCAAAGGACATAAAAAACATGATTGCTCACAAAAGAAGTATAATATAGGACAATTAAACAACAGAGTGTTCTAAAGTGACTAAAAACAAGAAATGTTTCATGTTGTTTTATATTATTTCATGTTGTTTTACATTAGTAAAAACAGATACAGCATTCTACTGACCAGAAGTACTCCAGTAGTGAGAATTAGGGCATTCTTCTTCACTAGAATTTGGGCACCTCTGTGCAAGCCATCATCTACTTCTGTCATGTAATCCCATAAGTAATAAATATTACAGGTTATGCCAGATATGTTTTAATGGCTTCTCTTTCACTCAGCTGTAGAACAGAACCAACAAAGTAAAACAGTGTTTGTCAGTCACCATTTTTAATGTATGAAACTTAAATTCAGAAAAAATAAAATATCAGAGTTATAGAATATAATCCTTCCTTGTTTTCCATTACTCTTCCTGTTAGAAGAACCCTAGTTTAAAGTTTGAATCATCATTAAATACTGGGTGTAAATATTTCTCTCATTTCCACATCCAATGCAGCTAGAGAGCGGTCCAGTTCCTGAGTAGGGGCTGCTGGGGATTGAGAAAATGAAAGAAAGAGACATACACAGAGATGGAAGGAAAAAGCTGGGGCCGGGTGGGACCACTGTTCTCTGATGGAGAGACAGGGACCCAGAGGCGAATACAGCGTATTTATTTTATACAACAAAAACCAAGAAGTTTTACTAAAAGTCAAGACAAAGGAGATTATGTGCATTCTTGGGTGGGCCCGAGTTGTATTCATTCCTGGTGCTTGGCTGGATTTAGATAACGAAACCCACCCCCTGGCTCCTGGTCTGAAGGTCAAGCTGACAACACTCCTGCCTCTGGCAAGGTGTGTTTCCAGGACATGCTCTGCCAATGCCACTGGATTCAGCTGACAATAATTAAAGAAATGCCCATGTACCTTCCCAGGCGCTCTCTACAACTGGGTTACAATATTTTCTATGCACCATAATTCTATTTGCTTTTGAGGATTTGTGTTCCACATTATACCTAAGTCTCATAGGCAAAGGAAGAGTCAGTGGGGACATGATGTTATTGTGAGTTGTAACTGTTAGTTGTCAGTTATAATCTGAGTGCACTCTTCTGGCCCTTAGAATTTACATAATGTTTATTCTCATATTTCATTATATATTGCATTAGTTGTTGTGTTTTTTTTAATGTTTGTTTTATGGCCCAAACTAGGTGGTAAGTTTCTTGAAGATAAGGATCATTTTCCTAATTACTTTTATAGTGTGATGTCAGACTCTAATACATCACCAAGGCATAGTTTTGGCTTCAACTTCATTTGCTCACACTGAGTCTGGAGCCAGGTTCTGTGCAAGTGGTATCAATATTTCCTCCCTTTGCTAGCAATCATCTACAGAATTGTAAAACTAAAACTTACATCCCAAATAACCAACCTTTTTACTTTACAGCCATTAAATATTTGGCCCAAAGTCAAATGGAGGATTCATAGCCTATAAGCATAGGAATGGGGTTCATCTTATATTTGAGTAAACTCTGGCCCAGACACTTGGTGTTTCTTGGCAGCCTGCCTTAACAAGGATCATTACTGATGAATGGACATTTATGGTTTATTTAAATTAAGATAAATCTCACTCATCAGTTGGCATAAGGTGAATTAATTCCTAAGCATAATTTTTAGAAACCAAATGCTTTGGTGCAAATAGGAAAGCAAGATCAGTAGTTTAGGTGAAGTTGCCAATGTTTCCAACAAAGTCTCTCTGTAAGGTTGAGCAAACTACCTAAGGATCATTTAATTACTTTATTTACTCATGCATGGACATATGTGAACACAGCAATGCATCTGGCAGCCTCCTTTCTACAGAGTTTTAAAAGAGTCATCAAATTTTCTAAAACATGGTTGTCAGGATTTTCCAGGTTAGAGGAATTTGATTGAAATGTCATTGAATATGTTTCAGAAATAATTACTTTTGCTTGGTGCTGGATAAAAAATGTTTTGCTGAATTAAATGATGTGTGAATCAGTAAAAGGATTTTTAGGCAAGTTAAAAATATATAAATTAGAACAAGGTCAAAGGCAGATTCACAATGGGTACTAGGAATCATACTTTTTTTCTCTCGGTTGTGCAGATTGCCCTGTGGCACACCAAGAATTTTCTTAACATTTCACTTACTAAGGGTAGAAACAATGTGAGTTTGGAGCTCCTTCTTAATAGATTTTCCAAGAGAAATTAAAGGGGTAAGATGTTAGATGCTGAAATTAAGCTTAAAATGAATAACACTTTAATGAAATAATGCTATCTACTGTTATTATCAGAATATCTATGCAGAATATTTATGCTCCACCTTTTTTCTTTGAAAAATCACAGCTATATCTTGATGTGAATTGAGACCAAATTCACAAATTAGTTTTTTTGAACTTTCTATTTTTAAAGTCATAACTTGATATCAACATCAACAAATACCTTATGAATGCTGCACCCATCAGATAATCTGTTCCAATTTTTTTCTGTAGAAAAAGAGAGTACTTAAAAATGAATTAAGCTTTTTGTCAAACTGTCAGGATAATGGAGAGCTGCATTTGTTTATTCTAATAAAGTGAGAATATCTTTTCTTCTCACCCATACTCTTTTTTTTATTGAAAGATGACTTACATATAATAAAATCACAGATTTTCAGTTAATTAAATTATCTCTAAGATAATCACACTTGTGTAATTGACAATCCAGAAATTTACCTCATATTTACACTTCAGTTTCTTTTCCAAGGGCAACTTTCATTTGATCATATATTTGCTTAAGTTTCTCACTCTGAAGAATAATGTTACTGTAAGTTTTATGTAAGTGTTATTATATCTGAGAAAGTTTTACTTTATTCCCAGTTTGTTGAGAAATTTTATCACTAAGAGGTGTTGGATTTTGTCAAATACTTTTTTGCATATATTATTACTAGAGGCCTGGTGCATGAAAATTTGTGCACTGGAGGGGTTGTTCCTCAGCCCAGCCTGCCCCCTCTCACAGTCTGGGAGCCCTCAGGGGATGTCCTACTGGTGGCTTAGGCCGGGGAACAGGCCTAAGCCTCAGTCTGGCCTCCCTCTGTGGGAGGCAACCGGGATGATCAGGGGAAGGCACTGCCCCCATCACCCCGCTGCTACTGCCACTGCCAGCCCCCGCAGCCGCCAAGGTGTTTTCATCAACATGGACTCCAGTCCCTTCACCACAAAAAAATGACAACTTTCTTTAGGCATTTTCAAGATGTCTCTTTCATAGGATATGACATTTCTTTCTTTCTTTTTGTTTTATCCTCACCTGAGGATATTTTTCCATTGATTTTTAGAGAGTGTGGGAGAGAGAGAGGGAAAGACAGAGAGAAACATCTATTTGAGAGGGACATTTCAATTGGTTGCCTCCTGCATGAGCCCTGACCTGGGCCCCGGCCAGAGAGGAGCCTGCAACCTAGGTACATGCCCTTGACCAGAATCGAACCTGTCCCTTGAGGTCTGCAGGCCAAGGCTCTATCCACTGAGCTAAACCAGCTAGGGCAGGATATGACATTTCTTAGCTCCTCCAGCAACAGACCTTTATTTTTTCCTCCAGGAGTGAGGTGGGAAAAACCCTAGATCACCTTCTTGGATTCTTATTACCCACGTTACCAAGAACACTGCAAGTGGCGTACCAGGAGCTTAGCCAATGCGCGGTCAGAAAAGGTGTTTCCTGTGCACCTCATGCGCAGGGGTGGGACTTCCGGCGCACCGCAGCTGGCAGGCCCTGTCTCTCCGGGCCTCGTAGAGTCAAGGCCTCACCCACCCTCGTGTGCCTGCCATGCACGCAGCCTCTGCTGATCGGTCATTACACGTGAGAGCATGACGACCACTTGCATATGTATCTTTATTATATAGGATTATCATACTAGAGGCTCGGTGCATGAAATTTGTGCACAGGTGGGGTCCCTAGGCCTGGCTGGCAATCAGGGCCAATCGGGTTCCCTGCCTCCCCGCTTCCCCGCCTCCCCGCCTCCTCCTTCCCTTGTTGCCCACATCCACCACCATCCACCCTTGGTTCCCCATCCTAGCCTGGAGCCTGCCATCTGGGGGGAGGAGCCAACAACCACCGCAGCAGGCAGGCAGTGGGCCAATCGCGGCCTGCCGGCCAGGGGGAGAAACAGGACAGGGACCTGGAATGTTGGCCACAGGGCCCAAGGAAAGAGCTGGCCCTTGGCCCCCCTGGAAAAGGGGCTGCGTTCACCACCACCCACCTCTGTTTCCCCATCCCAGCTGGTGATCGGGGCCTGCAGGCTGGGGGCAGCTCCTGCATTGAACGTCTACGCCCTGGCAGTCAGTGTGCATCATAGTGACCAGTCATTCTGGTCATTCCAGTTGTTCTGTCATAATAGTCGCTTAGGCTTTTATATATACAGAAGATTTTTCTTCTTTGACCTTTTGCTATGATGTATTAATTTTCAAATGTTGAACCAACCTTGTATACCTAAGGTAAAACCCACTTTGTTGTGCTATATAATTTATTTTATATACTGTTGGATCCTATTTGGTAATATTTTGTTAAAGATTTTTGCATACTTGTTTCTGGAGAATATTGATCTATAGTTTCCTTTCATTGTAATGTTTTTGTCTAGTTTTGGTATTAGGGTAATTCTGATTTCATAGTAAGTACCTCCTCTGTTTATACCCCCTGAGATTGTATAGAATTGGTATAATTTTTTCATTAAATGCTGGTAAAATTCACAAGTGAACCTATCAGGGCCTGGTTCTTTCTATTTTGAAAGGTTATTAATTTTTAATTCAATATCTTTAATAGAGGTAAGCTCATTTAGATTTTATATTTCTTTTATAATTTTTATTTATTTATTTATTTATTTCAATTAAAGTTTACATTCAATATTATTTAGTATTAGTTTTAGGTGTACAGCATAGTGGTTAGGCAATCGTATACTTTGTAAAATGTTTTCCTCATTCTTTTTATTACTCACCTGGCACCATACATAGTTGTTGTAATAGTATTGACTATATTTCCTATTCTGTATTTTATATCCCATAACTATTTTATAACTACCAGTCTGTACTATACTTCTCAATCCCTTTACCTTTTTCACCCAATCCCCCAATCTCCCTTCCCTTTGACCATCAGTCTGTTCTCTGTACCTATGAGTCTGTTTCTGTTTTGTGTGTTTGTTTATATTGTTCTTTATAATCCATATATAAGTGAAATCATATGGTATTTATATTTATCTGACTGACTTATTTCACTTAGCATAATACCCTTTTGGTTCATTCATGTTGTCACCAATGGTAACATTTCATTCGTTTTTATGGCTATACTAGAGGCCTGGTGCATGAAAAATTCATGCACTGGAGGGGGATCCGTCAGTCCAGCCTGCCCACTCTCACAGTCTGGGAGCCCTCAGGGGCAGGAGGTGACCCGGTGATCAGGGGAAGGCAACTACCTCATCACACCTCTGCTGCTGCAACTGCTAGCAGCACAAGCCTCGGTCAGCCCTGGTTACCTGAGCCTTGGGCGGCCCTGGGTGGCTAGGCAGCCGCCATCCAAGGCTTGCCTGTCCCTCCAGCTGGCCCTGGGTGGCTGGGAGACTGAGGGGACTGGGGAACTCTGGAGGCAGGTACGTGGAGCAGCCAGACCTGCCTGGGGGCAGGCTCAACTGTGCTGCATGCCTGTGGCCTGGCGGGGCTGAGTGTACTGGGCACTGCCATCTTGTGGCTGGAGGCACCACCATATTTGAGGGTGTGGCAGTCAATTAGCATATCCCTTCCTTATTGGCTGTGGGTGTTGGCATCTTTGTGAGGGCGTGATGGTCAGTTAGCATGTTCCCTCCTTATTAGATAGGATACGTACCACCACTTTTTTATTCACTAGTCTATTGATGGGAATTTGAGAAAATGGTGCTTCAATGAACATAGGAGTACACATATTCTTTCAAATTACTGTTTTGGGTTTCTTTGGATATATACTCAGAAGTGGAATCACTGATTCATGCAGTTCCAGTTTTAATATTTTTGATGAAACTCCATAATGCTTTCAATAGTGGCTGCACCAATCTGCATTCTTACCAACAGTGCATAAGGGTTCCCTTTTCCCTATGTCCTTGCCAACACTTGTTGTTTGTTGATTTATTAATGATAACCATTCTGACAGGTGGTGAAGTGACATCTCATTGAGGTTTTAATTTACATTTCTCTGTTAATTAGCGATGTTAATATCTTTTCATATGTCTGTTGGCCATCTGTATATCCTCTTTGGAGAAGTGTCTATTTAGCTCCTTTGCCCATTTTTTAATTGAATTGTTTGGATGGGGGGTGGTGTGGAGTTATATGAGTTCTTTATAAATTTTGGATATTAACCCTTTGTCAGATGTATATTTGATGAATATCTTCTACCATTTAGTAGGTTACTTTTTTAATTTCATTGATAGTTTCCTTTGCTGTGCAAAAACTTCTTAATTTCATGTAGCCCCATTTGTTTATTTTTGTTTCCCCTGCCAGAGGAAATATATAAGAAAAAAATATTACTACAAGAAGTGTCTGAGATTTTACTATCTATGATTTCTTCTAGGAGTTTTATGGTTTTGAATTTTACATTTAAGTCTTTAATCCATTTTGAATTTATTCTTGTGTATGATGTAAAAAGGTGGTCGAGTTTCATTTTTTGCAGTTATCTGTTCAATTTTTCTAACACCATTTATTAAATAGACAGTCTTTACCCTGTTGTACATTTTTACTCCTTTGTCAATTATTAATTGACAATATAAGCATGGGTTTATTTCTGGGCTCTCTATTCTGTCCCATTGATCTATGTGTCCGTTTTTATGCCAATATCACACTGTTTTTATTTTAATAGCCTTGTAGTATAGCTTGATATCAGGTAGTGTGATACATCCAACTTTATTTCTTTCTCTAAAGATTGCTGTGGCTATTTGGGGTTTTCTGTGGTTTCATGTAAATTTTTGGATTATTTATTGGTGAAATACACCATTGGCATTTTGATAAGAATGATGAATCTATAAATTGCTTTGGGTAGTTCTTATATGAGTTTTGATAGATTGTGCCTTTCAAAGAATTGGTCCACTTCATCTAGGTTACCGAATATGTGATACCTAGATGAAGTGGACCAGAATTCTTCATAGAATTACCTTATTATTATTTTGTGTCTATGGGATTTGTAAGTGATGTTCCTTTCATTCATGTCTAATATTAGTGCTTTGTGTCTTCTTTTTTTTTTTTTCTTCATTAGGTTAGCTAGAGGCTTAATACTTTTATTGACATTTCCAAAGAACAAGCTTTTGATTTTATTTCTTTTTTCTTGATTTTCTGTTTTCAATTTCACTGATTTCTGCTTTTGATTTTATTATTTCTTTTCCAGCACTTACTTTGGATTTAACTTGCTCTCCTTTTTCTAGTTTCTTAAAGTGGAAGGTTAGAGTATTGATTTTAGATAATTTTTCTTTGCTAATATAAGCGTTCAATATTATAAATTTTTATCTAAGCACTGATTTCACTGTGGTTTCATGTAAATTACACAAATTTTGGTAAGTTGTATGTTCATGCTTATTTAATTTTCTTGCCCCTTAAGATTTCTTCTTTAACCCATGTGTTATTTAGAAGTACATTGTTAATCTCCAAGTATTTGGGGGTTTTCCAACTATCATTCTATTATTGACTTCTAGTTTAATTGCACTATGTTCAGAAAGCATACAATGTATGATTATGATTTTTAAAATTTGATAAGTTGTGTTTTATGTGCATATTTTGGAGATTTTCATGAGACTGATTATTTTGGAAGAGGGTATTGTAAAACATGATAAATTGGTTGGGCAATACCTATTGACTAGAATGTTTTACTAGTAGATCCTTGATATTTAATGTTCAGTTATAGACTTTGTTCTGCAACATCACTGTGGACCAATGATACTGTGTTATGGCAATTTGTTCCAACATTAACTACTGATATGTAGTTTGGGCTGGTATCTCACTACTTTGATCCAGGAAGTAGTAGGGGGCACACACAGTTTGGCTGGATGCAAATTACTCTAAGAACAGCTCTCTTGTTCCAGCATTGCAACAAACCAAGAGTGCATCTTTGCCATTCCTGTTTGGGGCAGGTGAGGTCTGACATGCTAAAGGAACCCCTGAGGGCTTTCTTCCACTCTCTAGTAGTTGCTTGCTTCACAGAATTTTATCCGTAATTAAATCTATTCTGTCTAATTTAAGAACAGATGTGGATAAAGATTATAGCTTTAGTGTGAAAGATAGAATTCCTTTTAGTGGCAGATACTTCAGAGCTGTATAATCTTTTCCTCTCACTTTGTTAAGGTTTTCCAACTTGACTTTGGATACTTGCTTAATCTCTTTGTGTTATAATATTTTAATTTTCCAAAGGAGCAGCCAACTTAAAAAACCTTTGAAAAAGGATATTTATATGTATATAAATTTTCTAGAGTATTCAAAAGTTGGCTGAATTGTAATGAGATGAATTGGCTTAATATCAGTGCCATAAAATTTAGTTAACCTCAAAGTCACTAAATCTGACTCATAAAAAGAGCATAATTCTACATAAAAATGGTGTTTTACACTTCATTAGATTTGATTGATCTCAATCACAGTTATATATATGCTGCAGATTAGTTTAAATAGGATTTTGACTTTTAGGTGGTTCCAGCTTTATATTCCTTAGATTCTGGAATATCTTCATAATTACTTGCCTCATGATAGATTAAAAATCATTGTACATTGAAGAGATTAAATATTACTGTATTACTGTGCTGTTGAAGAGATTAAGTCCTCTCTGAGAGAGAAAAGAATGGAGCGATTAAAAAATGAAAGCTTATCACCCAGCCTGAAATGTAATCCTGTCCCTATGCGTAGAAGAATGAGGCATACAGAGCAGTTTAATGAATGTGCCCCTAAGAGCATTTTCTTGCATTCTACCATGTTGGAAAATGGAACTTAATTTTATTTTTTGAACACCCACATCTAGTTTTAATGAGTTTGAGTCTGTTGTGGAGGGACCTTTAGGACTTACCTCCACATCAGATGATGCTAGCTTAGAAGTCAAGGCAGAGGAAAAACAGCTGGTCTATAATGTACCACAAACCTGAGGGACCCAGAGAGGCCTCCTTTCATAGGCCATGATAGTAGCAATGACTTGGTCACCATCTGCTTTTATAGACCAGGGTCCTAATAAAAACTCTCTATTCCTCTAGTATGCTCTCTTCTCCTTATCATTGGTGAGCATCCCAAAAGTATATTTATAAAACTGATACATTTTTTGTCTTAGTTCTTCTCAAATCCAGACTTTTAGCACCTTTATAAAGCCCAATAAAATAGCATTTTGTGGTTAAAACAATTTTTAGGAGAAAAGGAGAGACTATCAAATTAGGAATCTAATAATAACACCATTTTTTTTTTTACTCCCGCATCCTACTTTGAAGACTATTCTTTCTGTTATTGCCCCTTTTTCTCCCAATTTAGCAAATGAACAACAAACCTACAAATTGGTAGGAGTTCCATAAGAAATAAATATTCTAAAGCATTTAACATTGTAGCAAAGGTTGTTAATGATCCGCCAATAGAAATGTTCCTCTTTTTCCATGATAGTAGAATCTTTGATTTTTACCCAAGAACATGGCTACTCAGAACAAAGATTATTTCCCCCAGCTTTGCTTTTGTCTAAATGTGACTTGTGTGATTAACTTCTGGTCAGTGAGAGGTATGTAGAAATGTCATGTGGAGCATCTAGGAATCTTCCTTAAAAGAAGCTAGTGTGTTTCATTTGCTCTTCCTTCTTTATCCCTTACTATCTTCTAGACAGAATGCAGATGTGATGACGGGACCAGATACAGCCAAAAAGAACCTTAGTAATGGCAATTGTTTCCCTGAGTATCTCTTCTTTGAGCTTCCTGCTTCTAGAATTCTACATGAAGAAAAATCAGCTTTTATGTTGTTTCAACTACTATTTTTGGGGTGCCTATTAGTTGCTCCCAAACTTATCCCCTAAATAGTATATTTGGTATTTCTCATCTTTATTGGAAGGATTTCTCCCAAAGGTATAAATTACAATAATTACATATCTAAATTATTTAATTTGCATGTAGAAAAGTCAACAAGTGTTTGAAGAGTCAGTCTTTTTTATTTTTATGCACCAAAAAGAGAATATGCTTTCTGTATGCCAGATGTATTTGTATAAGAACTTTCATCTTTGAAATCATCTTGACAAATAATCAATTTTTCTGTCTTCTGAAATATCACTATTGATTTAAAGATGAGCACACTAATACAAAGGGTCATTGTAGATCTAATAATACCTCACCCCAACTTTGTAGTCCAATTCTTCTTTGCCTGTATTATTATTTTTTGAAACATAAAAAAAAAAAAAAAAGATGGTGTGGTTTCCGGTTCTACATGTAAGGAGCTTGGAATTTGCCACTGCATCCTAACAACAAGTAAAAAACTGAGAAGACTGAAAAACCAACAACTCTCTTGGATCCATAAGAGCTTCGAAGACACACGATAGACCACAGCTCCTGATATTGACGAGAAAGGCAGATAAATACGGGAGTCACGGCTTTTCAGAGCAGAGACACCAGGAACCAGTGCCAGGGAAGGAAAGCCTGAACTGTAAATGGTAAAGTTGCTGGATGCAAAGTGGGGAAAACTCTAACAGTTAAAAACTCCAGGGAGACCTAAGCATGGAGGGGAAAAGAATATTGTGAGAGTTACCTCCAGGAGGTCAACTGGGTCTCATAGTAAATATCAGAGAAAAAATGACAGAAGGAGGGAGAAAGGAATAATTTTGAAATATGCCACAGCATTTTTTTCTTAGAAAATCTGTCCTCGTGGGATTCTAGTTAAGCATGGGGAACTAGTTGAGCAGGACTTAACCTGCTGGGTATTTATTATAGGAGCCAAGCAGAATGGGGGGAGGGGAGACTGGAGGGAAATACCTAACTCCAGCGCACTCTAGTCCACCTTACCCATCCCCTGACTACTAAACAGAGAGAACAAAACTGAGAAACACTTATGAAGTTCATAGTCCAGAGGCATAGGCTCCCTAAAAGATTGAGAGCCAATCATAAAACACTTCCTTCTCCCCACGCCCTCTACACCACATTACTAAAGGCCTATTTATACAAAATCCTTTTATGTGATACATTATGACTGGCTATCAAGAAAATATTGCAAGGCATATCAAAAGGCAAAGAACACAATTTGAAGAGACAGCACAAGCATCAGAGCCAGACATGGCAGGGAAGTTGGAATTATTATACTAGGAATTTAAAACAATTATGATTAATATGGTAAGGATTCTAATGGATAAAGTAGACAGCATGAAAGAACAGATGGTATATATCTCTATTGTTGCACTTACCACATTTATTGTTATAAAGTGTGCATTTACCCCTCCCCCCATTATACTATGAATTCCTTGGAAGCTAAAACTGTCAATGCCCACTAGGTTTTCTGGGTTTGTCTCTGTGGGCCCCATTGCTGCAGAACATGAAACATGACCCCCTAGCAGAAACACACTACAACAAACACATCCTTTAATATTGCATTCCTTATATGATCTGATTCTGGGCAGAAAGTATTTGAAGAACAGGCCAGAAGATCTGAAAATGCTCTCAGATGTATGCTGGCTCTTGTTAGGGTACAACATCACAAATCAGGAGTCCTGATAGGGTTGACCAGGTTCCTACCTAGTATATTTTGTTACATATGCAAATGCATGTGGGGGGAAGTGCATGTATGTATTTCTAGTATCTCCTGGATATCCCCAAGTCCTTTGACTTCAGCAGTCGTTTTTGTCTTTAATGTTCAAGTAAAGTGTCTCACACTTCCCTCTTTCTCTCCCATCTCTGAGGATTCTTGGGTGCTTGATGTTTTTTCTGCATACCTCGGATTCCAATTTCTCATATTGCATTTTAATCCCTGATCTGAAACTCATCCTCTTTATCCCTTGTCCGTCCTCCTCTACCCTCTCACACTCATCCTCCTGTTGGTATGATCCAGTGTCCTTCATTTCCCTAGTGAACCACCAGCGTAGACTTGTGTGTGTGAATCAGGTTTTACTAAAGTTTGAGGGAAATAGCCTATCATATTTTAAACAATAACTTCAAAATTAGTATTAGACATCACTGTCATTAAATGTCAACATCCTTTCCCTGCCAAGGGAATTCCTTACTAGCCGGAATTCCTTAGGCCAGAGCTTGCCATCTTTTCTGGTCTTCATTTCTCCCATCAAGATATTCCAGCTTCCAGCTCACAGTTTTCCAATATACTAAGAGTTTGCACAGAGAAAATTAACTGTCTCTGCACTCACTTAACCTCCTATATGTTTTCAGTCTACTTTTGCATCTCCAAAGATTATTGGGAAACTCAGCTAAACAAAGAAAGAGTGATTATCTCTAGCCTTCAGCAGTACAAAGAATCAGCAGAATAAAAATGAAATTTCAGTTTCTATTCTAATTAAATCTTAGGCAGGACTCCTTCCCTTCCAGTATGAAAAAGATAAAAAGATTTTTCTCCTCCTCTACAAAGTAAGTCCCCAGAGGTTATGGTTCACATACATTCACCCACATTGCACGCTGTAGGTATTGATATGTCTGGTTGGGTTCTTGCATACATCGTTTTCAAATGCTTTATGAAGTGATTCATAATCCACATTCTATCATATTTAATAAAAAAAATATTCTCAGACTGCAGGGAGGGTTTCCTTAACCAGGAATCAGGTTGAGAATTTCCTTTTGCTTTCCAGAAAAGGTGTATACACCAAGCCATTTATGAGGGTATACAAGGTCTATCTCTTTGTGTGGGTTTATCCACAGCCTTCAGAATATTGTTTGCATTCTCAGAAGCTTAAACCCAGAGCAGCCTAGAATTAAGCACAAAAGCAATATTGTGTCCTGCTATTTTGTGCTAAAGTGGTAGACAGGACAAGCCTGCTACCTGTTGGAGAAACATGATGATTATTATCTGACTCCTTGTTCTCATTGTCTACATAGTACAAGGAAAGAAAGAAAAATGTTCTTTAGACCACAGGTTCTTAATAACGCAGTGACTTTGCCTGGCGTGCTAGTGGGAATGTAGCTAGGCTGACACAGAGCATTGATGAAGATAAGCCTGAGGCCTCTCTCCCTTGATGAGCCCTGACTCTAACACATAAACATCAGCTATTGATTTAACACATGTGAGTCAATGTTATAAAGAAGATTGAGTACATATTTACTAAAACAAACCTCATTATTATCAAGTAGAAAAACAAGCCAACGAGAAAGCTAATAAGGGAAGAGAATGAACTTATTCTTATAGGCTGTTGCAGAAATGCCCTATCAACTATCTAAGTTAGTAAAGTTATACTGGAGCAGGAAGTGAGAAGAAAGTGAGGGAAATGGCAACATATATTAACCCAACCACCATTTTACATTTATGTAGTACAATAAAACTTAAAACCTAATCACTGTAATGTCAATACTTGCATTAATTCCATGCTCTCTCCAAGTCAAAGTTGAGGAAAGTATGATTCAGAGAAGTTAGGTAATGTGACCAAGTCCACATAGCTGCCAAGGGATGGAGTGTGGACTCAGACCCAGGCTATGACCGTTGTCTAGATTTTTCTTCCATGTGTCTTTTGCTTCTTCTGAAACCAGGTTTGCCCTGCACATAATACAGAAAATCCTGTTGTTGTCATCTCACCTAGTGCCAGTAGTTTCCAGAAACCTCTGTGCTGAATCCTGTGCTCAGTTTCTTTCCATCCTTTTTGTTTTTTCTTCTACTTTTGTAAGAGTTTACAAATTATTGGAGGATCTTGAATAGATAAAGATGATGATTTTGCCGAAACCGGTTTGGCTCGTGGATAGAGCATCGGCCTGCGGACTGAAAGGTGCCAGGTTCGATTCCGGTCAAGGGCATGTACCTTGGTTGCAGGCACATCCCCAGTAGGAGGTGTGCAGGAGGCAGCTGATCGATGTTTCTCTCTCATCGATGTTTCTAGCTCCCTATCTCTCTCCCTTCCTCTCTGTAAAAAATCAATAAAATATATTTTTTTAAAAAAGAAGATGATGATTTTAAAGAAGATAAGTATTTGTTGGAGACATAGGTCAAATACAAGGCCATGGTATAAAACAATCATCTCCTTGGTTGTGAGGCCTCCAAAAGAAGCAAAAGATACACTAGTGAGAGGAGGTGCAGCTCTTATCAGAATCCAGGTTCTCTGCCTTGTGAATAACCAGGAAAGACATTGTCCTCTTTTGCACTTGAATCTAGGAAAACTTGAAACTCTTCTATATGTGGATGATGTGGGAGGAAAGAAAGAACTTAGCTGTCTTTCTAAATCTCATATTTTAAATGAAATGTTTTTCAAAAGTAATCATTTCATAGACGATGTTCCTTGAACTTTGCATATATTAAGGATAGGGAGTATCTTTCTTTTATTGCATAATTCCAGTTATTTTAAAAATAGTTCTGTGAGGGAAAAATAGTTCTCTGAGATCCAGAATCAACATGGCAAAAAATTTGTCTCCATTATTCTCTTCTGAGCACACTTATTTTAAGATAAGTTAAATGTGGCAGAGTGGGACTTCCTGATTATTCTCTTTTAGCTTTGAGAGTAAGAGCCCACAGCATGCACTAGGAATTGGTAGGGCACTGGGGGAAGAAGAGAGACAGAAAGAGAGAGGAAGAAAGGAGGCATTAGGGTAAAAGGAGACTTACCGAATTGACCACAACTCACAGGAGCAGATTTAAGCTGATTACCCTCTAAGACAGGAGTTGAAAGAAGGAAGCAGGGGGATTTTCTGGTATTAGTGCAATGAAAGACTTTTTGAGACTAGCAGGGAAGAACTGTTCTTAACCATTCTGTGTGCTCAGAAAATATTATGATCAGTACCAATAAAGATGTGGTTCTTTCTGGTGATGGACTGAGCCCATGTGGCTTCCAAGACATTGTTCAGTGTGGCAGCAGAATTTTGAAAAAAATATTTCCATTGTTTTTTAATTTGTAAAACATTAATCTTCAAGGTGGTATTTGAACTCAATAGACTGGTCATCCTAGTGAAATGGTAAGTAGCTGGATATGGAGGTAAAGTACCTGCCATCAGGTAACGTGTCAGTTTCTGTTCCTTCCCTAGAAGTAAAGACAGTTCAGATGGTCTCCCTAGAACACTGAACATGTGCTTAGGGCACACCACAGCAGGAGCAAAATTCTTGGCCAGCATTAAAGGCCAATTGGCACATGGAAAGATGCTTAACAAAGCTAATTACTAAAGAAATGAATACCCAAACCACAATGAAACACCACAGATCCCATAAACATAAAAAGATAACAAATGAATACTTTAAACAAATCTATGGCCTCAAATTTGATAATGAAATGGACAAATTCCTTGATAGACACAATGAATATGCCTAAACTCACACATGAAGAAATAATCAATATAAATAGGCCTATATCTATTAAAGAAATTGAACCAATAATTGATAGCCTTCTAAAACAGAAATGGTAGATGAGTTCATTAGTGAATTCTACCAAACATTTAATGAATAAATTCTATCAATTATGTATAATCTCTTTCAGAGGATAGACGCAGAAAGAATATTTCCTAAATTATTCTACAAGGCTGGCATTACCTTAATACAGAAACCAGTAGGACATGACAAGAAAACCAGAAACCTATATCTCTCATGAACACACATGCAAAATCCTCAAAAAATAATGCAAATAAAAAAATAATGCAAATCAAATCCAACAATGTATAAAACGAATCATATTCCACAATAAAGTGGGATTTACCCCAAGTATGTAACACTGGTTCAGCATTCAAAAATCAATTAAAAATTAATCCATCACATCAACAGACAAATAAATAAAAAAATCACACAACCATATTAATAGATGCAGAAAAAGCATTTGACAAAATTCAACACCCATTCATGATAAAAACTCTCAGGAAACTAGAAACAAAATGGAACTTCATCTACTTGACAAAGAATATTGACTAAAAAAACCTACAACTAATAGCATTCTTAATGGTAAAAACTGAGCTTTCCCACTAAGATCAGTATGAGGTAAGGATGTCCCGTCACATCAATGCTTTCAGCATTGTACTGGAAGTTCTTGCTAATGCAAAAAGACCAGAAAATGAAATGAAAGGTACACAGATTTGGAAGAAAGAAATTAAACTGTCTTTGTTCACATATAACATGATTGTCTATATAGCAAATCTGACAGAGTCCACATAAAACTCCTGGAACTAACAAATGAGTATAGCAAGGTTACAGAATACAATGTTAAGATTCAAAAGTCAATTTCTTTCCTATAACCAACAATGAACAAATGAAATTTGAAATAAAAAACACCTTTTACATTAGCACTCAAAAATGAAATGCATACGTTTAAGTCTAACAAAATATGTATATGATCTATATAAGGAAAACTTTAAAACTCTGATGTATGAAATCAAAGAATCACTAAAAGAAGAGCTATTTAATGTTCATGGATAGGAAGATTCAATAGTGTCAAAATGTCAGTTTTTTCCCCACTTGATTTACAAATTTAACTCAATCCCAATCAAAATCCTCAGTTATTTTGTTTTTATTGACAAACTAAAACTAAAGTTTATATGGAGAGGCAAAAGACTCATATAAGACTCAGTGAAAGGACTGGAACTACCTGACTTCAAGACTTACTGTAAAGCTACAGTAATTAATACAGTGTCATATTGGTGAAATAATAGACAAATAGATGAATGGAATAGAAGAGAGAGCCCAGAATCAGATGTACACAAATATGGTTAACTGATCTTTGACAAAGGAGCAAAATCAATTAATGGAGAAAAGGTATTCTTTTTAACAAATTGTGCTGGGACAATTGGATTTCCACATGCAGAAAAAAATATGAATCTTAACACAACACTTACTAGTACACACTTCACATAAATCAACTCAAAATCCATCAGCTCTCAATATAAAAATACAAAATAATATTCTTAGAAGATAACAGAGGAGAAAATCTAGATGACTTGGGTATAATGGTCATTTGTTAGATACAACACCAAAGACATTATCTGTAAAAAAAAATTTGATAAGCTGAGCACATTAAAATTAAAACCATCTGCTCTGCAAAAGACTGTCAAGAGAATGAGAAGGCAGGCCAAACAGTGGGAGAATATACTTGCAAAAATATATCTAATAGAGCACTGTTATCCAAAATATACAAAGAACACTTAAAACTAAACAATAAGAAAACTAATAACCCGATTTAAATAAGAGAAAAATATTTCAATAGAGACCTCACCTAAGAAGTTATACACATGTGAAATAAGCCTATAAAAAGATGCTCAACATCATATGTCATTAGAGGATTGCGAGTTAAAACAATGAAGCACCACTACACACCCATTACAAAGGCCAACATTTAAAACACTAACAACACAAATTACTGATGAGAATGTGGAGCAACAGGATTGCTCATTCATTTTTGGTGAAAATGCAAAATGGTACAGCCACTTTGGAAGACAGTTTGGCAGTTTCTTACAAAATTAAACATATTCATACTATATGCCTTGGTATTTACCCTAAGGAGTTGAAAACTTACATCCATATAAAACCTGTGCATGGATGTTTATAGCAGTTTTATTTATAATTGTAAAAATTAGGAGGCAATCAAGATGTCCTTTAGTAAGTGAATCAATAAATAAACTGCAGTACCTTCAGCTGATGGAATATTATTCAGCACTAAAAAGAAATGAGCTATCAAGCCATGAAAAGACGTGGAACCTTAAATTCATATTACTAAGCAAAAGAAGCCAATCTGTAAAAACTACATGTTGGATAATTCCAATTATATGATATTCTGGAAGAGACAAAACTATGGAATGGTAAAATGATCAGTGGTTAACCGGTGTTAGTGGGGAGGAATGGATGAATAAACAGAGCACAGAGGACTTTTAGGGTAGTAAAACTATTCTCTATTTTATATTATGTACTATTCTGCATATTATGCATATGTTCTATGGTTGTGGATGCATGTCATACATTTGTCAAAACCATAGAATAAACAACTCCAAAAGTGAAACCTAAGGTAAACTATGGACTTGGGAGATACTGATGTGACAATGTGGGTTCATCATTAGTAACAAATGTACCCTTTGATGAGGGATGTTAAAAGTGAGGGAGACTACGCATGTGAAGGAGCAGGAGATATATGGGATTCTGTGCTCACTGCTCAATTTTGCTGTGATTCTAAAATCGCTGCAAAAATAAAGTCTATTAAACACGCGTGCATGTACACACACACACACACACACACACACACACGATACCACTAACCAACCATTAGTATGGCTATTATAAAAACAAAACAAAACAAAACAAAATGAAACAAGTGTCAGTGAGGCTGTGGAGAAATTTGAACTCTTGTGTATTCCTTATGGAAATGTAAAATGGTGCAGCTTCTGTGGAAAGTTGTATACTGGTTCCTCAGAAAATAAAATAAACATAGAATTATCATAATATTCAGCAATTTCACCTCTAGGTGTAAACCTAAAAGTATTGGAAGCAGGGACTGAAACTGATATTTGTACATCTATGTTCATAGCAACATTATTCACAATATCCCAAAGCTGGGAGCAACCCAAACATCCTTCAACGGATGAATGGCTAAACAAAATTTACATATATATAATTATTATATACAATTACATATTACTATTATTGTTGTTATTACTATTCAGCCTTAAAAAAAAAGGTAATTCTGGTACATAGTACAACATGGATGAAACTTGAAGACATTATGCTAAGTGAAATAAGCCAGTCAGAAAAGGACAAATGCTGTATGACTCTACTCATATAAAATACCTAGAGCAGTCAATCAATCATACAGACAAAAAGCAAAATGGTGGTTCCCAAAGGCTGGGGAGAAGGGAGAACAGGGAGTGTTTAATGGGTAGAGAGTTTCAGTAGAGGAAAATGGAAAAGTTCTGAAGATGGATGGTGGTGATGGTTGTACAACAATGTGAGTGCACTTAATGTCACAGAAATGCACACTTAAAAATGGTTAAAAGGGTAAATGTTATGTGATGTGTATTTTACCACAATTAAAAAACAGAAAAAAAATCATTAAAATTATCATGAGGGAAAAAAAGATCAGAAATGTGTTGTACTTTTTTGCACTTATTTTATGGTGTGTTATTTTTATTTAAATACGGGTGGGTGGGGTACCAAATATGTTTTGGATTTGGGGCTCCAAAGATTTTCACTTGGGCCTAAGTAAGTCACAATTTCCCAGGCATACCTAAGAAAGCTAGCAGGTTATACAGAATCACTAGCCCTGGTTGTATAGAAACTCACGTCGTTTCTCTTCACGACTCACAGCAAGCGAGGGCAGCATCTAGATATACTTGAAAGTTTCTCACACGTTTTGATAATTTGAGAACAGTGCCACACTGCTGTCAGAACACTTCCTATACTGTTTCCTCAGCTTACAGAAACACCATGAGAGAGAACGCTTGGTGCCGAAGCATATAGTGAACACACCTGGTGGGGACAAGTTCAGGAAAACACACTGAAGCTATCTGTGCCCAATGAAGTATTTCATATAGAAATGCAAATATCATTCAATTGACTTAAATCGCACTTGTGCATTTAGCTAATATTTATTGAGCTGCAAATCACCAGAAATAAAACAGTGAACAAGATGCAGTCCCAATTCTCAAAATGCCCACCGTCCAGGAGGGCAGAGTATCCTTGGACAGTATCTGTGTCTCCACGCAGAAGCAGGAGCCTCCTCTCCTAATTCCAGCATGACTATTAAACTGGATCTTCATAGATTTGTGTTTGCATCCACCATCCTTCAAAAAGAAGTTACTATTTTTAACTGCAAGTGTACTTCGGATAATAGGAATACTGTCCCTTTCCATTGTAGCTTCGTGTCCACTTGTTTGCTATGGAGAGAGCCCCACACAGTATATCCAGATTGGGCCTCTTACCTCTGGAGTGCTGCCAGAAGAGAGAAATGGGCTCAGAAAACTTTCTCACCTCTCCCCTACCTCTTTACCTGACTGACGCGTACATACTTGTTTACCTTCTGGTCTCAGATTGGCTGTTGCTTTCTTCAGAAAACCTTCTCTGATCTTAAAGTGTGTCACATGCTCCTCTAGGAGATTCCACTGCACCTTGTACTTTACCTAATGCACATAGACTTCCCTGATGATGACACATTTATTAAATACTCAGGATCCCAAGAACCTCCCCTGGAGATTCAGATTCAGTGAGTCAAGGATGGGACTTAGGAATTTGTGTCTAAAGTGATTCTTATCACCAGGGAAACAATTACACTCCTTTGTCTATGAGGACAGGCAGGGACTGTTCTGTTTTGGTTTATAACCCTTTACCCAGCATCTGGTACATGGTAGGCAAAATATGTTAATATGCATTTACTGAATGAATGAAAATGGCCGTGGCATGCAACCATTGGCTGAGATGAGCATGTGATTCCATCACCAACAAAAGAGGAAGTGGTGAAGTCACCCACAGCCACAGTAGATGGAGATCACTCCAGCACAGTAAGATAAGGGTGTGCCTAAAATATGGTGACTAATGATCCGAAGGTGGAGGGCCAGTGTAGCAGAAATCCTTAGTTCTATAAAAGGTGTGTTTGAATCCAGAAGAGAGGAATTACAGGCTGGGAGCTTATTAGAGTTAGCCACTTCTTCCTTAGAGCTTTACAACCAATTGAAGCATGCAATTTCTATATTTAAAAGAAATGACTAAGTAATTTCTCCTTTAATCAATCAGTCGTTCTCTCTGAACCCAGGTTGTTTAACCATAAAATGGTTATCTTAAAAGCCACCTCACAAAACTGTTGGGAATCTTAAGAGAGGGCATGTGTAGCAGTAAGTGGTAAACAATGCTCAAATGGGAGCATCTTCACTTGGTCTCCGCTGTTGTGGACAACACTGACTTCCTGATGGCATCTTCTCCCTTGTTGTAACTGTATCTTCACCCCTCTACCCTCACTCCCAGTTATTTTCAAAGGAAGGTCAAGAGTTATATCTAAGTTTGAGTATGAAACTAAGACTCTTAACGCAAAGAACAAGGCTAGCAGCCCACACAGGGTGGGGCAGTTGGATCGTGAGATGTAAATTGCTTTAGAAACAAGCCAAATTCATGACACACCTGTTGCCCATTTCTTCACTATTAGAAGAAACTGGCAAAGTGCATGAGTCAGGGTTTCTAATTGTAAACAGCCAAATTCACTCTAGCTAGTTTCAACAGAAAGAAATTTATTAAAACTTGCTGAAACTCCAGGAGGGCAGTACTCAGGCTTGGAGATTACAATCAGGAATGACAGCCAAACTACCCTGAAAGATGGCTCTATCCAAGGCCTCACTGCTTCTGCCACTAGGCAATCACATTGCTTATACTGTGGATGCTGGGCATCGGAGGTCAGAAATGCTTCCCCTGAAGCCACTAACTCAGACATCTCCACCACCACCAAAATGGATCTGTGTAGTACCTGCAGAACCACACTGTCTGTCAAGTTGAGAACTGAGTGCCTGTATCTACTGAGCAGTACCTGCATCTTAGCTGGAGGGGAGAATGAAAAAGTGAATTCTCGCTTTTCACTGGGGGATTGAAAATCATAATATAGACATTTCCAAACATGAGGGTCCTGGGTGGACATAAACATAATAGAAGTCTCTTTGTAGATATTGTAGTGGAAGACCTGAGTTCAAATCCCAGATTAGTCACTTATAAGCTGTTTGTAAGCTAAAGCAAGTGTGTGTGCCATCGATCAGAACAAGTGGGAATCTGAAGGAGCAAGGTCTGGTGAATACAGCAGGTGGGTTAATACTTCCCAGGCAAGATCTTTTAACGTGTCTTTAACTGATTTTGAAGTGTGTGATGGTGCATCACCATGAAACAAAATTACTTTGCTGTGTCTTCTGGCACATTCTTGTCGTTTCACGATCAAAGCATGGTTCAAATTGATTACTTGTTGTCGGTAGTGATCAGTATTAACAGATTCACCTGGTTTTAGAAGCTCATAATACACCACACCTTCCTGATCCCACCAAACGCAGAGCATTGTCTTCTTTCTGAAGCGATTTGGCCTTGCAGTCGATGTTGATGGTTGACCTGGATCAACCCATGATTTTGTGCATTTGGGATTCTCAAAATAAATCCACTTTGCATTGCCAGTCACAATTCGATGCAAAAAAAGACTTCCTTTCATGCCATTGAAGCAACATTTTACTGATGACTTTTTGGTTTTCCATTTGTCTTTCATTCAGCTGATGTGGCACCCATTTTCCTTCCTTTAAAATCTTTCCCATTGCTTGTAAATGATTGGAAATTGTTTGCTGAGCAACGTTTAATCTTTCTGCAAGTTGTTTTTGACTTTGACATGCATCTTCATCCAATAATGCTTGTAATTGTTGGTCTTCAAACTTTTTCGGTTTACCTGGACGTTCTTTGACTTTCACATCGAAATTGTCTTTTAAAGTGTTTAAACCAGTGTTCACAAGTATCTTGAGATGGAGAATGTTCACCATAAGCTTCCTGAAGTATTCAGCAGCACTTTTCTTCAAAATAAAGTAATGAATTGAAACTTCCCGCAAATGCTCTTTTTTTGGCATGAAATTCGACATTTTTAAGCGTAAAAATATCTATGATGTTAACGCCTTCAGAAAATTTGACATATGAAGTTTTGAAGCTTGCTGTCAATACAACAAAATAGCATACATATCAAATTGCATATGTATCAACATATGTGTAACTCCATCTATTGAAAAAAATCTGCATTATTAACTGGTACACCTGGTATTGTGCATTCACAGGAAGAATCTCAGAGCATTGTGATATCCCAGTGTCCAGACTTCAGTTTCTAAATATCAGTTCCCACAAATAGTAACCAAAGCCTGGGAGGAAGAAGTTGGAGGCAAGGTATAAAGAGATCCTGGAATATCTTTTGCTCACAAATAATGAGACTCTAACCTGCTAGTGAGGAAACGTCAATAGGACAATAGAAGAAACTTTCACTAGCTAAATTTTGGTCACTGTGGAGTCATAGGTTATTACTCACATCAAAAAAAATAATGAATGTAAATAATAACTGATGACTTCCCAGTGAAACTGAAAGAGAGAGGCGAGGAGGAGGAGGAAGAGGAGGAGGGATGGAGGGAAGGAAGAAAGGAAGAAAAAGAAAGTTTAAAATTTTACTTTTAACTGTTTTGCCATTTTTATATAGTTGAACATCAACTCATTATTGTGAAAATTAGTAAATAATGAAAATGAATTAAGTATTTGCCATGTTATTTTTTAGGAGTAATAGTAATTCACCTCTCTTCCTTATAGAACAGCAACTTCCAACTGGTGTGCCTCAGCACACTGGTGTGTTGCAAGAATTTTTAAAACATGTAATACCTGACTGTTTAGTAAGGGGCACTGACCTCTTTTCCCTTAGATGGTCAAATTAAAAAAAAATGACAACAGCCAACACAATAGCCATCCGGTGTAAATGAATCAAAATTATACCTATTTTTTGTCAGTTTGGCAAAAATATATATTTTTGGTGTGCTGCAGAATTTTAATAATTTGTTTATGTGTGCCATGAGATGAAAAAGATTGAAAATCACTGTTATAGAAGAATCACATCAAACATATGTAGAAGGAATAAGAGAGAACTAGAAAATTCACTATTTTGCAACTTGCAATGGAATAATTGATTCAGGCAAGCAACATCAGTGAATGTTAAAATCGTTAGGTGTCAGTTTTTTTGAGAAACAGAATATGTGCTTAGTTCCAAAGCATTACTGCACAGATTTCTTACTAGTAACATAGAAAGGCATTGTATCTTTACACTGGAGAGAGCTGGAGGTCACCACCTTACCGCAGTCATCAAACCTTGCATCACTCAGAGGGGAACAGCCTGACATAAGCCTGGAGTAGTATGAAGGACACAGCATCAACTATGAAGTATTTTTACCAAAAGGAATTTATATGAATCTGACCAAGTCTTTGAACTCAAATTCCTTTATGGAAAATATAGTGGAGAAAGAAAGAAATTAAATGACATAAAGAGAAAATAATTCCAGAATGTGAGGCATTTTACAAAAAGTATATATCATGAAAAGAAAGATTTGGGGATCCCTAGTCAGTTTGGCTCATTGGATAGAGCATCGGCCTGTGGACTGAAGGGTCCCAGGTTCGATTCCAGTTAAGGGCACATGCCCGGGCTGTGGGCTCGATCCCTAGTGGAGGGCATTGCAGGAGGCAGCCAATCAATGATTCAGTCATCATTTATGTTTCTATCTCTCTCTCCCTCTCCTTTCCTCTCAGAAATCAATAAAAATATATTTAAAAAAAAGATTTGGGGAATGTTCCAGGTGAAAGGAGATGATAAGATAAAACCAAATGCAATGAGCTATCTTGATTGAATCCTGATTTGGTGGGTAAATCTGTAAAAGACATTTGGAGACATAAGAAATTAGGAAATGGACTGGGTATTAGATATATTAAAGAATTCTTTTTAATTATTGTTATAATGGTATTGAGTGTATGTAGAAGAATGTCCTTATTATTAGGAAATATGTGCTGAAATACTCAGATATGAAGTACACAAGGTATAAAAGTTACTTTCAAATGGTTATGCAAATATATGAAGCAAATATGACAAAATGTTAATCATTGAGTCTAGTTGTGGGTATAGAATACTCATTGCACCAATTTTTAACTCTAGTTTGAGATTATTCATAATAAAATATTGACAACTAAAGGAAACTGAGTTCTAGTCCTGGATCCAATGTGATGAATCTCCTTCTGGGCCTCAATTTCCTCATTTAACAAAGTGAGAGAATTGGACTTGAGTGCATCTGTGGTCCCTTCTCCTGTTCACATTCTGTGGAAGTGGGGAAAAGCTGGCTTCCTTTGTGATATATTTTATTTCCAATAATCATATTCTATTCCAAAAGCTGTCATTCCAGGATGTCAAGAGGTGACTCATAAATCTGGGTGACTAAATGGGAGACCACTTTCTCCCTCACAGCGCCTCAGGTGTCTCACCCAAAACAGAAATCAAAGAAGGAGACCTTCCAAGACACAGAGCTGTGCTATTGGTCATAGGCAATTCTATTTCCCAACATAGATATTTCCCAAGGACTTAAAGAAGTTATTTCAAAACCCAGTTAATCCTGGTTATTTACATTTCCCCCCATTATTCTTTAAATAGTTTCAGATGATCAGGAAAGTGGGCAAGATCGTACTGAGCATCACCATATACCTCACATCTAACTTCTCCCATCATTTAGGAAGGTACATTTTTTACAATAAAATGAACCAATACTGATACATTATTATTAACTGAAGTCCGTATTTTATTTAGATTTTCTTCATTTTTGCCCAATATGTTTTTCTGTTCCAAGATACCATCCAGAATACCACATTGCATTTAACAATCATGTTTCCTTAGGCTCCTCTTGATTATGACAGTTTTTCAGACATTTTTAAAAAATTATTTTAAGTTATATTTTTTGGGGTGACATTCATTAATAAGATTATATAAGTTTCAACCATACAACTCTATGAAACATCATCTACATATTGCATGTGTCCTCGCCACCCAAAGTCTAGCTCCTTCTGTCACCATATATTTGATCTCCTTTACCCTTTTTAACCCTCCCTTCCCCCCTTCCCCTCTGGTAACCACCATAAATTTGTGTCTATGAAGGAGGGGGTTTTTGTTCATTTATTGCTTTCTGCTTTATATCCCACATATGTGTTAAATCCTATGGTTCTTGTCCTTTTCTGTCTCACACATATTCTTTGTATTTGATGACTTTGACAGTTTTGAAAAGTACCAGTCAGGTATTTTCTAGGTGTCTCTTAGCTGGGGCCCAGTGTTTTTCTCATGATTTGACTGGGGCTATGGGTTTTGGAGAGGAAGAACACAGGGGAAGAGGACCCTTCCCATCACATCATATCGAGGATACGTACCATCAACATGACTTCTATAGTTACGTTTCCCCCAGGTATATTTCAAAATGATTACATTTACCCTATTCCTTCCCAAACAGGAATTTTTCTCCAGTCGTCACAGGGAGAACCTGGTAGGATTCCTGAAGGTAAAACCATGAAAATGTGGCTCCCCTTAACCCCTAACCTGGTGCCTCCAGGAGTTTTTAAGCCTCCAGCAATTCAAGAAAGCTGGTATTAAGGGTTTCTACCAGTTTCTGCCTCTAGAGGCTTTTGTGCCAGGTAAGCAATCTTCTTCTGGATGCACCTATCTCTTTAGATTTTGGGGTGAGTTTTTGCTCTGCAACCTCAGCTCTCTAATGAGTCCAAGGAAATTCATCGATTTTCAGTTTGTCCTGCTTTTTCCTTGTTGTAAGGCTAGGAGTGATGTCTTCCAGACTCTTTACATGTCAAAGCTGAACAGTTCACTCTTTTTTAATGCAAGTTTACTCAGCACTGCTCCTAAAGGAAATAAAACTAATGATCTAAAACACTTGCTTTAATGGGCAGGTGATTTTGAATTGAGTTATCTGCTAAGCTGGTTTCACCATATGAAATTTAGAGTGCTTTGGAAACCAGCTTTCAACAAAAATATGTTTCTCAACTAATGTGACCTCATTTAGAGGTACATAGTAAAAGGCTAAAAGCATCAGAATTTGAGTCCAAAGATATAGATTTATTTATTTATTTTTTTGCTCTAGAGTAAAAAGTTATGACAATATTTCTGTCTCTCTGAGACTCAATTTCCTCATTTGTTAAATGTCTTGGCTACAGGGATGTCACATAATTTATCTTTTTATGTGAAGTGTCTAGTATAAAACCTGGTCCAGAGTAGGCCTCAGTGAGAACTGAACTGAAATGCTTGCCCAATCAATCTCATAGTGTTGCTGTGAGAATGAAACAAAATAATGTGCACAGAAACCTTTTTGCAAACTTCAAAGAGCCTTGCAAATTCTGCTTCTTTCTTTATGTCATCAATCTGGAATGCCTGTCTACATGTAAGCATTTCTGTGGAGGCTTTTATGTTTTGGGGTATTTTTTTGACATTGTGCAGATAGAAGGAAGGCACTGTAAAGAGTTAATTTTTACTCAAACTGTGGGTTGATTTCAGTTATAGCAACAATATACATTCCTCAACTTGTCTGATTTTAAAACCTGGCAAGTGTTTTGATATTTGACAACTCTGCTGTCAAGTAATTCTGTTCTACAATTAATCATGCCATAGCCATTTCTTCCACTGCTGCCACAATATAATGGCATCATTGTATATGCATACATAGTACACTTGTATCCTGTTTAAAAGGAGGCAAAGCAAATGAACTTGAAAAATTTACTACTCCGTAGATCGCGCAGTTATAGTGCCAACATTTATTATTAAGCCCATTCTATTTTAATGCTATTACGGCTCCAATCTGAGCTTAGATAAAACCATTCAGTCACTACAGTTTTCTATTTCCTTGCTTGGGAAATTGAGATTCTGCTTTCTTTGAGATGTTTTGAGTGTCAGGTAGGTGCACTGTACAAACGGTTGGGGTCTTTAATGACCAAATGTCAGCTGCAGGCTTTTGATTGCTGTTTTGTCTGGATCGGTGCTAGACACAAGTACAGCATCAACTCCCTCTCCTCCCCCACTGTCTGCGACTTCCTGAGGTAAATGAGTTCGCCACAAATCAAAACGCTTGGCACAAACATCTCTGTGAACCTGTTCTATTTCTCCTGGGCAACTTGCCATTTTGCCTCACTCTTCACATTGAAACCCTGCTTTGACCAATGTCTCGGCCTCTTGAGTAAATTAACCATTTTATAGGAATCCTAGCCCTCTACCAGAAGCATTTGTTTCTCATAGACATCTTTCTTTGTAAGTAATCTTGGGCAGTTTTGAACAAATACATCACCACTGCTTTTTATGAAGACCATTTCCTGTTTACATGCCTAATTTGTCAAAATTTCAGATCACAGATTACATAAAAGTCAATCTAGAAAGTACAGATATGTTGGCCAAAAATTCATGTAAAATAGTTTTAACCTTTTGCCTTCAGAGGTCAGTGCAACTACTCACACTGATGACATTTTGTGAGTTTCAAATTTTCACCTTTATGAACTCGCATGTGGAATTGACATGGCCAATACTTTTATACAACTCCATAATCACCTCTGTGACAAGAACGCTGTGGATTACTATTGAATTGCTCAAGAAAAGTGTGATGCAAACACAATCACAACACCATTTTAAGGGATTAAAAAAAATCAACTAAAAAGTGCACTTTGTGTATACATACTGGTAACTATTGTAATAAGATACTAGGGTCGTGTCGGGAAGCAAGTGAATGCAATTACTAAGTGGATGTAGTCCCGATCGCATGGGCTACCTGTGTGCTCTCAGGATTTTGAAGCTCATTATTTTATTTTATTTTCCAGTGATGCATAGTCTGATCTTAAATCTGTTCTGAGGTGTGTGGGTTTTTTTTTTTTAAAAAAACACACAATTATTTGTTACAGTAGAAATGCCAGAAACATATAACATAACTTTACACTTAGAGATTGTCACCCTACATTTGTTAAGAGAAAGGGAGCTCAAGTTCTTTCATCAGTCTGGCCTGATCAGAGGAGCTGTGTAGCATGGTTGCCTCATGAGATATTAATAATGCTGGGTAACGTTGTTCTTGTTACTGTCCCCAGTCCTGATGTCCAGTTCTTCACACCCGCACACACAGTACTTTTAAAACCAGTGCTCCTAAAACTAGAGCTTCTCTGGCTCCATTACTGAAGGAGAAAAAATGAAATTGTTCCTACTTTCAGCTTTGTTTCTAGTAAGTGAACATTAATCTTCATTGCTGCACTCTCTCACTCAGTCCCTCTTGTCACCAACAGCACTTAGTTGAGTGATAACCAAACTCTGTAGTCATGGAAGACAGCAAATTGATAAGGATCTCTCCAGATCAAGTTTGCACACGCAGCGTCATCAGCACTGATGTTCGTCAGTGTAAGGTAAATAGCAACTTATTAAAATAAAATGCTGCGCTGCATCAGCAGTGGACTCAAAGTCTTTGTATAGCCCCTTCCTAGCTACTCTTTCACCAAAAATGTGGTGAAATGTGGCTTTGGAAATTTAAATCAATGCTCAAGAAATGATTGCGGCCAAAGTAGGCAATACTTAACTTTATCCTAGTCACGTAACTTCTGAGCCTGAATTTTCTTGCCTATAAAATAAGACTGCTAATATCTACCATTTCTGATCACAACTATACTTTTTGAACCTATGCCTTGTGCTGGACAGAGTGAGACAGACTACATTTATTATCCTTGTAATCCACTCCATTCTGTAAGCTAATGTTATCTCCATTTTACAGATGAAAAAACACAGGAAGAAGTTAAATAACTTGCCCCAAGGTACAAAGCTAAATGGTGGAAGGACTGCTATTTGAACCAAGGTCTGTCTGATGCCAAACCACCATGCTATCCTATGGGATTGTTAAAATTTGAGAATATATTGAGAGAACATTAATATGCCATATGTAAAGTGTCAGAAACATTCTATAAGGCAGTGTTCCTGAAATTTTGATCACTTGCCCTCTACCTTCATGACTTCTGCTATATCTACATATTACATGTGTTATGTGTTATGTATTTAGTATTTTCTTTAAGTTGACTCACTTTTTTATTTGAAATTTATTTATTTTAAAGGAAACATTATAACCTGCAAATGGAAAACTAGCATTAGTGCGATAAATGAAAATAAATTGCAAAAATAAATACAATAAGACCAAAACAATGTTATTAAAATTTAACTCAGTTCCATTGCCTGCCTGCTGACGGTTCTCAGCCACAGTGGGGTCTGCTTACTTTATTGTTAAAAAGGCATATTATCAAGGCTATTAAAAGTAAAAAACACTAGCATAAATCCAAAACTTTCTTCCAATAAAGTCAGAACTTGAGTGATTATTAAAAAGGGAATACATTTCTCAATATGGGTTCAGTGTTATATAATGTCACAACCTGTGTCACCTAAATCCTCTTGAGTGTTGGCAGAGGAAAGTGTCCCATATTTGGGAAACACTCCTGTGAACAAAGAGGGGAGAAAAACATCCAGGCTAGTTTCAGATATTTCCATATTTATTAAGTTTAACCACCCTATTTCCCATGTCTACTTAAAAATGGAAAGCCATTTTGTGTTCCTCTTCCACTGAAATTTAAGAAGAACACCAAGCAAAAAGACTGTTGATTGTAATGGGCCTGGTTTTCCTCAGAATATCCTCTAGAGTGGATAGTTCCAAATGGAGACATTAGCTGCTATAGTGCTTTGGCTAAAATAGTTCCCTCTTTGGCTATCCCAGAGATTTCTGTTAGTGAGCTGATAATTCTTAATAGATCTCGTTCTGCTTAAACCAGCTGTAACTGTAGTAGTAGTATAGTAGATTTTGTTATATGTACTAGTAAGTAAGAATCTTGCAGATGTAAATAAGTAGATTAGAGAATCCTATGTATTCATAGAGCTTCATCTCCTCTTCACACTCTAGAATGCCAAAATAGCATACTAATTCTTGAGATAAAATTTTATTTTCTCAGTTGGATGAAATACAGATGACCCATGAAATCATATAATAATTTTTTTCCCAAGACCACTGTGCCTGAAAGATATTTAACCATCTGTGGAACAGCAAGTTCATGTTAAAAATAGTGGTAGGGGAGATATGTTAAAAAAACACACACACCATTGCTTTAGGTGGCCCTAATCCAGATCAAGAGTCGGAGAAGAATAAAGGTAAATTTCTATGAATAAAATAATGTGTATATTGGATGTTCTTTGGTAGATTTATATGGAAACAATAAGAGTACAACTATACTATGTGCAGGATTATATATGGAGGGACAATAATGCGAAAAGAAAGTAGCTAAATTCACACACTCTATGGGGGTCAACTTTCACATTAATATCTTTCAGATAAATGAAAATCAGATACACAAAGGTGGGGGAATCTTCTACCTCTCTTTTATATAGTGTCTTTTAGGAACAGAAACTTAGGGAAAGGGGAAAAACACCTTTTCTCTGACACACGCCAAGGAGACACACAGGCCCATGTTCTTCCAAATCATTAAAATTTTGAAGGAATTAACAAAACTGAGTTATTTCTTTTTTGCTCCATTAAAACTTATTATTTCTTTCTGGCTTGTTCCTTTTTTGAAAAAAGCAATAATCTTTTTGGAAAACTTCTGTAAAATGAAATCTCTATGGCTAAAACATTAGAAGTCATCTCCTTCAAGTTATATCTAAACTTCTGTAAGCTAAAAGATCAACATTCAGAGAGAAGATTAGAACCAGCAATTCTCATCTGCCTTTCCTTGGCTAAAACTCCCAGCAAAAGATCAATATTCTGATATCTGGTTCTACTACAAAGGGATTCAGAGACTTCTTACTCCAATAGATTTTTCTTACTAGAACAATGTTTCTCTATTAGTAAATTTTTTGAGTTATAAAACACTTTCTACTTTTTAGCATATTTTCTATTTTGATTCTCACAGTTATACTGGGAGGCCCAATAAGTATCATACTTCCCCATTTTACAGGTGAACAAGTTGGGGTGGCTTGCACAGTTTCACAGAGTAAACTGGTGATTGGACCAAATCTAAATCTTGTTCTAGCTCTAGGTCCATTCTCTTTCTACCATACCACATTGGCTTGTCTAGAAATACAATTTAAAAAGCTTTTTCCTTTCTTTTATCTTTTATGCTGTTTTTTCCTTCAAAGCTTTTTATAAGACTGTTTTTCGGTCTTAAGAGTAGAAATATAGTAGTCACAGTACTGAGCCTAGTATAAAAATTGTATATGTCTTCTTTATAGTGGTAGTCTTTAGGACAGAAAATGTTATTATATCAAGCTTTGACCAATGAGCAAACTTTTATTTCTGTGAATTTAAATAGATTAAGATTCTCAGCATGTGAAGGACTCAACCTGATATTTCAATTGACTAGTTATTCCTCTAGAGAAAATCCAGTCATTAATGAAGAGCATACTAGAGACCTGAAAGAGTCAATATTGCTTCCAAAGGTGAATTTACAACCTAGAAATAATTTAGGCAGTAAGAGAAAATGTCTCACTTCAAAGATGAGAATGCTGGACCATGCATACAAATGTGACTGCTGACTCATGTGTGACTCAGAAATCAGCAACTATGTATTCCAGGGGCTAAAAAGACCTCAAGAAGCCATCTGGTCCACCTCCACTTTTGCATTCTTGTAGTCTTTTCTTCAGTTTAAGAATGTGGCACCTGAAGCCCAGAGATGTACATGACCTGATAACAGAAAAGTTGATGTCAGAGAAAAGATGCCTAGAATCCAGGTCTTCAATTCTGAAGTTGTAGTGCATTTGTTTGCTATGCACTCCGCCTCTTGGCCAGCCTAATTTGTTTCAAGAATTCAACATATTAAATAGGTTAAATGGTCAAGTAGGAAAAGGCTCAAGAATCCATTAGATTTAGCCATGTAGGTCCCTTAGTGACCTTACTAAACACAATTTTAGCGACATGGTGGGGAACAGAAGCCAGAATATACACTTAAAGACAACTACTTAAAGACATTGACTCTGAAGATAAAGGAAGAGGGTAGCAGTTGGAAGATGTGGGGTCCAGGGAGGTTTTTGTGAGAGTTGCTTTTTTGTTGTTTAAGGGAATGAAAGAGGGAGTATTTCCTTTAAGATTGAAAAACCTAGAGTATTTTTAAAGGCAACTGGGGAAAATCCAGTAAAGAGAAAAATTTAGAGCTCAAAGATAAATGTAAAAGTAAATTAAGGGTAAATTTGAGAGTTCCTGAGTGACCATGTGTACGGTTCAGATAACACAAGGGAGTGCAGAGGGAAGCATTGCTACAGGAAGGAATAAAGTGGATGCAAAACCCTCACTATCCATCTGGTGGATAGTAAATTCAGCAACTCAGTCTCTAAAGGCTTCTACTTTCTCTATGATGCAGGAGGCAAAGTCATATGCTGAAGAGTAAGGAGACACAAATTGTTGGTCAAAGGTTTGAAAGTAGGATTGCTTTGAGGTGGTTGTTGAAAACAGTGGTAGAGAAGTGTTGCCAGGCAGTGTTGGGAGCCCAGTTTAACTTGGAAACCATGACTATATAGTTTGTTTTTTAATTCTCAATTGCTTGGGCATACACATGAAGAGGATATATGGTGAAGTTCTGCAAATTGTTGTTTTTCTCTTTAAAGGTGAATCTGATGGAAGAACAAGGTATGGGAAATTATAGTCCATAAAAAAAGTGTTTGAAATAGAACATGGAATCTGAGCTACAGAGAGAAGGAAGTGAAGACAAGAGAAGTTTGATAGATTAAGAGAGAGTATAGTTATCAGTGTTTGGAAAGTCCTGATGAGGTGAAAGAACATTTGCAGAAAGGGTACTTTGCCAAACAAATTGGAAGTTTAGGGAGCTGTTGTAAAGGAGAATGTTAAAATCAGTAATTTCAGAGGTGGAGCAGCAGTGATGACAACTTCCGAAGTGTGACTTCGGAAGAAGTGGCTGGAATGAAATGGCGGAAACAGGTATTGGAGATGAGGAGTTCCAGGAATATAGAAGCAAGGAAGTTGAGTAGGTTGCCCACCTGAAGGGAATCTTTGAGAAGAGGAAGACTGAACTGTGGATGTCAAATTATCTGAATTTCATGGGAACAGGAGTTGTTTGTTAACAAAGGAGTAGAAGTCTAGTCTGGGGCAGGAAGGCATTGGTGTACTAAAGGCAATGAGAAAGAGAAGAGCGTTGACTTTACCTCTTAGCCTGAATGATTGTGGTTTAGTCATCTCAATTTGAATGGATACTCTTAGCGACAGAGTCTGTTTTAGAGAAGGCAGAAGATAGGTCAAGGAGAAAGTGAGGATTTGGGAGAAATTTTTATCATGAGGGCCTACTTTAGAGGGCCAAGTTGAAAGGTTACAGATGGAGGGGAGGAGAGGCTGGGTCAGAGAGAAGATTCCTCAAGGTACAGTGTAGACCAGGTTCTCTCAAGGCTCTCTTCTTAGAGCAGTTCACCAAGCCCTACCCTAGTGCTCTGCCCACACAAGACTCAGCCCTGTGTCTCTCCTTCCTTCTCTGTTTGTTTGCACTAACCCCTTCATTCTCTCTTTATGCCAAATTTGTCCAGAAAGAGGACTTATAAATAGGATTCCATCTGATTTTATGGATAGAGAACTTTCATGTCAGAAACTCCATTGGCCAGGACCCAACTCTGGATCAGCCCTCCACCGTGAAAGGTCACATACATCAGTACTGGGGTTTATTTGACTTGAATCTCATAGAAAGAAACTGAGAAACCAGAACCCTCATTTTTTATTTGATGGGAGTGTAAGATGGAACAGTGACTTTGAAATATACTTTAGAAGTTTCTTAAAAAGTTAAATATGTATTTATGCAACCCAACAATTCTATTTCTTGGTACCTACCCCAGAGAAATGAAAACATATGTTCACACAGAGACTTGTACATGAATGTTTACAGTAGCATTAGGCACAGTTGTCAAAACTGGAAACATATCTATATGTTTAGCAACGGGAGAACAGATAAACAAAATGTGGAGTGCTATTCAGCAATAAAAAAAGGAACAAACCACTGGTAAATGCAACAACATGTATGCAACTCAAAAACCTTATGATAAGCGAAAGAAGCCAGATAAAAGAATATATACTTTGTTGTTCCATTTATATACAATATCTAGAAAAGGCAAATCTACAGAGACAGAAAACATCTAGGGTTGCCTGGGAGTGGAGTGGGGATTAATTGCAAATGTGTATAGGGAGCTTTCTGATATGATAGAAATGTTCTAAAAGTAGATTGCAGTGATGGTTGCACAACTGTATAAAGTTATCAGAGATCATTGATCTGCATATTTACAAGGGTACACTTTATATATTTAAATTATACCTAAGTAAAACTATTTTAAAAAGTCATAGAAGTTTTTCTATGGGTAAAAGTTTTGAACAGACAATCAAAGAAGATATAAGAATAGCATACAAGTAAATGAAAAATGCTCAATATCATTAGTCATTAAGAAAATGAAAGTTAAAACCACACATTAGAATGGTTTAATTAAAAGTTAGGCAACACCAAACACTGTTGTGGATAGGTAGCAACTAGAACTTTTATACAGTGATATTGGGAAGTAAGGGTATAATTACTGAGAAAAATCATTTGGCAATTTCTCAAAAAGTTAAACATAACTTCTAGTATACAATTTAGTGATTCCATTTCTTTGTATATATCCAAGAGAAAGAAAAACAAACATTCACACAAACATTTGTACACAAATGTTCATAGACACTTTATTTTTAATAGCCACGACTAGAAGCAATCCAAATATTCTTCAACCGGTGAAAGGATAAAGAAATTGTGGTATATCCATACAAAGGAATGCTCTCAGCAATTAAAAAAATCTAAGGATAAATCACAAAATAATAATGCTTAGTGAAAGAATCCAGACCTACAATAAATACAATATATTTTTAAGGAGAGAGAAAGAAAGAGCTAGAAAGCACTTTGTGGCTTCTCTTTGACATATCTGAATTGCCAGCATCACTACTGTTGTACTTTGAGGCTATTATTAAGTAAAACAAGGGTTACTTGAACACAAGCACTGTGATACCATGACAGTGGATCTGATAACTGAGAGGGTACTAAGTGACTAATGGGGTAGGCAGTGTATATAGTGTGGATACACTGGACAAAGAAATGATTAATGTCCCAGGCAGGATGTAGCTAATAGCTCGAGATATCATCACACTATTTAGAATGGTGCACAACTGAAAACTTACGAATTAATTCTGGAAATTTCCATTTAATATTTTTGGACTGCAGTTGATTGCATGTAACTGGACAACAGCAGAAAGTAAAACCATGGATTAAGGGGGACCACTGTACTGTATCTCTAAGCAGGACTTTTGGCTGCCATCTTTCAACCATAATTTGAAACCTAACTCCAACTATCTTAAATTAAAACATGGATTTCATTGACCAAACCAAAGACAGAACAAACTTGGAAATGGCCTCAGGAGCACATCCTATTCTCCAGTGCAGCCACTTACTGTCTCATCCTCTAACTCTCCCAATTGCTTTCTTCTCAGTCTCTCTCTCTCACCTTCCTATTCAAATTTCTAGAATGTTCTTATTTGGCTTTATTCTCTCAAACTGGCTGTCTCTAAGAGGCCAGAATAATAATGGCCCCTGTCAACTCTAGTTGACCTTCTTAAAGCTGTGTAACCGAAGAAGAAAGGGGACTCTCTCCGCAACTCTGGCTCACCACCTCCCCGTCTGCCCCCCCCCCCCCCTCCCCCCCCCCCCGCCCCAAACAAAACAAAACAAAACAAAACAAAACAAAACAAAACAAAACAAAACAAAAAAAATAGCTTGGACCCCAGGCTTGTTCTAATGAGTGGGAAGACTCATTGTGATTGGGAGAGTAATACTTAAAAATTCTGGACCATATGCCTGAGGAGTTGGCAGTAGGAAGTTGAAGTGAAGAGCCATATATAAGGAATTTTCTACTTTGTGATATTGCCTAGCGCCAGCCTACATCTTAAACTCTGGAAAGATACAAAAAGTGTTGTTGTTTGCCTGTTTTGTTTTGTTTTCACTGGCGGTGGCACTAGGCATGGCTTCCTTTTCCAAAATTGCCTTATCAAGTAGGTAATTGCCAATATTGCTCTTAAGATGACCTCCCTGCCTGTCTAACACGGTCTTTCCCCATTCTCCTTTCTCACCCCCAAACACAGAAAACTGAGGCAATAAATAAACATCCTTTCCAGATTACTACAAAATAGTGGTGGTTATTTTTCATCCTCCAAATGGATTTCTCATACTCTCCCCATCAGAAGCCAAGGATGCTTGCATGAAAAATGACTCAGGAAGGAAGTGAGTCTTTGCAGAAGGCTGCCAGCTTCTTGTCTTAGGAACAGGCTTCCTCCCCCACAGAGGTCAGTCCAATCTACCCCTGTGGGTGAAGGACTAGTCAACAAATAGTTGAATGTACCCAGGCTGCATTGTCCAGTAACAGAGAAAATGATGCAACCTAATATTGTGTTACTAACAACTGTTGAGTTAGGAATGGGGAACTATTTAGAATCACACAAAAATACAAAGATTTTTTATTTTACAAATGTCGAAACTTTCACATTTTAAGTTCTATTTGGTTTGGACAAAAGTCAAGTTGAAAGTTACTGCTTTAAAAAAAAAGTTATTGTATTCCCCATTACCATTAAAAGAACAAAAACTCTAACAATAATCTTTTTCATATTTTATTTGAAAATATGCTTATTTACCTCCAAAGGCAGTCATGAAAATGAAAGCCATTCCTACCCATGTCCAACCTCCCACTCCAAAAGGACATTCTTTGTAAATTATTTTTCAGTATTTTGAATTCACTTCAAAGAGTCTGGCTAACATTTAAAAGGTTCTTGTGTGTTTTTTTCAAAATCTTAGACATTACCACATGCACAATTTTGATCTTCCCATAAGTATTACCACTGCAGGTCAATTGGGAGTTCTATTGGAAGAGTTCAAGTTTCAAAAACACCTCTCTCTCTTTCTCTCTCTTTTTCTCTCTCGCTTTCTCTTCTGCCATAGCTATATAATTTTTCAGAAAGGAAGGGAGAGGGAAAGAGAGATAGAAACATCAATGATGAGAGATAATCATTGATTGGCTGCCTCCTTCACACCCCCCCACTGGGGGTCAAGCCTGAAACCCTGGCATGTGCCCTGACAGGGAATCAAACCTTGACCTCCTGGTTCATAGGTGGATATTCAACCACTGAGTGATGCCAGTTGGGCTATAATTTCTAAATCATGAAGCATTGAACAATTTGGCTTTTAAATTTTTAAGATAACCTAAACAGCTGTTCCCAAAGGCATGAATGGATATAATTCACAAATGTAATAGAAAGATCCCAGGACAGTCACACATCTTTTCCAAATTCATAGCCAATAAAGGAAGTATAAGCCTGGAGTATTTATTTGTTTTTGCTGTAATCATCATTAGTGTTACTAGAATTACAGTTTAAAAATTTTTAGATATTTTTATTTTCACCAAAGTCATAAATCTGATAGTACTAAAAGACAGACAAGGAAAACAACACTCTTCTCCTCCAGTCCCCTCACTTTCTAACTTGCCAGTTGAACTTACCAGAGGCAGCCACTTTTTACTCTCTTAGCTATTACCTTCTTATTTCCATATAATTGCATACCGCTATCTTCAGTTTGTTGATTTTAGATATTAACTTCCTCCTCTTATAAACAGGATCTAGCTGTCTTAACCCATTTTCTAAATAGAATTATGGAGCTATTTTTGGTTTATATTTTATGACTATGCAAACATTATTTCTTTTTTCCCCCCCAAAAAAATGCGATAATATCTTTCAACTATTTGTCTTCTTTTTGCTTTGTTTTCTTTTTTTTTTTTTTTTTCAAGTGACCTCTGTTATCAGATGGCCCTTTTCCTGGTGGCCTCCTCCTGCAGCCTCTTCTCTGGCTGCTTTCTGGACCAATTACTCCCGAGGCCTGCTGGTCAGCTGTCATTCTGAGACGCCTCTTTCCTATGCGCTTGAGTTTGATAGACTGCTTTCTGCATCCTCTACCTCCCTCTTCGTTTAGCACTTCTTTTCATTGTAACCCACTCAGCTTCTCAACAAAAGGATATGGGAAATAAATTGTTTTAGTCCCAACATGTCAGAAAATGTCCTTTTCTGCCCTCACACTTGATTAATAACTTGGCTGGACATTGCATTCTAAGATGAAGATCATGCTCTCTCAGATTTTTTAAGTCATTGCTCCATTGTTGGCTAACAGCCAGGGGTGGTGTTGAGGTATCTCATTTGAATGTGTTCCACATATATGTATTGATTGCCTGCAATATAACAGGCACTGCTTGAAATACAACAATATAAAAAGAAATGAATTTTCAACCTTTATAGAGCCCACATTTCAGACAAAAAATAATAAATTTTGAAAGCAGACAAATAAATAAATAAATAAATAAATAAATAAATAAAAAATAAATAAATAAATGAGATAATTACAGACGATGAAAAATCTATGAAGAAAATAAGACTGTGTAAAGGAGTGGAGATACTGCTTTCTGACAGTGGTCAGGGAGTGTTGTACTAGAGAGGTACCATTTATGCTGAAACCTGGACAAGGCCCTATGTCTAGGCATGGATCTGGGGGAAGGAAGAGGAAGCACAAGGCGTGACAGTTAGAGGCAGAACCAGCTTGTCTTGCTTAGAGTGGCCACGGTAACTGGGCCTTGGTGAAGAAGTGGTGATAGTTGATCTCCCAGAGTAGGCCTGCTCATGGCCTCACTTCATAAAGACTGTTGCAAAATGTGAATTTTATTCTTCATTACAATGGAAAGCCACTGGAAGGCTTTAAAACAAGGCAATGAAGCAATCTCATTTAAGTTTTTAAAACATCATTGTGCTGTATAAGAAACTGACTAGAAGAGAAGCAATGTAGAGGAATAGAAGTAACATAGAGAAGTAGAAGCAAAGAGACCAGTTATGAGGCTTTTGTTCTACTCTCTGAGAGGTGACAGTGGCCTGGGATGTGGTGACAGCAGTGACCAGATTTGAAATATATGTGAGAAGCAAATACAATAAGAATCCCTAAAATAAGAATGTGGGATATGAGGGAAACAAAAGGGCTTCAAAGGGGACTTCAACGATACACATGATATTTTGTTTCTTTAAAAAATATATTCAAAGAGAATACATGTTAAGTCTGGGTTGCATGTGTTTATAATAGTCTCTACAATCCTCTATGACATATTTTACTTTTTTCTTTCTTTTTGGAGAGCTAGCTAGAGATCCACATTTGGGGATAGGGCCTGCAGACTTCCATGCCCCTGATGGGTGAATGGACAGAGGTTGGTGCAGGCAGATCTACAGACTTCCAGCTGATCCTCGGTTCAGCCCTGCATCTCCTATGAGCCCCAAGCCTGTCTGTCCCTTTTAGAATATTTTAAGAAGAGACAGATACAGGTTTTTGTGGAAACTGAAGCTTTTACAATATGAGACTATCTTGAATGAAAAGAATACCAAATCATGAATCCAATTTAGTATGAAAGTGACTATTTATAATGAAAATGTTATAAAAAGCACATTTGAAAAGCTGACAAATTCCACAAATGTCACAAAATCCAGGAAAATGACAATTTTTATTAATTCCCTTTGTAATACATTTTCTCCTGTATTTTTTCTCCTATAGACTCTTTGTCTTTTTAATAACAATAGTATAATATCATTTCTGTACAGTAACTAGGATAACAATTTCTCTAGTTTGATTGGATTTTAAAAAATATCGATAGTTTAGAAATGTTTCTTTCAGCTTCACAATTCATTGATAATGTCATATAACTTAATATTGCTGCCACATTTGGGGAGCCCTCTTACATTTCTTTCATTATAAGATGAGAGATTTCAGGGCAGTTCAAGGTGCTTGTGTAATGACTAGTCTAAAGCATCTTTAAATTGATGACATTCATTAACCAGCTTGTCATCCGTGTCTTCATCATGGTGGCATATTATGAATTACATGTTATCTTTACAATGTCAATATTTAATATAAAGCAGCCAGAAATTAAAATTGTTTCCAAGGTATTCACAGGATTCTCACTTTTTTATTAATTGGATTATAAAGTTATCCAAAAGCCATCATTTCTATTTAAAAATTTTTCTCTCTTTCTTAGTGAATTATTATTGCCTAAATATAACCTGAAAATTGTTTGTTTCAAGTTGCTTCTTTATGTCAGAACAATTTCTACCAATTTCATTTGTTACTATTAAAACTTTTATTTCATATCCTTTAAATTTATTTTTAAAATATATATCCATACTATATATTTTATCTTATTCTTGAATATATATGAGTTTAGACACTAAAGCCACCTGTTGTTGTAGGCCATTTGCCTTGAAGGCAATCTGATCCTAAATTGGGATACCTAAACCATGTGACTTCACTCATATCCACTTGCTGTGTGCATACGTTTGTGTGCCCACACACAGGAATTCTGACTTATTCTACTTTGTTGAATCCAATAAAAATATATATGGTACATTTATAATAGTACATACTGAATTATCAAATAGTTTACTGACAAGAGAGAATTTCCATTAGACCAAACATTAATGGGAGCCAAATCCTCTGTTTACTATTTGTTAGTCTGATGATTGGAAGAATTTTCCATAGACTAGCTGTTTATTCTCCATCATTTACTTATCCCCTGTGTTAGACACCATAGGACACATTCATACTATTTATAACTTTTGTCCCCGAATCTTTGGGCCATATTGGAGATTTAGTTAAGACAATAGTAGGTGATACAATGAGTGGCCCTGTCTAAATTAAGATGACTAACAACACTTTAATTATACATGTAAGTGCCTGCAAACCACATAAACACATGCCAGAAAATCCAAATTAAATACATCTCCAACTCAACTTTCCCATAGACATGTCCCCAAAATGCCCATAGTCACTCCAAAGATGTCTGAAATTAGAAAAAGTATGATGGAGAGGAACTTGAATTGGAAGAAGATAGCAGTCTTAAATAATTGTGGTTAAAATCTTTTACTTTTGCAAAGTTTAAAAAACACATATGGCTCTCTGGCAGGGTGATTCAGTTGGTTGTAGCATCATCCCTTACACCAAAAGGTTGTGGGTTCTATTCCCAGTCAGGGCACATATTTAGGTTGCAGGTTCAATCCCCAGTCAGGGTGGACACAGGAGGCAACCAATCGATGTTTTCATATTTCTCTGTTACCCTCTCACAATAATGTTTCCCTTTCTCTCTCCCTTATTCTCTCTCTAAAATCAATAGAAGTATATCCTTGGGTAAAGAGGTCCAGTGCACAAAATTTGTACATGGGTAGGGTCCCTAGGCCTGGCCAGCGATCAGGGCCAATCTGTGGGGGACCAGTTGGGTGATTGGGGGGGGGGGAGCACTGGCACCCACCTTGGCTGGCCTAGCACTGCCTGCTTGCCAGCCCCACCCCACGCCACCACCACCACTGGTCAGGGCCTGAGGTCTGGGGGAAGCTCCTGAGTTGAGCATCTGACCCCTGGTGGTCAGTGCTCATCATAGTGACCAGTCGTTCCGCCATTCAGTCAATTTGCATATTAGGCTTTTATTATATGGGATATATATATATATGTGAACACATGGTAAAGCCCCTTCTAGGCCCTCTCTCTTAGAAGGGGCCCATACAGATGAGAGACTTTAAAGTTTAAGCTTTATTACTTTCCCATTAAATCTGCCTGCCACTGCTCTAGATAATAAAGCTTTGGTCTCACCCAGGCACCTTGGCTCAGTGGTTGAGCATTGACCTATGAACCAGGAGGTCACAATTTGATTCCTTGTCAGGGCACATGCCTGAGTTCCAGACTTGATCCCCAGTAGGGGGCAGTGCAAGAGACAGCTGATCAATGATTTGCTCTCATCATTGATGTTTCTATCTCTCTCTCCCTGCCTCTCTGAAACAAATAAAAAAAATATTATATATATATAAATTTATATATATATTTATATATATATATAAAATATTTATATATATAAAAATATATAAATAAAAAAAAAAGCTCTGGTCTCCTCTTGCATGGCGAGGGTGGAAGTGTTTGGAGACAAGCATCCAAAGTATTGATCTGGTGCTGTGTGGAGGGGCTCGTGCTGGGGATGATAGTCTTATAAAGTCTTTAATTCTGTTTGCTCCATCAGGGCCCTCACCTCCACCTCTGGCCTCTCCAAATTCTTTTGAGCTAGTTCTGCTGTGCCAATCTGTTTTCTTCGTCCAGCCTTCCTCTCTGTAAGCACTATAAATCTTGACCCTCCACCTGCTTGGGCAGTTACCAGACCTCCATCTGCTCCTTGACAGCTTTAACTCTCACATGCACCCTGGATGCCTCAGCAGGTGATACGCTGCTCTAATAGCACTTATGCTCCTAGGCTGACCAAGCAGGATTGTTTATAGTCCTTGGAGTCAGCATTTTTGTTCTATTATGAATAGACATAATGGATTAGGTTAGTGTATAAGAACTAGAGAAGAAAATACAGTGAAATATGTGTAATCTCACAAATACTAAACCCATTCCCACAGCAAAGTAAATTAAAAACAAGAGCCTCATATGCACTAATGTAATATATTCCTTTCTCTTGTTCTTATAGGTTCATGATTTTCTTATTCCATATTATCATTTTAGAGAGGTGCTGAAAGGCAAGGGTATTATCTTTACCTGTACCCTAAAAATCTTTACATTTCCTGTGAGTGCAAATAAAGGTTTCTATTGTTTCCAAAGCCATGATTTCTTCTTCATTCTGGTCACAGAAAATTTTATGTTAAATGCTGTTTAGAATCACTATTGCTCAATAGGAATTTATGCTTGAAAATTTGAGAAGTCCTCATGGAATGTGGGTTGGTTTTCAGCTCTCTTAAGAAGCATTTAGTAATCAGATATATCCTCCCACCACTAGGTCTATGTTATTCAGCTGCTTACTTTCCGTGGTAGTTTGTCCTCCTACTATATCTGTTTTTCTACAAATTGCCAGCTCATACGGACTAGTCTTGATCATAAAATAGAATCTGAGGGGTCTTTGATTCTTAGAATTGGGAACCTAGCTTCATGGAATACTACAGGATTACAGTCTACTAAGCACTTAGTTATTGATTAGATTTTTAGCTGAGAAGAAAAGGGAAAGTCATTTAGAGGCTCAGAACCTATTCTGAATGGTCTCTGGGTTTATTACTGAAAACTGAATAGAAGTAATATTTATTCTTTGCATTTACCTTACAATGTTGGTACCTAGTTGTATTTCTTGGCCACTATAAAAAGGGTCAATCCCTAAACATGCTTCTAAGAATATGTTAGGGTCCACCCAATTATTTACTTGCCTGGAATTTGTTCTCAAGGCATTACTAGTCTACTGGGCAAGCCAAATTGCACAAAGTTTCATCTTATCAGCCCAAGTGTCATCTCCTTGGATCAGCTGCATGCATCAAATGTACAGTATAAGCCTTGATATGTACATTTGGCTTTTATATAATTCCAACTTTCTATGAATTCTTCCTTATTCAGAAGCAGTAGTAAAGATTTTACTTTGGTGTAAAATTTGGGGCATGGCCTTACCATCTCTGATTAACTACACTACCACCGTTTTCTGTAGAATTGTTACTTAAAGTAATACAAATAGTGTTTATAATTATAAAATGAACTTGATTGCTTTTTAAAAACTAATTATGTGCCAGGTATTGGGTCGTAATCTCTAGGAGATCCAATACTTCATCTGCTTTGTACACCACTATATTTCCAGCACTGTGATTAGTACAAAGCCCAGATAAGACCTTCAATACAGAATTGCTGTTGTGGAATAGATGATCAAGTAAGTAATATTTAATTTGGAGACATAAATAAATATAGTGACGTGCAAGAGAAACCAGATAGAGATATATCTAGTGTATTAGCTTATTATTCTACTATAACAAATTACAAAAAAATGTAATGGCTTAAAACAACACAAATTTATTACCTTAAAGATCTGGAGTTCAGAAGTTCTAAATTCAAGATGTTGGTCTCTAGGGGAGGATCTGTTTCCTTGCTTTTATCAGCTTCTAGAGGCCACCTACATTCTTCTTCAATTGGTATTCCTTCCTTCATCCTCAAAACCAGCAGTGTAGCATCCACAAGTCTCTTCTCTCTCATCCTAACCCCCTTTGATGATGTTATCACATCTCCTTCACTGACACTCTTACTTCCCTCTTACATTGACCTCTTGCGTCTACATTGATCGTACCAGATAATTTAAGATAATCTTTGTATCTCAAAAATGTTAACTTTAGCACATCTTCAAGGTCCCTTTAACTATATAAAGTAACATATATAAAAGGATCCACAATTCAGGTGTGGACATTTAGGGAGCCATTTATTCTGTCTACCACACCTAGCATGTAATAGACCACAGAAGAAGGGAGCTTCATGCCAATCTGAGGAGATAGAAAAAGGTTTATCAGAATGTTACTGTTGACTCAAGTCCAGGAACATAATGATATAAGAAAGAAAGATTTTTCTGGCACAGGAAACAGCATGAGCATAAGTAAGAAGACAGGAAACAGCAGGTCTTGCCTGATGACCTCAAGAGGTTTGATATAGGATTTGTGTGTAAAACAAGATGGATAATTAGAAAGCAAATGATGAGCAAAGAAGCTGAAAAACTCTGTGGTGACATTTCATACAGTATCTTGCAAGACTTGCTAAGGATTTTGGACTCTATCCTATAGGCAAGTTTATCCAATGAAGGATTTTAAGCAGCTTAAAATGTTTCAGTGGTTTCTCATTTATACTTGGGGTAAAGTTTAATTTATTTAACATGATGCCCTGTTAGTCCCTTGGGACAGCTAAAAAGTGTGTATACTTTTTGGAGACACCATGTATATGTTTAAATACATAAAATAAAGTACATAGGGCTATAAGAAAACCAATTTTGTTGAAATAAAAAGTTCTATCCATCAGTTCATTGGGAATCCATGGGTCCCAGGTTATGAACCACCCAAAGATCTGGTCTCTCTTTTTTTTCTCTCTCTCTCCTATTTCATCTTGAGCTCAAAACTCTAAGAACAATGGCCATTTTTCTACTGCATTAAAATGTGAGGTTCCTCCTGCCTTGGGTCTTTGCCACATGCTGTTCCTTTTGCTTTTAGCTTTTTTCTTCTCCCCAGTTCTTCCCCCACCCACATCTGGATAACTCTTATTTGATATGAATATCACTTTATTGATGAAATTCACATGACCCTCAGACAAGAGTTAGTCCTCCATTATACTAACATACCACTCAGTAATTTTCTTTTACAAAATTAATAATATTTATATAGTTATTTGTATGAATATTTACTAATACCTGTCTCACTGACCACAAAATACTTTTCATGCTGAGGATATTGTCTGTACTCCCAGTGTGTAGCTCAATGCCTGGCATAAAGTAGACACTGCATTTCTGAAAATAAATTTTTATTTGAAAAGTTTTAGATATACAGAAAAAATATAAAGGTAGAATGGAGATTTATCATACACCCAACAGCCAGTTTCTCCTATTTTTAATACCTTACATTAGTGTGGTTCATTTATCATGAAAAAATGAATAATTATTGAGACATTATTATTAACTAAACTCCACACTTTATTCAGATTTTCCATTTTTACCTAAAGCTATTTTTCTACTTCAGGATCCTATCCAAGATATCACATTACATTTAGTCACCATGTCTCCTTCGGCTCCTCTTGGCTGTAACTATTTCTTAGACTTCCCTTGTATTTCACAACTTTGAGGGTTTTGAGGAATACTGGTCAGGTATTTTGTAGAATGTCTCTAACTGGAATTTATCTGATAACTTTCTTATGATTACACTAGAGGCCCAGTGCATGAAATTTGTGCACTGTAGGGTCCCTAGTGGCTGGAGGTGACCGGCTGGGGCCTCCCTCCCTTTCCCCAGCTGGCCCCGCTCCCTGGTCGAACTCCTGGAAGAACTCCCAGTTGAGGAGACAATTTGCATACTATGATTTTATTATGTAGGATTAGGGTATGGATTTGGGGGAGGAACACCAGAAAAGTAAAGTGTCATTTTATCACATCAAATCAAGAATGCATGTTATCAACCTGACTTATCACTGTAGATATTAACCTTGATCACTAGGCTAGGCTAAAGTAGCATTTGTCAGGTTTCTCCACTGTAAAGTTCTATTTTTCTTTGTCCTTTGCATGAATTTTTTGGAAGGCAGTAACTGTAATTTATCTACATAAATTACATTGATTATTTCTGCATGAAACATTTGTCTATTCTCACCTATTTATTTATTCAACAACTTATTTATAATAGTATTAACTCATGGTGATTTATTTTATACTTTGTGTAATAATCCAATACTATTTTATTTATCTTTTTGCTCAAATTGTTCCAGCGTTGGCCATTGGGAGATTTTTTTAGTTGGCTCCCATGTCCCTTCGACATACCCCCCATCATTGTGTGTGGTGTGTGTATTTGTATGTGTTTTTTCTCCTCACTTCCTTACTTTCTGGCATAAGAAGATGCTCAAAACTCATCATGTATATTTCCTTCCTACAACTGGCTATTTTCAAGGGGCTCTCGCTCCTTTTAATGAAGAATCAGATTAGAAACCACAATATGGGCACTAGGTATGCTCATTGCTACCTGGGGGGGAGGGGGTCATTGCTGCCAGGTTTCTGAAAGATCAAGGAAATACATTTGTATACACATTTCCATAAATACTTCTATATGTGACCATCTGTATCTATATCCAGCTAAACATGAGTTTATATCCATGTCTCCAACTCTAATCTATTACCACAAAATTATTTTAGCCTCCTTCCCCTTGCTTATTTATAACTTCCCAGTGCAACAGTAAGAAACCTGCCTCCCACCATCTGCCATCCATTTACTCAGTTGTTCAATTCCATTATACATGTATAGTGGTTTCAGAATTGTTAACCCATACACCCCTGGGAAACAACACTATTACTAGATTACTGTGCTTATGCAGAGCTCCTTTTGCCTTAAATCTTACAGATTTCAATCATTTCCAAAACTACTTAAGTCAGCACCTTTTTCCTTTACCCCCTTCAGCAAAGTTGATTTAGATATTTATAATAGAGTTAGATTCTTTTGCCATAGTCTGCATTTCATTCTGGGAACTCCCTGACCTCCTAAATGATTTTTTAAATTTGCATACATTAATATTCAGTCACGATAAAATTCTGTGAGTTTTGACAAATGCATAGTGTCATGTGTCCACCATCACATTATCATACACAATGGTTTTGCCATCCAAAAATGTCTCTTATGCTTTGCCTATTTAACTCTCTCTTCTTTCCAAACCCTAACCCTACCCCTCACAAACACTACTGTTCACCGTCTCTATAGTTTTGCCTTTTTCAGAAGGTCACATAAATGAAATCATATAATATGTAACCTTTTCAGAGTGACCTTTTTCACTTAGCAAAATACATTTAAGATTCATGCGTGTGTGGTTTTTTTTGCAAGATCTGGAAGCTCTTTTTATTTTTTTAATCTCTAAATACTATTCCCTTGTAATGGATATACCACAGTTTATCTTTTCACCTGTTGAGTGACATCTTTGTTGCTTCCAGTTTTTTATAATTGTGAATAAAGTTTCCATAAACATTTTTGTGCAGGTTTTTACGTTGATGTAAGTTTTCAAAGCATCTGGGTAAATGCCAAAGAGCATAATTGCTAGACTGCATGGTAAGACTATATTTAGTTTTGTTAGAAACTGCTAACCTGTCTTCTTGACATAACTCTTTAATGAATTATGAAGAGGTCATTATAGCTGCAGTGTGCAGATGTCAATAGTATTAAAGCTGAAGATTAAATTTAGTTAAGATATTGGTGCAATGGTTCTAGCCAGAGATAATGATTATCTGGAAGAAAAAAAAAAAGAGCACCTGGGCAGATGGCAGTTTCATGGCTTTGAAGTGTTAAGAATATAAAGACCACAGGATCCGGTAACTAACTAGATATGGGATTATGATGACATATTGGTGGCTCCAAGTATCTAGTTCAGATAAAATGGGAATAGAGAAGAGGGGTACTTTGGAAGGATGGGGAGGGTGGAATATTTTGATCAGATAGGTCCAAAATGCCTATGGGACTTGCCAGGGGAAATGTCTAGGAGGCAGTTGTACATGTGAGTCATGAGCTCAGAAATAAAACCTGTTTATCAGGATGGAAAGAAATAAAATTACTCTCAGTTGTAAAGGGAGGTCTGTAGTAAATTCTAACTTAATAAACTGTCCATTTTAGTTTAAAAATCACCGTTTTCTTTAAATGTAAATCTTTGCTGTGCAATGTATTTCTCTGTTAAGTGACAGTGGCTTCAAAATGAAGATGGATATCTGCACTTCCATCCTTATATACCTGGTTGTTAAATTATTTTACCTACCAGCCTGAGTAATTCAACCTCCATTTACCAAGTCTGTTCTGAATGTTCCCTTAGATTACAATATTTAGTATTTTAAAATCAAGAAAGAGCTTGGAGTCCATCTAATTCAACCACTTAGTCTTGAATATGAACTTAATTGTCCACATAGGTGAATCTTATCAATTTAATTACTATCTTACTATGATTCCTTGTTTCTTATTAAATCAAGATTCTGTGTTCTCTTAAAGAAAAAGCAACATTTATATGGTGATTCACAGGAGCAAATTGTTTCAAACCTTGGGAGAAAGGTAATGTTGACTTTTTAATTTTCCTAAGTCTAACAAAATCTAACTTCAATTTTCTGCCCACCAACATTGGCAGGAAGTTCAGTTACAATGTCAGTGGCTTTGGGGGACTCCCATGCTGTCTTAGGCATACACAGGACTGCGGCTCAGGTTTTGGAGGTTGCTGCTTCCATTTTGCTTTGCAGAGGTCACTGAGGGCTGAAAAAAAGATGACAGTTTTGTAATGGTTCTAGTCCTTTGTGGCAAGCTCAGTCACTGAAGAACCAGTTAGTTCACAGAGCTCACAGGGTCCTGCCCCTTCTACAGCTGGCCATCTCAGGCAACTGCCTTCCCCAAATTCCCCAGAGATGCAAATTTCATGGGGTTTCAACCGGGTTTCAACTTCATCCTTCTTTACTCTCAAAGCGCAAACCTCCATTTCCTTTGCCCTTCCAGACAATCCACCTTAATTATCTGGATCATAGGTGCAGACCAGGCATTGTAATTTCTTGACCAGATCTCGAAAGCAAATGAGTAAAGCTGGCCAAGTGTAAGATGGACAGGTTAGGAACTACGTACACTGGCTGTGAGGTGCAGCACTACCTAACAATACTAAGTATCTTGACTCAACAAGAGAAGCCAAAAGTATACTTTTTAGAGGAATTATTCCAAATTTCAAAAGTTGGTGTCTATTTGAAAATATTTTAAAATGCCGTTCAAACCGAACCAAAAATGCCTATATTCAACGGGCCACTACTTTAAAGCCTTCTACCTAGATGCACATGTATATTAAGAAAAACAAATATTTTCTGGAAATTTTGACTTTCCAATCTTAGAACTTTTGTTAAAAAATAAGGAATTAACTCCTAACTGGAATGAAGGAAAATTCACCATACCTCAGGAACAAAAGCTGAGTAGTGAGAGAAAGGCTGCAGAAAATAAGTGTGTTTTCTAATGAGTCTTTAGTAGGAGAATTCTTTTGAAAGTTAAATTTTCAACCTTGTTACACATGCTATATAATGGTGCACATACATGACCTAATTTGGACATGTGAATGGTAAATATCTGTGTTAAGACATAAGGTATTTGGATTAGGGCTAAAGGCTTTGTTTCTCTTCCATTGACTTTTCCCAGTGCTCTGCCCAGTGAGTCTAATAACTATCTCAATCATTGATGGATTAGTAGAGAGGAGGAAGTGGGTGATCTTGTTACTGTTTCCTAGTAATATGGCAAGATAATTTAATAATGCATGCCTATTTGAGACCATATAACCTTTTAGAATGGTGTGTGAGAGAGGGTGTGTGTGAGTGGCTGCATGTAGATGAAAACATTTGGACATGACCATTCGGGCTGCTATAACAAATTACCATAATGGGTTGCTTACAAACAACATAAATTTATTTCTTACAGCTCGGGAGGTTGAGCAGTTCAAGTCAAGTTTCTGACGGATTCCTTGTCTGGTGAGAACCTGTTTCCTGGTTCATAGCCAGCTGTCTTTTCTTGGTGTCCCCACAAGGTGCAAGGGATGTAGGGAGCTCTCTGGGGCCTCTTTTATAAGGGCACTAATGTCATTCATGAGGGCTCCAGATTTATGACCTCATCACCCCCCAAAGACCCACCACCTCCGAATACTATCACATTGGGGGTGAGGATATCAACTTATAAATTAGCCCAAGGCTGAGGAAAGGGGATGGGGAAACACAAACATTCAGTCTATTGCACTATTGAAGGCTTTTATATAAATCTTTTGGAAGCATAGGCATACATCCAATCACAGGACTCATCAAGTAGAGAGGTTCCTACAAAAATGAAGGTGCCTTTCTCCTAGTAGTAAGAAGGAATAATAGCGCCCTTCCTTCCAGTTTTGTTTTGGGGAGACCTGGCTTTTCACTTATTGGAATAAATTAGTATCTCTGTGTCTTGATTTTATAGAAAGAAAAACTCATTCAAAGTTACTCATTCACATGATTATAAAAAGATTAACAGCAAATCACTATGCACCTTTGTCTTCATGAAATACAGAGCTCCATTATTAGTATTCAATGCAATATGATTTTGAATGACAGCCAATCCTAAGAGGACCACCATATTCCACACTCAGCGGCCTCCTTAACTGAGTGGTATGCACAGTGTATTCATTTTCTCACCATCTAATCAACTCTGTTAGCATTTTACCTACTTCACATCTGTGGTGTCCTTCCCCAAAACCCATCATCTCATTCTAATCATGGGAAAAATATCAGACAAACTCAAATTGAAGGGCATTCTGCAAAATACAAAACCAGTGCTCTTCCTAATTGTCAAGGTCATGCAAAACAAGGGCAAAAGAAGAAACTGCCACAGACCAGAAGAATATTAGGAGGATGTGACAACTAAATGCGATGTGGTATTTTAGATGGCATCCTGAGACAGAGAAAGGCATTAGTGGGGGGGAAATCTGAAATCCAAATAAAATCTGTAGTTTAGGTAAATGTGCCATGGTTATGTGAAATGTGAACAGTAAAGAAAACCAGACAGAGTTTATGGGAGCTCTCTGTAATGTCTTTGTAATTTTTCAAAAATATATAATTAGTCCAAAATAAAAAGTTTATTTAAAGCCAAAAAAAGCTTAATTGTCCTAAAGTTGGCGTCCTTGGTACCCTGTCTAACTTGGCTTCTTTAGTCAAGCAACTTAGTAATAGACTTTGGTCATCAACACAAAGCTCCAGGTGAACACATTGGTTTTCCATTACCTTGTGGCCGCTAGAGGGTTTGCCTGAGTCAATATATCAGTCAGGAAGGAATCTTTTTCTGTTACTTTTACAAGTGACAGAAATTTCAACTTAAAACGACAAATAAAAATAATAGGAATTTCTTGCCCCACATAGCTAAAAACCCAGGGTTGCATTGGCTCCAGAAAAAAAAAAAGGGAATGATGTTACCAGTCCTTAATCTCTTACCCCTTCTTTCTGCTCTGTGGTTTCATCCTGAAGCCCTTTCTCACGTCTTCTGGGTCAAATTTGACAGAAAAGAGAGCATGTCCCTCTTCCCGATAATTACAGCAAAATTTAATTCCCCCTCATTGATTCTGATTGCATCATGTGTCCAGCAACAAACAAATCACTGTGACTAAAGAATGCAATGCTTTGATCATCAGGTTTGAGCCACATGTCCACCCTTGAGTTGAGGAGTCAACTCCACTGGAAGCTCAGGAACTGACAGTTCTTTCTCAAAGAGAAAGGCAAGCATTGTTACAAGGAGTAGGGTAAATGGATGTAGGATGGCAAAACAACAACAAACAAATATCTACTTTTCTTACAGTATACTCCCCCTAAACTAAACCACTCCTCCAGGCTTCCAGACCTGGCTCAAACCCAGTGCTTTTGTATAGGGAGAAATTCAGCCTGCTTCTTCTAGGCCCATCTTATGCCCACCTGTAACTCACTCACTACAGTATTGGGAAATGCCATGAGTTTACCTCTTCTAGGAGGGTCAGCGCTGGTGCAGTATAGTTAAACATACCTTAATTCCATCCACATTTTCCTCTCCTTTGTCTGCTCTTTAATTTATTTACAACATTTGAAGTTAGTGCTATAAACAGTAATACTAGTAGCCATTCCTATGTAATGTGGTTTCATATCCCCACTACAAACCAACAGCATGGGCATGGAAACTGCTATTTTTTCATTGATGGCTCTAGTCCTCTAGAAAAACTTGAACTATTTCATCTTATTAACTGCCTGAAACTTGATCAAAGAAGAAAAAGTCATAGTTTTCCATTGTTATATGTTGGGAAAGTTTTGGTGTTTGATGGCTTTTCAGCTTAAAGTGTTCCTTCTGCCCAGACTTTTTACTTTGGCTCACTTCAGCTCACTTGGATCACAGCAAAGCCTGATCATGCATGATATACAGATGCCAAGACCAACATTTGGGGTTTGGGAGAGGCACAGGGAATGGGCATTTCTGTCACTGTTAGGGCATGTGTAGTAGTCAATGTCTGTGCCTTGACCACATCCTTTCAGCACTCACTGTTCCTTACACAAAGATGACTCCTACTGAATACACCTGAAACTGTCTTCCAGAAAGCTCTCTTCAATGGCAGGAAGATGCATGACTCACATATTGGCTAGGCCCGTGGTCGGCAAACTGCGGCTCGCGAGCCACATGCGGCTCTTTGGCCCCTTGAGTGTGGCTCTTCCACAAAATACCACGGCCTGGGCGAGTCTATTTTGAAGAAGTGGCGTTAGAAGAAGTTTAAGTTTAAAAATTTGGCTCTCAAAAGAAATTTCAATCGTTGTACTGTTGATATTTGGCTCTGTTGACTAATGAGTTTGCCGACCACTGGGCTAGACCAAAGGTGCCAGGGGGTCAATTCTCTCTGGACTAGGCCTAAACAAATCACAGGAGTTGGTGGGTAAATTTCCATATCCTTTGTTCCTTAAGACCCTTCTATTCTATGAAGCCTCTGGAGGACAACAAACTGTCTCATCCCCTCAGCCCGAGTAAAACAGCACTGCCTCTGGGGACTAAGTAGAAATAAAACCTGTGTCCCTCTGGGTGTGGAACCCAGGCATGGATCCATTTCCATCAGGGGAGGTAAACCTTCTGCTCTTGAGGATCCTGCACTCATATGCAGAAGCTGGTTACTACTACAATTCAGCAAAAGTCTCTATCTCACCCAAGACCAACCCCAGATAGAAGGCAGTTTGTACAAGCAGCAGGGAAAGGGACAGGAATGCTGAAAAAGCACCACCCTCAAGGACAAGGTATAAAAGATCTGTTTAAGATTCAAGCCAGGAAAAGAGAACCCTGTCTGTCTCCACTGTGACACTAACAGTGAGCAACAAGCAACAGCCGTCAGACAGTCACATGGAAAGGGGCAAGAGAATGGAGAGAGACTCCATTTTTTGGCACAAATAAGAACTGAGAAATAAATCAGTGAACTTGAAGACAGACCAATTACAATCATTCCAAATACTAGTAAAACACAAAGAGAAAAAAATGAATATGTTTTTTAAAAAGAACAGAGTATCCAAAAGCTGAGCACAATATTAAAGTTCTAACATATCTGAAAATGGAGTCCCAAAAAGAGGAAAGAAAATGAAGCAGGCCCTGGCCAGATCGCTCAATTGGCTATAGTATCATCCTGTTATGCCAAGGTTGTGGGTTCTATCTCCAATCAGGGCATATCCAAGAAGCAACCAATGAATGCATAAATAAGTGGAACAGCAAATCGATGTTTTCCACTCTCTCTTTCCCCCCTCTCTCTAAAAATAAAATAAATAAATAAATAAATAAATAAATAAATAAATGAAAACGAAGCGGAAGAAATATTTGATGAGAAAATGTCTTCAAATTTTTCGAAATTAATAAGACAACATGTCACAGATCTAAGAGGCCCATAGAACATCAAGCAGGATGACCACAAAGACACAAATATTTGCACTACTAATTAAACTACAACAAACCAAAGACAGAAAAATTTGCAGGAAGCAAAGGCAAAAAGAAACATTACATACAGAATAAAAAAGAATTATAGCGGACTACTCATCAGAAACATTACAAGTCAGAGGTTTCATTTTCATTCAATTCATCTATGAGTCTGATTCTATTTTGTTTGTTCATTTATTTTGTTCTTCAGATTCTGCATATAAGTGAAATCGTACAATATTTGGCTTTCTCTCTCTGACTACATTCATTGCAGCATTATTTACAATAGCTAAAATATGAAAGCAACCCAAGTGCCCATCAATTGATGAGTGGACAAAAAAGTTGTGGTACATATATATAATGGAATATTACTGAGCCATAAAAAGGAATTAAATCTTACCATTTGTGACAGCATGGATGGACCTTAAGGTTATTGCACTACTAAATATTTATGTATCTATCAACAGAGTCAAAATACCTGAAGCAATAAGGTGATAGATTTGAAAGAAAAAAATAAACAAATAAATCTACAATTATAATTGAAGACTTAACATTCCTTTCTCAGTAATCAATAGAACAGAGAGATTTAAAAAATTGATAAGGATATAGAATAACAACTGTATGAATAAGCTCAGCATAATTGCCATTTATAGGATCTTCCACCTAATAAAAACAAAATACACATTCATTTTAAGTGCACATGGAACATTCACCAAGAGAGACCATAACCTGGGCCACAAAACAAATCTTAAAAAATTAAAAGAATTAAAATCATATCAAGTATGTCCTCTGACCACAATAGAATTTATCTATAAATCAAATTTTAAAAAGATATCTGTAAATCTCTAACTACTTGGATATTAAACTATAAGCTGCTACATACCTGATGGGTCAAAGAAGACGACAATGCTTGATTCATAGTATTAACTCAAGAAATATTTGTTATATCAGCCTTCCACAAATTTTGATATGTTTTGGTTTCATTTTCATTCAATTCAAATTATTATTCAACTTGCTTTGTGTCTTCTTTGTAAAAGATCTTTACCCATAAGCTATGAGGGAGGTTAACATGGCAAATAATGCACATATTAAATAAGCAATTAATATTGTAGAGTGTATTAATATGATGCATGTTTTGTATAAGGAAGAAAAAAATGGAAGTGTATTGAGAGAGCTGGCAGGAAGAGAAGTTGCAGTTTAAATTGGATGGTCAGAGTCAGCCTTGTTTTGAAGGGGACTTTTGAGCAAAGGCTTGAAGGAGTTGAAGGAATTAGACCAACAGTTATAAGGGGGAAGAGCATTCTCAGAGTGAGAACAGCCAGATCTTAGTCCCTAAAATGAAGGCATGCCTGGCATGTTCTAGGAGCAGCAAACAAGTCGGTGTGTCTGGAGCAGAGTGAGAGGGGGATAAGAGGGGAGAAGTCAGATGGAAATCAAGTAGGTATCTCAGATACAGCTTTGCAGACAATTGGAAGAACTTCAGATTTTATTCTGAGTGATGTAGGATCCATTGCAGGGTTTTGGTCAGGGAGTGGCTGTGGGAGTAAGTTCTTCCTTGATCCTGCTCACAGTGCCAATTGTGGGAGTACTCACTCCTTTATCCTGCTCGACTACACTAACTGTTGGGTCCAAGCCCCTCTGCTAGGGACTGGACCTCCTTGGACACTGGGTATTGGATGGAAAAGATATGAGAAGTCGTGGGTATATAAGAGAGTCTTTATTGTAGCCCATGTAGCCATTGCTAACAAGGAGCTATCAGACAAAACAGTTTTTCAAAGCAGTCCCATAAAGTAGGCAGCCATGCACTGGCTGGTCAATAATATACTTTATACTAACTTAGACAAAAGAAGCTTGCCAAATAGTGACACCAATATCTGGGTTATAGAAGGGCATGCCTTCACAGTGTATAGTAAGATTGCTGTGTCCTTGCTTTTGCAACTGCAACTGGGAAATTGGTCTTGGCCTTGAACATCCAGCATACTTTGATTAATGTTTCCACAGTGGCATACTCTGGTCTAGAGTAAACTACAGGTGATAAAGGTATAATAAGAGAGACCAATAAGAAAACTTATTGCAATAAATGAGGGAAAGAAATAATGGTGGCTTGGGACAGGTGATAGGAGCAGAAGAGGTGAGAATGGGTAGAATTATAATACAAGGTGAGGCCAAAGTAGGTTTACAGTTGTCAGTACATGAAACACAGAGTTTAGTTTTGTATGATTATTTATTATTATATTTTTCTCATATGAATAACTGTAAACCTACTTTTGCCTCACCCTATAATTGTATATGTAGAAGGAAGAGCCTACAAAATGTCCTAATGTATTAGATGAGATGTTGTAGGAAAGTAAAGGACTCAAGGATGACTCAAGGTGTTTAGTCTGAGCAATTGGAAAGCTGGAGTTGTCATCAATTGGGTGGTGAAGGCTGCAGGTAGAATAGGTTTGAAAGTAAAATACAGAGTTTAGTTTTGGATACAATAAAGATGGATATAAGAGTCTGGTGCTCAAGAATAAGAGGTCTGAACTTAGAGGTGTCAGAATGTAGACCATCTATCAGTCAAGGTCCTAGCAGGACATAGAAGGCATATTCAAACTAAGTAATTGAGAAGAGAAATGTTTACAAGGGTGTGGGCAGGATTCAAGGAACACAACAAGGATTGGTAAAATACTCCAGATGTGTTAACATCCCTGGTGTGAAAGGCAAGTGGAGTGAACACTCATTAGTCCTGACGAGGGTGGCTGTGTGGACAGGATGCCCTGACAAGAGATAAGGCCTTCAACAGAGGAATGCAGCCAATCTGTGGCCACCTGGTAGGGAATAAATACTCCAACCTGCTTTCCTTTACCCTCTTATCTCCCACCAGTGCCTCCCATGGGCCAAACCCAAATGAAAATTAAAGGTCGAGGGAGCATGCTGCTATGCCTCCAGGAGAGCAGGGTAGGGATGGAATCTAGAAAGGCCCATAGAAAATATGAAATATACAAATTATTTAAAGCTGTGAGTCTGGGGGACATCTGCAAAGACCTGTATGTGGATCAAAAAGCAGGAGGTGCAATGGCTGAGCCTGGGGCACTCTAACACAAACAGGAAGGAACTAGGGGAGAGTGGTGAGCCGGGAAATAGGAGGAAAATCAAGTGCAGTGTTGGGGAAAACAGTGTTTCAGGGAGGAGGAAATAATTTTGTCGAAAGCTACTGGTAGTGTCAGATAAGATGAGGACCGAAAATTGGCCAGTGGATTTAATAGCATGAAGGTTTCTGGTGACCTGCACAAGCAGTTTGGGCAGAGCAGTGTGAGCAAACACCAATTTAAGAAGAAATGGGATTAGAGGAATTGGTTGAGCTCTTTCAAGGTGTTTTTCTGCGAAAGGGAGTGAAAAATAGGATGGTAGCCAGTAAGGATAGTGGACTCAAGAGAAGGCTTTGTTGTTGTTTTATCTTTTAAAAGGGGAGAACTAACACCATGTTTGCTTTCTGATGGACATGATCAAAGAGAAAGCTAATAATCGATGATATGGGAAAGAGAGGGGAGAAATGCTGAACAAATATGCTCCACAGGAGAGAGGGGAAAGGATATGGTATAAAAGTATATACATCTTAAGGAAAATATTAGTACAGAACTCACAGGCTGGCTGTGAGGAATGAAAGAAGTAATGCATGAAAAGCTGTTGTTCCCAACATGTAGAGAGTACTCAACAAATGTTAGCCATTCCTAATTATTATTATTTTTTCTGGATCTCACTTTTCTCACCTGTAAAAAGATGCTAGTGTATATTTCTAGAGTGCTATTCAGTTCTAACAAGCTGTGAGATGAGATTACTCAAGAAACTGTCCATGATGTCTAAAAGGGACCTAATCTCTAAGCCAGAACCACATGAGGTCACCTGATAATATTTAAAATGAAGCCTATACACAACATAAATGTACACAACCACATGTGAAAACGTAATGGTGCACACCAGGAGGAATTATAATGCCACTGGGCCTGTTGCTACAGTAGGAAAACAGTTAAGAAAAAATTCTCCTAACACCTGAGTCTCTAAGACTCTCCAAAAGCAATTGAGCCGTGCAATTCCAATTGTGGACTGGGTTGCTATGTAAACTGTGCTCCATAAGGCATTTAAAGACTTAGCACAAGTGGCTGAGTTTAATCCTTTAATTCCATTGCTCCATATGTTCCTTGTAGGTTCAGTGAACAAGGAATTTAGACATAATATTAGAAACCCATTTTCAGGAAAGGGTTTAGGTATGGACAAAATATGCTGCATTTTGTGCACAAAAGAGACTCCAGACTAATCTCTGGATTTACTCAGTCTGAGGGTAATTCTTATGCAGGGATCCTGCTGAAAAGACTCATGCTTACACAGTAAATTGTCCGAGGTACCCCCCTCCATCATCAGCACCTCCAAAGGCTTCTTTTATTAAAGGGCTTGTGTAGATGGAGTATGTTCACAAACATACCAATTTGGGTCATTTGCTCCCTGATAAAAGCCTCAATTCACTCTGAAACATTATGTGCCACTTATGGGCTTAGGGACATTCACTTTAGAACAGTAGAAGGAGTCACATGACCACATTATCAAACACAGTGGATGTTCAAGCCACTTGTGACCTAGTCAAGCAGAATGAAGGCCACTACCTCCCCCAAGGTGCCCCTGCTCCCTGGGACACACACGCCATGCTCCGGCTGTGACGCTGCTTAGTGCATGCCTAAAGACTCACACACAGAATTTAAGTAAGTATTTAAGGATCTCAGAGATTGATGGTATGAAGACTAATTAAAGTCATATAACTCATGAAGGCAAAGAGGCGTGTTTGAGTGACATTTAGGAACCACCTCACGTATTGCATATGTGTACATTAGCAGCACTGTAATAGGTGGAGGAACACAATGACAGAAAAAACAAGTCACAACTTATCCAGCCTGAGAAACCAGAGCTCGTTTACATATATCAGATTTAATTTCATTTTTCACGAGTCACTTGAGGGCAAGGCACATTTTATATCTGAGCGTTGAGGAAGTGCTGAATTTGCTCTTCTCACTCTCTCCCTCCTCCCCATGGGAACTTGATGAGTTACTAAATAGTTGTGATACTCCTTGACACTTTTCTAAAATAACTTGCCAGAATTTTCTCCAGCTTTTATTTTTCAGTGTCTTTAACCATTTAGTAACTCCAGGCTATTGGATCAGGATTTATGAAGCTGGGGTGCCATGAGTGAAGTTGCTGGGATGGGGAGGTTGTAGTGAGGCTGACACATGGTAGCCCAAATCACTTGTTTTGACAAAGAAGATAATTATCAACACTTGCATTTTCTAATCTGAAAAATCCGTAGTGTAATAATTCCTTCAAATGAATGTTGCAAGAATTAGTAAACTTTTGTTCTAAAATCTCCTGGCATTTCAGGACAACAAGTTTCACTACTATTATTTTATATTATCATAAATATTATGTTTTATTTTTATAATGGCACTGCCAGGAACTTTTCTTTCATGGCGTTTTGAAAGAAAGAAAGAAAGAAAGAAAGAAAGAAAGAAAGAAAGAAAGAAAGAAAGAAAGAAAGACTCATCTGAAGTTGCAGTTAGAGAAAAGCATAAGAAGAGCATTTTTAATATAGCTAAGCAATTTTTCTATGAGTGCCATTAAGGAGAAAGGCAAATTGTGGCATGTTTTATTACCTCAAGTTAATTAAGCCAATTTTCACCAATGCTTATAAAAGTTTGACACTGAAACAAGAAACCTCTTTTAAATTAAAGTTTTCTACTAGAGCCTTTATTGTATGCATTCTGCTATGATAAGGTTTGGATATTTCATCTCCTTCTTCCCACATTGATGTTCAGACCTGCCTCATCTTGGTGACTAAGCATGCTAGGGTTGCCAGGTACACAAATGAAAATATAGAACATCCAGTTAAAATGAGAGTTTCAGGTAAATAACAAATAATTTTTTGTCTAAGTATGTCCTATGCAATATTTGGGACATATTTAAGCTAAAACATTACTCTGGTTTATGTGAAATTCAAATTTAACTGGACACTTGTATTTTATCTGCCAAACCTAAGCATGGTGGGATTTTCCAACAGACGTGTGGGACAGAGAGTTAGCTGGGTTTGTCAGAGTTAAGAGGACTAGGGCTAGATGCCCCCTGAGAAACATCAATCACGGTGCCTACCAGCTATAGTTACCCTTGGTGAGACCTGACTTGATACCAATATATAAGATAAGTAGAGCTGGTGAGGGTGGGGCAGCAGGACAGAGAGGGAGAGCAGGAAAGATGTATCTTCTGCCCATCTCTGTGCTCACACTCAGATAGGGGATCTCACCCAGCATTCCAGCATTCTTGGGACCTGTTTGGGGTTGATTCCAGGGTCCAGGGAGCAGGGATCCAGGGACTCACCTGGAAATTCTGGCCTTGGACAGCAGAGCAATTTTCAACCTTACCTTCTAGGCTGATTCTCTTAGGGGTAGAAGTTTTAGCTCTTGCAGCTACTTGGAGATAAAGCAGGCCAATGAAATGCCAGACAAACATTCTCACATTTTAAACTTCAGCAAAGAATTATTATTTTTCTCATATCATGTTTGATATTTTGCCAGTATAAAATTAAGATTTAAAATACTGGCTTTCAAGTCAGACTAACCTGGTTTGAATTCTGGCTCTAGCAAGTAAAACTTTGAGCAACTTGTGTTAACTCCTTCAACTCAAGTTCCTCATCTGTAAAATAAGTTATAATGCTATTTCACAGGGATGTTGGGAGAACTAAATAAATAGTTTCTAAAATTCTTAATACAGCCTGCCATCAAGTAAGATCTCAGGAAATAGTATCTATATGTTATTATATACATTCATAAGGGTCAAATTCTTATCTGAACTATTTCACTAGAAGCCCTGTTCTAGTTGTGGACTTAATGGTATTCATTGATAATCTCTGATGAAAAATCCATAACAGGTATTATGATTGGCCCTTAATCATTATCACCCTCTTATGGCAAAGAAGCTATTAGAGTCCAATGATTAAACATTCTGTTACTTAAGCTATAACCCTATAATTACTGACAAAACAAAAAAGCTTCCCTGATTAACTGAATACAGGAGCTCCAAATGAAGAAAACTCTTCAATTCAATATAGGTATTTGAGTTATTTTAATGATTCTTCCATAAAATATGTCCAAATGTATATAACCCATACTGCCTGCCCATGCTATTACTGTCACTTTTTTGACACTTGTTAGGTTCTGAGAGTCAGCCCGTTTAGAGTAGTGCTTCTCACTCTGGCTGTACAGGAGGAACATCTGGAGGACTTTAAAAAAAGAATCTCAAAGGGAAGGGGGAGGGCCGAAACCGGTTTGGCTCAGTGGATAGAGCGTCGGCCTGCAGACTGAAAGGTCCCAGGTTCGATTCTGGTCAAGGGCATGTACCTTGGTTGTGGGCACATCCCTAGTGGGAGGTGTGCAGGAGGCAGCTGATCGATGTTTCTCTCTCATGGATGTTTCTAACTCTCTATCCCTCTCTTTTCCTCTCTGTGAAAAATAAATAAAATATATTTTAAAAAAAGGGAAGGGGGAGGTTTGAGGGGAGAAATTAACCAAGGAACTAATATACATATATGCATAACCCATGGACACAATAGTGTGGTGGAGACCTGGGGGAGTGCCAGGTAGAGGAGGTCAATGGGGAAAAAGGGGATATCTGTAATACTTTCAACAATAAAGATAAATTAAAAAAAAAAAAAAGCAAAGACAAAAAAGGGCTTCCCTCCCAGACCATTTTGATTAGAAACTTGAGGTAAGGAATTAACCTTAGCATGTTTTAGAAGCTTTCTAACCGATTGTATCAAGAAGCCATCTTGAAAATATTGGGTGGAAAAAAGAAAATGAGTTTTTGAGTCACACTAAGTTGAGTTCAAACCCAGGTCTCTGTATCTATTAGCTGTATTGTCTTGTACAAGTTACCATTTCCTCATAGCATTACCTCCCTTTATTAGAAAAAATGGAAATACTTGATTCCCTAAGGAGCCATTGAGTTACTACAAAAATGGAAATTATTATTCTAGGGCTTGTATAAAAGAAAATGGTCTCATTTAGACATCTGCATCACTTCTCTCTTTCCATTCAAAAAGACTGGCAAGTCACAGCATAATAGTATAATTTTTTTAGTATTTTTCTTGACTTTCATTGTTTTATTGCATGCTTGGGATCTGGTTCTTGCTGTAAAAATATTTTCTTAATTGTGTTATATTAATATTTTTGTTTTGCTTTTTTGATCTTGGCATTTTCCACACCACTTCTGAAGCCTGGTCTTGAAGATCTGGTGTTTGGTAACAACATTTTATTCAAAGAAATTTAAATTTGTTTCACCACAATATCATTATTATTTTCTTATGCACCCTGCCTTTGGTTTTTTAGCAGAAGAATTTTTCCTGCTTTGCCATGCTTACTGAAGAGCTTCCTTCCACTTTCTTCTAATCACAAATTTCCAGGATTTCGAGGGTTATTCTCACATTTAACTATTTTATTTCATGGTAATCTTCCTTGCTAAAATTTTGTCTAATATAGGTTTATTTATTAAATTTTTTAAAATATGCTTTTGTTGATTTCAGAGAGAGGAAAGGAGAGGGAGAGAGAGAGAGAAGCATCAATGAGACAGAGTCCTTGTTTGTCTCCTGCACACCCCCTATGAGGGATTGAGCCAGCAACCTGGGCATGTGCCCTGACCAGGAATTGAACTGTGACCTCCTGGTTCATAGGTCAACGTTCAACCACGGAGCCAGACCAGCCAGGCTATTGTTAAATTTTTAATCAATTTTATTATTAGAGTATTTTTTGTAATTCTCCTCATAGCCCTTGAGGTTCTGGTGACAAAGCGCCACATCATTAGGGTTAGAAATCCTACTTCCAACTGTCTTAGAAATAAATGTACATAATGGTTGTAAAAGGAGTTAATATTCAAAATACTTAGAAACCAACACTATAATTTAAGTTATAAATAATACCATTAAAAATATAATCCCTCTTTTTTCCTAATGTAACCATATTTATGGTAAAGGTATTATTAATTAAGAAACATGAGATGAAGCACAAATTGCTTACCAAGTCATTCTGACAATTTCTACATCATTTACTTGTTTTCAAAAATTAGTATTATGTTTTTCTTCTAAATTGCTTTTTGTGTTTTTGCTTACTTGTTTGATATGGCTCTCACTAGCTAAATAACAACCTCATCTGAGCCATGATTTGACATTAAAAAACTCTATCAAACTCCTGAACTGACTTTACAGTAGGTAGTTTACCATTAAGTCTCAGAAACCAGAGAATTTTTCTTAATATTATGGATATTGTTCATGGGACTGAGTCTCACAGCTTCAATTTCTCAAATTTTAAGTATGTTTTTATACTTTTAAGGGAAACAGTTTATGTTTCATTGATTACTATAGTAATTTTAATTATTTGACTTATAAACTTTTCAAAAAGTTGTTTTGGTAGGTAAAGGTTTTGCAATAACTAGAAACATAATTTCATATTGTAATAGTCCTCTCATATCAAGCTCACTTTTTAAAAATTCCATTTATAATATTCCATTAAGTATCTCATGACTGTATTTTCTCAGTCTTTTTAAAATAAAGTTTCTAGTTTGGAATAACTTTTTATTTGTAAGGTAGTTACAAAGATAGTATAGAAAGTGCTCATATACCCTTTACCCAGTTTCCCTAATGTTATTGCCTGGCTCATTTGTCAAAAATAAGACACTGACATTGGTAACATCTCTTTACTAAACTATAGGCTTTATTTGGATTTCAACTGAAAAACTCAAGTTTCCCTTTACTACCAGTTTCACAGCCCTTCATAAAGCAACTATCATTCTAAATCAGTTTGCATGCATATTATCTATAACAATAAAAACGTAATATGCTAATTAGACTGGACATCCTTCTGGGCGTCCTTCCAGATGAAGCCAGGGCTTTGAGGGAAGCCCGGGTCCCGGGTGTCTGCCAGCAGCCAGAGGGAAGGCAGCCCGGGGTCCCTGGTGCCTGTGGGCGGCTGGAGGGAAGCCAGCCCAGGTCCCAGGTGCCAGAGGGAAGCCGGTGCCAGCAGCCAGGGGAAGGAAGGCCTACTCTTGCCCAAATTTCATGCATCGGGCCTCTAGTATACATATAAATGGACCAAAAAATTATACAGTTTTGTTTTGTGGTTGTGTTGTTGCATTTTTTCCACAGAAATGTCATCATGTTGTTCAAGTTTTCTTTACTTAAAGACATGTTGTAATTTTCCTCAGTAATAATTCTTGCTTTGATGTTTATACTCTGATATTAATATAGGCCGTGTAACATTTGCTTAGAGTTGGAATGATATAACTTTTTTTATCATGTTACTTTTAACTTATCTATGACTATATATAAAGTGATTTTCTTGTAGACAGTATATAGTTGGGTCTTGCTTTAATATCCAATCTGACAATCTCTGTCTTTAATTGGGTTATTTAGATAATTTATATTTAATGTAATTATTGATGTCATTGGATTTAAGTCTATAAACTTGCCGGTTCTTTGTCTCATCAGCTTTTTGTTTCTTTTTCCTTCTTCTTCTGCCTCCTATTGGGTTAAGTATTTCTTATTATTCCATTTTATTTATATTATAGACTCATAAGCTATAACTTTACATTTTTTGGTGGTTACTCTAGGGTTTACAATATACACTCTTAACTTGTCACAGTTTATCCTAATATATAAAAAGCCAGGGGCCATCATGACCAAAACAACCAGATGGACAACCGAACAGCAGGCTGCATGGGGCGACCAGGCCAACAGGGGAGTTAGTGAGGGACAACCAAATGACTGAACAGCAGTCTGTGTGGGGCTTGGCTGAGGGACCCCCCTGAGTAATGAATAATAAGATACCACTTCTAGTATAAGAAACTTATAATAGTGTGCATCCTTTTCCTCCTTTTTATTCTTCACACTTAAATTCTTCATGTTTTACTCCTATATGAGTTATAACTCCATGACATATTGTTACTAAATTTGCTTTAGACTAGGTATTAGCAAACTATGGCTTGTGAGCCTGTCACCTTCCAGCAGTGGGGAGGGCAGTTTGGGGCAACTAGGCCAGCAGGCAGAGGTGGTTAGGGGTGATCAGGTAGGCAGGCAGGTGAGCAGTTAGGAGCCAGCGGTCCCAGATTGTGAGAGAGATGTCTGACTGCCAGTTTAGGCTCGATCCCTGGGATGGAGTCTAAACTGCAGTCAGACATCCCCCAAGGGGTCCTGGATTGGAGAGGGTGCAGGCTGGGCTGAGAGGACCCCCCCCACATACACCCTGTGCACAAATTTTGTGCACTGGGCCTATAGTTCTATATAATAAAAGGGTAATATGCACATTGACCCTAATGGCAGAATGACCAGGAATGACCAGTCGTTATGATGTGCACTGACCACCACGGGGCAGATGCTCAATGCAGGAGCTGACCCCTGGTGGTCAGTGTGTTTCCACAGGGGGAGTGCCACTCAACCAGAAGCTGGCTCATGGCTGGCCAATGCAGCAGTGGTGGTGGGAGCCTCTTCTGCTTCTGCAGCAGCGCTAAGGATGTCTGACTGCAGGCCTAAGACTTTAGTTGGACATCCCCTAAGGCAGTGGTTCTCAACCTTTCTAATGCCATGACCCTTTAATACAGTTCCTCATGTTGTGGTGACACCCAACCATAAAATCTTAGGCGACCCTGCAAGCAGTACTCAACCTGTGGGTCATGACCCATAGATTGAGAACTGCTGCTATAGAGCCTAAGACCATCGGAAAACACAGATATTTACATTACGATTCATTAACAGTAGCAAAATTACAGTTATGAAGTAGCAACAAAAATAATTTTATGGTTGGAGGTCACCACAACATGAGGAACTGTATTAAAGAGTCGCTGCATTAGGAAGGTTGAGAACCACTGCCTAAAAGCTCCTGGGCTGCCAGAGGGATGTTTGACTGCCAGCTTAGGCCTGATTCCCCAGGGAAGAGGCCTAAGCTGGCAGGTTGACATCCCCTGTAGGGTCCCAGACTGTGAGAGGGCACAGGCTGGGCTGAGGGACCCACCCGAGTGACGAATTTTTGTGCACTGGGCCTCTAGTCTTCAAATAATAAGATACCCCTTCTAGTATAGTACAAGAAACTTACAACAGTGTGCATCCTTTTCCTCCTTTTTGTTCTTCACACTTAAATTCTTCATATGTTTTACTCCTATGTAAGTTATAACTCCATGACATATTGGACTAAATTTGCTTTTGAGTAGGTGTTAGCAAACTATGGCTTGTGAGCCAGTCACCTGCTTTGTAAATAAATTTTGATCATATTACAGCCCACTCATTCATTTATGTACTGTCTATGTCTGTTTTCATACTACAGCAGCAGAGTTGAATAGTTGCAGCAGAAAGTTCATGCCCCTAAAGTCAAAATGTTTACTATTTGGTCCTTTACAAAAAAGTTTGTTTATTCCTGTTTTAGACAATTATCATTGAAGTTGATTAACATTAAGAAGAAATGACTTTTATATGTGTTCTTATTTTTATTCTTTAATATTTTTATTTTTAATTTTTTAAACTTTTACTTCTTTATATAGATCTATAAATTTTTTACCTTTTAATTTTTTTATGTATTCCTTCCATCTGGTATAATTTTTATTCCACCTGAAGAACTTCCTATAACATGTCTTGTAGTGCAGGACTGCTAGCAGTTAATTTGCTTAGTTTTTGGTTATACTAAAAAAATCTTTACCTCACCTTTATTTTTTTAATTTTTATTTCTTGATTTGAGAGAGAGAGAGAAAGAGAGAGAGAGAGAGAGAGAAGCATTGATTCCACTACTCCACTTATTTATGGATTCATTGGTTGATTCTTATATGTGCTCTGACCAGGGATCATACCTGCAATGGGATAACACTCTAACCAACTGAGCTATCTGGCCATTTGGATTGGAATTTTTTTCTTCAGCACTTGAAAATGTTTCTCCATTCTCTTTGTCTCTCTGTATGTATTCTTTTTTGTGAATTAAAGATTTTTTTTCTTTATTTTTGGTTTTCAGTCATTTGACTACAATGTATCTCGGTGTGTGTGTGTGTGTGTGTGTGTGTGTGTGTGTGTGTGTGTGTGTTTATTTATTCTGCTTTGGGTTATTGGATCTGTGATTTGTTGTCTTTTTGTTACTTTTGGAAAACTCTTGGTTATTATCTCTTTAAATGTTTCTGTTCCCAAATTCTCTCTTTCTTCTTCTGAAACTAAATTTACATGTATGTTAGACTATTTGATATTGTACTTGAACACTTGGATGATCTCTTTTTCCCCCCACTCATTTATCTCTTTGTATTTTATTTTGAATAATTTCTATCAGTCTGTTTTCAAGTTCAATGATACCTTCCCCATCTGTGTCCAATCTGTTTTTAAGCTCATTTAAAACTTTTTAATCTCCAATATCATGGGGTTTTGCTTTCTAGCAATTACATTTAGCAATTTTTATAGTTTTATCTCTCTGCTGAAATTCCCCATCTGTGTATGTATATTGTCCACCTTTTCCACTAGATCCTTTAATAATCTAGGTATTTTAACCCTTTGCACTCGCTTGCTTTTTTCTCGATTCCTTTATTCTACTGAGGATTTAATTTTTTAAATACCCCAGATTTTACAAAGCGCGGCAGTAGAATAAAAAACTGGAGTTTCTTTTCATACAAACTTATTTATTTGGATTTTTTTATATTTCAAATTATTGATACATTCAAAGAGTATAAAAAGAGCTGCTACCAATGCTAACCATGTCGAGTCACACTCAACATCCGAGTGCAAAATGTTAAAAATCCAGTCTAATAAATATTTGCAACATTTGGGCTATCTGTGAGTTTTGCTACTTTATCTCTTAACAATGGGTCTTGTTTTTTGTTGCTTTTTTATGGATCTTATAATTGTTGATTCAATACTAGATATTGTATGTACAAAAACAGTGGAGACCAAAGTAAATATTTCTATCTGAAAAGTCTATGTCATAATCTGTAAGATTTTTAATGTGAGAGTTGAATTATTCATACAAATAGTTGAGCTTGTTCTCCACATTCTTCCCTCTCCTAGTGAATTGTTGATGCTTGTTACCTGATACTAGGCTCACAGTGAGTTTGGTGGGGAAATTTTAGGGGCTACTGGTCTATCCTCTGTATTAAGGCCAATCAGCCTGGGTTTTGGTGTTGGGAAGTTAGTTCTCAGTGTTCCTACAGTTCCCCCACCTCACCCCATGGCAGCAAAGCTCTGCCTTGTGTATGTGGTGTGTTTGAGAAGCAGAGAGTTTTCTGCCACTTTCCCAGCAGTAGGAGACCTGCTTTGTATTAGCTTTAAATCTTAGGTCCAAGAGGTTGTTGTTGCTGTGTTTTTTGTTTTTTTCACTACATCAGAGGCAAGAGACTTTTTACCGTTGCCCCAGAAGCCATGGATCTCTGCCTGGTTACCCAGGTTAAAAAGAAGAATATCCTTCTCCACCCCTAGAAGTATATAGGTTTTATGTCTTTCTTTCTCCCAGAGGCCTAAGAGGGAAGTTTTTGCTGCCTAAACCCACTGACCTAAAGCTTTTGCTTCACATGAAAAAAGGGATCAGGGAAATGGGCAGTGTTTCATGGCTTTCTTCCCAGTGGCAGACAATTACATCCTACAAATTGATGCCACTGGGCAGGGCTCTCTCCAGTACCTCCCCAGCCCCAGTTTTTCTCATGAGCTTATAGAGGAGGCCTGTGGAAAAGAGCTTGATACTGAATATAAACTTCACTGTGTCTGGGGCTTCCAGATCTTTGAAATTGATATGTTGGCCCTTACTTGCCATTAGGAATCTATAATAATAAAAGCATAATGTGCTAATTAGGCCAGACATCCTTCTGGATGACCTTCTGGACGAAGCTGGGGCTGCGAGGGAAGCCCGGGTCCCAAGTGCCAGAGGGAAGCTGGTGCCAGCAGCTGGGGGAAAGAAGGCCTACTCTTGCACAGATTTTGTGCATCAGGCCTCTAGTTTATAAATATTTTAGCAAATTTTTTCATATTCACTTCTATGCTTGCTCCCTCAACCTCCCATGTTCTGCCAAAGGTAAAATAATTCATTTTTATTCATGTGTGCTGCTTCTGAGTCAGCACTCTATCAGCTTCAAGAAAAGTTATGATCTTCTAGATTATTTTACTTTTTAAAATTTTTATTCATTATTAGGTTGGAAGTGAAATTTTCTTGTGACCTTACATTGTAAATGAAAGCAACAGTCTTGTCTTTATAGTTTGTGGTAGAACATTTATATAGATAGATAGATAGATAGATAGATAGATAGATAGATAGATAGATAGATAGATAGATAGATAGATATAGATATGGATATAGATATAGATATAGATATAGATATAGATAGATAGATAGATAGATAGATAGATATGTATACATTATACATTGATATGTATATATCAATGTATAATGTATACATATCAATATATGATAATATATATGTATTATACATATACTTTCTCTTTAACTATGGTATTAAGTTATAGAGTAGAGAAATTCCAAAAGAATTTATTCCAAATGGTTCAAATAAAGAAACTATAATGAAGTACTATTCACAGAGATGTGGATAGGTTTCAAGGAATGAGCAACTTCATTGAGGTTTCTTGTATTTGTATGTGTCCTTTCATCTCTAGATGTATGTGGAAACTGGGACATTATAGCATAAAGCAATCAAGCTGCTGCTGTTGTTTGGATTTCTTTTATTTCAAGGCAGTTGTATTAATCAGGATTCTCTAGAAAAAAAAGGATATGGATATACATAGATAAATAAGTAGATGATGATGATAGATAGATAGATAGATAGATAGATAGATAGATAGATAGATAGTTTTAAGTAGTTGGCTCATGCAGTTATGGAGGCTGGCAAATACCAAGATCTACAGCGCAAATCAGGAAACTGAGGACCCAGGAGAGCTGATGGTTTAATTCCAGTCCAATTTGAATTCCTGAGAATCAAGAGAACCAATAATGTAATTCAGTACAAAGGCTGGCAGACTCAAGACCCTGGAAGAGCATATATCTCAATTCAAGTCCAAAGACAGGAAAAAAAACAATGTCCCAGTTCGAAGGCAGTCAGGCAGGACGAATCCTCTCTTGCTTGGTGTCAGCTTTTTTTTATTCCATTCAGGCCTAATTGGATGAAGCCCACCCACATTAAGGAGGCAATATACTTTACTCAGTCTACTGATTAAACATTACTCTCATCTGAAAACATTCTCACAGTAACAACCAGAATACTGTTTAACCAAATATCTGGGCACGCTATAGGCCAGAGAAGTTGACACATAAAATTAACCATCACAAGAAGGAAATGGGCCATCTGCTTATTTCAATTCATGAGACACTTTGTCTTTAAGAAATGTTATTTTTTCCAATCTAAGAGTTGATGATGATGTTCTATTTGAGTTAAATGTGCAAGTGTGTGTTGTGTATGTATAATAACTAATACACATGCACACACATATGCATACATTTTTAAACAGGAAACACAAGGTCTCTGGATCAGAGAAAAAAACATTTATTATTCATTGAGCATATTAGCCGTGAGCTTCAATCCCTATGGAGCAATTCAATTCAATAAGGACCTACTCTCAGCCTGCACATGCAATTGTATTGCACCACAGGAGAGGAACCTTCAAATTATGAAACTCAGAACTTTTATAGGTTGTTCACATGTCAGTTCATCCTTCCTTTCAGAGAGGGAGAAAGACCTTTACTCTAAAATGTAAAGAAATCTTCTCTTACTATCCTAGGATGTAAATAAAAGGTGCCAGTGGAGATAAGTCCTTAATTTCTCCAAAAGCTTAGCTGAGAGCTGGCTTAGCTGGACTGGCTCAAGCCTGGAGAGGGGTAGCAAAGCCTTTGGTTGATATCAACGTTCTTGGTAGGCAAGGCTGCTCCCAGAGTTCAGGATACATACTCCCTACGGTGTTTCTTGTGCCTAGAGGTCCCTTGATATATTTACTGCAACTTGGAAAAATTCTGTTTTCCCAACCTCTCCTAGGCTAACCTACAAATACCAGCAGGTAATATGGTGTGGGGGTGGGGCTCATTTTTGTTCTTGTAATGCTCTATGACAGCTGGCCAAAACAGGCCCCTTTCTGCTGGGACCTTGTCCATGGTGGATACAGAATATTTATGCCAGGAATGTGCTGTGGAATGATTGAGAGGTCAGGAGATTGCATGCACTTTGCTACTTCTCATTTTTAAGCTTTTCTTCCCATCAACACAATTTTATATCTACACTCTGTATTGCTAGCAGTACACGACTATTCTGCATGACAGTAAACAGTGCAGATCTGTATATTTTGAAAGCCAAAAATACATTTTTTCTTTCATCATTTTCCCAGTACCTTTTCCCATGAGGCACTTTCCTTGTGATCAGACAGCCCATATTCATTCTCTTCAGGCTGAAATTGCCTCATTCCACTTATCCTAAATGGAAGTAATGAAGTTACTGTTCTCTCTGATATTCTCATTGAGATAGTTCGTCATTTAGCTTTCATCAGTTTCTAGAAGTTTCTATGAGTGAAATTTCATCCTTTTGATTGTCTAGTTTTATGCAATATAATTTTTTAAGTATGAAGTCTTTCTTCTTCATGATTGCAGTTATTGGCTATCTAAAGAGGCTATAGATAACTGAAACACAAATCCCGTATCATATCTCAAACTTAATATGCTTCCACCACAGAAAATATCCTTAAAATGCTAATGTGCTCACTGAGCAGGTGGTGTTTGATAGCATTACAAAAAAATATCATGATAATCATGGCTGCCCAGTCAAAAGGAGGAAGGTCCATTTTTTATCGTATATCCCAAATTGAAGGCATTTTCTGTGAAAAGGAAAGGGTTTATATGATTTTTTCACAGAGGCAGCCAGAAAAAGGGAAAGGGGACTAACTTAGGTTTAGAGAACCCAGGCAATGTGCCCAGGACCACAGAAGGCTCAGAGCAGCAGAATAGATATCGCCTTAACAGAAAGAAAGGGTAGACCTCAGTCCTAGGAGCATACATGCAGACACATTTGCAATATGGTTAGGAAAAGCACAGCTCCCTTAGCAATAAGCTTTAGTTTCAAGGAGTGCATGAACTAATATTCCTCTTGGGTCCCTAGCTCCTAGTACAGTGGCTGGGACATGCTAGGTAGGTACTTAATAAGTGCCAGTTGAAGAAAAAAGTGAATAAGTGTCCAAACCTAAATCTATGCCCCAAGGGTGCCCAGTCTCACTGCATTGACTCCTCAAGAGAGATTTTTCTAGAAAACTTACCTCTCTTAGGCTACATGCTTGGTAGCCTCATTTTTAGTGATGTGGTAAACTTCACCACTCACCTACCCTTCCAGAAGGAGCTAATCCATCATTGATTTCTCATTACTAGCCTAGGACCAAGAGTCGAAATATACTGATTTAAAGCATTGTTCTAGGAAGGCTGCAGAGAGTACTAGAAGACCAATTAATTGGGGTGAGTTAGCACATTTGATTCATGAGTAAGGCTAGAGGGCCAGGTCTGGAGCCTAACCAAGCCTCTACTGCTGTAGTAGGGCCATTCTGAGATTAAAATTATGGCTTGGCAATAGTAAGTAAGGTGCCCTGCCAGAAAGGGTAGCTATACCTGCTTGGTGGCAGAACAGGCCACTGGATAATAAAGTGACATGACATCACAACCATCCTGGAGAGCCAGTTCTGCCCTCTGCCACCAACACCAGGGCTATGTGTGTTTGTGTAATTGGGGCAAAATTCAGGGCATACCATTCTGAATACCTGATATTCTCCCTTACCTTCCTAAAGGCATTGGAGCCCAGCTAGTGTGGCTCAGTGATTGAATGTCAGTCTTTGAACCAGGATATCAGGGTTTGATTCCTGGTCAGGGCACATGCCCAAGTTGGGAGTTCCATCCCCAGTAAGGGGCATGTAGGAGGCAACCGATCAATGATTCTCTCTCATCATTGATGTTTCTATCTCTCTCTTCCTTTTTCTTCCTCTTTGAAATCAATAAAAAAAAATTTTTTTAATTAAAGGCATTGGATTTTCCTAGTTTAAGTTTTTCATTGAGTGTCAACTATGTTTCAGGCACTGTTCCACTGAGTTTAAAATCGAGTGTAATGGGATAAAGCCTATATAATAAAATCCTAATATGCAAATTGAACGAACAGCAGAATGACCAGTCTCTATGATGTGCACTGACCACCAGGGAGCAGACACCTAATGTAGGAGCTGCCACTGGTCGAGGGCAGCTCCTGCATGTAGCAGCTGCCCCCCCCACCCCCCAGAGGGAGGTGACCAGCGGTGGGGCCAGCCAGCAGGCAGCACCAGGCTGCCAGCCAAGACAGGTGCCAGCAGCCCCCCCACCCCCGATCACCCTGCCTGCCAGTCACCCCATAGATGGCCCTGATCGTTGGCCAGGCCTAGGGACCCTATCCTATATATTGAGAACAGTTTCTTAGATTTAAAAATTAAAACCTGGCAAGGCTACTCTAATGCTGAAAAAACAGGATTATGCAGAGATGACATGCATGGATTCTGGCTTGCACATTTTGTGGTCAGCCCTGGTTCTGACACTTATAACTGTGTGACAAAGTCAATTACTTAAGTTCTCTCTGCTTCAGTTTTTCCACCCATAAGATGCGGGAAATTGTACTACTGCCTCAGAAGGATCATGTTATGTACTACTTTATATAATCAGGGCAAAAAACTATAGCTGCCCATACAACAGCAAGATGCCTTTCACCTGTATGAGAAGCATGGTCACTGGTGCATGCAGCATCCTGGATTGCAAGAAACATCCCCCGAGGGGTCCCAAATTGCGAGAGGATGCAGGCCAGGCTGAGGGATCCCCACCACCACCCCATGCATGAATTTTGTGCACTGTGCCTCTAGTATCTTAAATAATATCAGTTAATGATAAATTCCATAAAAATTAACAAGGGATAGAGGATAACAAGGTAGGTATAAGGGATAACATTAAATAAAGGGATTAGGAAAGCCTTAAGTGGGTGATATTAGGACTAAGACCTGAATGATAAGAAGGAGGCAGGCATGGAGAGCATGTCAGACTGAGAGACCAGCTAGTACAAAGGCCTTGATATGGAAATAGTCTTCCAAAGCACTTCTGACTATGCTGCCCCACCCCTCTGCATGCACCCAGCACTATCTCCAACCAAAACTCATTAATGTTCCACCTGCTTCCAGGATACCTTTCCCCATTCGTGACATCCATTCTCCCCATTCCAGAATCCTAGCCGAGAATTCCACCCACAGACCGTTTTCCAACCAGGAAGTTGAAGAGTTGCCTCCCACTGTGAACACAAGTGTCCCCATCGGACAGTTGCATTCCTCCCAGAGTCTGATCCTGTAAACATATAGTTAGACACTGGGACTTTCCAGGGCATCCTAGGTGCCGTGAACACGGCTAAATGCTTTACATTGTGTGTCTCATTGGGGCCCCACAACCCAATGCAATTGTCTCTTTGTTGATTCCTCTTACAAGTAAGGAAAGTATGGGACAAAAGATTAACTAATGTCAAGATCTAAGAATAGTAGGTGGATGGGACTGACATTCAAAGCTATGTAGATGATTCCGCAGTGTGTTCTCTTAACTGCTATGCAATTCTTTCATCAGTGAAGCCTGGGGCAAAGATTCCTCAGACTTCACTTCTTCCACAGGAGTCTAGGTTCACTCTCACAGCATGGTATCCACTTCTCCTGATTCTAGATCTGAATTTTGTCTTGGAAGTCGGGTCTTTCACTAAAACATAACCTTATATGTATATAGAAGGATGTTGTACAATTTATGTAACTACTGTCTCTCAGATTCAAATCCATCCTTCTGTATTCTATTCTGTGGTGCTGGTTCCAGGATTCTGAAAAACACTTTCCCCAGAAAACTTTGCCACCTGTTTCTGCTTACAAGAGTCACAAAACAATGGATTGCCATCATTCTGCATCATAATACCCTGGAGACCTTTTGCAAACCACAAGTGACTGGCCATACATAGAGATTTGCTTTCAAGAGGTCTAGGAGAGCCTAGATATCAGCATTTAATATTTCCCATATCTTCTGAGCATGTTCAGCAGACAAGTCTGACAGAAGATGTAGGTATGGGGCAAGGAAGTGGGAGATAGTGGGTGACAGAATAGAAGAGGTTAAGAGTGTGCAGCTCAAAAGAGCTTCAAATTTCAAGCTAAAACATGAGACTTTATTCTGTGAGCTAGAATATGAAATTTTCAAGTTAACCCCACACCAAACCAACTCTTTTAGTCAAAACAGCAGTATAGAATGAATGAAATTAGAAAAAGAATCCAAATATCTTACCATAGCCTACAAGACCCTATATGATCTGCCTATTTCCCCAATCCCCTGTCTCCCATGGAGGCTGACACAGTACTTCTTCCTCAGCACCCTCAATAGCTGGGAGAACAAATCCTTTCCTGAAGGGCCATAGGATGGGACATCACATCAGCATTGGACATCATACTGTCCACCACACACATCAACTTCAGTATAGTGTCTACCCTGGACTGTGGGAAAAAATAATGGAGGAATGTGGAACATTAGTTGGATCTTTAAAAAAGTCTAGAAAGCACTCTGAAGCAAATATGACTGCTAACATCTTTTAGATTTACTATTGATTTTTTTGGTGTCCATTGTGTAATTTTCTCTAATTTCCAATATGCTTATATACTTAGAATATTTTAGTGTTTTGTCAAATACATTTTTATCACATTTCTAAGTAGAAACTATTAGTGGGTAAGCAAAATGATTCACCTTTACAATCAATATCACAGCTATTTTTAGTGAATAAACATTTTCCCTATTTTAACTTTTTTTTAAAATGATGTATCAGAATAGTTGCTTATAACCTTGAGTTTCATATGACTGGAATCTCTTTCCTCACAGATGTTCCATGCTTCTCTGGTGGAGCTGTGTAACTGGGATGAGAAAGGTCTGTTCTAGAGTGAATGTTTGTGTCGCCCTAAAATTCATGTTGAAGCCCTAGTTCCCAATGTGATGGTATTTGGAGGTGGGACCTTCGAGAAGTAAGTGGGTTTAGATGAGGTCATGATGGTGGGGCCCCATGATGAAATTTTTGCCCTAATAAGAAAAAGAAGACAGATCTCTCTCTCTCTCTCTCTCTCTCTCTCTCTCTCTCTCTCTCTCTCTCCTCTCTCCCTCTCTCCCTTTTTCCATGTGAGCACAAAGGAGAGGTCATGAACACACATGTGGAGGAGGTAACCATCTGCAAGCCAGGAAGCAAGTCCTCATCAAGAACAGAATATGCCAGCACCTTGATTTTAGACTTCCAAGCCTTCCGAACTGTGAGAAATAAATGTCTGTTTTTTAAGCCACCCAGTCTATGGTATCCTAATATATAAAAAGCCAGGGGCCATCACAACTGAAACAACCAGACAGACGACCGAACAACAGGCTGCATGGGGCAACAAGATTGGCAGGGGGGTTAGTGAGGGACGACCAAACGACTGAACAGCAGGCTGCGTGGGGTGACCAGGCTGGCAGGGGGGCAGTTAGGGGCAACCAGATCGGTAGAGGCGTTCAGTTGGTGGTGACCTGGCTGGCGGGGGGGCAGTTAGGGGTAACCAGGCTGGCAGAGGGGGGCAGTTCGGGTGACCAGGACAACAGGGGGGCAATTGGGGGCGACCAGGCTAGCAGGGGGCAGTTAGAGGTGATCAGGCTGGTGGGGGGGTGCAGTTAGGGGCAATCAGGCAGGCAGGCAGGTGAGCAGCTAGGAGCCAGCAGTCCCGGATTATGAGAGGGATGTCTGACTGCCGGTTTAGGCAGTCAGACATCCCCTGAGAGTGCAGGCTGGACTGAGGGGACCCCCGCCCTGTGCACAAATTTCATGCACCAGGTCTCTAGTTTTGTTATAATAGGTCAAGTGAACTATGACAAGGGTGTTGGGATACAGTGGAAGAGAAAGAATGCAGCATTCTTTCTCTCACGTTTAGGCATACATTGTGACTTCTGCTTTTGAAGACTAAAAACCTCTTCCCTCCTCCCTGCCACCAGCTTTCTGTTTTCTTTTTTACTCCTCTCTCTTTTCTTCTTTCTTCCTGATACCCAGTACTCTTGTCCTGCCCAAAATTGTGGTGGTAAGTAGGTATATTTAGGATGGGAGGTGGGATAGATTTTAATATTTCTTTTTCCCCAACCTCCAGTTCTGCCCCAAACACTGACTTGTTATCTCAGCTCCCTCTTTCATGTTTGTAACCAGATTTTGTTTGTCATCTTCTTTGCCATTCATAAGTTATACAATAGGTACATCGAGTCTCATTATATCATGCTTACTTGTGAGCTCCTTTGGGAATCACATAATTATGTTGGACAAAAATCTGGGGCTCTTAAAATGGGCTGTAAAATCTGTATAACAGGTTGTCCTTGAATTTGAGTTAACGGTCCAGCATTATGAAAAGTTAATATTTGGTGCTTGAGGATGCCACCAAGTATTTCATGGACTCATCCTCATTCATCATTGTCAGTTCTTTATTGAATACCCAGAGTTCATAATATTGTACAATGGAGCCCAACACAGGTTCTTGAGCAAAGGACAATAAATCCTGACAGCTTTTAAAGAGTGAATTACAAGCTGCTCCTCTTAGGAAAAGGCAGGATCCTAAAATATTTTTCTTTCCAAATAAATTCACAGCGATTGTCCCAAGTATTGTAGTTATAGAATTTATTTATGTTGATGCCATTTTTAAGTCAAGTAGATCTAATAAATTGCACTTTACTTTGTAGATGTAGTATGTTTGCTTGGGGGAGGTATAGCGAGAAAACATGAAGAAAATCTGCAGAAAAAGTCAGAGCAGTTGAGAATAATATGAAGTCCCATGTTTATTTTTAAAAAGGTCATTAAACCCTCATTTGAGATAGTTGGAAATTAGTTAATTCTGCCAACACTTAAAGGATTAACTCCTAAAGCCATTTTACTTAATACATCTATATATGGAGGGGGATAGAAACAAGGACCATGGTTTAAATTCCTCCCAGGTAGCTTATGTGGCTGTGTGTGTGTGTGTGTGTGTGTGTGTGTGTGTGTGTGTGTGTGTGTGTGTGTGGAAGGCTGGGGGATAAATAGACACTCAAGATGTTTGTTTTATTATTAACAAGGCTATGGGAAGTCTTTTGAATCATTAACTGGGAGCCCAGGCATTAAATGTGGGCCTAGGCAGGGTAGGACTTTGCAGGACAGATTTAGTTTATTGATTGGCTGATATTTATCAGGTGAGTGCTGGATGTTTACAGCAAAATTAGAGAGTCACATTGGCCTGAGGATCTTCAAACCCTGGATGATCCTAAAATTCTGTATTCTTTGCATTATTTGGAACAATGCAGAATCCTAAAAGAACAAAATATCAGAAGAGAAAAGCAATTTGGGGACTGTGGAGTCCAACCTTTTCATCTTGAATATAAAGAGACCATGGCCAAGACTGGAAGCAAACTAAGGCAAGGTAGCTCTGGTAATTACTGCAAAGTCAGGCCTGGAAATCAAAATTGGTGATTCCCTGACTAGTGTTCTTTCCAATGGGCCACAATAGGACCACAAGCATGTATAATCTTAATTCCATGTTCATGGCACTACCTCAGTGGCCAGTTTTAGCTTTATCCTCCTCTAACACCTGCTTTCTCTTCTAACTGTAAAATGTATGTGCACACAAGAAATACCTAGAGTAGAAAAAAGTTCAGAATTTCTTCTTTAAATCTTGCCTGAGGCACCTGCCTGGGTAAACTTTTAATCTCATTATGAGGCTGTAACTGGTGTGATAGAAGTATACCTTCATGCTGTTCTAACAGAGTGATATTATAATGGGGTGAGATCATCTAAATTCACTGTAAAACATCTGTGTGTGGTGCATTGCCTGACACTCTTGAGTATGAATATTGCTTCTCTAGGTAGAATTCTCAGCGTCTCAATTTTCTGTCTGGCTTCTAAGTTGTGTCTAATTAAAGGATTTCACGATTCTTCATAATATTGCCTCCCCAAGCAGAAATAAAACAATGAACCACATTTTGTATTTTTTTTTCTTATGAAAGACCTTCTGTTAATACTTGGGTGGGGTATTTTGCCTGAAATGTGTTAATTACATTAATTAGCCTTACTTCAAGAACAGTAGCTAGGAGTTTGTGGGATGAATCTGAACTAGATCACTGCCATTTAAAAACCTCCCTTCCCTTCCCTCTCCCCTCATCCCTCCCCAGCTTTCCCACTACAAAAAGACCAGGACATTTAAAAGCCCTATTCACTTGGAATTGCTCTCATGTATGTTATTTTTAACATGAAAGCACAGACACTACAAAATAATATCCAATAATTTCATTAATCTCATGAAGACAGATGAGGTTCACAGAATACGACTTTCTCAGGAATCATGGGCGCAAAACACAGGATTGTAATCTTAATGAACAAGGCCATGTGTTTCTCTTACTTTTTCCCCATATGTATTCTGTGGGTTGCTTATTTGGAAAAGGAAGAAAACATAACCTCCCATGTGGTGGTAACACAGAGCAGTCAGGGGACAGTGAGCTTTCAAGCACCTTTATCAAAGCAGAAAATTCTGTGGGCTAAACACTCTCCAGACATCACTATTCTGTGGAAACTAAAAAGGACCACAGTTATTATTATTATTATTATTATTATTATTATTATTATTATTATGTCCTGGCTGCTAATGGAAAATATTACAAAATCCTGAAAGAATAAAGAACTTGAAGGTGTAAATTTTTTCATTTCCGCGGCAGCCATTCCCCATGGACTCTGACAAGGGTCACCTTCTACAAAGCGGGCAGAGAAAACAACCTAAATACCAGGTCTCTATTCAAACTTTGCAGAGGCCATTGCTCTCATTCCCAGTTCTCAATGAAATGCAGAGATTGCACGTTACCCTCTTGTAGACACAGGAAAGCTCTCTGCCAAGATGGTGCCTCTCAGACTTCAGCGGACACACTCATCCTTTGGGGATTCTGTTCTAAAATACAAATTCTGGGTCAGTACATTTGGGGTGGGACCTGAGATTCTGCATCTCTAACAAACTTGCAACCAGCTGATGTTGTTGGTACATCCACCATACTTTGTGGAACAAAGGTCTGGGGCAGTGACTTATAAAATGTGATGATCACGACTCACAGTAAGAAACACATTTTATATTATACATCACATTTATACATTTTACACCATAATTTTATATACATGTATATAATACATGTGTGAATATGGCTATAAATGAAACTTAACAGCTTCATGGAACACACCTTACCTTTTCTGGATAATTTTATATCTTTATTTACCTTGATTGTGTTGGTTGTTATATGAATCTACACATATAATAAAATTGCATAGATGTACATGCACATACATACAAATAAATGCATGTATTGATAAATCTGTAATGTAATTATATGTAATGCAATGTAGTCTGAATAACTATGAGGATTATACGAAGGTCAAGTTTATATCAGAAATTGGGCACAGCAGAGTAGAAGGTGCATGGAGCCTCTCTGTACATTTCTTTGTAACTTCTGTGAATTGATAATAATTTTAAAATAGAAAGTTAAAAAATGGTAAGTGGGTTGGGACCTGGGGAACTTTTTTCAAGACCATGAACGCGTTGAGAGTCAGAGTTTGGAAAACTCTCCTCCAGGATGTTATGAAGCCTGATGGGCTGCTTTCGTCAGAGCAGCTGCTGCAAGGGAGTGAGGCTGAGAGGAGCCAGGAAATGGAAGGCGAAGGTGAAGAGGAAGGGAGGAGCCTGGGAAGACGCTGAGGACCTGCTGGGCGGAGGGTGACACAGTGTATCATAGAAAATTAGGGGGTAGCCCACAAATGAAGAGAGAATAAAACATACCAATATCGACAGACTCTCAAAATTTGTCTTCTGACTCTTCTAACTTTTCAGAGTGTAGCCCACCCAGAGTTTTATTTTTGTTTGTGTTTTTTAAAGTCTGCAGTAACGCCCTCTAAGTACGGGCCCAGGAGGGCCTAAAGAGGTGTTTGGGAAGGAGGGAATTTGGAGGAGCTTTGGAACATAAGGAGTGGGAAATACTTGAATAAAGGCAAGCCTGGAAAAGGGGTCAAGACATGGGGAATGGCCATGATTTTCAGCCCCAAATTCACACTAAGAAATCCTGGAGGCAACTTTATGTATTTAATTTGTTAGGCATTTTAATAGAGTAACAGTACCTTGCAAATCACAAGAAAAATGTAGAGAGAAAAAAAGCACATTCCTTGGCCAGAGGCCTATGAATGTAGAATGGGTGAGGGGTGTATCTTAATTTAATCAACCACTACTTTAACTTTACAAAGCGCTAAAAGTATGAATCATTCAAGTTAAGATTGAATGGATTTGTTTAAATGTAAGAAAGAACTTATATGATGTTCATAAGGCTTTATTTCTGCAATTCACTTCAGTTTGGTAAGATTTGGGTTTCTTTTCTAACCAGATAATTCTGGGGCATTATTTTTGCGCTTGTAATCCAATTGCAGGTAAATCAGAGATATCTGCAAAGTTTAATTTAAAAGAGAAGGCTTTTTCTGCCTGGTATAATAATTCATTTCAATTAGCATGATGAAACACACTGCAGAGCCATTTTTCACTGGAATGTTGTGGTGGAGTTCAGGGAAATATTAAAGACATTTCTAGAAGCACAAACAAGCTTACACATGCACTAAGTTGCCCTAAGGAAAAAGAAAAGATTACAAATTATCTCATCACACAGATAAGAATGCTCTGTCCTCTTTAGCACTTTAGGTGAAATGGAATCATATGAGCTTATTTATAGTCACTCAACGTATAATCCCAGGACATGTCCTATAAAAATATTCCTTTTTATTTGCATTATTCTTCTTTAATGCACTTATCTAAGGAGAAGATAAATAGAGTCTGTTGTGGGTTTTAATAAAAATATGATAGAAAAAATAGCCATAAGAACAGATTTGCTTCCAGGAACAGAATGGCATAGCATAAAACTGATATAATTAAGGGTTATCAAGAAATTTCTGATATTAGCTTAAAGAGATATCAAATTTTGATAGTAAGAAATGTAGAACATCCATCTATTTAAGATAGGGCTTGTTTGGTATGCCAAAAGTGTTTGTGAAGATTGAATGTGTACTGCAAGTTGACTCGTAACACACTAAAGAAAGAAGTGCGAGGAAGGTAAGACAAGCCATAAAACTAATGGGGGTCCAATATTTTTTGTGTTGCATTTAATTTTCCTGAGGGGAAAAGAGGTCAGGAATGGAATGAAGTCAATGAGAACTGGAATAAGACTCACCGGAAGATGTAAAAAGCAAAATGGCTAATATGGAAAGGTCAGTGAATATCCTAGAGAAGGAAATGAACTTTAAATAAAATAGAGGGTGGAATTTTTATCTGTGCTGGAGAGTTGCTAACATTGTTATTTTAAAAGGCTACTTAAATCGCCAGGTGTTGGTGCATCAAATCTAGTTTAGGTATTAACTTATTAGAAATATCAAGAACATGGATGTTTTGCACTGGGCAATAAAATAAGTATTTAAACTCACAGCAAAATTGTTGCTATGTACCAAGACTTACTTCCTGTTTTTACTATATCTTTTCTTGGAAGGAAAAAGAAAACCCTCCTGAATCATCTCTCCTAAGAAGTCTTCATTATGCTAGTGACTATTAGGATGAAACTTTACCCATAAATGTGAAATCAAATAGGGTAATTCTCTTCTCTTGTTAAGAAGCCGCTGCCAGTCAAACCCATTTGGGGTTGATATTTTACATGCAGCATTTTATACAGGGAAACGTGATTGCCAGGTCGGTTGTCGTTCTCCTGCATTCACTGTCTTAAGCAGGAGCAATGACAGAATAATGCAAATTCTGAATTAGCATCCAAATGCTTTCCAAAGTAAAACTAAAGCAAATAATTGCTACTGTGAATTGCCACATCTAAGGACATCTTTTGATTCTATGGAGCTTGATTTTTTAGACATAAATGTTCGTGGTTTTATTGAAGGTTAATAATCATTAAAATTAACAACAATTGTTACTATGAGGGTTTCTCCCCTTAAGGAGGCATCCATAATTGTGATGGATTGATGCTCACATCTTCTCCTGCCTTCCTGTCTGAGGCTGTGAGATTCTGGAAAGACCATATGATGTAGCAACATGATGCTTGGGTAACAGACAGTAGAAACAGGCTGTAAAACTTAAACAGGTCACCCACAAACCCGGTGTTGTGTCTAGAGCTTCCAATAACACTGGCGTTCTTTCTTCCCCCCCAAGCATTCTGTTAAGCTTTGCCTCATGCATCACTATTGCATGTAAATATTTGGACTGGCCCTTTTTGGCACTGTACACCTATGTTACGCTTTTAAAACTGTGACTCGTCCTTTTCCACCCACTGGTTGGGAAGACTGTTTTGCCTACATCCCCCCACCCCAGTCACATGTTGGCCACATGACAGTTCCTCTAATTTGGCTCTGCAGTGGAGTGTTACCAAGGCTTTCCTCCCACCTTCCTTTAAGTAAAGGAATGAGTTAGAGGATGTGCTATCCTTTGCTTTCTTGGCAAGAGAGGAGGAAAGCCAGAAAGGACCCAGGCATGTTCTTTGACCATGCATGTGGCATTCCTCGCCCTGCCTCCAGAAGCCAAACAGGAAGCTGGAACAGGCTATGGCTTCCCTGGAATACTGGCACTGTGGCATTCATTATAAAGACAGATCCCCCAAACTCTCCTTAGTTGCTTAAGGGTTGCAATCTGATTGTGAAGGGGAGAGAGGCACTTGCCTTAAAGCTGTATTTGTTCTGCAAATGTGCTTTTTTTTACTTTGATTGAATGTTTATTTGGGGAGAATGATGTGGTTTTGGGGGGAGGATTAAAGACTTAGAGATGCCCCTCCCTACCACCACCACTGAAAAATAAACTTACCCCCTCACCCCCACCCCTACCTCCACCCCGGCACAAATTTGGTCATCACAAAAATCGTCCAACATGTATTTATAAGGTATTTGAACCATGAAAGTGTAATATGTGTTTACAAACTCTGTATTTTCCCTTTGGCCCTTTGTTAAGTGCATGAATGGCCAAAAGAAAACTTATCTTAAAAATCAGCTGGGTAGCCCTCGCTGGAATGCAATTTTACAAAACCTGGCCGTCTTTCAGCAAGAGTGGGTGGATTTTTAGCGCTACAAATGTTTGTGTATTATAAAGTATTTGCCATGGTGACAAAGCAGGGAGAAACATCCCATTAGCCACAGACGGGCTACAGATTGTTCTGATTCTCCATGTCCAAAACTCAGTCTGGCTGCAGCGTTAGGTTATTTTTTAGTATTTGTAAGTGTTCCATATTTTTTCCCCCAACACACTAACCTACAACTTAGCAAATATGGATGTAGGGAGGCATTGAATTTAAAGTTCCCTTTAAGCATGTTCTTGGGGCTTGTTCATATAACCCATGTGTAGGCTGTGTGTGTGTCATTATTATGCTTAGAATGAATGTGTTTATGGTATTAAAAACAATAAGCTTTGAAAGAATGGGGAAAGTATACTGGAGCACTTATTAAGGGGCATGGAGAGAGAAAGAGAACAAGAAGCAATGAAATGGTTGCCCTAATGTATTTGCAGGGCTTTCTGTCTATTGACTTCAATTTTAAAAGTGATAGCCTTTATTTTGGAACGTGACTTTTATCTCAAGTATATAGGATAAATGTGAATTATAAATAGCTCACAGAAAATGATGCTACTGCATGTAAAGAATCCATGTTTTTCCTCTTCCAAACATTTCCCTGCTAGGAAAAGCCTGGGAAAATTTTAATGACTCCTTTTGCCCCTATTTTGGGGGGCAACATTTATAAGCAAACGGTGTTTTATGAATGAAATGAATCCCCACACAATAAAACCTAGTATTAGACAGAAAATTCCTTCGAAGTTACCTGTGGCTGCAAAAGCTAGAAGGCAGGCAGAATAAGAGAAAAAGAACCACAGTGGGAGCTAAAAATTTAGTGAAAAGTATGCTGCAACATCTCAAATTCTCTCTTACTTTTTTGGGTGGCTGTTAGTGGAGGTGACACTGGTGTTACCTTCTAATATAGAAAAGGAAAAAAAATCTAATTTACTTACTTATCATCAGACTTTTAGAGTAGGCCACATAGGCAGATCATTCCACTCAACAGGACTGAGAGACATTTTAATGAAGAAGCTAAATGCCTATTACAGATATTTTGAGCAAATAACATTTTGCTGGCTCCTTCCAAAAATTGTGCTTTCTCAATTCATTTTGAAAAGTACTAATTCAAGTGCACACATGTGCCAACTGATCAGTTGTTTAAATAAATTAGAATGAGGTTTTCATATGCCCTAAATATGCTTGTGTTCATATGTGTATCTACTGATATCTTCTAACAATTTTGGAAGAGGCAAACTAAAGAAACTTGGTTTTATAAAGACAAAGGATTCTAAAGTCTCATTTCTAGGATATTGACTAGGTCTGTGTTAAACATCTCTAATAATCCTGTGTCTAAGGTTAGTCATAGGGTTAGTCAATAATCCTATGTCTAAGAGGTCTGACTCTAATACCAGTTATGCTTGTTCTTGCCAATGAACTAGCTAGTTAAGGTTGGGAATATACAGAGAAAGCATCAGCATGCAAGCTGCCCAAGTTCCTAACACCGTTAAACAATTTCAGTGGCCAAGGAGGTGAGAGTCAGAATGGATACAGACATCTGGGGCAGTACTTTACTTCATATTTGGCCATCATCATTTATTGTAGCCTACATTTGCTTCAGAGTTCACATGTGGCATTTTCCAAGACAATCTGGGGCACTGCCTTCCCAACTTGAGCCGAGACATTCATTGGGGTTTTCTCCATCCTATTTTGCCTATGGCTAAATAAAACTAGACAGACATAGAAGGCCAAATTTCCTGACACATCTCTTATAATGGCAAATTTTCATATTTAAAGAATGCCTGGCACATATTTGTGTTTCAATGGAGCCCTACACATCTGTTACTTATTTTGGAGCAGCCGCTATCACATATGCAAAAGTCTTTTGCAGATAAATTACTGCATTTCAATCTAAAATTACATATAAAAGATTTCATTCTTCAGAAGAAAAATTTTTACACGCTATCACAAAAGGATCATGTGGGTTCCTCACAAAGGAACTAGGCATCACACTACGTGTGCTTAAATGTGTGATCAGTCACTGGAGTCCTTGCTGTAGTAATCGTATGCATGCTTTCGTTATTTGAAGGCACAGATGCAGAGCAACATCCACGGAGGGTATAGACAAACAAATGCCTCCTATTTGCCATACAATGGGGAGCCCAGGATTTGTATAGGTTCTTGTTTGGAAAATGAATCGTGTACCTACTTCATCCCACAACATCTCTACCAAGCTCCATGAGCAGTGAAGAACTCTTTCTCTGCATTTGCATTTCCTGCACACCAGCTACTTTGCCCCTCCTTCCCACTTGACAAGTAGAGCACTATACATATACCACCCAAAGGCAGGCTTTTTAAATCAAAGGAAATTTTTAAAACCCTGGCGGACACAGTATACTAGAGAACTGCTTCCATCTCTTCTCTCATTTCCCATGGGAAGAGAGTGACTTATCTGATTGGTGAGCCTGGATACCCAGCCATACTCTTTGCTGGAGATCCAGCCTCTTTGAAGCTCTCTGAACCTGACTACCCATAACTAACCCACATTCTATTTTGCTTCCTGCTACCTTGTCTGCCCTAACTGGAGCAGCTGCTCTGCCCACCGCCAGGCAAGCTTGATTCCAGGGGAAGCTAAAGCCTATTGGCCTCAGGTTTGAGCCACATTCTCCAATCCATTACTAGCAAGAAAGCCTATTTTTAATTCCTATCTGATCCCTTTTATTTATTTATCTACCTCAAATTCAGAGAGAAGAAAAGCTGAGTTCTCTGCAGTCTTGCAAATACCAACTGTTCTTTATAGCAATTATCTTACTGGGATTTAATGTTTGCTTGGCCATATACCTCTTGCCAGATTATAAGCAACTTGACAGCAAGACATATTTCTTTTCATTTTTGGTAAACCCTGGTCTAACGTAGAGCACAATATTCAATGAATGTTGTTTGTATCATCAATCAATAGGACTGGCACCTAATAAGATAGTAATGAAATGATAATCTACTTTAAAAAGGACTTCACTCCAGCATTTATATTAGCTGTATTAATAAGTATAAAATCATTTTCTGGGGAAATAACTGTATTGTTTGACTGATTTAATCTAATGAATATCAGAAGTATTGCTGTGTGGGGGTTAACCTTCCCTACTGCTACTACCCAATTCCCTCCTATCATACTTACAATTAACATAATGCCTCACTTTTCAATAAGCCATTGTGGACAATGAGTAAATAATAAGGTATTGAATATGTACATATCTCATATATCAGGAATATCAAGTCTTTCCCTGAAGAATAACACTTTGTTATTTCCCTAAAGTATTTTCAGTTACTGAAGACCTAAGCACTGAGCTGTTCCCTACTTCTGCCCTCACAAAAACAAGCGAGGCCTCAGGAGCAAGATGGAAAGGACCTCTGAAAGCCTTCCCAATCTGCATGGAATTTCCTGAAGTTATACACACACAAGCTTGCAAATATTCTTGACACAAAATTTGAGTCACGCTAAACACTTTCCCCATATGTATATGTGGCTTTATGTATGAGCCAATTCAAGCAGCTTGTTGATCTTAGTCAGAGGCATTAAACAGTCATAACTGAACTAGAAAACTTAATTTTAGAGTCACTCTAAGACAAACAGGAGAGTTGCCCACATGAAGGGAACCAAACCAGCATGGATTCTAATATTTAGAGAGAGAGAGAGCTAAGCAATGCTAGATGAACAAATACCCCCCCCCCCCTTTTTTTTTTTTTTTTTGCTTCGGCTTCTCATGTATGAATTTCCATCTTCCGTGACTGCTGTTGCCATTGTTTTGGGGGTTTACATAGTTTCTAATGGCAGGTGGTCATGGTCAAGTCATTATGCATACCTATGATATTCATATTTTCTCATGTTATTTCAGCAATTAATTCTTTTCTTGCCCAAATGACTACTAAAAAACCTTATCACCCATTAAGAGCACCACTACTTTACTTTCATTTGAGTATGCTGACCCATAATTCGACTAAGTCCAACTATAATCCACTAATCTACTCAATCTTAACCAAATCTCTTCAAATAAAACTTATCTCTACTCCTCTTATTAATTAGAAGCAAGAATGGATTTAGTTAGACAGCTTCTGGGTAGAAGAAAAGATTGAGGATGTAGAAGTGTTTAACTAAAATAAAATAGGACAAAGAATGGTCTGGTTTAGGAGGAGGTAGGGAAAGAATGTGATCATGGAAGAGGAAATGGAATGGAATATAAGGCTTTGCAGGCTGGGAGGAAGATGAATGAGGGATGCTGAGGCTTGAGAGGAAGAGAGAAGCAGTCAGTGACAAGAGACAGGGAATTCTGGGAATGTGCCCTATTGTTATTGGAGAGGGTGTTGGGCTTCGCAGACATTGGTGTTCCTAATAGAATGAGCCGTAGAAAGTTTCTTAGCTGCTCTAGCAAGCTTCCCTCCTAGGCAACCTCCGTGTTGAGGAGATAGCACTCCAACTGAGGGAGAATAAATAAGCTAACTACTGTGGTTTGCAAGACAAGATGAGCATTTTGCTGCCTGATATTGAAAATCTACGCCTCTGGTTTTAATATAAAATACATCCACACTCTAGACTCTTATCAAAGAGCTTAACCTGCCCCAGTGTGTGCAACTTTATTGCATTTTACCTTGAATTCTTTGCAGAAGTAAGTGTGATATAAATTATAAATAACACAAACTTAAAAAACAAACTTTTCTGCTCTAAGGTTGACTGCACTATTAGATAGCCCTAGATCAAAAAGAAAATATCCCTTGTACTTTCTTTGCTCTGTTTAAGAAGGCAAGAAACTGTTGTATATTTTTAAAAGATTTCATCCACACTCTTGACTTAAGATGTAAAAGTGTTGGCATGAAAAAACATCGGCTCAGTTATCTGGAAAACGTGTCTATGTGGAGCACTCCATTCCCCAGCAATGGCAACCGAACGATGTGTTGTTACAAGAAGCAATGGTGCAAAACAGCAGAGTCGGACCCACCACAGTCATCACACTTTCGCTGGCATTCCAGAATAGCCTCCTTGCTCTGCCCCGGTTACCACTGCCACAAGAGCAGAATCAAATATCCAGAGCTACACCTGGCAATTGATAATGTTTTGATTTTTGAATCTCCATTAGAAATTAATGCATGGCTACATGGCAAGGGAAATAGAAGCAATAATGTGCAAAGGCTAGGTATACCATGACATTATCATTTTATATAAATGCAATTACATTTTCAAGAAGATAGCAATGAGTCATTAGAGGAAAGATACTGTATCTTTGTATTACGGTGTCACTGAGCTTCATGCTGAATGTCTTTTCATCAGCCCCAGAAGGGAAGGGAAAGAGTTGGGTTGTTCTTCATGGACTGCTCGGTCATTTATTCAGGACTATAGCCACATCATGCAAATATTTAATCAGTCTCTGAAAATTGTCTCCGAAATGTAGTTAGAAGCAGCATTCTTCATTTATTGCTGGCATTGCTATACTAGCACTCAAGAAATGGAGAAGGGCACACTAGTCCCTGTCTTTCAGCCACACTATTGGAAATTCTCACCCCATCAACAAAATGTTTCTGACAAAATCAAGATATAGTAAAGTCTTAAAAACCATTTTATTTGACCAAATATGCAGAGACAGAAAATCTTGAAAAAACACACGTTATTTCTGTTCAGAGGGTGGGAAGGGGGTGGGGTGGTAAAATTGATCCAAAATGATCCCATATCTAAGGAAGACAATTTTTAAACCAGGAAAAAATATAACCTGAATTCCAGCACTGGTGGAATTCTGAATTTGTATGAGGATGAAAGTAATCTCAAAGATAATTATGTTTGAAAAACAGATTTTGAGAGAGAAATTATCATGTTTGGCCGTGTAGGGAGGGATTTGTGTTGACAAGTCAAATAAAAAAGGGAAATGAGGACCAAATGTCCAGGGAGATGCAAGGCCGTGGCATCTGAGCCAGCTGGCCAGCAGATCAGGGGTGTTCTGCAGGACTGATTTCCTAAGAGTAAGTCACCAGAAAGTAAGGGCCTCACGTAACTAACTGGGAAGCCAGGCAGCCTAGATTAGTCCACAGCTAAGAAGCATAGCTCTTAGTCTTCCCATCTAAGATCGACTCTTGAAAGAGGCTCTTGAAAGGGCCAAAGGTGGCTTACCAAGAAGGGCTTTTACTGCCCCTCAGATTTTAAATGTACTCTTTTCCAATAATAATATAATAAAGCGCCCTAACATCCCCCTTCAATATGTTTTCTAGACTGCTTAGGATACCTTCTCCAGACCACCGTGGAAACCATGAGAGTGCTCCAAACCAATAGAGAGGCTCAGGTCCAAATCCCAGGATCCCTCCTTACCATGTCCATCTTGCAGGTCTGGGCACAGACCCTGGGCCACCATGTCAAATGAGAAATGGAAGGGAGGCAAGGCTGTGTGAAAAATAGAGTTTTCCCATGCAGAGAAGCCTGTTGACCATGAGTCTGCAAAGCCAGACAAATCCCTTAAGAATAAGGAGAACATTGAAATTGATTTGCCCAGGATAGTGCCAGTTTATGTCCACTGTCTCAGAATAATTGTCATAGTGCCTCATTACCTTTAAATATGCCAATTTGTATTATCTAGGTGCCCTATTTACAAAAAAAAAAAATCTTCTGACTGAAAAATGTACACACACACACACACACACACAATTGTTTGTATAAAGAAACACAATGTAGATAGCTAAAATATGTTCTGCTCAGTAAAGAACCAGCTCTGATACATTGGCAATAAAAGTAAAGTATTAGAGAAATGTTGAGACTTTCAAAATTGCTGTCTTAATTTCTTCATCTTTGCATGGGCAGTAGTGCTGGCGTAATGTGTACATGTGTGCGTAAGTGTGAAATGATCATTAATATCTTTTAAAAGGCCTTTAGGGGCCTCTGAGATTTCTTAGAAAGTAATATCATTACAACTTGTCATTTTTGATTTAAAAGGCTTAAAAAGCAATAACATAGATTCATTTGAAAAGGCTATGAGCAAAGGGATGGTCAGGGACACGAGAGGAGGGGATACATTTCTGAATGGCTGTCAGACCATCCCTGCTGACTCATAACGAATATAGAACTGATATGTGTGGCAAAGCACATTATACACACCTACACACACACACACACACACACACACACACACACACACACACACACGCCATGAAACCAAAACCCAACAGGTATACGAAGACACAGAAACTCCATGTTTCGTTTTGTGTGTTGGTTCTTTGAGGGAGTGGCAGCAGGTTCGGTGGAGCGTTTTTGTGTTAGAAAAATCGTGGCAAGGGAGAGAAACCTTAATAGCTTTTAATTCCTTACACAGAATGCCTTGCTTTGCCCTGGAGAGTGGGCTAAGCTAGTTGTCCCATCAGACCGATGTGGGGTTGAAGAGTCGGTGGTGAGGGTGGTGAGTGCCTGTAAAGCCTGCAGGCCGAGCATGGACGCTGTGCCCTGAGGCCGAGGTGCAAGGGTGTGCCTCCGGCTGCTTCAGAGTCTCGCTGGGATCTCTGTAACATCCCCTGGTCCTTCTGCAAATCGCAACCAGCACGGAAACCACTTCACAGCACTCATTTTATTTCTCTCTTTTTGTCTATTGCTGAAAAATGCACGAAATCCATGTGAACTATAACATGAAAGGGCCTTAAAATGATGGTGATTTTGTTCCTCTTCATTCGAGAGGTAGGAGTGAGCTCAGGACGGGTAACATGAGAGTGGGAGGTGGGAGGCCGGGTTTATTTCCTTGTAATGGCTCCAGCCTAAGTTGCCTTTTATCCACTTAGGCCCACATGACAAGTTCACTCTGGAAATCTCTTCAGCTTGGCTGCGCACTGATGTAATCGGACCTGCTCTGGGCAGTCCTAATTGCAAACACATTTCTCTCCCTCCACGGCCATTCCTGAGCAGGCCGTGGTCAGAGCCTTGCCAGGGTTTTCTGGCATCCTTTTCCGGCTTTGTTTCCAAATCTGCATTTTTCTGGGAGAAAAAGATGCACAAGAGATTGTAAACAGGATAATTATATGGCAATATAATTTCCAATGCAGGCTTTCCTTGTGGATTATTCCTGATGTGTAGGGGTTTGTTTTGGTGTGTTTCCTTTTCCACTCTGCCTGTGAGTCAGGGAGACAAAATGTTGTTTTGAAAGCACAAGTATATGGATCCACTAAAAACCTCCTACGAGGTTGTTTAAGGCATTTTATGGAAGATTATTTCGGGGAAACAGAAACAAAAGGGAGAGGAGGGAGGAAAGAGTAGGTGCACAGGTTTCTGGCATCTGGCTCACATCACGCGGACGTGGGCTCTGGACAGTGTGTCCTCTGCTTTCTAGAACAGTGTGGAGAAGGAAGGAAATCTATGAAGAAACAGCTGCAAGTTCAGAATGTTATATTAGTAAAATCGCAAAGTTAGTCTGTCCGAGATAGCAATGTTTTGGGGCGGGGGGGTGGAATATGATTGTTTACAAGAACACATCCTCCTGTCCTTCCCCGATGCCTTCACTAAAATGTCCGCTGCAGTTTATAAAGTCGATGGATCTGATACTAAAGACGGGATGGGTTAATGTCAAACATATGCTCAGCCTCCACGCTGCATGCACAGACACAGCATGTGTACTTATTTTGGTACCTAGAATCATGTGATTTATGGCAGTTTGAGCGTAGGGACCCACGAAAGCCCCCATTGACAGCCACACAGGCTGGGTGGCACAACTCCAAGCAGCACTGGGTACATAGACTGATGGTGTGACTGGTGCCCCTGGAGCTCTACAGCAAAAACGCCCTGGACATATTGCCTGGGGTTTTTTCCCACTGATTATTTGTCTCCTGTGCCTAGCACACTGCCTGGCATATATTAGATGCTCTATAATTTTTTTAAATAGCTACTCTGCACCTGAAGATTGAGCTTGTTAGTAATCAAAGTACCTTCCCCAAACCAACTGTTGCTTCACCCCCCAGCTGCCAGGAATGCTGGGATAAAGGAAGTACCACCCTGCTCTCAGGAAGCTACAGCTGAATGAGAAAAGCACAGCTACAGGAGTGGCATAACCAGAGCACCCTGAGCTTGAAGGACAGTCAGGGAAGGCTTCACAGGGAAATGATCTTGACAAAGCAAACATTGCTTTCGACAGCCCCAAATACCAAAGAAAACAATGGCAATGTCTGATCGCTATCACTTCCTTCATTTTCTGGAAGAGGAGGCTAAAACATTGGGGGTGTTAAAAGATTACTCCAGACAAATTAGAATCTATTTTAGTTTTGAATAATAGGAACGACCATAATCTTTCTTATGTGCTTCATTCAAATGTGACAAGTTCTTTTTTCGAATAATTCTTCCTTCGGATATTGTGGGATGACCTCATGCTAAAGAGTCAGGCAATCCTAGGCTGGCTCTTATTAGCTAGTGGCTTTAAGAACATTTCTTATTAGGTCTGTTGATCCTGTAACTATAAAACGGGGATAGTATATGTCAAGTGCCCATAAATGCCAACACCTCTCTTACTGCCCCCCACCCGAAGCTAGACTTGGCATGTTGAAGATTTTGTTAATAACCTACTTAACTCGGAGAATGATTAGTAACCATCATATGTAAGCAACCGTAAAGATTCTTAAATGGCTAATGGTTTGCCTCTAATTCTTCTCAAACCAAACAATAGCAACACTGTTTCTTTTTCAAGCACTTGAGGGAGGCATAGAATGGGACAAAAACATTAACCTGGAATATCAATGGTTTATCATTATCTTTCTCAAATGAGGAGAATTTTATCACTATTCATGACCACATCTACAAGTATTAACTGACAATTAAATTTTTATAACCAGCTGTATTCTGTAAGCACTCCATTTATAACGTTAATAAGCAATTGAAATCCTTCACTGTTTATTTTTTAAATTAAATATATTTAATAAGTATTTTTTTCATGACTTCTAATTATATCTTCATTTTAAAAAAAGTTCTTGAATATGTCTAATTCCACTCTAGGAGCAATTAAAAATTTTCTGAAGAGTTTCAGGAAAGTACACTTGAAGGAAACGCTTAAAAGATGTTCAGCAATCTCTACTATTCACATAACTACAGCAATAAGAAAAACTCGAGTTTCTTCCTAGACTTTCCTCATGGCTGCTAAGTAACAAATTCCTTCCTTAGTTTGCTAGTTCTGTTATTAATTATCATCAACATAGCCTCCCCCCTCAATAAAACAGAATAGGAAAAGAAATTAGAGACTTATGTAAGTAAACCCTGGCTAATATACTGGCTCAATAGCTCAGCTGTGACAAATTCTACAGTTCATTCTAAATTATCTGCCTACAGATAATGCATAAGGCAATAATTATAGGGCATGTATTGTGTGACATTTGCTTTAGTAGGTACTGAGAAACAAAGACAAATAAGACTGTAACCTCCCTGAAGACAGTTTCTCACTACCACATCTGTCCTCAGCACCTAGGGTAGCGTTTAGCACCTTGTAGAGTCTCAGGAAAGTTTGTCGAGTGAATAAAGAAATGATGACTTGGATCTTTCCATGTGCCTCAATCTAGGTGGGGAAGTTGGCATGTGCACCGTTAATTAAATGCCGCACTGCCCTTGGCGGTCCTTTTCTACCTCCTCTTCATGATCTCCAGACTTTCTTTCAGCCACCTTAGAAAGTGTTTTTTTAATTACAGAGTAAAATGAGAAAAGACTTAATGTAAGAGGCTTGGTTTTAATTTTCTGTTCCACTGCTTGCTGTGTGACTTCAAATTATTTGCCAATCTTTAACTTTAGTCTTTGATTGATCAAATGGAGGTACTAATACTGGTTACAGAGAGCAGTTTGGAAGTTAAATAACATCATATAAAATCCCTAGCCCAGGATTTGTCATATAATAATTACTTAAGTAGCTGTGAATTCTCCATATTGATCCCGCTTTCTCTTCCTCCCTAGCTTCCTCTCCCAGACTTTACCAGCCTTTCCTCCTAATCACTCTAAACCAATGGTTCCCTACATGATTCACTTCAGAATCAATGGGTCCAACCCAGATCTATCGAATTAGAATCTTCTGGGGGAGGATCTAAAAACCTGTAGGATTACCTACCTCACTGCCACCCTTCCCCCGATTCTGATCAGCTATGTTTGGGAACCACTGCTCTCCATCAATCAGATGTTGCTTAGGAAAGTGGTTCTCAAACTTGAGTGTGCTACTCGGAGAGCTTGTTAAACTACAGATTGCTGGGTCTCACCCCCCAAGTTTCTGATTCAGTAGGTCTGGACTATGGCCTAAGAATTTGCATTTGTAACAAGTTCCCAGGGGATGTCAATGCTTTTGATGCAGGGACCACATTTTGAGGTCTTGCTTTAAAAGTCTTGCTACTCAAAGTGTGATCTGCTGTCCAGCTGCATCAGCATCCTTGGGGAGCACCTTAAAAGTGCAGAATTTTACATCCCATGTCAGGTTTACATAAAGTTTGAGACGCACAGATTTAGGGAAGAGCTTCATAAAAGGAACTTTTAAAATGCAGGTTCCTGAGCTCCATACACTTAGAGACTTTTATAGAACCCAGGAATCTCATTTTAATGAGCTCCTCACGGCATTTGGATGCCTGCAATTCCTGACGCTTGGAAAAGCAGTGCTTAAGAAGTTTGCTGCAGCCGAGACCGGTTTGGCTCAGTGGATAGAGTGTCGGCCTGCGGACTGAAAGGTCCCAGGTTCGATTCCGGTCAAGGGCATGTACCTTGGTTGCGGGCACGTCCCCAGTGGGGGGTGTGCAGGAGGCAGCTGATCGATGTTTCTCTCTCATTGATGTTTCTAACTCTCTATCTCTCTCCTTCCTCTCTGTAAAAAGTCAATTAAAATATATATATATATATATATATATATATATATATATATATATAAAGAAGTTTGCTGCAGCAGGTTGTCAGCTGCAGAACCACTCATGGTGCTTGCTACTTGGTATGCAATACTGAGCCTGGCCAGCCTTGTTAGGCCCTGCTAGTTGTCTTGCTGTAGCAAGGATCCTACCAACCGGGCAATCACATTGCACGTAATTGTTTCTAGGTATCAGGCAATCTAATCATGACCTGTTAGAATAAGATAAGGATTAAAGTAGATTCATTTTGAAGATGTCAAGTTTGGAAAAGAATGTCTGAAAGCATTACTTAGTCAAGGCTGTTTTGATTCTAAATAACAGAAATCTACTCTGTGTTGTGTACACAGATACACACACAGAAACACACACACACACACACACAATGAAGAGGTGAGTTTTCTGGAAAAATATGAGGGAGCAAAGTACAATTGGACCTCATCTCCTGATAGTTCAAAATTTAGGTATTCTCTGTGGCAGATTGTATTTTATATCCCACATGCTCTTCCTGAACCTTACCAGTCCTAGACCAAGAGTTGGAGTCTATAACCCTTTCTCTTAAAACTGTGTGAGCCTTTGTGACTCAACTAGATGACTTGCAAAGCTATGCCCAAAAAGGCTTCCACCTGGTTCTCTCTCTTGAAATTTGCCCCTGTAACCTTGAGCCTCCATGTAAGAAGTCCAGCTGTCCTAACACTGCCATATGGGAAAGGCCACTTGGAAAAGCCACATGGACGTCCAAGAAACCCAATCTGTTCCAGCTCTTTGTGGCTTGAGTCTTCCCAGCCCAGGAACCAGACATGCAAGTATGGAAGCTGTCGAGAAGATTCCAAGGATACTGCCCGACTGCTACCATATGAGAGATGCCAAGGAATACCACCAAGCTACCCCCAGAGCTGTAAGGGATATTAATGATTGGTTGCTGTGGCTTTACACCAATAAGCAGCAATAGTAATGGGAATACTCTCACTGTTTGACTAGAGCTCTGTGATTTTGCCCCTCTGTTTCTCTCTGTATATCTGCTTTATTTTCCTCTTTCTGTCTGCATTTGTGCATGTACATAGAAAAGTATGGCTGTTTGGCCAGGCTACATGCCTACAAAAGTGTTTTTTAAGCTCGAATGTACATAGAAATAATCTGGAGATTTTGTTAAAACTCAGATTCTGATTCAGTAGTTCTGTGGTGAGACCTAAGAGTCTGCATTTCTAACAAGCTCTCAGGTGATATTGTTACTGGTCAGTTACTTACCTTTGCCATTTCTCTCTCTTTCTGTCCCTTATTATCTTAAATCATTTAAACACAAGTTTCAGACTTCATGATAGTTCACCACTTGGTCCTTCAGCGTAACTCTTTTAAGAAAAAAGACATTTTTCTCAATATAATCAAGATACTACTATATGTGCCCCAAACAATTTACTTTTTAAAAACCTTGTTTAAAATATAGTCCTTATTCATATTTTCTCATTTGTCTCAAAAATATCTTTCAGAGAAGTATTTTCCACCTTTGACCCAGGATTCAATCAAGGATCATGCCTCTGATACCTGTACTCTAGTTGTCCTCCCTTTTCTTGAAATACCTTTTATCAGATTGATATTCCTGGAGAGTCCAACAATATGGATTTGATTACTTCCTCATAAATAGAATCATGTTACACATTTTTATCAAGAATACTTCAGAGTCACCAATTACATATTTAACATTGCAACACATCAGGAGACACAAGATATCATGTTGCCCCTTTTCTGGTGATGCCATGTTGGGTCACATAGTTATGGTGGTGTTCTTTTTGTTCTTTTTTTTTTTTTGTTAAGTGCAAAGACATTTTTTTCAAGAGGGGTCTCCCCACTGACATCCTCTCTCATGGTATTGGCCAGAACAGATCACTTTGTCACCACTAACCTACTCATTGCCAAAAGAGAAGGGTATGCTGTGACTGACTTAGACAAATCATGATTCCAGCCCTGGAGATGAGGAGCAACCCAACCTCTCTGAAAATGGAGATTTCTGGGAGAGTTGACGAACAAGGAGAACTATTCGCCTGGAAGAGTAGCCTTTGGGGAGACAACCAAGAGTGCTGGCCACACTTACCTAATATTACTGAGTAGTTGGAAGAAGAACTGCTCTCTGATTCCTATTCCAACGTAACATGCTGCCTCCTCAGGAGATTAAAGATTTATTGCTTATAAAATACTTTATAGGCCTCTTGTGAAAAATCCAATATTTATTTGCCCTGTAAGATAAAAATAGAAATTTAGTGTGTATTTTTTTTCTTATTTTCTTTTTGGCTTTTCTCAATCCATGATTTTTCACAGTGTGATAAGATCACATATATGTAATCATATATATCCATAGCAAACAAAAACAAAACTTTTTTTCTGAAAAAAATGGGCCAATAAGTTATACACACAATAAGTTCATGGAATGTAAGCAGCATAATTTAAAAGCATTTTCCACTCTATTACTCCTTTAAAATGTTTCAGAGATGGAAAATCAAAAGGAGTTATAGTGCTAACAGAACAAAAAGCCAAATTGTGGATGCTTTTATGAAGTTCATCAAGACTCTTAATAATGGTCATCTAAACCTCTGGCATCTGCAGAATCGGGTCAAATATTTGAAAAATGTACTTTTTTATGAGAATTCTGGCATTTTGGAATCCTGTTCCAGCTTGAAACTAGATATGAAAAACACTAGGTTGATTCTGAATCTCAGAAAAGATTTGCTTTAATTCTGAAAGTCAAATGTATTGTCTTGGTGCTGGGTACAGGAGCCACTGGTTGTGCCAACCAAGTGCTATTGGATTGCCAGCTATAGTACCCTGTTGTCCTGTGCCTTCAGAAGAAGTAGGATAGGCAGCTCTCTACATCCTGCGATTCAGAGGTTTCAAAGACAACGCTTTTGATAGCTTATACAGTGCCTAAAAGGTTTATCATTTGAGTCTTAAAGTCACTCCTCACTCTACTTTCAGCAAGGATCTCTACCCCCATCCATAACCATCCTCACTGGTTCAACGCTATTTCCCCACTTTTTATATATATAAAGAACCTCAAAATGTACTGCGTAACCCTAAGCCATAATTATCCCCCACACCTCTCGCAAGCATCAGCCAAGACTTCAGCAATGGAAGTTTAGGTGCTATTGAAATCTACGTCATAGAGGCCCCGAGAGCCAAGTGGAGAATGGCCTTTAGGCGGCAGAGAGGAGTGAGGGTGTGTGTGGAGACAGGAAAAAGAAGAGACTATGGAAGGCAATCTTTACCTGCTTCACAACTGTGCTAAAACCAAGCTTCTATTTTCAGAGCTCAGCACCCTTTCTGTTTTCTTCAACCACTGACCTTGACCTTCACCAACTCTTTCTTTTTTTTTGTTGTGATCTTGATGCCAGTAGAATGGTGCTTGTGATTTATCTAACCTTGTTTCACCCTGAAACAAACACACACGAAAAAACAGGAGATGGCCAAATGCCACAGAAAACTGTGGGATTATTTTTGTATGGGCACCAAATAAGATTTCTACATAGATTTGTCATTTGTCCCATACAATGAATGGGTTTTTTAAAACATGGAGCAATTTCTCAAAACTATTATTCCAGCTATTTCATTCTTTGGCATTTACCCCCAAACCCCAAGAGAGGTAGATATGAAACACACACACACACACACACACACACACACACACACACACACAATATTTGACCATGTAGCTATAGTTACAGGCCACAGACAGCCAAGGGAACAGAAATTTAAAGATGAATGTAATATGCAACTCTGCCCTGATTCTGTCTCCCTGGATAAACTCTGCTCACCACTTAAATCTAGCATGGGATAATTGACAGGCAGTGGGAGGAGGTAAAATGAAGTAGAAATTGAACACTGAATAGAAAACACCTCCTTTCCAAGAAAAATTCCATTTTATTGTGGAATGATGAAAATGCCCCATTCTTTTGTTTAGATAAATTCCAATAGTGTTTATGCTGATCTCTCCACAGGGAGAAAAGGAGACTATTTCTTTGAAAAGCCATTCACACAAAAAGACTCAAGTTGAATTTGGTTTCATACTGAAGGCTTGAGGTAAAACAATTCTTTGTAAGGATTTATAAATAAGACATTCATTAATTAAACTTCAGTTTGAAGTGAATAATACTACTGAATTAATTTAACCAGTGATGAAATTCCGGCAGAGAAATTGAGCAATTAGAATTGTTCAGTAAAGCATTTAAAAGCCAAAAAAAAAAAAAAGATTTCAGGATTTCCATATGCTTCATTCTTCATATTGAATTGCTCTCAGATTTGGAATCAGATATTCATTGTATCATTGCAGGAAGAAGGGAATTCTGCTTTGACCTACATAGAAGTGTAAATATAAACTAGACAAACTGCTTAGAGTGCCGGCATTCCCCATTTGAAGCAGGTATCCAATACATGTCACATCTGGAAGGAGAGGCTCTGGGAAGTCCATGAGCGCTTAACATTTCACTGCATGAAGACTCCCTATCCCTTTGCTCCTTTCTTCCTTGGGCAGATACAAAAAACCTCTGAGCCTGCGGATAGGCAGGACTATGCCCCTTTAACAGCAAGAAGCAGCCACAGAAGAGACCTTCACGCATTTCCCCTTGTAAGTTTACAAGGCCCAAGGTCCTGGGGTGGGGGTGCGGGGGGTTGCAACCATAGCTAGCTAGATACTAATGAGGAAAAGAGAGCAGAGGAGTCAGATATCCTTGCGCATATTCAGCTGGGAACCAGAGGCCTGTTTGCTTCACTAGGAAGGTACAGCTTTACCCTTACTCCAGGGAGATGAGAGCAGGAGAAACAAAGAGTTCTCTCTCTCTGTCTCTCTCTCTCTCTGTCTCTCTCTCTCTCTCTCTCTCTCTCTCCTCTCTCTCTCTCTCTCCTCCCCCCCGCCCCCCACCCCCCCCCCCCGTCCCCCGCTCACCTCTGCACTCACCTGTTCTCTCCTTAGTAGCCATGTGGCTCTAGCAGCCCTGTGGCTGCTGGCCACACGGACTCCAAATGCAGGCTGCAAGTGCAATCCTGGGTGCAGAAGCAAAGCAATGGATTGCAGCCGGAAACACAAGCTAAGCTTGCCACATGCTGAACTGAACTAAGACTCTGAACATTTGCTCTATTTATGGCCCTGATTTTCCATGGCAGAACATCAGAGGGGCATCCTTTTGATTTTGTATCACAAATATATATTGCCACTAGACCTCATCCTCCCTGTGGGTCGCTGAAAATGCTTTTTCTCATGACACCACAAGAACCCCACTTCCACCAGCAACACTTTCAGAATCCTTTCACAGAGCTGAACATCTGCCCTGATCTTTTCTTCAGTTCTGTGGCAACCTCAGCACCCCAAATCAGTGCTGCTACTAAACATTTCAGGTATCAATGGCCCTAAAGCCTCTTGAATATCACAGGCTTTTCCCCAAGGTCAGCTGAGTGGTCTCACTCTGATGTTCCTCTGCCTGCATCTGATTCCTCTCTCTCCATACTCCACCAACAACCACGCATGTTAACTCACTATTGGTCCCCAAGGCCAGTCATTTTTCCGTTGCCATATTTCTTTTCAGTCTCATTCAGTACCTAATTATAGTACTTTGTAATCTCTACCTTTAACATTCATTTTGTTCCTGTTTGTCCTTCTGTCTATTGCAAAGATTTCCCTCATTTTGTCATGAAGAACAATTTTACTGCCTGCTCATCACTTCCTGGTCCAAGTCTGTTTTCCCCCTGAACTTCAGGGTTTTCTCCACTGGTGTCCAGTATCTTTATCCTCATCTTTACTCAGGCACCTTTCTCCATGTGTCCAGGGATACAGGTACACATCTTTCTCTTACTTCTCTGTCTTTGCCACAGTGACACATTCCTCTGATTTGTTTTCATGATTTTAGGATCACCTCATCTACTAACCTTTAACTGATCACAGTGCCCCAATTTCTGTCCATTCTTTCCTTGTGTAAGTATACCCATTAATTCAATAAATATGTATTGATATGTCCTATGTACAAAGCACCATATGTAAAAAGGAAAATACAGAATAATTTAGATAAACATTCTGAACTTGTGGAGAGGTAAGATGTAGAGGAATAACATAAATAATTCTAATACAAAGAAAGTATTCAATGCCATTAAAATGATACTGGTAAGGTGATATGAGAGTTCAAAATCAGAACAAAAATTACTTGTGAAAAAATGAGGAAGATTTCATGGAAGATTTAGCTTCCCATCATATCCATGTAGACAACTATACCAGACAAGGAAAGGTCTTTCAAGTGTTAAAACCATAACAGCAAAGCATGGAGCGGGGAGGAAACCAGGGCTAATGGAGAAGGATACAGTTTGGGCTGGCTAGAACAGAGCATCTATAAAAAAAAAACACAACGTTTTGGAAAGTAAATATGAAGCCAGGTGCTTAGCACTGGAATGATATGCTGAGGTCTCTAAATGATTGTTTTGAAGCCACTGAGAGCTTGTGATGAGGAGTGAAATGATCAGAGCTGGACTCAAAGATTAAGCTGGCATCCGTACAGGCAAAAACCAGAAGCAAGAAGTTTTAGAAAACTATTCCTGTCAACTCCAGGGGGAAAGCATTAAGAACCTGAACTAGGATAGTGACATTGGTAAAAAGACGGAAGAAATATATCTAAGAAACAACCCAAAAATAGAATCCACAGAAATTGGCAACTGGCTGAATTCAAGTATAAGAATGACCAGAAGAGAAAGCAAATCCAAGATTTCATAATAATCCTGAAATTATTGCTCTTTTATTAGACTGAGATTGCTCTTTTATTCGGTCAACAAATACTTGCTGAATACCTTCTATGTTCCCAGAACTAGACAAGACATAGGAGATATGGGAACAAATGGAAACAATAGGCTCCTGTCGGAAGGGAGCTGCCAATCTAAAGGAAGAGTTAGAAACAGAAAAAGTGTTAGAGATCCTGTCAGAGATGCTGGTTCAGAACACCTGGAGCCCCAGGAAAGGTGGTCAAGTCCCTGTTGGGTGGAACCAGCCTGAGACCAGGCTGTGTCAGAGCCAGGTGCACATGGCCATGTGTGCAATGGCGGAGAAGCTCACTCTGAGAAAATGCTCTCCCACTCTAGTGCCTGCAACTGAAATGAATGCAAGGATTACACTGGATTCTTTCTTTCATTGTTCAGTATTACCCAAAAGACGTCATTTCAATTGCACTTATATCAGGTAATGGTATCAGAGTATGTGACATGTGGTGAGGAAGGAAAAGGATAGGCAGTTTGGTGTCGTGCAAAGAGCTCTACATTCAGAATCATTAACCAGACTTGCTTTCTCTGCTTCTCCCACTGACCAGCATGGTGAACTTTAACAAGTATTTAACTTCTATTGGCCTCAGTTTTCTTATTCATAAAATAGTGATTTAAAAAAAAAATCTGCTTTTATTTCATCTTATTTTGTTGTAAATATAAAAGAATAAATATCAAAACAAGCTGCAAAATATAAAATATTATCGATTTATAATAATAAAAGAGAAACATGCAATTGACCATACCTCTGCTACGCCCACAAGCCACGACCACCAGCCAATCAGGAGCGAGTATGCAAATTAACCCAACCAAGATGGCTACGGCCACAGAGCGAGCAGGAGGCTTGGGTTTCCCCAGCAATGGAGGAAGCCAAACTTCCCGCCTGCTCTGGCCAGCCTTGGCCTCCACTCAAGGCTACAAAGTTTCAATTATAGGAGATAAATAAATCCCAACAAAAATGGCAGCAGCCATGGAGCTGGAGAGATCAGGAGGCTTGAGTTGCCCCCAGCGATGGAGGAAGCCAAGCTTCCACAACCCTGGCCTGCCCTGGCCTCTGCTCAAGGCTACAAAGTTTCAATTATAGAAGATAAATAAATCCCAGATACCAGGGCCTCCGCTTGGGTCACCAGGGGCCATAGCTGGCCTGCAAACCTCCACAGGCCCCTTGCCCAGGCCACCCCAATCCCCAAGGGGATGCCCAACCTGATCCAGGACACCCTTCAGGGCAAACCAGCCGGCCCCCACCCCCATGCACCAGGCCTCTATCCAATCTAATAAAAGGGTAATATGCAAATTGACTGTCACTCCAACACACAAGATGGCTGCCCCCATGTGGTCAAAGATGGCTGTCCCCATGTGGACACAAGATAGCCACCACAAGATGGCCAGCAGGGGAGGGCAGTTGGGAGGGACCAGGCCTGCAAGAGAGGGCAGTTGGGGCCAATCAAGCCTGCAGGGGAGGGCAGTTAGGGGTGACCAGGCCAGCAGAGGAGGTAAGTTGGGGGTGACCGGGTCTGCAGAAAAGTGGAGTTGGGGGGGACCCAGGCCTTCAGGGGAGGGCAGTTGGGGGTGACTGTGCCTGCAGGGAAGGGCAGTTAGGGTGACCAGGCCTGCAGGGAAGGGCAGTTAGGGGCAATCAGGCTGGCAGGGGATCAGTTAGGCATCAATCAGGCTGGCAGGGGATCAGTTAGGCATCAATCAGGCTGGCAGGGTAGTGGTTAGGGGGTGATCAGGCTGGCAGGCAGAAGCAGTTAGGGGCAATCAGGAAGGCAGGCAGGCAAGCAGTTGGGAGCCAGCAGTCCTGGATTGTGAGAGGGATGTCCGACTGCCCGTTTAGGCCCGATCCTATTGGGATCGGGCCTAAACGGGCAATCGGACATCCCTCGAGGGGTCCCAGATTGGAGAGGGTACAGGCTGGGCTGAGGGACACACACCCCTCCGTGCACGAATTTCGTGCACCGAGCCTCTAGTATATATATAAAAGCCTAAGCAACCATTACGATGGAACGCCCAGAACAACTGGAATGACTGGCCACTATGATTCACACTGACCACCAGGGGGCAGACCCTCACTGCAGGAGCTGCCCCCAGCCCGCAGGCCCATATTGCCCATGGGGACTGCCGGCCAACCTCCTGGTCCCTGCCCTTGCCAGCAGGCCCTGATTGCCTGATCGGGGCCTGGCCCCAAGGCTGGGATAGGGGGTGGGTAGCAGTGGTTGTGGCCCCTTTCCCAGGGGTGCCAACGGCTGGTTCCCTCCTTGGGGCTGGTGGCCAACCTCCCAGGCCCTCCCCCCAGCCGACAGGTCCCAATTGCCTGATAGGGGCCAGGCCCCAGGGATGGGTGGCAGCGGACATAGGCAGTGAGGGAAGGAGGAGGGGGAAGGTGGGGAGGCGGGGAGGTAAGGAACCTGATCAGCCCTGATTGCCAGCCACGCCTAGGGACCCCACCTGTGCACACATTTTGTGCACTGGGCCTCTAGTTGGTTATAAAATACCTGTGTCAGTCAGGATTCCTACAAAAAGAAAATGGCACACTCACATTAGATTGGAGGAGAGATTATTTACAAAGGGGCTGTTTACAAAGTGCAGGCAGGGCCAGGCAAATAGTGCAGTAACAAGGCAAGTAACAGCAGAGGAGCTGTTACCACATCTGAGCCTGTCCTATGGGTTGCAGGAGGCTGTCTGCAGGCAACATACTAGTAGAAGAGAGAGCCCAGGATATAAATACCTTGGTTATGCTCCTCTTTTCCTCCAGTTACCAAGGTTCATTGGCTAGAGACAACCAGAAGGCAGGGAAGGTGAGATCCTAGTTGATGTAGGCCATCTAGGGCAGCCTCAGGGGTCAGTGAGTTGGGTGGAGAAGGTATCTGGCCCAACATCAGTGGTAACCTATTAATCAATCTCAGTGACCCTAAGAATCATCTGTGGGAGCTTGTGCACTCAGCAGTGTGGTGTCTTCCTGAGCACCCCACAGATTCTAACACACATGGTTGATAGACCACATTCTAAGAAAGCTAAAATAGGTTAATTTCTAGATACATTAATAAGTTATTTCAAGGAGCCTAATCAAATTATTTTTCCTTATCATGGGGGATTTTAGGAGTAAGGTCAGACTACCCCATGAGGAAAGAAAGCATTTAATCCTCTTCCCAAGTGATTTGTATATCTTTGAAACTGGTGTGTGAGCCACAAGAGTTTGCATTTTGCTAGGACTCATCAACTGACATAGTTCAAAGGGGCTCTAAGACTTTTCTTTGCTTCTGGTAGGACCCAAATCAGCCCAGAAAAGAGACTATGATGGCCATATTATGTTTCCTAATGCATTTGTTTAAACAAATTATAGAAAATGTCACTCCATAGGAAAGAGTGTATAATTTTCTACAGTGTCCTGTTGCACTGGAAATCACTGCATATTCTCCATCTTTGTATCCCCAGTCCTAGCACACTGAGTCAGGGGTAAGTGCTCAGTAAATGTCCAAAGGCACCATTTTATGACTGGACAGAAAGGAAAAATGAATGCAGTTTAAATATATGTTGTAAAGTCTAGTATATTTTTAAGCTAAAAAAACTTCCTTATAAAAAAACTTTCTTTTAAATTTCTATTTAAAACCAAACCAACAAAAATGCAAACAAGTTTTTTAAGATTGTTCCTCAAGTATACTGAGTGGGTCCCTGGGAAAGAGAATCCTGCACATCTGTCTGTCACTCCCTTCAGGCTCCCACCTACTGTTTTGCACTTTGATGTAGTTGTTATTCAAAGAAACTGAAATGTTTTAGAGATGATTAGCTAGTGACGATAATGCCACAGTGAAATTTGGGCTTCTCCTCTGAAGAGTCTTTCAGTATTTCTGTCATAGACCTGTTTTCCTCCAGGTGTAACTCAAAACACTAAACCTTAGCAACTAGATTACACAGCTTCAGCCTAAGAGTGAATTTATTTCATTGCCGTGTGCACTGTCTTTGTAACAACCTGTTCCCTGCAGATGATATTAAACATTTTGTGCACACCTACACATATTCTTGGGGTAGGGGACACAGCTGTTTGTAATTTGACTATAACTATAATTCTGAGTGTGAAATAGAACTAAAATAGTCAATTAATGAAACATTAAAATAAAGAATCATGTAGATAAACTTATCTTGGGAAGGTCTCATACATCTATATATATAAAACCCTAATATGCAAAAAGACTGAACGGCAGAACAACCAAACACTGGTTGCTATGACATCTGCTGACCACCAGGGGGCACAAGCAGAACATGGCAGGAATCAGCCTTGGCAGGATAGTGGAGCACGTGAGTGGGGGCACCAGACCAAGGTAGGGCACTGGTTTCTGTCATTGGGGCGAGCCTCTGGTGGTTACTGAAAATTCTTTGCTCCCGTTTGCCGTAGTCCCGCTGGGCACTTGCACCTGCTGCTGGCACCCACACTTGCTGCCGGCGCTGGCCCCACTTGCACCGCTGCCACTGCTCACACCCACTGCCGGTGCCCGGCGCCAGCCCTGATCACTTGGCACCATCAGCTGGTGCGAATGGTGGCTGCTGGCCCCAATCACCCTGAGGGCTTCTCCACCTCCCCCTGCTCTGAGGGGTGATCGGGGCCAGCAGCCACCTCTCGCACATGCTGCTGGTGCCAGAGCCGCTGCTCATACCCATCACTGGCACCAGCCCTGCGTGCACCTGCAGCTGGTACCAGAGCTGCCGCTCGCACCCGCTGCCGGCACCCGGTCACCCCTGAGGAGCAGTGGTGGTGGGAGCGAGGCTGCCAGTAGACAGGAGGCCGCGGCAGGAGGAGCCGGGTGGGGGCACGGAGGATGGGCTGAGACCTGCCCCTGTGCCCACCACAGCCTCACAGCCCACAGTTCCTTTCAAGGTGCATGAATTCATGCACTGGACCCCTAGTGTAAAATAAAGAACAAGGTAGTTATTCGATAATTTCCAAAAGCATTGAACATAAATTTATTATTTTCTGGATATGAATAATGTTTTCAAGATTTTCTTCCATAAAATAAAACAGCCTAAAAATAGCCTATCATTACAGGATATCTCTTTACCTCTTTTCTACCTTTATGTCAGTCCTATAGATAGAGAATAATTAGTTTCTGGACTCTTACTAGTAAGTGCACTTATTGAGCCAATGAAAGTAAGTTATTTGTTATCTGGAAGAAAATGACCCAAATATCAATATGTCTTCATCTTAAGCTCTCTGGGGTTGACTAATTGTGCTTATATCGGGTACTATCCTACCTAATAATAGACAAATATGCAAATTGACCGCACCTTCGCTGCACCTAAGCCACGCCCACCAGCCAAGCCACGCCCATCAACCAATCAGGATGAGTATGCAAATTGCCCCAACAAAGATGGCGGCTAATTTGCATATCAAGACAGCGTCCAAAGAAGCCAACAGCTGCAGAAGGGAGTAAAGCTTCGAAGAAGCAAGCAAGGGGGGGGGGGCGGGGGCGGAGGCGGGGCTGGGGAGAAGGGCGGGGCAGAGGCGGGGCCGGGGGGAGAAGGGCGGGGCAGAGGCGGGGCCGGGGGGAGAAGGGCGGGGCGGAGGCAGGGCCGGGGGACGGAGAAGGGCGGGGTGGAGGCGGGGCCGGGGGGGAAGGGAAACGCGGGTGGGCTGGAGGAGAAGGCAGGGCGGGTGACAAGGGCGGGGTGGAGGCGGGGCCAGGGGTGAAGGAAAACAAGGGAGGGCTGGAAGAGAAGGCGGGGCGGGCGGGGCGGAGGCGGGGCCGGGGGTGAAGGAAAACAAGGGAGGGCTGGAAGAGAAGGCGGGGCGGGCTGGGCGGAGGCAGGGCCGGGGGTGAAGGAAAACAAGGGAGGGCTGGAAGAGAAGGCAGGGCGGGCGGGACGGAGGCAGGGCCGGGGGTGAAGGAAAACAAGGGAGGGCTGGAAGAGAAGGCAGGGCGGGCGGGGCGGAGGCAGGGCTGGGGGTCAAGGAAAACAAGGGAGGGCTGGAAGAGAAGGCGGGGCGGGCGGGGCGGAGGTGGGGCCGGGGGCGAAGGGAAACGCGGGCGGGCTGGAGGAGAAGGTGAGGCGGGTGAACAAGGGAGGAACGGAGGCAGGGTAGAGTGCAGCAGGAAATCCCATTGCAGGAATTTTTCCTGCAACGGGAAAGCTAGTCCTACCTAATAATAGACAAACATGCAAATTGACCGCACCTTCGCTGCACCCAAGCCACGCCCACCAGCCAAGCCACGCCCATCAGCCAATCAGGATGAGTATGCAAATTACCCCAAACCAAGATGGTGGTTAATTTGCATATCAAAACAGCATAGAAAGAAGCCAAGAGCTGCAGATGGGAGCAAAGCTGCAGAGAAGCAAGCAAGCCAGGGCAGGAGAAGGGAGGAGTGGAGGCAGGGCCGGGGGAGAAGGAAGGAGAGCAGGCGGGCTGGTGGAAAAGGCGGGGCAGGGGAGAAGGGAGAAAAGCAGGGGGGCTGGCAGAGAAGGCAGGGGAGAACGGAGGAGAGCAGGCGGGGCGGGGTAGAGTGCAGCAGGAAACCTTATAGCAGGATTCTTCCTGCAACGGGAATGCTAGTCCTACCTAATAAAAGAGTAATGTGCAAATTGACTGCACCTCTGCTACACCCACAAGCCACGCCCACCAGCCACGCCCACAAGCCAATCAGGAGCGGATATACAAATAAATCCAACCAAGATGGCTGTGGCAGCAGAGAGCAGGAGGGAGGCAGGGTTTCTCCTGCCCTTGGTGGCCTTGGCCATGGTCGAAGCTGGGGGATCAGAGCCAGCTTGGGTCCCCTGTGGGGTATTGGAGCCAGCTGGGGGTCCTTGCCCAGAGCCCAAGCCTCAAATAGAGGCTTGCGGCCTTGGCTGGGAGTGGAGCCAGGCAATCTGAGCCAGGTGGTGTCCCCTGTGAGCGATCCAAGTGAGCTGGGGGTCCCTGCCCAGGGCCCAAGCCTCGGCCAGAGGCTTTTGGCCTTGGCTGGGGTTTGGAGCCAGCTCGGGTCCCCTGCGGGTGATCAGAGCCAGCTGGGGGTCCCTGCCCAGGGCCCAAGCCTCAAACAGAGGAGCCGGGTGATTGGAGCCAGCTGGAGGTCCCTGTCCAGAGCCCGAGCCTCGGCCAGAGGCTTGCGGCCTTGGCCGCGGGAGCGGAGCCTGGCGATCGGAGCCAGCTGGGGTCCCCTGCAGGTGATCGGAGTGAGCTGGGGGTCCCTGCCCAGGGCCCAAGCCAGAGGCTTGCAGCCTTGGCTGTGGGTGGACCAGGACGATTGCACCAGCTGAGGGTCCCTGCGGGCAATCAGAGCCAGCTGGGGGTCCCTGCCCAGGGCCCGAGCCTCAAACACAGGCTTGCAGCCTTGGCTGGGGTGGAGCCGGGCAATCAGAGATAGCTGGGGGTCCCTGCCCAGAGCCTGAGCCTTGGCCAAGGGCGGAGCCAGGCAATTGGAGCCAGCTGGGGTCCCCTGTGGGTGACTGGAGCCAGCTGGGAGTCCATGCCCAGGGTCAAACCTTGGCCAGAGGGCAGAGCATGGAGATCCAGCCAGCTGGGGGTCCCCGGCCAACGGCTGTAGGCTTTAGGCCTTGGCAGGGGCGGAGCTGGAGGTCAGAGGAGATAGGTGTGAACTACAGAGGAAACACCTTTTCTGACCGCTCATTGGCTAAGCTCCCTGTATGCCACTGGTAATTCTTAGTAACTTGGGTATAAGAATCCAAAAAGGTGATCTAGGGCTTTTCCACCACACTCCTGGGGAAAAAAACGAAGGTCCGCTGCTGGAGGGCTAACAAATGTCATAACCTGCCCTAGGTGGTTTGGCTCAGTGGATGCCTAGGTTTGCCAACCGCAGGGTCCAGGTTAGATTCTGATCAAGGGCATGTACCTAAGTTGCAGGCTCCTCCCTGGCTGGGGCCCAGGTCAGGGCTCATGTATGATTGCTTCCAGCCTCAAATAACCGAAGACCCAACTCAAAATGGCTTAAAAAGTAAAAGGCTTTATTTTTTCTCATCACAAGGAGTTCCCAATAAGGGAAGTTCCAGGACTGATTAACTCAGATTTTTCAATCACATTATCAAAGACCCAGGTTCTTTCCATGTTTTCACTCTTTCATCTGAATTCCCAAACTGAAAAAAAGGATAATGTTTCAGTCAGGGTTCTCCAAGAAACAGAACGAGGGGGATATCTATCTATCTATCTATCTATCTATCTATCTATCTATCTATCATCATATATGTGTATGTATCTATCTATTCATCTATCTGTAGACATTTCAAGTACAGTAACTGACATATGCAATTATAGGAGCTGACAACTGCAAAATCCATAGCATAGGACAGGAGGTGGAAACTCTCGGGCAGGAGTTGATGTTGCAGGCCTCAGGAAGAATTTCTTCCTTAGGAAAACAGTTTTGCTCTTAAGATCTTTCAACTAATTGGAAGCCCACTCAGATTATCCAACATAACCTCTTTTATGTAAAGTACACAGATAAGGATGGTAAGCACATCTATAAAATACTTTCATAACAAACAACACCTAGATTTGTGTTTAACTGAATAACTGGTTACCATAGCCTTCCCAAATTGACACATAAAACTATCACTGACAGTTTCTTCTTTGTGCAACTCATAAGAGCAAATAAACCTTTCCAGATGCCCCCCAACAGATTTTCTTTCAATTTCCATTGGCCAGTGTTGGGATTTATCCCCTTCATAAAGTCACTCCTTCGTAAGGGAAATAAGATCAAGATTGCTTTAAACCAATTGCGTTTTAGCTGAGCCATGTGGGGCAAAAGTAAGTGTTTGGACTAAATTTGAGCTGTGCCACATGGAAGAAGGGAAAAGTTGTTGGGTTGGCAAAAAGAGTATCTAGAACATGAGAGCTCAATAAATATTTGAGTGAGTGAAGAAGTCAATGAAGGAATGCTGATACATGCTGAGGATAATGAGTGCTAGTGATTTTTTTTTCCAAATGCATACCCTATTCAAGACACAGCTTCAGCAGGTAAACAGTGTATGTGCTGATGCATGATGTATGACTCTTGTTTGAGTGATATGACATTCAAACCTTTGCCAACATAGCTAGGGATTATCGCTCATAAATACTAAATGAATGCTAACTGTGCTCAAGGGGAAGAACTGAAAAAGAAAGGCAGAGAAATACCACTTCAAGTTTATATTCTATTTAATTTAGTACATTAAATGCAGAAGCTTTCATGCTAATGTACTTAAACTCTTGATTCTAGAGCACACACCAAGATATTGTTTTTGATGAATAAGGCTACAGTTTAGAGAGCTCTCTTAGGGAAGCAGACAACCTCACTTGGGGGCTATGCATTTCTCCAGGGCTTATCAAGGCGTTCTAAGAGAGAGAGAGAGATGCTTTTCTTGTTACAATCATTACAGAGTTTTTTGTTTATGCTTAAATCTTTTTGGGGTTTGTCTTGACCAAGAGTCTCAGTTCATATGACATGTGATATAGGAACAAGATGGAGATATGTTCAGAATAAATAGAATACTGAGTTATCACACACACACACACACACACACACACACACACACACATACACATACTACCGCCACAAAAACAAAACTGGCATGTACTATTTTCTCATTGCTTTCATACATTTAGGGGCTATGTTATGTTCCTTTCATGTTAATTTTTAAGAGAAAATATTCAACTGCTGAACAAGAAATTATTTTCCAGTTATCTGAATAAAATGCAACTTTCTGTATTAAAATGATCAGAAATTTGTGAGGAGCTCCTGTGGATAAGAGGAAGTCTATGCAACAGGGGGGTAAGGGCATGAGTGAGGGGGATGGAGGATAATGGAGAATAATGACACATATGTAACACCTTAATCAATAAAAAAATCAAAAAAATAAATGCTGATATGGCTCAAAAAAAAAAAAAAAGGAAGTCTGTGACTAAATTCTCCTTCTTAAGCACTTTGAAAACTACTTCCCCTTTATCTCCCTTATTCCTGTGTGGATCCTGCCCAACTTGTTACTGTATCTTATTACCATGGCTCAGTCCTTTGCTCTTTCTAAACTTAGTTGGTTTCTTTCCATGCAAAATAGGAAAAACAATTGTTTTCTGAAATGCCTTAGAAGGCTCTAGTTATCTGTTTCTAATGTCAGTTTTTCCCACTGAAATGTGATATTCCTCGGGGCAGGAATTATGCCATTTTCACTTTTATCTCTAGGTGCTAATAAATGTTGGCTGATTAGGAGAACCAAGATGGCGGCATAAGTAAGCGCCTGTACTTGCTGCCTCTCACAACCACATCAATACCACAACTAAACGGCAGAACAACTACCACCCAGAACCGCAGGAAGGCTGGCTGAGTGGAAGTTCCACAACTAGAGAGGTGAAGAAGTTGCATTGAGACTGGTAAGAGGTGCAGAGGCACAGAAAGTGCTGGCACCTGGATGTGCTGCTCTTTTAACCAGGGGAAAGGGAGGGAGGAAGGGTGCAGGACATGGAGAACCAGGGTCTTCTCCAGTTCAGGGCTGACTGGCAGCCATTGCTGTTGGCTCCGCCCTGGTGATTCCCAGAGACCCTGCCCCACCCTATTTACAACCCCACCTGTGCGCATGGGCTTTTGCATATGAATGGCCTGTCCTCTAGCCTAAAACCTGTCAAACTGCAGCATGGTCAGAGAGCCCCAGAGCTTCCAAAGAAAGCCCAAGACTCTGCCGGGCTTGCTCCACAGCTGGGCCTCATCTGGGCACTTCCAAACCTCATACAAAGAGGAGGAATCTGCAGATGTCTCTGTAGCTCCTGCTGGGTGGCCCCAGACAGTGGTTGACCTTGCACCTCCTTGGAGATCCAAGAGCCAGTGTACCCAAGTGGTCAGTGTCAGACCATACCGGATTACAACTCTTCACATCCATAAGAGACACACTCAAGGAGAAGACTCAGTGAGCACCAAAGCCCAACTAAAGCAAGTCCTGCCCCATAAGGTTGTTTCCTGCACAACAGATCTTCCAATGTAGACACAGTTGGTCATCAGAGCCAATTGGCCTGGAGGTCAATTCCTCCCAGTGATACCAACAGCAATCAAGGATTAACTACAACAAGGCTGTGCAAACAGCCCACAAAGGCATACACCAAGAGCATCCACTTCAGGTGACTGGGGAGGCTGAGCCATTGAGTGCTATAGGACACCAACCACACAAGTCCATTCTATCAATTCAAGGAGACTTAGCAGCTACCCAGTACATAGAAACAAACACAGGGAAGCAGCCAAAATGTGGAGACAAAGAAACAAGTCACAAATGAAAGAAATAGATAAAAGCAAAATACTGGATATAGAGTTCAAAACCACAGTTATAAGGTTACTCAAGAATCTTCTAGAAACCTCTGAGAAATTTAGTGAGACCCTCAAGGATATGAAAAAGGACCAATCAGAAATTAAGCATACACTGACTGAAATAAAGAATAAATAAAGAGTCTCAGTTCATATGACATGTGATATAGGAACAAGATGGAGATATTTTCAGACCAACAGCAGACTACAGGATACCAAGAATCAAGTCAAAGATTTAAAATACGAACAAGCAAAGAACACCCAACCAGAAAAGCAAAAAGGAAAAAGAATCCAAAAATATGAAGATTGTGTAAGAAGCCTCTGGGGTACCCTCAAGCATACCAACATCCAAATTATGGGTGTGCCAGAAGAAGAAAGAGAGCAAGATATTGAAAACCTATTTGAAGAAATATGACAGAAAACTTCCCCTACCTGGTGAAAGAAATAGACTTACAAGTACAGGAAGTGTAGAGAACCCCAAACAAGAGGAATCCAAAGAGGACCACACCAAGACACATCATAATTAAAATGCCAAGGGCAAAAGACAAAGAGAATATTAAAAGCAGCAAGAGAAAAACAGTTAGTTACCTACAAAGGAGTACCCATACAACTGTCAGCTGATTTCTCAACAGAAACTATGCAGGCCAGAAGGGAGTAGCAAGAAATATTCAAAGTGATAGAACCTACAACCAAGATTACTCTACCCAGCAAAGCTATCATTTAGAACTGAAGGTCAGACAGAGCTTCACAGATAAGAAAAAGCTAAAGGAGTTCATCACCACCAAACCAGTATTATATGAAATACTGAAGGGTATTCTTTAAGAAGAGGAAGAAGAAGAAAAAGAAAGATAAAAATTATGAACAACAAAGTGACAACAAATACATATCTATCAACAAGTGAATCTAAAAATCGAGTGAATAAAAAAATATGATGAACAGAATAAACTGGTGAATATAATAGAATCAGGGGCATAGAAAGGGAGTAGACTGACAATTCTTGGGGGAAAGTGGGTTTGGGGGTGTGGGAAGAGACTGGACAAAAATCAAACACCTATGGACGAGGACAATGGTGGGGTAAGGGCATGGGGTAGGGTAGGAACTGGGTAGAGGGGAGCTATGGGGGGAAAAATAGGAACAACTGTAATAATCTGAACAATAAAGATTTATTTTAAAAATGTTGGCTGATTAAGTTATTGAAATATCCATGCCACATCAATGAAGGTTCAACTCCAGTATTTTTAAAGTATTTCCTTCTGCCAACCTATTTTCTGAAATTCCAATTGAGCTGTTGCTATTGAACTATTTTTGTGTTGTTCTCCATTGTCCTTCCCAGTGGAGCATGTTGAGTGGGAAATTCTTGAGAAAACCGGTTTTGGACTTGCTTTTGTTCTCCCTGTCTTGTGTTTAGCTAACATTGATTTGGGCATGGACAAGACTGCTAGACGAGGCTTGTACAAGGTAGGAAGGAGAATACATACAACTACATATTAATAATTATATTTGACACATATTGATAGTGAATCACCACATGTTGCCTAGCACAATATGATGATTCTCTAGAAGTTTGACTAAGAAGTGGCATACTTGACCAGGAAGACTAAGATTCCCTTGGGAAAACTGCAAAAAGATGTGTACTTCATGTAGACCAATTGAATATGGAAAAAGCAGTGATAATTGAAAGAAAGTTTTATTAATGAGAAAGATAAAAATTAGACCCATGCACAAATATTTTCATTACACAAAGGAAGTAGACAGAAACACTATTAGGTGTGTATTTTTAAGGGTGGGGTTTGAACAAATAACCCTTTTCCCTTTGATTAGTTGAAAGAATTTCTGGAAGTGGTTAAATTATCAAGTGCCATTTTAACGAGATTTGGGAGAACACCTGGTGACCTGGGAGTAGAACTAAGGCTGAGAAGGTCAATCCAGGACCAGGAGGTATGTGAGAGGGGAAGAGGTGGCAGTGGGATCAGTGGTGGTGAGAGTAGTGGGGAAACTCAAGGAGCAGGTGTGTAAAGGAGGGAGATGAGCAGTCTAGCCCAACATCTGGGTACTTCAGGAAGGAGAGCAGGCACATTCATGCTGCCATCTTACATTTACTTTTCAGAATTCTCAGAACATAGAGGGGATTTAATATTCTTAATTTAACTTCCTGCTGAAGACCAAAAGAAAGAGAGTGTTAAAATGCAATATTCATGTCTTTTTTGGTGGGTGTGCCTCCAAAAGTTCAGAAGACAAGATGGAGACTCTTCAGAGGTGCTGATGCTGGAAGAACTTCGTTTTGAGACTACAAAACTGTTAGGGTCTCCTTGTCATTTTTCAAACCTGAAGTGAGAAACTTTCCAAAAATGCAATGCTAAAAAGACAGGGTTGTATCTTTTAATTTACAAGACTGTAAGGAGGCAGTAGAGAATTTTCTAGTGGTGAATTATCTATGCAGAGAAGATTAAACTATTTGGTTTTCCTGAAATTGAGAATAGAGCTTTGCAATTGTGTGGTGGGTAGTGGGCCCTGGAATGGGAAGGAGAGGACCCACCCAGAGATGAATGGTGGGGGATAAAGACTCACTTGCCTTTCTTGCTTTGAATTTCACTTCTAAATTTTAATCACAGAATGCAGGCAGCCCTCAGCACATTGCTTTCTGAATTTGCGGTTATTAGATATTATATTCAAAACTGGTACCAGAGTACACCTTGACATCTCTAAAGTTGGGCTGATTTCAATAGTTCCCACAGGATTTGGAGTTCTGGTCCTTTACCTTGAGATTTCTATCTGTGGTATGAAATTATCAATCTCCAAAGATATCAATGGTAATTTTGCCTCTTAAAGCCCAAATGTGTCAGTCTAGACAATATGTACTATTCTTCTATTGGGGGTACATAAGATAATATATATGAGCAAGCTTTATATATGAGCATATGTATTATGTACATATAGGTGTTGTGGGTATTCTATGCTTAAAATAAGTTTGCAGTGAAAGGGGAATTGTGATTGAACTGCAAGTCTTACTTTCTGGAGCCCCCTTTCAATTTGGTTTACAGTTTCACCAATTTGCTAATTAATTGTTTTAAGTCATCCAAGTGCCAGGCAATGCTTGTTGTACTCTTTTTTCAATACAGCATTCAAACACATATTTGAATAAGTTTGCTTTTTAATTTATGGATGCTTCTTTTTTTACTATTTATTTATTAAATTGATTGGGGTGACATTGGTCAACATGAACATATAGGTTTCAGGTGTGGGTTTCTATGTTACAAGATCTGCATATTTCACTGTATACTCACCACCCAAAGTCAAATCTTCTCCTGTCACCTTATATTATACTAGAGGCTCGGTGTACGAAATTCGTGCATGGGTATGGTCCCTAGGCCTGGCCTGCGATCAGGGCCACCTTCCTCGGCTGCCGGAACCTGGCTCCACCCCCCACCACCACCCACCCCTGGTTCCCCGTTCACCATTGGGCAATCGGAGCCTGCTGGCAGGGGGGGAGAGGGGAGAGGGACTGAGAGGTTGGCTGTTCCTGCCCACTCGCCGTCCCCATCCCCCAACGCAGGTCGCCCTCTGTGTGTGGGTCTACCATTGGGGTGGAGGCCTTGGCCTGGCACTGCCCGCGTCCACCGCCACCCGCCCCTGGTTCCCTGTTCCCCATTGGGTGATCAGAGCCTGCAGACCGGAGGGAGGGACCAAGAGGTTGGCCAGCAGGCCCTAATCGGGTGCTCCGGGCCTGCGGGCTGGGGGCAGCTCCTACATTAAGTGTATATCAGCTGGTGTGAGTCATAGCAACCGGTCGTTCCGCTACTCAGTCGATTTGCATATTACCCTTTTATTATATAGGATGGACCTCCTTCTCCCCCTACCCCTTTCCCGCTGGCAACCACCACACTGCTGTTTGTGTTCATGAGTTTTGGATTATTTCTCACATATGAGTGAATCATATGGTTTTTAGCTTTTTCTGCCTGACTTATTTCACTTAGCATAATGTTCTCAAGATCCATCCATGTTGTTGCAAATGGCGATATTTCATCCCTTCTTATGCCTGAATAGTATTCCATTGTGTATATGTACCATATCTTCTTTACCCAGTCCTCTATCACAGGACATTTTGTGTTTGTTTTTTTTTTTGTTTGTTTTGTTTTTTAATTTCTTTATTGATTAAGGTGTCACATATTTGTCCTCATCCCCCCATTCCCATCCCACACCCCTCCCCACGGATGCCCCAACCCCCTGTTGAACTTAACCGTTGGATAGGCTCATATGCATGCACACAAGTCTTTTGGTTGATCTCTCCCCCCTCCCCCCAACCTCCCCTATCCTCCCTCTGAGGTCCGATAGTCCACAGGACATTTTGGTTGTTTCCATGTCTTGGTCATTGTGAATAATGTTGCAATAAACATAGGGGTGCATATATTTTTGCGAATACATGATTTCGAGTTTTTCAGGTATTTACCCAGGAGAGGGATTTCTGGGTCGTATGGTAACTCTATTCTTAAGTTTTCTAAGAGTCATCAGACAGTTTTCATTAGTGGTTGTACCAGTCTACATTCCCACCAGCAGTGAATGAGGTTCCCTTTTTTCCACAACCACTGGTTAGAGTGAATATGTTTAACATAAAAGTTGACATAGACAGAGGCAGTATTTTTGGTTTTCGAATATTAAAAATCAGAAATTTGGTAAATGCCTTTAAAAGACTTTGGAATCTTATTAAGCCCATGGCTCTCACCAGCTGCCCCCTAGTTTGTCTCTCTAGGCTTCTTCCCACATCTTCTCAGAGCCTGTAGAGCAGCACTCCTCACTGAGGCTGTCTGTTCCAGCAGGCTCCACGAGCAGTCAGGCCATTAGAAGTCTAGGTAAATCCATGGTCACATTACTTTCAAATTCTTAGTGACTTAAGAAAAATTAAGAAATGTGTGAGGGTTAACAAAAGTATGACATACTTTTAACTACTTACATTTGATAAATGAATACCCTTAATACACATAAATAGATACATTAACAACTTAAGTTGATGCACTTAAGTTTGATACACTGGACATAAAGATGAATAAGACATAATATTATCCCACAAGGAATTCTAAGCCCAGCAAGTTTTGAAATGTTACATAATAACAATTGCACATAAGTGTTGATAAGGTCATACAACCAGAAAGTAATTAGTGATCAGTCTTTTTTCATAGAGAATGTCAAAACTCTAAACTGAAGGTGGTTCCTGTGTGGAAGCCTAAGCCAAGTAGCTGTCCTGACCCCCCATAGGCTCTGGGTGCACTGCTCTGGCTACTCACCATCCCAGGGGCCTGCTATCTGAGTCCTTGAGGGGTCTGGCATGTATACAGCCATGTGCTTGTTCATTGTTCTCAAAGTGACAGTGTGAAGGGCCATTTCACAGCTGGGTAAGCCACACTGTCTCCTGGCCCATCAATGGTGCTGAAACTTTTTTCCAAATTGGTCCCCTCACTTTGAAAGCTCTTTCCATGTTTCAAATCACCAGAGAGAGCAAACATGCCACATTAGCTAACCTGTAGAGCACTCCTTCAGACCAGAAAAAAAAGGTTGGTATTGCTATTTGCTCCAGTCTGCACTGATAACACTCAACATTCCTAATGGAAGTAAAACATATTACTATTTAGAGGAGAGGGAGAGAGAGAGGGAGAGGGGGAGGGAGAGGGAGAGAGAGAGAGAGAGAGAGAGAGAGAGAGAGAGAGGGAGAGGGAGAGAGACTACAATAACAACTCCATTTTGAAAAGACATGTTCTCCAGAAATCCTAGTTCCTGCTTGCATATTGTAATTCCTCAACATACCCAAGGATTCTTGGACCTAATCAGGTTCCTGCCCAACCCATGTTTCCCTCCCCATGCCCTATATATTTTCTGTCTCACCATCAACTTGGATCAATTGAAAGAGACTAAGATTAGATTCTGAAAAATAAGACTCATCATAATAAAAAATCTAATTAACTTCAGATAGAGTAGCCACATACCAGCAGCAGCACTGTAATTTTGCCTTCTGTGAAAGTGGTTTAGCTATTCATTAGTAGCATGTCAAAAATTAAACAATGCCAATTATTTCCCTTGTCCTGATATCTAGCATTATCTGGGGAATTAGAAGACTGAGTACTGACTGATATACATTTTAGCTAGATGTAATCCCTGGGATCTTTGTTTTTTACTGTTGTATCTTTTTTTGTAAGTCATATTATGAGGGAAAATAATTATCTTGGGGAACCCAGACTGAACTCCTGTTCAATGGTTTATAGATTATGAAATGATGATGTTGATAATGTTGATGTCATTTTTAGCTTTCCTAAGTGGAGAGTGATATTAAATCATGATATTATCATGCTTACTCTCTCAGCTGCTTTGTGAGAGAATAAGAAAGTTATTGTTATCCCTGCTTACAGGGAGATAAACTGAGAGGCCACGCGACTTGCTGAAATTTTCATATGTGATTGTCCGTAGAGATGGACAGGTCTTGACACCATGCTTGATGTTCAGCCTCCAGACCACGCTTTCTCACATTGCAAAGCTGCCAAACCCTGGGTTTCTATTGCATGCCTTGTTTTTATTACTTTTTACAAATATGACTTAGTCGCATTTAAAAAGAAATGCATTCTTTACCTCAAACGTGTGAAGGATAAAAACATTGTAAAGACCTGTCTTAACTCCTGTCTGCTAGAGGGTTAAAACTATCACAAATACAAAGCTGAGACAGAACAACTTTCATGTTAGACATATAAGAAAATATATTCAAGTCCTTTTGAAAGCAGGTCAAATATAAACACAGTTTTGTGTAAACCTACTTATAAGTGGAAGAGAGTATGGAAGTTAAAGGAGATCTCATTGGTTGGAGGCCAAGGAAAATCAAGGAAAGCAAATGAGGAAAGAAGGGAGGAGGGTTGGGCTACACTCGCCTCCCCTGTGGTTTCTTCCCAGTTAGACAGCATGCTGTTCCCCAGGCAGAATTTCACCAACTTAATCAAGTGTATAAGACTTGCCAACAAACTTGTTTTAAAAAATGCATGGATTCCACCGCAGACATCCAGATTCCATGGATCTGCAGGGAGAGGCTGAAATATGCATTTTTAGCAAGCTTCCTGTTGCTGAGAGTTAAGCTTTGGACTACAAGTTGGGAAACAGTGCTTTTTTTCAGGGTGTAGCTAAGGTGAGGTGTCATCAGACTAGTCCTATGCACATGTGGTAGCTGCAGCCATGGCTGGAGCAAAAATGGGCTAAGAAGATGTGAGCCAACAGTGGATAGAGCGTCAGCCTGTGGACGCAAGGGTCCCAGGTTCGATTCCGGTCAAGGGCATGTACCTTGGTTGTGGGCACATCCCCAGTAGGGGGTGTGCAAGAGGCAGCTGATCGATGTTTCTCTCTCATCGATGTTTCTAACTATCCCTCTCTCTTCCTCTCTGTAAAAAATCAATAAAATATATTTTTAAAAAAAGAAGATGTGATCCAAGGCGTTATTTACCTCTGTAACACCAGTCACCAGTCACCAGTTTTAAAAGAAGGAGAGCACAGACTGGGGAGATATGGCCGATGCAGGCGTCCACAGTGGGTGGGCTCTATAAACTCTGTCTTACTTTGTGGTAGAGTAGGACTGAAAGGGGAAAGGGAGAGAGAGATCTGGGTAATTAACGAATTCAGCCCTCTTCTAGCTCCATGTGCTTGGACACAGTCCCATTTGCATGCATCAGAGAAAGCCGACTCCTGGCAGTGCTTCCACTTGCCTGTCCACCTCCTACATTTCCTCTGACCCTCGTATTGTGCTCCATCTGGGAGACGGCTGCTCTTATTTTCCATTTCTAAATAATTTGGGTCTATATTTAGGCATCTTCAGTCATTAGGTACCCACATTTCTGTATACAGCCTATAAGGTTTTATTTTTTTAGAATTCTAGAAATTCATGAGAAAGAATATTAGGTCACTTAGTCAATTACCTCCTTTCCTGTCTAATGCAAGATTATTCCCAGCAGTCCTGTTCCTCATGCTCTGTTGCCTATTTTTAAATGTACTAACTTGATGGTGATTCTGCCACTTCCCTCAGGAGACCATTATCCTGGCTCACCATTCTCAGTGTCAGGGGGCTTTCCCTGGTAATTAGCTCCAACTTGCTATTTCTTCCCCTTCCCATTATCCTTGGTTATCAATTCCCTTGTAACAACATTACTTCTTTCGCATTAGTTATATATATATTTTCAGATAGTTTCCAGTTTCACAAGCCACTATTAAACAGAGTTGAGCTAGTTATTACCAGCCCATATCTTAATTAGTTGCACTGTTGGAGGATTGAGATGGAGCTAATGGAATGGTCACTGGGTCCTGCTGTGTCTCACCACATGCCGCATTACCTCGTGCTTGCACCCGCGTGCTTGTCCACATGGATTTCATCAGTCTGAGGTCATTCTCCTCTACTAAGCAGTATCTCTATAAGCAGATGTGTCTAGGTCATATGAAGGTGTACAAAGAAGGGCCACCTCATTATCTGAAAACTGGGATGACAGTGCCATTGGTTATATTTCTGTGAATGTTAAAGGATACCGGGTATGCAAGTATTTTAGCAAAAATTCTAGCATAGCCCTAACCGGTTTGGCTCAGTGGATAGAGAATCGGCCTGCGGACTGAAGGGTCCCAGGTTCGATTCCGGTCAAGGGCATGTACCTTGGTTGTGGGCACATCCCCAGTAGGGGGTGTGCAAGAGGCAGCTGATGGATGTTTCTCTCTCATCGATGTTTCAAACTCTCTATCCCTCTCCCTTCTTCTCTGTAAAAAGTCAATAAAATATATTTTTTTTAAAAAATTCTAGCATACAATAAAATCCTAAGACATATCAATGTACTAAAATGATATACATTCAGAAGTCAAATAAACCTCATTCCATTTTTTGCTTTGTCACATGCTGGTTGAATGACTTCATCAATGCTCATGTGGAAATTATTTATTATACTAGAGGCCCATTGCACGAAGATTCGTGCAATAGGCCTTCCTTCCCCTGGCTGCTAGCACCAGTTTTTCTCCGGCACCTGGGACCCAGGTCTTCACTCTGGCCGCTGCCTTCAGTGTTCACTCCAGCTGGAGCCTTCAGTCTTCTCTGCTCCTACCAGAGCACCGCTCCTGTAGCTCCCTCCACCCCCACCCTCCCCCTCATAGCAGGCATCCCACCCCGCCCCACCGCTCCTCGCCTGTGTATGCAAATTAACCCACCATCTTTGTTGGGTTAATTTGCATACTCACTCCTGATTGGCTGGTGGTCGTCATGGAGGTACGGTCAATTTGCATGTTTCTCTTTTATTAGTGTAGATAATACTTCACAGTTTGCTGGGCTGAGAATTCCATAAGGGGAGGTATTATGTCATTCATCTTTATGTCCAGTGCATCAAACTGAAATGCGTCAATGTAAGTTGTTTAACCTTTCTGAACCTCAGTGTTCCCTCCTTTGAAATGTGTACATATTATTTACCTCTGTATCAAAGAGGTAAATAATGCCTTGGCTCACATCTTCTTAGCCAATATTTGCTCCAGCCATGGCTGCAACTACCACATGTGCATAGGACTAGCCTGATGACACCTCACCTTAGCTACACCCTGAAAAATCCTGCCATCACCAAGGGACATCTGTAGCAGCCTGGATCCTATCACCCAAGTAGTGACTCTCACTAGGAAGGAGAGAGGTACTACTGACATCTAGCCAGAGAAGCTGTCAACAACTCAGAAGACAGAGCCCAAATGTTAACAGTGCCACTGTTGAAAAACTCTGACTAGGAGAACCTGCAGAAACCTCATCTGATGAAGATGCCTCATAAAATGTGCTCCTCCTCAACTCCATTCGCTGCTCCAGACTGGACCTATCAGAAGGTTATTTCACTGCTCAATAAATGCATATACTAAATGGCAGAAACACATCAGTTCCTATCCTGGACTAAGTACTCGAGTGATGGAAATGTTTAGGTCCCAGCACCACCGAGGGGATATCTGCTTCCTGCTCAGGGGAAGAAACAGACTAGCTAAAGAATTGCAAGACAGAACCAGAGAAACAAGTGTAAGAGTAGATACTAAGGGTGCTCAGACATGAAGTTGTGTATAAGGCTGGAGAGGGGAGAATTTATTGACATTGCAACACTCCCATGATATGGGATTCACTGTCTTAACAAGGACAAAGTTGGCCTAATTTATGCACAGCTGGGATTGTTCCTGGATGCTTGGACCTTGCCAAAATAAATCAGGTATAGGACTATCTGAAGAATATTGAGAACATGAGGTGGGAATGTTGTAATAAATGTATTATGTTAGATCAAAGAATCAATATCTGACTGTGTTCCCTGAGGAGGCCTAGTGGAAACTCTTCTACCCAGTCAATCAGAAACGCATGGTGAAGGGAAACACCAACATTGTGAAGAAACTTGGTTATGGCTGCTGACCAGTAGGAGGTACTACAGTTGAATTGGTTTCCCTGGTGTTAGTGGAATTGATAGTATTCTAATATAACAGAGGCTATTTTGTCTTTACAGAAACAGTAGAAACATAATTATGGAAGTGGGCAGCAAGGTCAGAGTGACAATCAGAATGACTTGATCCATAGAGATCTGTGGTGATTGCTAATAGATCATAGGAGCAAGATGGATGGGCAGCTAACTATAGTTTTGTTTAATCCGCATAATCTTGCCAGAAGTTGAAATCTGGCAAGCAAAAAACTGGTGTCAGCCACCACAACAAAAAATAACAGCACTCACCCATTTTCTAGATCCAAGTCAATTCTTAGACTGAAAGCGCAGTATCAGGGCCAGAGTTCATTAACAAATGAAGAGGTCAGGTCCCCTTCAGGAGCTATCCTGCAACTTCACTGCAAATGTATAATAAATATTCCCTGATATTTCCTCAAAAGAATCTGAAACCAGTTATCAGAATAAGTATGTACCGGGGAAAGGAGAATATTTTAGACCTTTCAAGGGCTGTTGGGCACAGAGTCTGACTTAACTCTGATAACAAGGAACCCAAAATTCCATGTGACCCTTCATTAGAGAGGTTTATAGAAGCTAGGCAATGAATGGAATCCTGGCCCACATCCATCTCATAGTGGCCCAGTGGGTTCACAGACCATTAGAGCAGTTATTGCCCATTCCCTTAGTGCAATCAAGTTGGTTCTTTGGCCAATGGAGTAAGAGCCACTGTGTTTGGAAGGGACAAGGGGAAGTCCCTGATCTCGGGAGGAATTACAGAAATCGGCACCACTCTCAAAGAGTTGAATGATGAAGGGGTACCCACATTCAATTCAACTACTTAGCATCTGCAAAAACTAGAAGGATCATGGTGAATTGCAGATGTGGGATTCTACTAGAACCGATAATCACACTCTGGTACATAATATGCAGCTTTTGAGCAGACAAATGTATTTTTCTCTATCCCCATAAATAGTAAGAATCAAAAGCAGTTTGCTGTCATGTAGAAAAGACAGTAGCACATGTTGACTGTCTTACTCCAGGACCAGGTTAAATCTCCTGCTTTCACAATACTGTCTTGATAGAACACAGAACCAGCATGCTTGCTGGATGACAACACTAATGATATCAAGGTCATTGGATCTGATGAGCAGGAAGCAGCAAATAGTTAATGTGCCCTGGTAATGTCAGAGGGTAGGTGATTAAACCCTCAAAGTTTCAATGACCTACCACATGGGTGATGATTTTTAAGACTCAATTGGTACATGTGGAAAATCTCCTTTAATATAAATGACAAATTGTTGCACATACACCTCTTACCAGTTAAGAAAGAAGAACTGCACTTGATAGGCTTATTCAGATACTGGCTTATTCAGTACACTGTGAACCATTTATTGGTGTCTTGGAAGGCATGGTGTACGCTTCCCAGAACAAGAGAGGATCCTATAGTAGATCCAGACTGCAGTGCAGTGCAAGCGGCTTGTACTCAGGCAGTATGCCCTGGATGATGGATGTGCTACAGGTGTCCTTAGTGGATTAGGATTCTATGTAGAGTCTCTGTTGAGCCTCAGTAAGAGAGTTACAGAACAGACTCCTGGATTCTGAACCAGGTCAAACCTTTGAAGGCAGAGAACTACTCACCATTTCAAAAGCAGCACCTGGAATGCTTTGGAGCCCTAGTAGAGGTTAAAACATAAAGTGTGACTGTACAATCAGGGCTGCCTATGATGAATTGGGATTATGAGATCCACAAAGTCATAAGGTCATCCAGGAACAGAAGCAATCCACTGTATGATGTAAATAGTACATTTAGGACTGGGCTGAGGTGGTCCAGAGAGTACAAGTAAGTTGCATAAGCATGTGGCCTCACCTTCCATGTGACTTTCCTCTGTTGCACTGATGCCTTTCCTTCAACTTAAATCCATGCTCTCATAGAGGCTTCCCTATGACCAACTCATAAAGGAGAAAATACTTGATCCTGGTTCACAGGTGGAATACCTCAAAATATTTATGATAACTGAAAATTACACCAAAATACAGCCCCACTCAAAGGTGGCCCTAAAAGACAGTGGAAAGGGAAGTTTCCCCAGTGGGTAAAACTCTGTGCAACACACTTGGTTTTACACTTTATGTGCATGGAGAAACTGCCTAAAGCACAGACTTTTGGGCTGACAGAAGGCTTTGACAATTGTTCAGGATCCTGAAAGGAACAGGATTAGAGATTTGGAGAAAAGGACATTTGAGGAACAGGTCTGTGGATGACTCTTTGGCAGAGGTCCCAAAGCATAGATGATTCTAGGGCATTCAGAGAGGTACTGGACTAGCAGGTGAATAGGTTGACTCTCCAGTGGATATCAATCAGCCTCTGACCTCATCTACCTCAGTGTTTACACAGTAGTCCCATGACTGAAGAAGGCTTGGTGGCAGGGATATAGACTATGCATAGAGCCAACAGCATCTCTCTCACTAAGGATGATCTACCTACTGCCATTGCTGAATTCTAAGCTGCCAGCAGCAGAGACACAACATGGTAGAAACATCCCTCAAGAAAGAAACATCCCTCAATGTAGAAACATCCCTCAAGAAAGTCAATCACTTGGTGACATGTTGGTGATATCCTAGAAGAGCAGCAATATATCCTTGGCAGAATTTACACCCACTATCCAAGGTGCTGCAGCCAGTATCATCTAAGGGCTGGGAATATGTGTGATTTACCAACATGCCATCCCAATAAAATTGCCTCAGACCAAGGGACACATTTATAGTGAAGGTAAATGAAATGAGTGTGTGACTAGAGAATCCACAGATCTCACCATATATCACATCACTCTGATGATGTCAGCCTCGTAAAATGATGGTGTTGTTTATTAAAGGCCCAGCTAAAGAGCCAACTTGGGGCTCACATCCAGCAAGGTTGAGGGCTGCCCTCCAGGTTTCTGTCTATGCAGTGAACCTATAGCCAAGACATGGTGAAGTATAACTACAATACATGGGATTTAGTATGAGCCCTTCTCATCACCACTCCTACTGACCCACTTTCAGATTGTGTGCTTCCTGTGCCTAAGTCCTTAGGCTTGCTGGATTCTAAGTCCTGAGTCCCGGCACTGAGGGTGAAGATGGAGGGTAGGAAAAGAGCCTTCTGCCAGAGAACATGGGAAGGCAGAAAGAGTTTCACTGAATTTAAAGCTATGACTGCTATTTTGTCCTTTGGGAATTCTCAAACTGATGGACTAATAAGCAAAGAAAGGAGTTGCTACACTGAGGGGGCAACTGATCCTGATTACCATCAAGGAATTAGATATTGGCTACACAATGGTGGCATGAAGAAATCCAGCTCTAACTCATGACAGTCACTGGGGCTTCTCATGATGCTTCCATGCAATTTCAGCAAACAGCCTAACAAAGGGAAAACAACTAAGATCCAATCCCTGGGGATAAATGTGCAAACCAGGAAATTAACACCATCTGGAGCAACCTTTGGCCAGTAGGGGAATAGGAAATGATGGATAAATACTTTCCTCCTCCTATCTCAGGTGGATAATTCTGAGGCATGGCCTACACCAGGCGTCCTCAAACTACGGCCCGCGGGCCACATGCGGGTGTTTTTGCCGTTTTGTTTTTTTACTTCAAAATAAGATATGTGCAGTGTGCATAGGAATTTGTTCATAGTTGTTTTTTTTTAAACTATAGTCCGGCCCTCCAACGGTCTGAGGGACAGTGAACTGGCCCCCTATTTAAAAAGTTTGAGGACCCCTGCCCTACACAGTACCTCAAAAGGCCCCCAGGTGGATTGAGCATTCAACATCCAAGTTGATAACCAACTCAGTAATGCACCCTGAGAATGGCTTCCCTTCCTTCCCTATTTCACTCTTCCAAGTTCCCCCTAGTCTTGTTTCCTGTGATAATTTCCCAAAATAAACTACCTATACCAAGTCATTGTCTCAGGCTCTGCTTTTTGGAAAAACCCAAGCTAAGACAACCTCCAAAAGTATTATTATGCATATCTAATGAAATAGCCTGCAGCTGAGGTAGACTATTGAAAAAAGGTGCAAATGCTTAAATATATACTGGTAGATTTTCTGAAGACCACAGATGAAGATAAAATCCTTCAAGCTTCCAGGCAGAAAATAATGATAATGATAATAACAATAATAATGATAATAATAATAATTCACCTGGAAGGAAAAAAAATCTGACTGGTATTGAAAATCTGATCTATAACACTGGAAACTAGAAAGCAGTGATGTTTGCAAAGGACTTAAGCAAGAAGAATGTGACCTTATGATTCTATAGTCAAACTATTCTTGTGTGACATCAAGAGACAGACATTTTCAGCTATGTAAGGCTCTCAGAAAGTTGCACAACAACATAGACCAGTGGTCAGCAAACCGCGGCTCGCGAGCCACATGCGGCTCTTTGGCCCCTTGAGTGTTCTAATGCCACTTCTTCAAAATAGACTCACCCAGGCCGAAAACCGACTTGGGCACGGGCCTCGAAGTTTCAATCGCACTGTACGTGTGCGCCCGCACGTGGTATTTTGTGGAAGAGCCACACTCAAGGGGCCAAAGAGCGGCATGTGGCTCGCGAGCCGCGGTTTGCCGACCACTGGCATAGACAGTCTAGAAGCCAGCGGAAAGTGCAAAAAAGACCTCAAGGAAATGAAATAAATGGTATATAAGAAATAGGGGTAAATATTAAAACGAGTAAAATGGATAGGTAGGTCTACTTCTAAGGGTGATGTATCATTAACTTTATAATGGTTAAGAAAAATTCTTTAAAAAAGAAGTGTACTATTAAAAACACAAGATTACATATTTAATGTACCTACCACAGTGCTAGGGACACATTGCTAGATCTTCCAGATCTGTTATTTTTTATCATCATCATGAAACACACATACACACATAGAGTGCATATAACATGTGACATATAGGTATACTTTAAAAATAAGGATAGAAAAAACCTGGGCTTCCTCCACCTAGCTTAACATATATCTGCCCATTTTGTCAATGTGCTTAATTTTCATAGAGAAACATGTTTTCTACAATGAGAAAACACTCAACTTCTCATCTACTTATTATTTACTTCTTTAAGTAACAAAACAAATCCTTTCTACCTCCATTAGCTGTGTGAACTAGATCCAGGGATTAGGTCACCTTGTGTGTCAATTTCCCTTTTATAAAATGGTGAGCAAAATTCTCATCTTCCCCACAAGGAACACCATTGAGACAGGAGTAGGAGGGAGGACATAATTACTGTGGAAGGTGTGGTACATAAATATAACTACTACTGTTATGATTTTGCCTAAAGTAGATCACAGAAGAGCATTTGCCTAAGAGAAGCACCTGGTACAACATTAGCAATCCAGTCTGTTCCCAACACTAATGCTATCAATTCTGCAGAAATGCTTAGACAGGACTGATTTTTCTCTGGCTAACTTTTCTTTAGTCTCTATGATCTGGCATGTCCTATTTCACTCTCTTTACCATTAAAAACCGTGCTCATCAAGGCACTATTTTACCCTGTTCTCCTTTTAAAAATCCAGTGCACGAATGAACCACCATTGAGCTAGAAAAACTGCTTGAAGAAAAGGCTAAAATAAACAAATATATCCGTTGCAAGGTGCTGGCAGTAAATTTTCAAAATAGCTCTGTGCCATGGACAGAATTAACTTTCCTTTTATTCTTCTGGCAGTATGTCTCTGTAGAGTCTGGCAGCGACATTTAGCAGAACAGAGCAAAACTTTATTTTCTGCTTGTGCTGGTGTGCTGCCGTCAGCCTGAGCATCTTTTGGAATGCCCTGGTGCACCCTGAATGGGCTCTGTGAGCTCAGAGGAAGCAGGAACAATGGCCTGCAGACTGCTGAAGTGATCAGTGCTGCAACTTGGAGCCAAACCAGCCCTGCTGGGAAGGAAGCCTGTCCGTTTATCAAATTGACAGCAAGGCAGCAAAGGGAGCAGCTGAAGCATCCTTTGCCAAGGACGGGCATAATACAGAAAAACACGTCATTGCTGCTAGTGAATGAATATATTTCTGGTTCAATGGTTGCACCATAACACCACTCATCTAAAGTAATGGGACTGTAAAAAATAACCAACAGTTACATCTCCAAACAAAGCTGAAAATAGGTGTATCTAAGGTGAGTTATTAAGTTACAGTAAGACTAGTTGGCTTCATATAAGGAATAGAACACTGACTAGTACCTTACTTCGATCCCAGAATCTATTAAAGGCCTTACCATAAAATAAAAAAAGACACAAACAAACAAACAAACACAAGGTTCCATGGCCTTTTTCAGATCACAAGTCAAGTTCATCCAGCTTTAGATTAGAACCTTTGCTTTTCCATATGGTTCAACCAACCATATAAGCAAATTCTGCAAGACAATACTGGAGACACTACTGCCTCTCAGAAGGGTAGCTTCCAATGTATTTTTAAACAGGATTGGGAACATTTGAACTATTTTTAGCTTCTATTTCACCATCTCTACAGAAAGCTAGTTTGCATGAGAAAGCCAATGGTACTACTAAAATATTGAAGGGTGAATAATGTATAGTCACTCCTCTCCATATTACATGCTTTCCTAAAATCAAATTTTTCTCATTTATGGCACCATCGCATTGCAGTTTTACATGTGTTTATTTGATCAATGTTATCCCCACTGCCAAATTATAAAGACTATAATTTAGCAGGATTATTTTCAATTATTTTATATTAGCTACTCATTGTGTGCTAAGCATTAGCTGATAATCTAAAGCAGGGGTCCTCAAACTTTTTAAACAGGGGGCCAGTTCACTGTCCCTCAGACCGTTGGAGGGCTGGACTATAGTTTAAAAAAAACTATGAACAAATTACTATGCACACTGCACATATCTTATTTTGAAGTAAAAAAACAAAATGGCAAAAAACACCCGCATGTGGCCCGCGGGCCATAGTTTGAGGACGCCTGACCTAAAGGAATCAAGAGTTTAGGCTCTAGTCTTTAGAAGTTCACATTCTAAGATTGTTCTAGGTAACAATGACCTACTAAGCACACCCCCACCCCCACCCCAGCATTCCCTGTCCATTTCTTTCCCATTGCATTTGTCACCTCCTAGCATATTATACAATTTATTTTTTAACTCTGTATCCATGCATTAGAATGTCAACTCCAAGAGCAGGAGTCTTTCATCTCCTGGATGTTGTCCCTCTGCCTAATGATTATATTAATTAATCATTTCTTCCTCTTGGAAATACTTCTGTATTTCTGATCTGGCCACCTTTTCTCTCCTACCACACTCACTCTATTCCAGCCACAAGAACCTCTTTCTTTATTATTCCCAAGCAGGCCAGGCAGCTCCAGCCTTGGCATCTTGGTACTTGCCATCCCTTCTCAATAAGAGGCTCTTCCATTAGCTAACCCTATGGCTCGCTCCCTCACCTCCTTCAGATCTTTATTCAGAAGTCACCCTGATACTAGATTTACTGAAGTGATAACTTAGTAAGATTTTATATATATTCACTATGTTGTACACCTGAAACTAATATAATATTGTATGTCAACTGTAATTGGAAAATAAATTACTTTTTAAAATACTTTAACAAAAAACCACATATGGATAAAACAACTATGTTAGTTTTGGTTAAAAAAAAAATCATTGTGACAGGGGGTAGGTCTTCCCTAATGGTCTTACTAAATTTGAATCCTTCCTCCCTACAACACACACATACTCTTGGAACTTCCCATCTACCTGCCCTGCTATTTTTCCATAACACTCTTCACAGTCTAATATACAATAGCAGTTATTTTGTTGTCTGTTGCTCTCCAGCCCCACTAGAATTCTAATCTCCAAAGGCGACATTGTCCTCCCCTTTGCTCACTGACATATCCACAATATCTCAAAAATTGTGTTACTTGGCACTCAGTAAATATTTGTTGAGTAGATGAATTATCATAAAAGCAATTTTATACATGAAATGCCAGATTTTAGAAAGTTGCACTTCAGTTTAGAAAGCATACACATGATTATAATAAGATGTTTGAATTTCAAATAAGAGGTTGAATGTGGAATAAAAAATATAATAAGAAGCAGGTGGCTTGGAAAGGTTAAGTAATACAGGCACACATCTTTACTTTTTGATGAATACACTGGTAGAGTTTAGGTCATTGATAAATTTTGGCTTGAAAATCTCTAAGCAATTGTTTGCTATCATAAGCTATTTTTTAAGATAGCAATCAAAACACACACACACACACACACACACACACACACACACACACACACACACCAGCCTTCATGTACAAGATTGCCCCTCTGGAGCCCAGGGAAAATGAGAGGAAATGACTTTTAAATGGCTAAGAAAAGTATTCATGATTTATTAGTTCCGTGAAACAGCAGAGCAGGCACCCTCTTAACAAAGAAGGCAGAACCAATCTTAACCAGGTAGATGTTGACATGGAGTCTCATTGACCAAATGCCTAGTTACAGCTGTGTGATTATGAATGACGCTGAGGATCAGAAACCTCAGAGTAGCACTGCAAGATCTTCCTCCTCCTTTCCCATCAGCCGAGAGACAGGAAATTTGCAGGGAATAATTTTCTCCATGTGAAACCCAATTCAAAGTATACATTCTCCTCTCCACGCAGGAACTTCCAGTAGGATTGGGAAGGGTGGGAGTGGTTATTTGCTCTCTTTGTAATCAGCACAGAATCACATCACTTCAGAGCACAAAGAGACTTTCATTCTGCCCTCTGGCACAAATTTTATGAAGGAAAAAACTGAACTAAGCTAAAAATTCCCCTGCTAACTTGAAGGGAATATACCAACCAGCCTCAAGAACTCCGAAATTCATACTAGTGTCCCTACCTCATGCTGGAGTGTCATGGCTGGTGTCCTAATTAGAGCTCCAGAGCCATCAATCATTCATTTCAGCCTGAATTAATGCATACATTCCAAGCTCGATATGGAGAGGGGGGATATTGTTGCTTCCAAAGGAACAAGATGTTTAGTTTTGACTTCAAACTGGGGGATTTCAGAATGTGCAAAGTGAGCTTTGCCTTTCTTACTTAAGTTATCCTGTTTTTCATTTTCCCACTAAGAGAGAATACAATTATTACCACTCTTTTTTTTACTAGTTAGCTGGCTCTTCCTTATAAAAATGTGAACCCTGAGTTGAAAAGGCTACCTGACAGGTGAGGTCTTCCATTTCCTCTGATATAGATAAATACAGATAATGCCATATATAAAAAAAAACCAATATCATAAACTTCAGTGATCTTATTTGTTTTTTAATAAAGAGAAGAATGACAGAGAAAATAAAGTTTCCCATGATCTCATAGCCCTAAGAATACCTGTTGATATTTAAATTCTTCTATTTTTAATGCTTTTATGTCTTCCATCTTAATAATATAAATGCAGTCACCATTTCTTGACCAGTTACTATGTCCCAGGTGATTTATTTATTTAAGACTCACAACAACCCTATGACATAGGTATTATTAGCCCTATTCTATAGAGCAGGGGTGGGGGATATCTGGCCCGAGGGCCATATAAAGCACACAAAATCGTTTGGTCTGGCCCTGCCAAGGCATTAGGGGTGAGTTAATTAAATGGTTGACCAAATATAGCGGACTAATTTTTAAGCTGATAATTTTGTATGGCCCTCAAATTATGTTATAAATATCCAAATGGCCCTTGGCAGGTAAAAAGGTTCCCCACCCCGGCTATAGAGGAATGGATGTAAATTCAGGAAGTATTCTCAAAAAGTAACTTGTCCAAAGCCTGGGTGTGGCTGGGTCTCTCCTCAAACCCCAACCAGGCAAGCCCAAGGCCAGTGCTATAGATACTGCCCTGTTCAGCATCCCAACCTTCTGTCTGGGAAACAAAACCCATTTCCTTCCTCATCCAAGATAGACATTTAAACCTTATATTTCAGAACACAGCTAACAATATCCCAGTTACAGTCCCTCTAGATAAAGATGAAGGAACATCATTAATATTTAAATTAGCAAACTTGACTGTCACTTTAAAACCATTAAAGATGACTTGATTTTTCAACCATGCATTTGACAATCCACCTGAGCAAAGCGCTCCGGGCAGGGAACTGTGCTTCTCCTGCTACCAGTTGAAGAGTTTAGCTTCACGCAGAGAAGCGAGCACCTCATGACTGTTCTTGTCCATTGCCTGCCTAGAATGCCTCCAAGCAGAACAGATTTGAAGATTTGTAAGGGAAGGTTGGCTGAACCAGGCACAGCATAGTGGCTCTGTTTGGCAGAGCTGGGAGGAGACGTGGCTGTGTTCTTCCACAGAAGTGACTCAGGTGAATCACCAGGGCTTGGCCCAAAAAATGTGGCTGGGATTCCAGGCACAGCATCTCTCAGGAAAGGGTCATTGGAGCAGGCAGAAATGTCCATGATTCTTCAGATGATTCATTCCTGGCTTCTACTACTTGCCCCCAGGTCAAGGAAAGATTTCTTGTCAGGATCTTAGGCAGCAAAATCATCTGACTTTGAGAGGTTCCTGGAGTCTTTCCAGAAATAGCCAGAGGGCCCCAGTTTGGCTGCCAGTCAGCCTCCTGGGATCCAAACTCTGAAAGAGCAGGAGATGACTGTCCAGAGCCTCCCAGCTCTGATCTGCTTCTGCACTGCTGTCTGCGGAAACTGGCAGGGGTGGAGGCCCACGGGGAAGGAGATCTTTGGGTCTGCTCTTTATCCATTGTGCCATCATTCTGGCGACTGCCAGTCTCTATTTTTTTTAACATTAAACACGTAAACAGCATTGCATTTTTTTCTTCTTCACAAGAGATAATTCTCCATTATGAAGAAAAAAACAAAAACAAAACATGTTTGTTGCTTCCAAAGGAACAAGATGTTTAGTTTTGACTTCAAACTGGGATTTCAGAATGTGCAAAGTGAGCTTTGCCTTTCTTACTTAAGTTATCCTGTTTTTCATTTTCCCACTAAGAGAGAATACAATTATTACCACTCTTTTTTTACTAGTTAGCTGGCTCTTCCTTATAAAAATGTGAACCCTGAGTTGAAAAGGCTACCTGACAGGTGAGGTCTTCCATGCCAGGGGTCACTACAATGCTCTTGGCAAGATTTTCTTGTCATTTTTCTGTTGTTTTGATCTCAGAAGCTACAATCTACTCAAGTGCCTCTACTGGACTGAACAGCCTAATTTATTCAAGGAGACTTCCTTTTTAATAATTTTCACTTCTACTTATCTTATTTCTACTAATTCTGTTGTAATGTGTGCCCATATATAACTCGCTGTTGGTATTTAGCAGCCAAAAGATCTCAGCGGTGCCACCACTTCATATATTTCTACATATATTTTCATGCATACAAATAGATCTAGTAATGTTAGTGCACTTAATCATCTGGCATCAGTGATCTCTGCTTTGAGGAATTCAAAATGATATTTTTAGAATTCTTTATAAATGGAAACATAGATGACAGTTATTTTGTAGAATACAAGATGTTATCTGTATTTACTGGGAGCACAATATGGATGCTAATAGATACAGTTCACTGAAGTTCAGCATTATCGATGTTCTTTTTCTTTCCTTTGTTAAGTTTCTTCCCCAATTAAAATGTTCTGCTAAATATGGTCTTGTTTATCAACTTCTTTCTCAATCATTGAGAATGTGGGTGTACATGTTCCAGTTTCCTATTTACTGTATTCAACCACAGAAATTTATATGTGTATAGAAACTAAGAAAGAAGATAATACTTTCTAGAACCCATTTTATCACCACATAAAACTTACAGCTTTGTGAAACAGAAAGTATCCTCCTCATTATAGAGAAAATGAGTCACAAAGAACTCAGGCAAGTTGTGACATGGTCAATGATAAAATAACAAATAGAACTCAAAAGTCCTTTAACTGTCCTATGTTTTTCCATATGTAGACAAATGAAAAGCTGTAGAAACTTGGGTTAAAATATAAACCCTCAGGGAGAATATTTTTTTTTAAATGGCAAAGCTTATACCTGAAATTTTGTTCAGCATAGCACAGTGCTTAATGCTACGAAGAAACAAAATGTTCCTTTATGGAATATATCCCATTTCATTGTAAATAGTTCATGTTCCTTAAGACACATATGGACCAAAATCTAACTGTTTTTATAAAGTATGGAGTATTCCCAAAACAAACTGGGAACTGGCTTTGTGAGGCCATGAAAGCTTCTGGAAGATTTCATCTGTGACACCTGCATGCTATACTTAGCCATATGGCAGCATACAATTGTCAGTGAAGACGTTTGGGAAAGTAATTGCTCCACAGGCTCCATGCTCTGCCCTGTATAACTCACTTCTGCTGGACTCACTAATGCGAAGAGAAGAGATGATGCCAGAATTCACAGAATCTCTAGTTGTGGGAGACCTTAAATTTCATCCACTCCCACTACATCAAAGTAACTTGCAAGCATCCTTGATAAGCATTTTAAAGTAAGATAATATCAAGATTCAGGAAGGATAATGATAGGGAAACCATCATGGCAACTATAGGTGAAATGCTTTCAGTACACCGAAGAGAATGTGCTTACTTGAAATTCAAAAAAAGTATACTAAAAGGTCTTGTTCTAACGCTGGTGGTCTTAATCCGGCATCTAGAAGGGTTCTGAAATCTGGAGAAGGGGCTGTGCGTAAATTAAATAAGAGTCCAGAGATGAAACATAATTTTGAAAGGCATTGGGGGAGGGGGGAGCAGAGGATCCTGGCTAAAGAAACCAAGTTCTCCTTGTCTCAGGACCCCTTGCTTTTTATTAACACAATTTATCCTAAGGCAAGGTGGAGATATACACATCAAAGGCCAGGGTTTCGTACACAAATCCATTGTCAGATTGGGGAAGTTACCTCCTGCTGTTCAGGTGTTTGGCCAGGAAGAGGCAATAACATGTAGATTAAGATGCCCTGAGCTGTCTGGCAGCAAGCAATCAGCCTTTTCAGGTTTGGGGAAATGCCTTTAGCCATTCCCAACAGATGATAACATATGTGATTCAGCCCTTATTGAGTCCCCAAGTTCCATCAACCTTTCAATGAAACTCTTGCAATTATGACATGCTGGAATTGGCTTCCGGCATTGTTCCTCTTTGAAATTTGAGAGGTAACAATTCCTTCAGTTGGTTTCCAGTACCTCTGTAATTCAAGGGCTAGTGTTGCAAATTTGGGATTGCTTCTTTCTCATTCATTTATTCAATAATATTTATGTAATGCCTACTATGTCAAAAATAATCTATTAAAGTTAGGACTAGCATTTATGACCACTACAAAAGTAATTTCTGTTCCCAGACAAATTTCACTCACTTTTTTTTTACCATGTCCCACATAGATGACCACAGATTATATATGTACACTCCCACTTTCCTGAAGAAAAAAATATCCTATCTAATAAAGAGGAAATATGCTAATTGGCAGTCACATCCTCACAAAGATGGTGGTGCCTACAGCCAATAAGGAGGGAATGTGCTAATTGACAGCCACACCCTCAAAAAATGGCAGTGCCCAAAGCCACAAGATGGTGGTGCCCAAGCCCCTCACCTCTGCTGGGGTGGCAGGCACACGGCATGACCGGGCCTGCCCCCAGGCGGGTCCAGCCGCTCTGCGCACCTGCGTCCAGAGTCCCCCATTCCCCTCAGCCCCCAAGCCACCCAGGGCCAGCCCGAGGCACAGGCAAGCCTCGGATGTCGGCTGCCCAGCTTCCCAGGGCTGCCTGAGGCTCAGGTAACCAGGGCCAGCCGAGGCTTGCGCTGCGGCAGTGGCAGCAGCAGAGGTGTGATGGGGCATCGCCTTGCCCTGATCACCGGGTCACCTCCCACCCCTGAGGGCTCCCAGACTATGAGAGGGGGCAAGCCAGGCTGAGGGACACCCCCCTCCAGTGCATGAATTTTCATGCACCAGGCCTCTAGTTTCATAATAACTAAGTCTGAAGGAAAATCTCATGAAAAATGATAGCACATTTTAGAAATCCTTAATAATTCACTAGTTACTGTTACTAAACAGACACTGAAACATGATAGATATCTGAAACTGATAAAATACCAGAACATTGGTTAGTATGAATAAAGATAGATGAAACTAAAAATAATGGGGAAATGAAATCATGTGTAAATGTTTAAGTAGGTGCTGAGAAAGTTTCAATTATTAATCTATAAGAACATTTTGAAAGGGCAAAGAATGGAGAGAGGGAATTTTGTGAGGAGGTATTTCCGGGTGCAAGCTGAGCTGTGAGTCCCAATACCCTCCCCTTCCCCAGCAGAAGGGGTTGCTGGCCCTTCTATCCAGAACAAAAGCTAGGGGCTCTAACAGGACCTCTCAGTGGCATGTGTTCCCTAAATTTGGAAGGCTTGCCAGACTGAACTTCAAACAGCCCTTGGAAGCACAGATTGGGTTGCAGCTGGGATGGAAATGCACTTCTTTCCAATGTCTGGTCAAAGAGGCATGTCCCAGGGACCAGGTATAGAGCCCATGAGAGAAATGCCAGGCAGGGGGACATAAGAAATGGAATTCTCTCTCTAAGAGCAGACTGACAAGGCTGAGAGCAGAACATGGGGGTGGGGGGATGCATCAAGTACAGGTGCCTAAGTCTTGGGGCCGTTCTCATTAATTCTCCATGACTAACTTCCAGACCATTACAGCCAAGGCCATCCTGTCAGGTTGGCACCTCCTTCAACTGAAAAGTAGCAATAATGAGACCATTGAGAAAGTCAAGTCAATATGGCAGACTGAACTGACAGAGAACAACTCTCCCTCGTGGAAAAATCAAACTTTTCAAAAACAAAACTGGGATACATGGTTACATATCAAATCCAGGGTATGAAATGTCTGAATGTGAAAAGAGGAACCGAAGTCATAGAAGTGAAGAGGAACTTAAACCAAAGAAGCTCATAATTTATATCCTTAATGAATACTGTAAAACTTAATAGGGGCAGGACCTTTGGAGCCATCACAAGCAGAGGATTCAAAATGTTATTCCATGTGTCACAATGTCGCATTGGTGACAAAAGATGACAGAATGCAATGGAGTAATATTTTCAACGTGCTAAAGGCAAGTTATTATCTCCAATTGAACTATGTCAAGTGAAGGTAAATCAATACAAACACTGAGTTTACTAGTCATAGAAGCTTAATGAAAAAAACTGCTAAATAGCATTATTCAGCAAAAATAATGGTAAATCTAGAAGAAGTGAATGCAGGAAATAATGATGAGGAAACAAAAGCATGTTGGTAAATCTATATGGACTGTGGATGTAGAGTAATGATAACATTAACTAATGTGGTGGTTTAGATGCAAGAAAAAACTAAAATACTAGACAATAATTTGAAATACAAGAGGGATTAATCATACTAAGTTCTTATATTGTTCAGGAGGAAAATAGAGGATTTGGACAACTTCACATTTTGTTAAGTCAGATATACTAGTACATGTTAGAAACTTAAAGGATAATTATTAAAAGGAATCTAAATAAAATGTATAATTACCAAATTAGTTGAGGAAAAAATAGAAGGAATAAAGAAGAGTTGATCAATTCAATAAAGCCAAGAAAATAAAAATAAACCCACCAAACATAAAACTAGATAGTATAAATAGGCTTTAATATACTAGTAATCATAATAAATACAATAAGAGTTAAAGTCATCACAAATTAGATTTTATAAAAGGAAAATAACACCCAGCTATTTTTTTTACTTTCATAGATATATGCAAAATATAATATTACAGGATCAAATGGGCCAGGCAAATATTGATTAAAAGATAGCTGGTGTTGCAATATTCAAAACAAACAACATAGAGTTTTAAATAAGCCAAGGGGCATTGACAGAAACATAGGTACATACAATAAAGAGGACAACACTTATGTATCCAATTAAATGGTCATGAAATTGTATGTACTTAACAACATACCCTCAAAATACATAAAGTAAAAATGACATAATTATAAGGAGGAATTGACAAATCTACAATCATACTGGGAGATTTTCATATACCTCTCTCAGAAACTGATGCATCAGGCAGACAAAAAATAGTATTAAGGATTTATGAAATATTTGAACAACACAATTAAAGACCTAATCTAAAAGATATATATGTAGGAGCCAGCATATAATAAATAGAAAATCACATTTTCTCAAGCAGAAATGAAACGCTCAGAAAAACTGACTACATAGCAGGTCACAAAGGAAATTTCAATACCAAAAAATCTATATTACATATCTGTACCATAAAAATAACATAGTAGCTGAAACCGGTTTGGCTCAGTGGATAGAGCGTCGGCCTGCGGACTGAAAGGTCCCAGGTTCAATTCCGGTCAAGGGCATGTACCTTGGTTGCGGGCACATCCCCAGTAGGGGGTGTACAGGAGGCAGCTCATCAATGTTTCTCTCTCATCGATGTTTCTAACTCTCTATCCCTCTCCCTTCCTCTCTGTGAAAAGTCAATAAAAATATACCTTTTTAAAAATAACATAGTAGTCATGGGTAAAAAAGGTGAAAGGATTGAGAAGTACAAATTATTGCCCTAACCTGTTTGGCTCAGTGGATACAGTGTCGGCCTGTGGACTCAAGGGTCCCAGGTTCGATTCCAGTCAAGGGCATGTACCTTGGTTGCGGGCACATACCCAGTAGGGAGTGTGCAGGAGGCAGCTGATCGATGTTTCTCTCTCATCAATGTTTCTAACTCTTGACCCTTCTCCCTTCCTTTCTGTAAAAAAATCAATAAAATATATATTTTTTAAAAAGAAGTACAAATTATTAGTTACAGAATAGTCACAGGAATGGAAATCATGGCGTGGGGAATATAGTCAATAATATTGTAATAACTATGTATGGGGCCAGGTGGGTACATGAAATATCAGGGAGACCACTATGTAAAGCATATGATTATCTAACCACTATGGGGTACACATGACACTAATACAGAAAAATATTGACTGTAAACTGTAATTAAAAAAGATATAAAACAAAAATAACCTCATAGTCAAAGAGGAAACCACATGAGGAAATTATTTTTTAAAACTTTAGCTATACACAATAAAAGTGCTATATGTCAAAATTTTTCCATGTCTGTAAAGCAATAATTTAGCCTTAAATGAATTTGCTAAAAACAAGAAAGATTGAAAATAAATGAAATAAAGATTCTGTTGACAATTGGGGAGGGTTGGAGAATAAACCCAAAGAAAGTAGAAGAAAAGATGTAATAAAGATCAGAGAAGAAATTAATGAAATTGAAAACAAAGCAAAATCAATAGAGATAGCGAGACTATCGAAATATTCCATCTGGTCCCTAAAGAGTTCCTCATGGCCCATGATGAAGGCTGAAGCTGCCTCACTCCTCAGCTGCCTCTCGTGTAGGATACCTACCAGCACCACCTGATGGAAATACACTGAGAGCCACATTAGCAATTTAAAAAATATTATGGTAACCATATTTTTTAAGTAACAAGAAATAGATAAAATTAATTCTAATAATATATTTTTTATTAAAACCAATATATAAAAAATATTTCAACACGTAATCAGTATAAAAATTGAGATATTTTGCATTCTTTTTCCATGCTAAGTCTTTAACTCTGGCTTATATTTCATACTTGCAACACATCTGAATTCAGACTAGCCACATTCCGTTGCTTAGTAGCCACACGCTACTGTCCAGTGGGTATTAGATTGGACAGAACAAATATGTTCTCAAATGGCATGCTTTATAATTTCAGAATTCCCTGACCATGGCAAGCACTATTTTATCACATTTGTTTGTTAATTTTCCTTTGGAACAAGATAAAGACTTGTACAAGCATTGTCGTGTCCTCTGCATTCTAGGTCCTGCAAGACAGTGGCAAAACTTCAGTTACCTTGCTGCCAATTTCCGAGTAAGTCTTTTCCGGCCACGTGTCATGGCATCAATTTAGCAGCTTAGATACTGGTGGCCACATAGTTGATGGCCTCTCAGAGTCACTTACTTACTTTTCATATTAGTGTTTGCACAACAGAGATTCTCTGCAGTCATCTCTATTCCCCAAGAGTATCTTATTGAAATGACGAAATGGCCTAGATCCACTTGAAGATAAATTGCTTTAATTATTAGGCAGATTGCGAAGCTCACCATTTCAAATATCAGGTCAGTGCAATGCCCAGCATCGGCGGTGGTTCCACTGTGATATTTCTCCAGGTGCTACTAGTGAGCCTTAATATCAATGAAATGCCTCCAATTAGGACTAGTTTTATCTGTGGGGTTGGTTCACTTTTCAACAGAAAAAAAAAAAAAGTGATCTCAGTAATTGTTAAGGAAGACTATTATTTTCAAGCATTGTAATATTTGCTTTTTGACATGTTAGTTTAATTGTCAGCATTGTTCCTAATGCTTATGGAAATCTCAGAGGGTAATTTCTTTAGGTATTAGAGCTGATATAATGAAGCCATATAAATACTTATCAGCTCTTGTATTTTTAACACTTTATGTGAGATCATAGGAGGAAATGTAGTGGTTAAGACTAACAGCATATGGATTTAAATCAGGCTACTTGGGTTTGATTCCCAGCTTTACTACTTACCAGCTCTGTGTCTGAACCTCAGCTTCTTCAGCTTTGAAATGGGAAAATATTAATTAAAGTTGCAAAGACGATTATACAAAGTGCTTAACACAGTGCCCAGGACTCAGACATATTTCATAAGCATTAGCTAGATCATCTGTAGGCTCCTAATTCCTTCAGGCAAATTTGAGAGCATGGAAAGAAGTGACCATCAGAGAGCATTTCTAAAGACAATTGTTTCCAAAAAAAAATCAGTTGACCTCTTTTTGTCTAAAACTTCACCAGAAAGGTTCCCCTAAATGTAATGACACTGACTTCCTTTCTATATATTTACTAGTGACCCAGTGCATGAAATTCGTGCAGTGGGGGAGGGTGTCCCTCAGCCTGGCCTGCACCTTCTCCAATCTGGGACCCCTTGAGGGATGTCCGACTGCCGATTTGGATCAGGCCTAAACCGGCAGTCGGACATCCCTCTCACAATCCGGTCTGCTGGCTCCTAACCACTCACCTGCCTGCCTGCCTGATCACCCCCAACTGCCCCCTGCCGACCTGCTCGCACCCAACTGCCCCCCTGCCAGCCTGATTGCCCCCAACTGCCCCCCTGCCAGTCTACTCGCCCCCAACTGCCCCCCTGCCAGCCTGTTTGCCCCCAACTGCCCCCCCCCACCGGCCTGATCACCCCCAACTGCCCTCCCCTCTTGGCCCTAACCACCTCTGCCTCGGCCCCACACCATGGCTTTGTCTGGAAGGTCTCCCAGTCTAATTAGCATATTACCCTTTTATTAGTATAGATAATACAATTCTGGTAATGTTTAGTTTGAAAACTTCCCCACTCAGATCCTATGATCAGGAATCAAGCCAGATTAAAGCTCTCTAAGCATATAGCCTCAGCTCACAAAGTAACCCAGTTTTGATATGTCATTCTGAAGCAGAAGTAGCTATTATAAGGCCAAGATTTTTTTAATTTTCTTTTTCCTTACTATATGAGGTTTTTTTCCTTTAGCACTTTTGCTCATGTTAAGGGGAGGCCAAGACTGAATTGAATACATAGGATAATAGGGTTTATGTCAGCAAGGTACTCAGATGGGAGTTTTGTCCCAGGGCACTTCCCTCTCCCTTTACGTGAAGATGTTGTTCACCTTCAAATACTCACCTGTCCCATGTCCTGACATTTCCATCACAACTCCTTTCTTTGAGGTTCACATTCATTAAAACTATAAATTTCATGCCCACACGATCATCTGCTGAAGTTTTAGTATTCTGGAACTAAATTGCATTTTCAGAGACTTTTGTCAATTAATTGAAAGTATGGTATAGAACTACTAGTAAATAAGTTTTTAAAATGTTCCTAATAAATCTGTTTTAATATTAAATATATTCTTTTGAAAATACTGATTAATAATTAATATAGAGATTATTAAGTACTGGGCATCATTCTATTTTGTTTAACATAAATAATGTCATTAGTCCTCACAACATCCCTATAAGGGAGACATTAATTATTATTATTCCCACTTCACAGATGAGAGAAGTAAGATATAAAGAGGTTAAGAACTTGCCTAAGGTCTCATAGTTGCCAAGAGGTGAAATCAGGGTTCAAATTCAGTTCTCATTCCAGAGCCTAAACCTTAAGCCACTATGACATAGTCTTAAAAAATCATTAGTAGCATACTAAAATGTAAAAGGACACTGTGCATTGAAAAGCAAATTTTTCACTTTTTAACATTTCTCTGGGACCAAAAATAAATAATCTACTCTTCATTTATATATGTAGCTTCCAGCACAGTACTGTGGCACTTTGGTGCTCTTATTTATGAATTAGGAAGTATTCTTCTTTTTCTCCCTGCATTTCCAAGTTGTAAAAAGGTATAAAAGAGATCTTGTGCTTAGGATGATGCTTACTTTTTTAAAAAAGTGGGGTTTTTTGTTTGTTTATTAATTGAGCAGGAAATCATTATCCAAGCCCAGCCACAAATATGTGCTACAAACAATTTATCTACCCAGAGTTCATGGGCAGCTGGATGGGGAAAAACACATTAATTATCATTCAAGTGGAAATGCCCCCATAGACATACCATTTAATTAACAGAGAGGCCAGTATTGGAAATGAATAATTTGAGGCAAGGCAGGGAGAGAGAGATGTGTGAGATAAACCCGGAGGTGATTTAAGGCTATTATAAACATACAAAAATACATGAAATAGAACTCTGTCTTATAAACTCCTTAAAAAAATAAAAAGATCCCTCAGAAAAAAGACCCTTCTGAGCCCTTTCCTTGCCTGTATTAAACAGTTATCTCCTGTGAGCAGGAAGCTCATTGGGTTCTGCAGGAACTTCCCTTAGAAGCTGGAAGATCCAACGCCCACAAAGTCAAACTCAGAAAAGATGAGAACTAAAATCACTTCATGTCGCAGAGTTCCTCTGTCTCCGAAAACCCTTGGAATTTGTAGCTCTGCCAAGATTATAAATAGAAGTGATATGGCACAGTGGATCGATCATTCTGCTAAATGTGCTCATCCCATTTGGGGCAGTTTGATCAAGCACGGCAGCGGCTGGGCCAGTGGTGGCTGCCTCTATCGCTGCTGCTCTTACAACTGTTGCAAAATGCCCTTCCATTTTTTATTTCTTTACTGAGAAAAGCCAAAAGAGGTTTTCCTAAAGCATAAAGAAAACAAAATAAAATTACAGCCCAAAGGCTGTTTTCTGGAGCAGTCTGAAAGACAACGAGTCTCAAATAAAATCATGTGCACCACGGACTCCCTACAAATAAACCAAAAGTCAGAATTCTGGAACCCAGTTTGGCAACATACGTTTTTTAAAATATCACCCTTAGTAAGATAAACCAAATACCATATCTAGCAGGGGATAAGGAAGGTAGGTTTCATTTCTGACCTTGGTATTTCTTTGTAACCATTCATAAAGAAAGACAAGTTCATCTTCAATGATCTTCCCTTCTTTGTATTTTCCCCTTGATTTTCAGCAATTCTTTTAACAATACCAGGGTTTTTAATTTAATTCCATTCAAGAAGTATTTATAGAGAGCCTCCTGAGCACCCAGTACTGTACTAAATATTTGAAGAAGAGAACGCACTTTAAACAACAACATCGTCCTAGCAAACTATCATGAGCTCTGAAATAAGAAATTGGGGCAGGGAGAAGGGTGGAGAGAGGAGCTTCCTGTCCTGATTTCTATCCCCTCTCGCAATGTTTTACCTCCACCTTGGAGCTCTTTTGCTCTGGCTTTCTCTATCACCCCCATGGTTATCTCTGGGAATGATCTCGATGTGAGCAAAATATTTTCTCGTGGCCTAGCTGAGATGCTTTCAACCCAGGTTTTCAAAACCTCAAGAAATAATAATGGGAACGGAATATTGAGAGTGCAGAAATTAAAACAACCCAAACTAAAAAGAAGACCTTTATTCCCCTGATACTTTTTCAGCAAGAAAACCTGTATTTCCAGCAGGATCTTGCACAAAGACCTCACAGGTAAACAGAAGACCCTGGAGGCTGCGCTAGTAAGAGAAGAGAAGGGACACTCCACCAGGCTGTTTCTTATTACTGACCTGTATGTACCCCAGGGAGACCTGGAGGCTCCTCTATGAGACCCTAAGGGGTCTCTGAGCAGCAGTCAAAACAACCTTAAGTAGAGACCTCCATGTGGCAAATATTATCTTTTACTAGTACACACCTTATGACCACAACCCACAACCCCCAGACAGACACACACACACACACACACACACACACACACACACACACACCTCTAACATTCTACCCCTTCCCTCAAAGTCAAGACCAAAACAATACTCCCTTCCTCCTCCTCTCTCCTGCACCATCAGTGCTGGTCTAATAGACATGTTCCTCCCCAAGTAACAGACACTGCATTTAACGTTACTTTTCAGCTGCAGCTGGGTCTTTGGTGTGGGTATGCCCTGTCCCAAATATAGATCCATGGTATGACACCATCTTAATATAAAATAATGGCCTCAGCATTCAAATACTAGTGAAGTGATAGAAAGTAGTTTCCTGATAAATTGAAGTAGTTCCTGTCTCCTGTAAGATTATAATGTTTTAGAGGAGACAAAAAAAAATGTCTGACTTGAAACAGAAAATAAAACAAGACACAATGAAAGAGGTTTCTAAACTGAAAGTGAACAAATTGTTAAATGTGTAAGTATGGCGGGGGGGGGGGGGGGGATGAGGAAGGGGAAATGATCCATATTAGCTGGAGTGATCAGTGAATATTAGAAATAATAGTTTAGACTTAAGATGGACCCTGAAGGAAAGATAGATGGAAAGAAAAGAAAAGGGCCGAAACGGTTTGGCTCAGTGGATAGAGCGTCGGCCTGCAGACTCAAGGGTCCCAGGTTCGATTCCGGTCAAGGGCATGTATCTTGGTTGGGGGCACATCCCCAGTAGGGAGTATGCAAGAGGCAGCTGATCGATGTTTCTCTCTCATTGATGTTCCTCTCTATCCCTCTCTCTTCCTCTCTGTAAAAAATCAATAAAATATCTTTAAAAAAAAAAAGAAAGAAGGAAAGGAAAAGGGTTTCCTATCAAGCATCTGGCAAACTACGACACATTCTCAAGGAAGTATTTGCATCCAAAGGAATCAGTGCCCATATAGATCGAAGCTTTACTCATAAATATAAGTTTCTAAGAAGAAATTTAAGCTACACCAGATCCTTAATAGAGAAGACATTTTCCCACTCAGGGGATACAGCTAGAGCTTCTCAAATTACTTTCAGCAATTCAGAGCCACCTCTAATCACGGTGCGATAAGATTTCTGCCCAAGGCATTCTGGGGAGAAATGTGGAAAACCTAGTAGTTGACATTCTAGTGTATTGCCATAGTACTTTGAAACACTTATGTAGTGCCCTTCCTACTTTTGCCTCTTTCTGTTGTCAGTGGGTTATAGGCTTTTCCACGGGATTGCCAGAAAAGCATTTCAAGGATCCAAGCATGGCAGATTGTGGAGTGGCAGGTTTATTTGTGATGTAATGTCAAAAGAGTTCCTCTCCTGGGTTCCAAGTGTCCCATCTCCTAAGATTTCATGGGCTTGCGTTGGGGTACACCACCCTAGCCAATGATCTTTTTCCCAGGTTTGACTGACAGGCCTCTATGGTCCAGCACCTCCCCCTGTGCCATTTTGACTTTACTATGCTTGTGCTTTTCTCCCTCTGCTTACCCCTCTCACACACTAGTTGAATTGTCACCAACTTTTTTTAAATCCTCACCCAAGGATATGTTTATTGATTTTAGAGAGAGGGTTGGAGGGAGGGGGAGAGGGATGGAGGAAGGGAGGGAAAGGCGGAGGAAGGAAGGAAGGAAGGAAGGAAGGAAGGAAGGAAGGAAGGAAGGAAGGAAGGAAGGAAGGAAGGAAGGAAGGGAGGGAGGGAAGAAGAAGGGAGGGAGGGAGGGAGAGGAGAGAGAGAGAGAGAGAGAGAGAGAGAGAGAGAGAGAGAGAGAGAAAGAAAGAAAAGAAAAGAAAAGAAAAGAAAAGAAAAGAAAAAAAGAAAGAAAGAAAGAAGGAAAGGAAAGAAAAGCATCGATGTGAGAGAGATACATTGATTAGCTACCTCCAACTCACCCCTATAGGGGGATGGAACCCACAACCTAGGAATGTGCCCTAACAGGAAATTGAACCCACAACTTTTTTGGTATAAGGAACAAGATGCCCCAACAAACTGAGCCACTCAACTGGGGTATTGCCACCAAATTTTGACATCACAAAAGTAAGTTGGGTGTTACTATACACGCTCCTCCCCTTTCTGTTTCCTTGCCCACTTAACAATGACAGGACAAGAAATCACCCTCTGGTTTATACTGCCTGGGGCTTAAGCATGTGTCCTACTAAACCAATGTTCCAAACCCCGCTGGTGAAATTTAAAGAATGTCAGGCAACAGGCCTCTGTTGTTAAGGAGATGAAACAAGGAGAGGCAAGTTCCCAGAGATGTGGTTCCAGTAGGCATTCAAAACTTCCAGTATTCTTAGCTCCAGCTTATCTTGGGGCGAGCCTTTGTTATGACTTAAAAAAAAAAAAAGAAAAAAGCCAAGTGGTCTTGTGAAAATCAGCTTCTCAGTAAACTATATAGGCCCTTCCTGGTTACCCATGATATGAGGATAACCTTTAAACTATTTCCATTTCTGATCCCAGCTGGAAACAGGAAACGCATGGGGTATGGCTTTAAACAAAAACAAAGGGACCAAAAGATAAACCAAAGTGTCCCAGGGTTCAGAAGAGGTTTATGCTAAATGTTAGAAGGTTCAGACGTAGCAAATCCTCCCCCCAGTTTCTGCCATTCCAGAAATTCCTTTTCGGGGGTGAGGGGGGTGGCCAGGAATGAAGGGTTGTTCTAAATTACACAGCACTGCCATCTTCAGGGCCAGTGAGGAAGTTTCTTAGGGTCAGTCAGATAAATCATCTTCCTAAAGACTTCACTTAAATATAATCAGATGATTAAAAATTTTGACAGCAGACAGACTGGAACAGATTTTTCTACTGTTTCCAATGTTTGAAATTCAGTAGACACAGCTTTTTTGTGGTGTATGCACATTTAAAAAAATATTTGCTGATTGAAAAGCCATTTACAATAAATAGGAAAGTTTAAATAGCTCATACTGCATTGCCAAATGATGGGAATAACACAGACGCAAACATATTGTTCTGAAAAAAATTTTCTTAAAAAAAACGTATGAATCAAATGATGTAGAAGTGCTGTTTGAACAGATGGTGTGATTAACAACTAGCATGTTAGCCATCTCAGGAGCTTACAGAGAAGTAAACAAATGCAAGGGGAAAAAATCACTTTATTTCCCCAAAGAGTGTTTAGCTGATTTCATTAGAAAAATTTGAAAGTCTGCATTTTGAAAGTTGGATATCCCTAGGGGGTATTGGGAATAAGGAGTAAGGGGAGTCTTTTGAGAGAAAGACCACATTAAGACAAATGCTGATGCTCCATCATGGCCCAGGATGAGATGTTTAGGTTGTCATTGTCATCCAAAATGCTGGAGGTAGGACAGTGTAGTGCAAAAGGCACTGGCCATGGAATAAGAGGGCCAGGTTCTCATCTCGGCTCTAGCGCCAGCTGCCACTGGCCTTGAGGCCTTCCTTACTCTCTCTGAACTTCAGTTTCTTTGTTTGGAAAATAAGAGTAAGAACCAGTGCAGCTGTGTTTCAAAAACTTTAGTGCACACCTGGAGATCTCTTAAAATGCGGATTCTCTCTCAGAGGCCTGGGGTAGAGTCTGAGAGTCCGAACTTTTCCAGACTCACAGGTAATGCTGATATTGCTGATCTATATAGCTCACGTGTTCACGACCAGGGCGCTGAAATCCCTTCCAGTAATGATGTGATATCTTCGCATACACTAGGTGCAACTCAGAGCCAGGCAAAAAACACCAAATGTCTATCTTTTGAGGCATATGACTTGGAAATATGTATGGATGGCAACACATGCTAAATGTTGAATTGATTTAAAAGGTAAATCAAGGATTTATTTATCTTATATAATAAACTAGTGACCTGGTGCATGAAATTTGTGCACATTAAAAGGGAATTAATTAGAGAAAATATTTTAATATTGCTATTTGCCCTTTCTCTATAATAGAAGTGTCAGAGATGAAAGAAAATTAGTAAAATTTATATGAAAATCTTCCTCCTGTCAGAGTCTTGGGTGTGCCACGGGAACCAGAGTCAAGTGCCCGCTCACCCAGGTGCTCCTGGAAATCGCGTGAGACCCAGACCCGGCCAGCCCCACCCCCATTGTGCTAGATCCAGACCTAGTTGGCCCCACTCCCATTGGGCTAGATCCAGACCCAGCTGGCTCCACCCCCGTGAAGCCTCACCAGGTGGAGGGGGGGGGGGGCACAGCCTCAGGTTGCCTTGCCTGGTGCCAGGGCAGGGGGCATGGCCTGAGGCCCCCAGCCTGGGCTGGGGGGTACGCCTTGAGGTCCCCTGGCCCAGGCCAGGGGGTGCGGCCTGAGGTCCCCCACCAAGCCCCACATGGCAGGGGGCATGGCCTCAGGTCCCCCAGCCTGGCGCCAAGGCGGGTGGTGTGGCCTCAGGTTCCCCTCTCAAGCCCCACCAGGTGGGGGGGCTCAGCCTCAGGTCCCCTGCCCAGCCCAGCGCCACACAGCCTCAGGTCCCTGATGATTAATTACTCATTAAGGCTCGTTACAGGAACTAGGCCTCCACTGTGGGTGCAGCCATCTTGTATTACAGGATCCTTGCCTCTGCTGTAGGTGCAACCATCTTGTTATGGCATGATGGTCAATTTGCATATTCCCTCTTAATTAGATAGGCTATCTTGAATTGAATTTTTTGGACTAGTGAGGTGAGGGGAGAGTCCTGGGAATTGGATGTGGAGACCAGGTATACAGAAATCAGTTGATAGTGAGTTTGGGAGATTGACTATTCAACCAGCATCCAACCAGAGTATTCAAGACTGATCCTGAGACTCATCAAAATTTAAAACCTTTGTTCTAGAAAAGACATTATGAAAAGAACAAAAAGACATTCTAAAAGCTGGGAGAAAATATTCACAACTCTGACAAAAGACTTGTATCCAGAAAATAAAGGATTCTTGCCCTAGCTGGTTTGGCTCTGTGGATAGAGCATCGGCCTGAGGACTGAAGGGTCCCAGGTTCGATTCCATTCAAGGACATATGCCTGGGTTTTGGGCTCAGTCCCCAGTGGGGGCATGCAGATGGCAACTGATCAGTGATTCTCATCATTGATGTTTCTATCTCTCTCACTCTCCCTTCCTCTCTGACATCAATAAAAACATATTTTAAAAAATAATAAAAATAAAGAGGTAATGGAGTAATGTTATTATTTAAAAAGAAAGAAAGAAAGAAAGAAAATGAAGGATTCTCAAACTCTATATAGTAAGAAAACAACCCAATTTAAAAATGGGCAAAAGACTTAAATAGATACTAGCCACAGAGGAGATAAAGATGGCAAATAAGCAAATAAAAAGATGTTCAACAAAGATATTCAACCACTAAGGAAATGAATATTAAACCCATGATTAGATACCACCACACACCTATTACAATGGCTAAAATAAAAAATATTGACAATACCTAGTGATGACAAGGATATAAGAAACTGGATTGTCATATATTGTTGGTAGAAACGTAAAAATGATAGAGCCACTCTGCAAAAACAGTTTTTGGCAGCCTCTTATGAAGTTAAACATAAATTTTCCATGTAACCTAGCAATCCCACTTCTACATATTTACCCTGGAGAAATAAAAACTTATATTCACACAATAATCTCTACAAGAGTATTTATAGTCATTCTACTCATAATCTTCAAAGACTATAAACAACCAATTATCTTTTAGGAAGTGAGTAGGTAAACTGTAGTACAGCTATATAATAGAACTAGAGGCCCGGTGCATGAAAATCGTGCACTCAGAGGGGGGGTCCCTCAGCCCAGACTGCACCCTCTCGCAGTCCAGGAACCCTCAGGGGATGTCTTAGGCCCGCAGGGAGCAGGCCTAAGCCATCAGTTGCACATCCTTAGCGCTGCCGTGGAGATGGGAGAGGCTCCCACCACCACTGCTGTGCTAGCCAGCCATGATCCCGGCTTCTGGCTGAGCGGCGCTCCCCCTGTGGGAGCACACTGACCCCCAGGGGACAGCTCCTACATTGAGCATCTGCCCCCTGGTGGTCAGTGAATGTGTTCTGCTGTTTGGTCGATTTTGCATATTAGCCTTTTATTATATAGGATAATGTCTTATTATGGGCAAGGCCTCTAATTCAATTTTTTTTAGGTAGTTAAAGGGAGGTGCAGAATTTTCACTTGAGCCTGAAGCTAAAATTGTCCTCAGTTCAAAAATCTGCATACCACTGAGACACATCTTGGTGAGGCTCATTCTGAACCCCCACACTGTTCTGTTATGTGTATAAGTATTGGGAACCATCTTATCTCTTTAGTGAAAGGAACCTTTTGTTATGTTACAATGACTAACTTTATCTTAGGAGTTGTGTTTTGGCTTCAAGCCTGTATCCAGTATTCATGCAGCAACTTCAGCTCTTCTGTTCAATATTTATCTGGCATATCTTTTATTTTATTTTCTCTAAATCTTTCTAGATTTTTATGTATTAGATAGGAATAGCCCATGGACACAGACAATAGTCTGGCGAAGGCCTGGAAGGGGCGGGTGCAGGGTGGAGGAGATCAATGGGGGGAGAAAAAAAAAAAAACTAAAACAAAGGGACATCTGTAATACTTTCAACAATAAAGATACATTTTAAATAAAGGAAAATATCTTAGTTGAAAAGAGTTTTATGTGAAATAATGTAAGTAATTGCTCTACACTGTACTTTATATTCTCAACTCCTCTCAAAGAGATATTAATTGACCCTATGTTCACTTACTATTAATTGACCCTACATTCACTGACTGCAGGACTGACTTCTGCCACATCGACCCAGCACTGACTGCCATGGGGGCTACAATCAGACCCTGCTTCTCTCTCCTGGCCTTTGTCCGGGCCTGATCACAGCCACCTTGGCAGTCAGTGCTGAGTCGATGAGGCTGACTTCCGGTGTTTGGCTGAGCCTTTGGTTGTTTTGGATGTTACGGACCCTGGCTCTTTATATATATATAGATATTACTGGGAAATAAAAAGGAGCAAACTATTGGTATATACAACAACTTGGATGAGCCTCAAGGGCACTATGCTGAGTGAATGGAACCAGTCTCAAAAATTTAATATTGTATACTTGCATTAATGTGACACTCTCAAAAAGACAAAACTAAAGTGACAGAAAATATATCAGTGGTGGCCAGGGGTTAGAGGTGGGAGGAGGGAGGGAGTACAAAGGGGTAATAAGGGAGTTTTGGGGTGAAAGAAAACACTTCCACATCCTGGTTATGTTAATGGTTACACAAATCTGCCCCTGTGTTAAAATTCATAGAATTATATAAACTCAAAAAGTAAATTTTACTTTATGCTAAAATTAGATAAGAGATCCAAAAAGCTTGAATAGTTATCGTTTTTTTAAAAAAAATTTGAGCAGAAGTGAAAAGTTGTTGAAAGTCTGATTAATAAAGTAAACATTTCCCAGCCACCACTATAATACTTTACAAGTGAACATTTAGGGTTGGCTGCCACTTTTCTATCTCATCACACAGCCTTGAAAGATATTCCTGTACTCAAGTCCCAACAGCTTATCATTTTAAGTCTGCAGTACCCTTTCTTTCTTGATAATGTATAAGATGTCAAGCAAGTCTTTCTCTACAAGTTACAGCTCAATCCTTCACACAAGTCAGAGGAGAATCCAGGAGGCAGACTCTACTGACAAGACCTTGGCCTCCAAGAAACTTAATATGCTTATAAAAATAAACTGTCAGTCGATTCTCCCATTGTTTGTACCACAGAGGACAATACTCCCACAGAAATTTCACAGAAAGAAGATACACCAAGAATTTCTTTTAGAAAGAAAGAAGACAGACTAGAAAACAAAAACAAAAAAAAGACAGGCAAACAAATAGCTATACGAAGATATTCACCCTCGTTAGTAATTAAAGAACTGCAAATTAAGGTCAGATACCCTTTTAAACTATCAACTTTGTAAAAATTAAATAGAATGATGCTATGCAGCATTTTGAGGAAGGTATGGAGAAATGGGGCATCGAGGTGTACTGATCAGCTTTCAAGAGGTCCGGTTAGCAGTATGGAGCAAGAGCCTTAAAAATGTGTATCCCCTCTGGGATGGTAACTGAACTTCTAGAAATTTATGCTAAGAAATAATCAAGCAAGGATGCTCAGGTTAGCATTATTTTAATAGTGAAATATAGCTTTAGGGCTCTAAAATCCCTTCCAGTGAATAGGCAAAGATACCAATCATTCTCTGATGGGCTATATAGTACACAGAACATAACTTTATAGTCTGAGAGCATAATATGATTCAGAAATGTGTATGGATTAATGTGCATAAAGAACATACTGAGAGCCTGGTTGGTGTGGCTCAGTAGATTGAGCGGTGTCCTGTACACCAAGACGTCACTGGTTCAATTCCTGGTCAGGGCACATGCCCGGGTTTCGAGCGGGATCCCCAGTAAGGGGCATACAGGAGGCCACTGGTCTCATCGATGTTTCTCTCTCTTTCTCTCTCTCCCATCCTCTCTCTCTCAAATCAATAAAAATATATTTTTTAAAATAGAATATACTGAGAACCAAGTAAGCTGAATTTAAGAGTAAATAAAATATTTATTTAAATTATGAAACTTAAAAATCTATATATCAAAAGGGTAGGTTAAACTATATAATGTCCAGACAACGCAGACATTAAAAATGTGTACCTACACAGGAGTTTGCAAAAGTAGGTTTAGAGTCATGAGTACACAAAACAGAGTTTATTCTTATATTATTATTTGTTAATTATAGTTTTATTTATTTGTATTATATCTTATTTTTTTATCCTCTCCCAAGGATATATTTATTGATTTTAGAGAAAGGAAGGGAGAGATAGAGAGACATCGATGTGAGAGAGAAACATGGACCTGCTGCCTCCCATAGGCACCCCAACTAGGGATCAAACCCACACCTAGGCATGTGCCCTGATCAGGAATCAAACCCGCAGCCTTTTGGTGCATGGGATAATGCTCCAGCCAACTGAGCCATCTGGCCAGGGCTGTCTTACTATTATCATTATTATGATTGTTATTATTTCATATCCTTACTTTTGATTTATCTTTTAGGTAATAATGGCTGGTAATTTAGCCTACTTTTGCCTACCCCTGTATATTTATTGACATGAAAAGAGTTTGTTTTTAAGTGAAAAATACAGACTCCAAAATAGTACTATGTCATTTCTATACAAAATTTACAAAAAGACACAAAACATATGTATGGGGGTAATGTAACTACACTAATTATTTTTCATCCACACATATAATTTTTCCATGCCTACATAGCTTGCTGATTTGATGTATTTAAAAACAATCTTACTATTTCTAATTTCAGAAAACTTTACATGCACTTATATAATTATGTATTGTGTCACTTAATTTCTACTTCACCCCTGATACCTGGACTTTTTTATTTATCTGTGGCAAACAACTGTCATGTGCTTTCAATGACGTTTTAAGTCAGCTGTTAGGCTTTTCTACAAGTTATTTTAAAATCTATGTCAGCCAAGTTTTTCTGATCAGTGCTTGAATTTTATCAAATGGGTGTTTGGGGCTTTACCCTACCTGCTAAAATATTGGACATGATTGTTCTATAATTACATAAAGGATCACTCATAAACACCTGACTAAACTAGTTCCTATTCATAACGCAAATACCCTATATCATGTGGAGTTATTCTACTTTGTTAGAATTAGTAATTTGTCTCATCCTAAAATCTCATCTCTGCATTTCATCCGGAAGCAGATAGCTTGACAACTGATAGGTAGATAATTGAAGTTTTTAATTTCTTACCTGACCTACCTTTTCAGCTTCCCCAGTTTTACTGGAAAATTGATTGTTAGTATCCTGATCAGGCACTTTTTTCTATTTTTATTTTATTTTATTTTTATTTTCAATTATGGCATTTATGCTGGCAGAAATTTCAGAGAGACTACTTGCTTAGAAATAAATTTGCTGTCATCTCTAATGGTATTTTCTCTGACAAAGGATGAATACAACTCTCAGAACTCCTGGCTAGATATACATTTGCTACCCATCTTTCTCCAATCATATCAAAACCACTTATTTTACACTGTCCTCTCCCTCACATACCACACCAAGCATTCCATTTCATCCAGTTAATGGTTTCCACATTTTTATATTTTTGACCTGAGCTTTCTCCCATTTCCTACAAATGTCAAATAGCTTTCTACTGATAAATTAGACACCATTATCCTCAAATAAATCATTGACTTCCCTTCAGTGATTTAGCATAAAATTCCCTTCAATGACTCTAGATACTAATTGCCAACTGATGGTGGTTGGTACCAATTCAACTGATGGTTGTTGGTGCCAACGGGAATTCCGAGTTTGGGGTATAGTGATGAAGGAAACTTTATTCAGTGCAAACCAGCTCAACTGTGATCCAGCACAGCTGTGGACAGCTCAATAGTGTTACAGCTCAATTATGAGACAACACAGTTGTGGAAAAACATGGCTGTGAACGGCCCTCAGACAAAACCCTCTCTGGCTGTGTCCACCAACTCAGCTCTGTTCTGCTCCACTCTGGTCCAACAAGATGTCTTCAGCCAGGGAAACTGTCTTCAGCCTTTGGTGGAAAGCAAAAGTGTGCTCTCCAAGATAGAAGGGAGTTGATATATAGAGAGAAGTTCCTGCTCCTGGTCCCTGATTGGTCCATCCTCATGCAAATAAGGACTTTAAGTCCTAAAAGTTTTAATGGTCCAAAGGCACTGGACTGATTGGTCAGAATGAGGGCACTCTGATTGGTTGGTGAAAATGCTGCTATGGGGTATAGCTTCACGACTCTGATTAACGGGGGAAGTGTCAGTCCTATTGCTTAAAATACAATTCCAGAAACTCCTTTATAAGGGCTGGCTCAGCAGGCAGGAACACAGTGCAGGCAAGCAGTTCAGTATGGGAGGCAAGCCGCTTAGTGCAAGCTTCTCACTGAAGCATTTTGCATGCAAGGCCCCTGGTTAGAAACAGCTGCTAAGCTGTTTTCAAATTTGAGCCCAGTTAGCCACAGGAACACTTCTTGATAGGTATCATGTTTCTCAGGTTCTGCATTATCATACGCTTCTCTTAACTTGGTTTGTCTGTAATTTAGAAACTGCTCTCTATCAACTTAAAAAAATTCTAAGCCAGCTTTCTGTTAGTCTTCCTTCCTAATCTAGTTCTATGGCCTCAAAAGTTCCCTTGTTAACAATAGCTGCTAGATAACAACTACAATGTACCAATCACTTTTCAGACATTATCCTATAAAAGCGTAATATGCAAATCAACTGAATGGCCAAACAGTGGAACGACCATCCAGACGACCATCTGGGACCACGCTATGATACCCACTGGCACCAGGCCAGCCAAGGCGAGTATGATGCGATTGGTCGGGGGCTGGCCATCCCCACAGTGGGAGGCCCAGGCCACCAGCCGGTGGGGTGATCAATCGGGGGGAGGGGGGACTCCACGATTGGCCCATAGAGGGAGGCCCAGGCCATCAACCAGCCGGTTGCAGCGGGTGGGCAGGGCCTCCCTCTAAGAGGGAAACCTAGGTCCCAGGTGCCAGAGGGAAGCCGATGCCAGCAGCTGGGGGAAGGAAGGCCTACCCTTGCACAAATTTTGTGCATCGGGCCTCTAGTACTTTATAAGAGCATTGTGTGTGTGTGTTTATGTGTGCGCACGTGCACGAGAGAGAGAGAGAGAGAGAGAGAGAGAGAGAGAGAGAGAAGAGAGGGAGGGGGGGAGGAGTCTTAGTTCTGTTTTACAGATGAGGAAACTAAGCTTCAGAACTTTAAGTAACTTGCCCAGGCAGCTGGGATTCAGATTTAAGTCGTTGATGCCAAAGCAATTTCTTTCTTTATGCCACAGTGTTTTCTGTGAATCTAACATTCCCACCTTTGCACCCATGTCTGACCATCTTATCTGGTACATGGACCACTGCTCCAATATCAGTGGGGACTATTAGCTTCCTACCTGCAATACTAACCTATGCAAAATAAGACTGGCATAGGACTAATCACATGTAAGTCTCTCTTCAATTCCTATTATTTGGCTCTTCTTCAGTTTCTTAAAGATCCTCTCAAATGCATTACTTTTCTCTTCCAAAAACTTAATTCTGCTTCTAAAGTCTTATGTGGTTCCTTCTCTCTGAAGCATTCCCTGCTTTCTCAACAAAGCTGATTATTGATTTATTACTTTCTCAGTGTGGCAGCAAATCAATACACCAGGAAGCAGTTTGTCAGATAATCCAAAGAATGCAGAACAATTATTTTCTTGGGGAAATAAACACCAGGACTTCCTCTTTGAGAATTGTGGGTGATCCCATATCCCCAGTCTTTCTTTTGTTCTAGAGTAGAAAAAGCTAGTCCTATGATTACTCATGTAACTTTTCCAGCTTTACCATTCCCTTGGGCACAAACTTATTTTCTGGCATATGAAAAGATTATTCCCCCAGGGTTTCATTGTAATTGGAGGAACAGGTTGGAGAGAAGATCAAATTATGTTCTGGGGGGGAATTTTTATTTATTTATTTTTTTAATGTGACAGATGGAAACTAGGTGGTAAGAAGAAAAAAAAGGTTATTAATTTCCAAAATACATTTTACAAAAACACAAAGCTAACTTATGCTTGATGTTCATTCTACTTTTGTTATTTGGCTCTTGACAGGCAATTTTATTTAGCACTTTCTTTAAGTAATCACAAAATAAAACCACTGCTTGGCATGTCAGCTCCCTCCCCAAATCATTTCAGCAGCCTCCAGTTGACAGTTCTGACATGTGCAGATAGCCCCCTACTCTGAAATGCTGACCTCCTGGTAATCTGAGATATTGACATCTCCTCTCTGAACCTTTAGGGGTTCAAACAAATCACTTCTGGCTTAGCCACCTAAACTTTCTATGATGTTCCTTCAGCCTTTGGGGCTTTCTGTGTTTTGAAGAAACAGCTTTTAAGAAATTATTATGTTTTTTAAGGCATTTTGACTAAAGAACTTTTTGTGAATATGTATAGTGAAATATAAAGGTACTTTAAATATATATATATATGATTTCAGAGAGGAAGGGAGAGGGAGAGAGATAGAAACATCAATGATGAGAGAGAATCACCGATCTGCTGACTTTTGCACACCCCACATCAGAGATCAAGTCTGCAACCTAGGCATGTATCCTGACCCAGAATCGAACTGTGACCTCCTGGTTCATAGGTCAATGCTCAACCACTGAGCCACACCAGCTGGGCTAGAAAGGTACTTTTAAACATATCACACTTGAGGTCAAATTCATTAACCAAACTCCTTAAAATTAAATTCAATCACAGACTGAGTCTGCTCTTCAGATCTCTGAATTATCTACTAGCACATGCTGGAGTACTGGCTCCTTGAAGTAACCCCCCCTCACTTATTGTATTTCATATTTTACACTTATTTTTTAAGACTTTTATTTTGCAATATTGTTTTTATATGAGTAAGCCAGTTTAAATTCTCCTTGAAATAAAGGAGGGTATCCTACCTAATAATAGAGTAATATGCAAATTGACCTTACCTTCACTATGCCCACGATTGGCCAGGAGGCGCGGGGGGGCGGGACTCGGGGTGGCCAGGGTGGCTGATTGGCGACGCTGGGGTGCGGCCTTGGGCAAAAGCGGAGAGGCTGCGAGGGATGGCAGGCAACTGGCAGTCAGCTCCTGCGATCCGTCGCCGGGACACTGGGGTGCGGCCGAGCCCAAGGCCAGAAAAGCCTCCTTGGGCAAAAGCAGAGAGCCTGTGACGGATGGCAGGCAACTGGCGGTCGGCTCCTGTGACAACCAGAGGCTGACCAACTGGAAGTCAGTGCTGGCCCCTCACCCAAGCAAGTGGTTAGGGGCAATCAGGCAGGCAGAGGGGTTAGGGGTGATCAGGTAGGCATACCAGTGGTTAGGGGTGATCAGGTAGGCAGGCAAGTGGTTAGGGGAGATCAGGTAGGCAGACAGACCCTCACTGGGCTAGCCCCGCCCCCAAGCAAGCTGTTAGGGGCAATCAGGCAGGCAGTCAGAGTGGATAGGGGTGATCAGGCAGGTAGGCCAGCGGTTAGGGGCAATTAGGTAGGCAGACAGCCCCTTGCATGGCTGGCCCCACCCCCCAGCAAAGAAAGAGCGAGGCCCAAGCCAGCCAATCCATTGCACCCCAGCCTGTCACCTGTAGAGGGAGGCCACCGGTGGCAGGGGAGGGGAGGCAGTGCTGCACAGATGGCAAGCAGTGGCAGCAGCGGGGGTGGGGCCAGCTTCCTGTAGACCTGGGAAGGAAAGACCCAATAGGCCCTGATCTCAGGCCAGGCCTAGGGACCCTACCCGTGGGGTCCCGGATTGTGAGAGGGTGGTTGGGCTGAGGGACGCCCCCGAGTGCATGAATCTTCATGCACTGGGCCTCTAGTACATAAATAAATTAAATGTCTGGAAAGGATCTGGACCAGGAATTAAGATTTGCCATTAATTATCTGCAGGATCTGAAAACAGGTCACTTAAATTTTCTGGGTCTCAGTTTCCTTATCTGCAAAATTATCAGATGAGCATGAAATGATCTATACGAGACTTCCTCTCATTCTGACTTTAGTGTAATAGAACTGCCAACCAAAGGAATAGATAAAAATAGAGGGAATAGCTCAACTACCAGGGCTGCATGTACTCAATTGGTAGTTAACATCCATTCCCGTTTCCTTCTCCTATGCATTTCTGTCCTGCAGAGCTGCAGAGCTAAAAATTGTTTCTCCCAGTCTTGCAGCTAGGGTCCTGGATGCAAATGAGATTCCATAACTAAGACATCTGTGTGAGATTTTGAAGGTGGCAATGAAGTAGAAACTATCTTGGTGCCTTTTGTTGCCATTGGAAAACAATATCATGGAAATTCCAGTGTCTAGTCACCAGCTTTGTGGAGAAGAAGGCAGCTCTAAGGGTGGTGGGTACCACACTCCATGTTCCAGGCCCAATCACTACATTCCATTGGGGTTGTTAAGAAGTATTTGTGATAGTAGTGTTCGCACCTTCCTAAGGCTGGCTTTCTTAAGCCTATTTTGTATTTTATGGTTGAAATTGTAGCTCCTCGAGAGGATTATATCTGTGGTGTTCTAAAGTCATTGCTTGTTCCCTGCTAGAGCCTGCTCCTCTGTTCTTTTAATGGCTTTGTGAACATAGAGCTCCCTATATTAACCCTTTGCACTCGCTTGCTTTTTTCTCGATTCCTTTATTCTACTCAGGATTTAATTTTTTAAATACCCCAGATTTTACAAAGCGCGGCAGTAGAATAAAAAACTGGAGTTTCTTTTCATACAAACTTATTTATTTGTTTTTTTTTATATTTCAAATTATTGATACATTCAAAGAGTAATTTTAATCTCGACATCCGAGTGCAAAAGGTTAAATCCCTTATTCCCTATAACACTGAAGGGGATCAGAATATTCCACCCCAAAATATGCTACTTTGGCATAAGGATATTATGGACTGAAGATAATTGGGAAATAACAGGTGCAGAGAAAATTCTCTACTCTCTTCCTTTATGCTCAAAGACAGGGCATACATTTCCCTTTGGGTGTTCCCTCTCTCCTCTCCAGTAACAGGAAAAGGAGACAACTCTTATCATGGCAGACAGCACCAACTTGAATCTGCACAAACAAACCTTACTGAAATAACATTATCTTCCATTAGTTTCCTCTCATATATTTACTTTCCCACAATTCACCACCCCTAGAAGGCCAAACATTTTTCCTTTGTCTTTTCACTTCACAAATGTATCATTTTTTGTTAAGATCGTATATAAACTCACAAACCTAACCTTTTCTTTGGGTTTTCACTTCCTTTTCTGTGAGGACACCCCCAACCCCATGTACACATAAAAAATAAGTATCAAATAAAATGTGTATGTTCTTTCTCCTGTTAATCTGTATTTTGTCAGTTTAATTTGTAGGAACTCGGTCCCTGAACAAATGGTAGAGAGAGAGAAATGTTTTGCCTACCCTATAATACCTAGTGTGGTTTTTATTCCTTTCCTTCTGCCTATATTTGTTTTTTTATATATATATCTTTTTATTACTTTCAAAGAGGAAAGGAGAGGAAGAGAGAGAGAAAGATCAATGATGAGAGAGAATCATTGATCAGCCACCTTCCACATGCCTCCCACCAGCATATGCCCTGACTGGGAACCGAACTGATTCATAGGTCGACGCTCAATCACTGAGCCACACTGGCCAGCAAGCCTATATTTACTTTTGAGTTCTAGTTTCTTATGCCTTGGTTTTGGGTATTTTGTTTTGTTTTCTTTGTTCATTACATGATACCAAACCTGGTTGACAATGTAATCAAATTGGTTGTATGAGAGCTTGTTTTAACACCTATTTGAATTCAATCTTTTTTTTTCTTTGAATCAAGCCAAATGTTCTTCCAGACTTGTTCAGTGTTCATGTGATTATCTCCTGACTGCTCTTTGGTGCTGTGGCATGCATGATCCCAGGATTTTCTTTGGAAACTATGTATACTATTTCTTTCTGTATTTCTTTGCCTCTGGCTTGATCCGCTATTGTGAATTTTGCCTTCATATATCTTCCTGAAATACTTTATTCATTATTTTTAAACACTTTTTTACTTTGAAATAATTGTAAATTCCCTGAAAGTAGCACAAAGAGTACTGAGGGGTTCAATGTATCCTATATTTTAACATACGCTTTTTACCATCAATAAAATTTTAGTTACTGATTCTCTAACTTTTCTTATACACATCACTCCACATCACTTCCCTCCTCACAACCTGAAGTTGAAAGTGATATCACTGAAAATGGCAGGGATCCATCCCTTTATAAAAGCAACTAGTAGGCAGTGGTGATGGTTGCTCAATAATGTAAATGTAATTAATACCACTGAATTTTACACTTAAAAATAGTTAAAATGGCAAATTTTATGTTATATATGTTCTACCATAAAGAAAAAATTTTTAAACAAGCATGAGAGAAAAAAAGCAACTGACAAGCTGGCAAAAAATTTCAGAATCAACATTGGGAGAACTCTGAAATCTATTAAAAAAATTATAACAATCATGGAAAACTTGATGATGAAAGAAGCTGCCAGAGCACAGTGGCATTTTATATTGTCCATCTACCATCCCCCACTCACCAGAGCAGTGGTGGCCATGAGGGTGGTAGCCTGCACTCCTGGTATTGGTTGCTAGTAGCAAAGGAAGCAATATTAGTCTCAAAGAATTGTGGTTGTGTGTTTCAACTTCTTTGGTGGGTCCCTAAAGAATCAGTACAAGGGCCTGATTTGTTTTGCTATACTCAGAGCAGTCCTAGAGCTGAAGTGACTTCCTAGGCATCATTTGTCAAAAGCATTTAAAAGCAAAAGTATTGGCCAAGGGATCATGGGGCAAAGGGAAGCAGTGAGGACAAACAATAGACAAACTAAAAAAGCCTGGAAAAAAAGCGATAGGAAAAGGAGGTACAGGGGAGGATAAGGACTTTTAAAAACTCCTACATATATAAAGAACATACATTCCAGAGTTGGATGAATGCTCATAAAAGTCCTGAGGAGACCCTAAGCTTTCACCTCCCATTGACCTTCAGGCTCTGAGCAACCAGGAAAAGGTACAGTTGTAAATGGCCCAGCTAACTCTTCAAGAAGTACCAGCACACAAAGCCAATCAGCTAAGACTGGAGGAGGGTGGTTTCCCCCTTTTTGCCTCCAGCCATTTAAAGAAATTCTGTCAGAATACAGGGTGACTACCAAGCTAATAGAACACAAATTTCAGTAGCCACACATGGCAAAGAATATACACTTTATAAAAATAGTTTAGAAAAGCCATTAAAGAAGCAAACAACAAACTCAAAACATAGCATTAACAAAACTCAGGGATGGGAGAAAATCTGATTTTCACATTATAATATTAATTATAATAAAATCACATAATATTAAAAATGTCCAGTTTTCAACAAAAAAATTGTGAAGCACACAAAGAAACAAGAAAATATGGCTCATTTAGAGGCAGGTAAAAAAGACAGAAATCAATAGAGATTATCTTTCAGCAAGAACAGGCATTGGACTTACTAGATAAAGACTTTAAATCAACTGCCTTAAATAGGCTGAAAGAGATTAAGGACACCATGGACAACCAGAACAATGTTTCACAAAGCTGAACTATAGATTCAATGTAATCCTTATCAAAATCACAATTTTGCCTCAATTTATATTAAAAAAAAACCTGAAGTAGCTTTCCCTTATCTTGCCTGCAGAATAAAGTGTAAACTCCTCATATAATGTGGCATTCATCTGTTTTCATTATCTGATCCTGTCTCTCTCCATCCTTATCTCCTTTCACATCTCACACTCAACAGGGATGTATTGCCAGTTGCTTGAATTTGCTACACTGTCCCTCATCTCTATGCCATTGAATATGAAATGTCCTTTCTTTTGCTTGCCTGATTCCTACATCTCCTCCAAAATGCTGCTGAGATTTACCTTCTCTGGAAATAATCTCCTAATTCCTTCCCCAAGTCTTATTTCTTAGTTTCAGCTAGAATGTAGATTTCTAGCCATGGGCTCCTCTAGCACCATTTGCATACTGTATTTGTCACACTGTCTTCTAATTTTCTCCCCATCCAAACTGTGAGATTCTAAGGAGCAGAAATTGTGCCAGAGGTAGCTCCTGGAAGCCAGCACATGCTCATGAAGTCCTGAATTGTTAAACTGGATCACAACTTTCCCTGGCATGATTTTTGCTCATGTGCTTGCCTGTTTGGGGACCAATCTTCCTTTGTTTCTTTATTTCAGACCACAATCTAATAAAGCCTGTACACTCACCCTTGTGGGCCATTGGTCACTGGGAGTCCCAGGGGAGTGTTGACTGGATCCTGACAAGCACGTGACCTCTGGAGAAACAGCTCGGTATTCATGCCCTTTTTCCCATGGAGCAGGAATTTCATCCTTATTTAATGGCTTACAAGGAAAAGAACACGAGGACCTGGGAGTAAAAAGAACAAAGTTCAAGTTTCTATTGCACCATTCACTTGTGCAACCTTGGCCAAGTCACTTATGCCCTATAGGATTCCCTTTCCTCATCTTTACAATGGGGATAAAAATAACTGCCCTGTCTTATTCACAGAATCACTTGAGGATTAAAATGAAATCAAACAATGTATTCAGTAGATTGTATTTTTTAAATGTTATTGGCCTCAAAGCTTTTCAAATCAATTTATAATAGAAATTCAGAGTCAACCAGAACTGACCACCTTCCCAGTCTTGGTCAGCAATTTTTTACAGAATACATATAAGTAAATAAAAATTCTAATGTGATATAGAAATGTTCATCTCCATCATCTCCCTAAAACAGCATTGTTGAGACTTATTCTTAGAAATAGTATTATCCTGGGAGTTTCGGTCCCACAGACATGAGTAACTGAAGTAACTGGAACAAGCTGGGGGAACTGGTTAATCTTGATCTCCTGCTGCCTCATCTATGACTTCATTGTTGGGAAATGGGACGGTGCGGAGTAGTTATGCCCATGCTCACCACACAATAAAAGCTGCTGAAATGCTTGCCCAGGTTTGACAATATAAAAAAAAGTCCCCAATAAATAGCTCCCTAGCTTGAGATTGGGGTAAACATCCTTTAGAGAATGAAGCTGTTTTATTTTACTATATTGGGAAAGTATTGCTTTATACTTTTCCAACGAGCTATATTTTTAAAATGTTATTCTTGCACTGAAATACTTTATGACCCCATTTTGGGACTCTCACTAGTGATGACATAAGGGTCACTTTAATCTGTCCATTCATCATAGAAACTTAGTGTCAACTAAGATTGACCACTTTTCTCCAACACGCTGTATAATTGTTTTCCTCCCTAATAATGGCTAGCCCTTTACTATAGTAAGTGGATAAGTAAGGGCAATAATTAAGTGAGTACTTCAGCCTCCTTTTGTATTTGCTTGCTATAAAATAAAAATTGAATTCAACAGAAATAAAGTCATAACCTATATCATAGGAGCATGAAATGGTCTAAGAAAAAGGAAACCACTTCTAAAACATAACAGAAATATTGTCTTCTGCATTCAGGTACCAAACAATCTGAAAACTGTTTTCTTTTCCATCTAAATTAAGGGCTGCTTATAGAGCTTTCCTCTTCCCTCAGCCTGTTGCTGCTGACAAAGCAAAGCATAACCATAGAGAGGAAAGTGAAAGAGACCAAGAGACAAACCTTTCTTTGGCAACAGCAACTTACAATTTGCTGAGAATGTATTCATCTGAAGAAAAGCAAACTTTATTAAGTTCTAGTTTTGCTTGAATCTGTACAATAGATTTGGTCTCTGGCCTTCTCTCCTAGTGACTTACCCCAACCAACCACAGCCACACTAGCCCAAAACATGTCTTTACGCAGGCCATACCTTTAGCAAATTCCTACTCCTTTTTTATGACCCCGTTCACTTATCATTTCCATGAATCCTTCTTTGATTCTCTACTACATAGTACCCCAGGACATTATTAATTTCTCTATTAATGCATTTATCGCATTAAATTGCAATGCCTTGGAGTTCTTGTCTGTTTTCCCTGTCTTATATCTTTGTGTTCCCTGGATTTAGCAAACCCAGCATTGAGCAGGGGTTCATAAATGTTTGTTGAACAGTTAGTGAATCTCCCATTCCTCTTCTAGGCAGCCAGCTGTTATTTACCTCCACAACAACCTTGAAATCTCCATTCCCATTTCTTATACTAAGTCCAAGATTGGAGTCTTCTCTGAGATACTAACATAGGGGACCAAGGAATAAGTTTTGATTGAAATTTTTATTGGCATCATTCACTGTGATTATGGAGAACATGCTCATGACTTAGCAAAGGCCAGGATGTATGGCCCTGCAGTCTTCGCTGCCAGTGAATTTATATCGAAGGAGACCAAAAGGTAGACAGGGAAGTCTAAAGATATGTTCACATATGCTCTACTCCACATGGTATTGAAAATAGAAAAAATAAGCCCTAACCTGCGTGGTTAAGATCTTCAGCCAATTTGTTAGTGAAAGTGTATTATGAGGACTTATAGAGAAGCAAGAAAATAAATATCGGAGTTGTTGCAAGTTGCTTTTAAAAACAGCATGTATATACTATGCTCTGCTGCCATGCTCTGTTGTTCCTGAAGCATGGTTAGTTTTTTCCTCGCCACTCCTCATCCATTGTCTGCCCTATCCTCTGCCTGGCTCTCTGCCCCGGGGAGGCTGACATGGATTGACTACATCATCGCTGCCTTGCTCTCTGGCTTCCAGGTGGGTCTGACTCACAGGAGTCACTGGCCAGGATCAGAGGGCAAGGAGAGACACTGATGTCTACTTACCCTGGCCCCTCCCACTCAGGGTTCTGGTAGTGGCTGCATTTTATGGCAGCCCCTCTGCCAGACTCATAATCTTGTTCCTGGTGGAGGTGCCTCTTGTTTCCTGGAAGGACCTGACAGACACAATAGTCACCTGCTCACAACTGAAAAAATATGTGAATCAAAGAAATGATGCTTGTGTGCTTCCATTTCTTGCCCTAGTGTATATGTCACTGAGCAATCCCTCTACTAAAACTTGTAACATTGAGGGGAGATTGTAAGGGTGGAGAAGGGCAACACTAGAAATTTCAGATATGAGCCCATTGATTTTTGTCCATTCCAGAAAGATCACAGGCTTCCTCCTGGTGACTGTTTTTGAACACTGGCAATTAGACTTCACCAGGGGCAAATGGATGAAGTTGCCCTTCTCCTTTCTCCTACAGCTGACTTCATCAGAAGAGAGCTGCACAACTGTGCAGCAAATTTACTTTGAACACCTTCAGTGGTTCATTGGTGTCCAAAAATAAAAAAGTCAACATCTTGGGAGGCTTGTATGGCCATGTGTGTTATCTGTATGAGATTTTACTTGTATTCTTTTGTTCAAAAACATTTTGGATTCCCTTGAGATTATTACTGATGCAGAACCACACTTTCAACAAGGTTCTTTCATTCCAGGCAGTAACATTCGCTCACCTGATCTCTGCTCATTTTTCAAAATGACTTGAGTTTCCTCGTACTTGCATCTTTCCATCCCTCCCTTTCCAGTTGCTAAACGCTCATAGCAGTTCCCACGGGCGTGAGGATGATGTTGTCTGTCACTTGAAGTCGCACTTCTAAGAGCCTTTCTTCAGAAAGGCAGATTCTTCTGGGAGTTGAAGGTAATGAATGCCAAAAATTGCTTTTCAGATGTTTGTGGTTTAATGGAACACAGGATGTGCACTGCCAGATAACACCAATGTTCATTTTTAAGCTTTCTTTATGTTACCATATATTTGCCTAAAACACTGCCTTATGTTTCTTTGCCTTTCTGTTTGCCTATGTGTCTGTGCAACAATCCTAAGACTCCATACTTTGTAAAGCCCATTTTAAAAATAGTCACCAACAAAAGAAAGTGTTTTTTTAAAAAGTCTTCAGGCAATTTCATTCAGGTGGAAGCAAAGAATTTAATTGAGACTCAGAAGTCGTGAGGCTTATGGGACTTCCAAACATGGTCCAGTCCTTTATGCTTGACAATTCCTTTGTACTAATGTCCTTCTCATTGTATTAAAATAGCAGTTTGAATAAAAATGGGTGAACTTTAATTGTTTTTCTTTTTTTAAGTAAATTGAATTTTTAAAAATGAATAGAGGAGATTGGAGCCTTCTCTTAGGACTCGGGCTGGCTCTGAGCCACTGAAAACCTGGTTTTTGGAGGCTGATGGCTTTGAGTCAGCAGGTACTCCCTAGGTTTCTGTAGCAACATGGAGGCCATTGTCCCCCACCTGCCTTAGAGGATCAGAAGACAATATTTACCCAGACTTTGTTCTGTCTGGAGTAGGCAATTAGCAGTGCCCTTAGTGTAATAAGAGAGAAGGAGGACAAAGTACCACCCTGCCCTTGGGAACATCTAAACAGTCAGAAGCACCTAAGACACAGTGAGCCCACCAAAACTAGGTCGAGGTAAAGAGAATGTTTCCCAACGCTATTAGAATGGCCAAATAGGAATGCAGCATAAAGGAGTTTATTTTTGTCCTCTGTATTGTATGTCTAGGAGAGGAGCACGAACAAAATGGATTTGAGCTCACGTTGCCATGAAGCTCTTCTTCATTGCCATGGCCGGAGGCATGCTAATTACGGTCATGAAGATCACTGGAGTCCATATTATTCCTTTCAATCATATTATATTATAAGTTAATTAAGAGGTTATTGAGCCTATAAACCTGTATCTATTGAGCACTCTACAGTAGATACCTATCTGTGTGAAGGAATTCAGGTAAATAATCAAATATGGCTCCTGACCTCAGGTTTGCCACCTTACTGAAAAAAAAAATAATAATAATATTCAGATAATATGGTTGGGAGGAATAAGTAAATGCATGCCCCTCAAATACGTAATGATTCAGTACCGGTTGACTCCACAGGAGCTCAGATAGATGGCCTTGTTAGTAACAAGAATGAGATTGAGATCATCAAAACGCCTCCTGTCATCTAATCAGAAGGTAGTGTAACTTTATCTCTCAGGCAAAACCCAGCCCTCCACCAGCGCCTTCCAGAGAGCTGCATTTTCACTCCTCTTCTTCACACTGCCTGGGATGCTTAGTTTAGGTAAATAGTGTATTGAGCTTTAAGACAGACATAATTTCTATCTTCTTAGAGAAATACTTCTATTTTGCTCAGAACCCAATGTCTTTAAGACCTGATGTAAGTTCTTCCAAAGCTAAGCAGATAGTTTTCAACGTGTGGTTTCAGGGTCTCCTACATTAAAATCACTGGATACATGTTAAAATTCAGTTTTATGGACTGTACCACCCCTAAGACCTACTAAACTGTCTGGTGGAATAGCTCAAGAATCTTAATTTAATAACTATCCCAGATTGTTATTATATATCTACAACCAACAGTTTGAGAACCGCTGGTTAAGGGCCTGTGTTCATTTTGGGGGCATCTTCATAAGCCTATTCTTGCCAATGAAATCTGTATTAACCCTTTGCACTCACTTGCTTTTTTCTCGATTCCTTTATTCTACTCGGGATTTAATTTTTTAAATACCCCAGATTTTACAAAGCGCGGCAGTAGAATAAAAAACTGGAGTTTTGCCGAAACCGGTTTGGCTCAGTGGATAGAGTGTCGGCCTCCGGACTCAAGGGTCCCAGGTTCGATTCCGGTCAAGGGCATGTACCTTGGTTGCGGGCACATCCCCAGTAGGGGGTGTGCAGGAGGCAGCTGATCGATGTTTCTCTCTCATCGATATTTCTAACTCTCTATCCCTCTCTCTTCCTCTCTGTAAAAAATCAATAAAATATATTTTAAAAAAAAACTGGAGTTTCATACAAACTTATTTATTTGGATATTTTTATATTTCAAATTATTGATACATTCAAAGAGTAATTGACATACGAGCTGCTACCGATGCTAACCCTGTCGAGTCACACTCGACATCCGAGTGCAAAAGGTTAAGAATCATTCCTTTCATCTATGCTCTTTGCTCTACTGCAGGAATTCTTAGCCCGCAGGCCCAGGGATTTCTACAGAATGGGCTTTCAGGACTAGCCTCTACCTTACTGAATAGTCAGTGACTCCACTGGGCCTTAGTTTCTGTACATGCCTGCCTCCAGTCTCATGGATTTCTTTTCCTGGTTTAAAGCTCCTTTTGTATCCCAGGCTTCTGGGAGTGGCCCTCAGATTTCCACAAGCGTCACCAAGACTACCTTGTGCTGCACGCAGGTCCTGGGTGACAGTTTGCCAGGCCACCCTGGCTCTGTCCCGGTTCCCAGACCACACAAGGTCACACCAGTTGCTCAGGGATGTGCGAGCTCTCAGATGCCTTTTACAATCACAGACACAATAGGACCCGACAGGCCTGCTGGCTTGCAGGAGAACTGGGCAGTATCACATTTCCAATATTGCCTCTGCCTAATGTTCTGAGACCATTCAGAGCCTGGTTAAAAAAACACAGTCACGACTCTCCTCCCCGGCTGGGGCTGTTGATTTTGTTAGGTGAGATCACTTGAGGAATATAAAACGCAAGGGAAAGAGTGGCAGAGAGGAAAAACAATAGGTGGGTATATACAGGGTCAAACAAAAGTCAGGAAGCAGAGGAGGAACAGCCTGGCCACAGGATTCCGCTCCGCTAAAACCCGGGGCTTAAGAGCCTAAAGAATTAATCAATTTCTGCTTGTTTCAACTCCCTCCCTATTGTAAAATGTTTACTTAAACGCTGGCTTTTAATTCAGTGTGTGTGTGTGTGTGTGTGTGTGTGTGTGTGTAAGAGGATGAACTATGGCTCTCAAAATACCTGACAGTAGCTGTGTTCCCATGCTCTGCAGTCCCCACAAAGGTTTTGTGTTCAGAGCACACAACATGCGTATGGCTCACCCTTTATTTATGCTGGGCTTTTAATGCTATGCAAGACTTTTTCCTTCCTTTACTCACCACTGAGTGGCTGTGCTGATTCAACACTTTATAGACGCATAAATTTTCATTTAGAAGCTGTGCCCAGAACGTGTGCCTCCCTGGGCCAGTTTCTTATTGAAATCAGATGATGCGGAAAGTATCCTCTCACATTTCAGTGAGAGGCTGCCCCCTAGTGAAAAATTTCAGCTACACATTCAACCTACAACTTCACTGTTGCAAATGCTGCAGAGGTTCCTTGACACAAAGGAGAAATGTCCTTCAGTTGCCGAGGTTGTGACAGCATTGTGTCATTGAACCTTCAAGCAGATATTGCTCTCCTTTCAAGTTCCCCAGCCTATTTTTGGTACATTTCAGTGTTCTGTCAATTTTTTTTTGATAATTCAAGATGTCAAATATACAGACAAAATATATTCTTTCCTAAGCCAAAAAAACATCTTCATGGAACTAAGTGAAGGCTGTTGATGGCTTTCTTCATTGTTTTTACAGTGAGCTTATTTCATTGTATTTTTCCAGGATAACTATGCAAAGGAAAACAATTTTCACTTTTAGAAGGTGACTGTATCAGCATTCTAAACACTTCAGTGTTCAGTGCCTCTATTTTTAATTGAAGTTTCGTATTTGTCCTCATGCAAGTCTATGAGATAATTCAGATGAATCATTTTGCACAGTGTCTTACAAGGTAAGCCTTAAAAATAATTATTACTGTCATTATTACATAATTACCCGTTTTAGACCAAAAGAAATGATTCTGAATGTTAAACAAGAATACAGTTAGTGTTTTATTTACAGGTTATTTCTACATTGTAGTTCAGAAATGAAATAGTTTTCATGACAAAGTTAAACAGAGTCTCTCAATTAAAAGCTAGTACTTACAAACTTGGAAACAGTGGCAAATTTGTCCTTTTTATTTTATTTCTCCATCCCTCATCCATCTAACATTAGTGGAAGGGATAGTATGTTGTATGAATTAACATTTTAGAAACATATAAGACTGAAAGATGAAAAATCAATGATGGTGAGCAATTGTTATAACATCTGGGTATTTGGAAACTCAGTTCTCTCTGCTCTTCTGTTGTCTAATTTTGTACAGATTCCATCTAAGATTAGAATCAAAGGGTGCTGCTCATTGTATTTTAAGCTCTCTAGAAATAAAGTTCTTTTCATTTCTCCTTAATATGTGCACTAATGAATTCCTTCCATTTTATAGGTAACTGAGGGCTCATTTGTGTGAGACTCACAGTGCTGTGAGACAGGTATTAGTATATTCTCTTTAGAGTAATGAAACTTGGTTCAGAGGAGCTGGGTCACTTCCCAAGGACACACAACTCATTAATAGCCATCAGAATTCAAGCCTGGGCTAATGGAGGCCTAGCTCTGTGTCTCTCTCATCAAGATTGCTCCACATCCTGCCCTTGGCTGTTTGTTTATTCAATCTTAGCGACATAAGCCATGTTGTCCCTGTTTTAAGAGAGAAATTTAAGAGAGAAAGAATAAAATGCCAGGAAGTACATACAAACGTCAGCATTTCTCCACTAAGTCTATTCAGACGTTCTAAATTAAGGAAAGCGACTCTCATTGATCCTTGGGAAGAATGAATGAGAGCCTCCCTAAGGAAGGGAGAAGGACCGGCAATGCCTTTCTGCAGTGATCTCCCCGAGTAGAGACCTTCTCCCCAGCCATGAATTACTTATGAAGGTGAAATTTCTCTACTTACACAAGATGTGTCACAATGAAAGAGAAGGGGGCTTCAGATAGACACTGCTCAGAGCAGATGGGATTTTGGGAAACAACAAACAAACAAACTGCCCCTTGTGGGATTACTATATCATGGGAGCTCAAAGAAGCTGCCCCAACAACAATATCCATAAACTGTGATCCAGAATTAGATTTGAAATTTCACGACTGGAGGAATATTGGCAATATTTTTTGCTTTAGTTATTAAACTGAGTTTGTTTTATTTTTTGTTTTGTTTGATTTGTGGGGGGGGGGGGGGCGAGGGGGGAGGGATTGGTCCATTTCCCACACTGTTAAGATAAACAACAACAGAGTCCTTGCTTCTGGAAGGTTTTGAATCTTATGAGAATGCTTAACCTGACTTTTTAAAAACATGGCAAGTGATCTGTTGTTATTTTTATTTTTAAAAAAATTTTGAATTTGCTTATAAGAAGAAGCAGGCGTGATCAATTAAATAATTTTTCAGCAAATACCCATCTGCTCTCTTTGAGAAAAATATGATTACTTCCCTTCCCATTGTTGTTGAGCTGTTGAGCTTGACCATGTGATTTGCCCTGGAAGGTGAGTGGAGGAGGAGGATGCCAGGTCCGTGCCTAGGCCATAAGAGGCATCGTGTGCCTCTGTTCACTCCTCTTGTTCTCCTGCCTTTTGGCTCAAATAGACATGTTTAGGGCAGTCCTATATCCAATCCTCAGTTTTGAGCCACATCCAACTAAACTTACCTAGCTTGGCGAAGCTCCAGCTGACCAGCAAAGAAAGAAAATAAATGCTTAATTTTGTATGCCACTCAGCTGTGGGATGGTTTGTTACGCGGCATGACTGTGGCATAGTTGACCAATACAAAGCCTAATAATACAGAGTAATGTTTACATCCTAGCCCTGGATAATGTGGCTCAGTTGGTTGAGCATCATCCCATGCACCAAAAAGTCACTGGTTCAGTTGCTGGTCAGGGCAGATGGCACATGCCCAGGTTGTGGGTGCAGTGTGCATATGGGAGGCAACCAATCAATGTTTCCCTCTCACACTGATGTTTCTCTCTCTCTCTCTCTCTCTCTCTCTCTCTCTCTCTCTCTCTCTCTCTCTCTCTCTGTCAAAAATCAATAAAAACAATGTTTTAATTTACATCTTAGTGGACTCTACATTGTATAATCAATACATTTTCCTCTCAGCTACCGTCAGTCATGTAACCAGTCAACTTGGTCATCCCGCAAGAGAGAAATGGGAAGAATGCAAAACTGGTCTCTCACTTGCCAAAAGTGTTGCCCCATATTCTGTGCACTAATACCTGACACTCTATTCATGAGAGAGACTTGGACTAAAAGCCTATTTACTATTATTCTAGCAGACTCTGTTACCTAATTTCCCAGCCATTTAACAGTAGGCAAGAAATTGCTAGAAGCAAACTTGCGGTTACCAAGACAAGAGGTTACTGCATCGGGGAAGGAAGAGATAGAAATAACATAAAAAGGCAACACAAGATTTCAAAATTATAGGATTCTAGTATAAATTAATAGAAAAACAATTTCCCTAAGTGTATCAATTTCCCAATAAGTAGCAAATAAAATAGGAAACTTTATGATCAATTTTTTAAATTGTTTCGAGAATAGCTTAAAACAGTAGTTCTTGGGGGTTATGGATTATAGTCTATTTTGAAAGATATTTGTAAAAATTATGGATTCTCTCCTCAGAAAAAAAAATAAGTGAGAAAAAAAATCCACAAAGTTTTCTATATAATTTTAGGCATTTCAGAAACTCCCTGGATCTGATTCATGAACCCTGGTTTATAAACTACTGTTTTAATTTTTTTTAAACAGTCTTACTTCCAGGAGGGGTATCATTTAATTATCTGAAATATTTTATTTCCATGAAATAGCTTATTCCTCTGAAACATAATTCCAAATCAATGAGGCTTCCTGGAAGTCATAAAGCTATATGAGGCCTTTGCCTATCACAGTGGTTCTGGGAGACACTAATGATCTTTACATCTCTTAAGACTCCATGATATCCTGTAGTGATACATTTCCATATCTCTCAACTTTGTTTTTATGAACTTCAAGTTTACAAGAGCTTAGTAACTAGATCATTGTTCTATATCCTTGTAACCCCAGCTTACACATCACTGGTCCATTGCTTGTTAGAAAATTAGAGGGCCTTTGGATCCATTTTATTCTTTTTGGTGACACAATAAGGGATTGTTTGCACATCTGCTCCTTAACTTTAATTACCTCTGTGAACCATGAGGCATCCATCCTCATTCTGCCTTTGCTTATGGAGACCCAGAGTATATGAGTAGATATTAAGTTTTTAATTTCAGATCCCTGGACATTTATTTCTACCACCCTTTATTCTGTCACTTAAAAGGAAAGGAAAAAAGAGACCCAAACTGACAGCTATTGTTATAGATATCACAGCAGTTCAGTGTTCTTAGGCTCAAGTTTATAGATTTTACAAACCAAAAAAGAAGTTTTGCAGTGCTTCTTAACAAACTTACTGATATCCTAGTGTCATTTTGACTAATATCTTATTATTATTACATTTTGAAACACATTTATATCTTAAGCGAAATTATGAGAAATTATGACATTTTTCAAAACACACACACACACAAAAAAAAAATTTACTATATGCCTCCTATGTACCTGGTACTAAATTTGATTCCTTAAACACTTACCTTGTTAAATCTTTTGAGGTGAGAATTATTATTCCCATTTTATAGATGATGAACCAAAAATGAAAGAAATGAAGTGACTTGTTCAAGGTCACACTTTCTAAGTGGCAGTGCAAAACCTTAGACCCACCCAGTCTATCTCATTCCTGTTATATCATTTTTAGAGACTAAAAATGACAGGCATGTGTTTTTGTTTTTTGAGGGGAGGAATCAAAAGGATTTTCATGTAGAAAAGAGAATAAAAATATTCTTTGTAAGTTCAAAATATAAGATTTATACCAAAGTGTGACTATAATAGGAGGCAGATTTGGGTTCAATATTAGTATATTGATTAGTGTCCCTGAGATGGTATCTTATGCCCACCAAGTTTTTAAATGGACAAGAAAGCAAGCACTTATACACAAAGCTAAGGATCTAAGGTAGCCTTTTGAAGGGCTACTTTCACAGGATCCTTGCACACACACTACAACAGCAACAGAGGGATAGAGAGTTAGCCATGAGGGGTCTCTAGCAGCCTTAGATTCTTAGTGCTCCCTTCAAAACATTGAAACAAACCAATGCCTTTCCCCAAGGTCAAGTATTTGAACATAACTCAGAGAGGGCTAGGAAGACTACGGAAGCTTCACAGAATGAAGAGAACGCTGTGTATCCAGGTTAGCAGCTGCTAAAATGTGGTCTTCTAGGGGTCACTGAGACTTTTCAGAGCATCTGTGAGGTTTAAACTATTTTTGTAATAATACCAAGATATTGTTTGCCTTTTTCCACTGTGTTGACATTTGCATTGATGATGTAAAATCCATAGTGAGTTAATCTCCCGGTGGCTTAGCACAAACCAAGATGTGGCACCAACCTGTATTAGTTGACTTTGTATTTTTCATCGTCACAAATTTTTTTTTAAATGCCAGTTTCACTTAAGAATGGCCTTGATAATACAAGTTATTAATTTTATTAAATCTAGTCCCTTGAGTATAAATATTTTAAATATTCCATGTGATGAAATAGAAAGTGCATCAAGCCCTTCAGCTGCATTTCAAAGTACAATGGTATGTCAAGGAACACATAATGCAAGCTGAATTAGCTGCTTCTTTTATGGAACTTATGGCCTTTTCTAGGGAACTAGCTGCTTTTTCTATAGAACTAGCTGCCTTTTTCTTGGAACATCATTGTTACTGACAGCTACTCAGTAATTGGAGACCTTTCTTGTGAAATAGGTGATGATATTAATGAATTGAGTTTTTGATATTGTATATTGAAATGTGTCAAGCTTTAGAAGATAAGCATTACTCAGTGAGTGAATCAGACCAATGCATGGTGTTATGAAACCATGCATGTGCAGAAGGTCCATTAAAGTACAAGATATACCGATGGGTTTTAATGTGACCGGATCTGAAAAACGTATTGCTTTGGTTTCAGATTCCACATTGCAACTAACTTTTAAGAAGCCACCACTTGTTGAATTGTGGTATAGTATTAAAGAAGAATATGACAGTTACCTGAAAAAGCTATTAAATATTTCTCTCTTTACCAACTACTTATCTGCATGAGGCCAGATTATCTTTATATGCTTCAACCAAAACAGCATATCACAGCAGATTGAGAGCAAAAACAGATGAGGATCCAGCTGTCTTCTATTAAGCCAGATATTAAAGAGATTTACAGAAATGCCTTTTTAGCTACTCTTTTCACTAATTTTTTATTTTGCAAAATATAGTTATTTTCATGAAAATGTGATTTGTGTTATGTAATGGTTTTTATTTTTAACGAATAAAAATATTTCAAAATTCTCCATTTTAATTACCAATATGGTAAATATTGATAGATATAATCCACAAAAACAAAATTATTGGCATTGCAGAAATTTTTAAGAGTGTAAGTGGCTCCTGAGACCAAAAAACTGATGATTTGGGATAAATGGAGACTCAGATATCATAGCGGGTACCAGTGTGAAAGGGGCTGTGCCCAGGATCCTGGCAGGGCTGTGTATCACATTGGGTGCCAACACAGTGCATTCTCCAGGACCACACACCTCCAAGATGCCCTAATACTAAGTCAGCATGCATGGCCTAAAGCTGCCACAAGAGAGTTGGATTTGACTGAAATGCTGAATTTAAAGCAGAAAATTATTAAGAAATCTGGAATTGACTATGTTAATTTTTCTGTCACTAGATAATGGAGACTTGAGATACATTCCCATTCAGTAACTGAGAAACTAAAAAAGTTACACTGTTTACAGACCTAACTTTATAGCTGTGAAACATTTTGGCCACTGGGATCACTAGTAGCCTCCAAGTAGAAGCCAAATGACTTCTGGGTAGAGTGAGGGAAGGGGCTTCCTGCTTGAGGGAAACTTAAGACTACAAGTGCTCCAAGTTCTTTCCAAAATCTTCAGAATTCTACATGTTCTCATATTTGATGTTACAAAACACCCTGTCAGATACGTAAGGCATGATTATTCCCAACCAGAAAAAGAGACCCAGGAGGCCCTGGCACACTAGATGTGTCCAAGGCAGCAGAAATGAATTAAACAGAAATGTGTTATCAGCTGTGGAACTGCAAGGTCTGTGAGATAACTTAATTCCCTCTCACTTCAACTGAACAGATGTTCGATCCACACCCATGAAGAACAGAGAGAACGCTAGGGTGAACCAGGATGGTCTCCATGCTTGAGAAGACTCTCAGTTCTGGTTGGATGGAGGGCGCTCTCCACTGAAAGTGAAGCCATGTGCTGTAGGAACATAGAGCAAAGAGGAATTAATTCTGGCATGATGAGTTAATGTCAAGATTTCCAATCCTCAAGTCTAGGTCAAGTAGAAACATTCGATCTCTTCTCCATAAGCCTCTCCCAATGAAGAGGCTGGCCACCGAGTTTGCTTGAAGACACACCAGTTTCCATGGAATTTAGCAAATACAGATCTTTCTGCTCTGTGTCCCTGGGGGGCCCTCCGCAGGATTTCACTGCAACCCATCATTCATAGCCCACAATGACATTGGTGCCCAAAGTATTTGGTACAAGGGCTTATTTTTCTTTACATGCTCATGAAAATTGGCAGGACGGCAATGTATTTTGTAAGAGGAAATAACAGTTTGTTAAACCAAATTGCCCAGCAGTAGACACTGTTCTAGGAGGACTCCTGGCTTTGTGACCTTGGCTGGTGAGTGAAGTGCATTCTGTTCCTGGGTTGAGTTACTGTTTCTCAAGTTCATCTCACTACATGCACCAAGAGTAGCCAACCACTTTGTATTCTGAAAATATGCTTTCCGGCTGCTTTGCCCCACCCAAAGGTTGTTATTCTGCTGCTTTTCCAAGTGCAATTAATATTGAAGTGATGAGTGCTATCTATGACTGATTATAGTAAGTTTTATGATTGGATTCTAGGTATAGCAAATAAATCACAAAGTTTTCTTTTGTTCAGTGAGGCATAATTTGTGTTAGGAATTTCAATCAGTCATAGATAGCACTAAAAATACATATATATTTTGCAGCAGCTATTATATTTTGTATATTTATTATCCTCACCAACCCAGCACCGCCTCCCTTGGAAGAAAAAAAATACACTGTGTGTCAGTAACTAGTAAAATGAAAAACATATGTCCATGGTAAATAGTATACCAAAGAAAACTATGTACATCTGAAAAAAAAAGGGTAGAAAGAAAAAGAGATAACACAAACACAAGTATTTGACATTAAATGAATATTTGATTCCCCAGAGGTATAAACTATGGTTTAGAAAATGGAAAGGAAGGACTTCTGGGAATGTTGCCCTCTTTCTCCTTCACATGTGTGAGAATCTAAATGGTTTATTAATACAGAATGCTATGTATTGATTACATTTTGTTGAATATTATGTGATATTGTAACCATTAAATGCATTCTGGTTTCTTTTGGTTCTGTTTGATTCTAAAATAACCTCTTATTGTTCAGATTATGATGAAGCAATGCCATCAAAATTGAATTACATAGTTGAGCTATAACTGAGCACTTGGTTCTAACCCAGAAAGAAGTAGACCAGAAAGACTGAGGTAAGTGATAATTGTATGAGTAACAACATATTCATCCTATGGATGAACCGAAGAAAAATTGGGGGGCATTTTTCCTCTAGGCTGAGGCACTACATACTTACACCCTCTCAGGGCATCACTGAGTAGTGTCAGAGACATAGCATTTTCTTAGGAGGACTTGGAAGGACAGGACCTCTGAAAAGATGGAGACCATGCTTGATTGTCCATCATTGGATCCCCAGTGCCTAACATAATAGTATATACTAATTGCTCACTGATCATCTGTTGATAGAATAAATAAAAAGAAAAATTAAGAGGCAAAACAACAAACTGGAGCAGATTATTGACTCTGATGGTTCTGGAATGGGATGTAAGGCAGGCAAGATTTTGCTGAGCCCTGAGCAATAGAGGCATACCAATAGAGTTGGCTCCCACTGACTCTCGTGAGCCAGATGAATGCATTTCTCATAACTATAAATTCAGTGACTTTAAGATGGTAGCTTGAAATTGGCCATGGTAGAGGTATTTATACCATGGAAATCACCACAAATCAGGCTTTTTTTCTTTTTCTTAGGAGAGTCAGTTTACCAGCACACCACTGGCTTAACTACTAAACTTGTTTTAGCTCAGAACTCTAACACTAGAAAGTCCTCTAAACCTTGGGACAGGAGTGTAAGAAGAGGAGACATCTCCCCTACATTGGACAGACATGATAGAGATAGAGAACTCATCCACCTGTTCTGAAATGTGACAGTCTGTTCTTCTTCAGGAGATGACACCAGGCATGGGGGTGAAGGAGACACTACTGCCACCTACCCCTGACAGCCCTCAATCCCACCCCATGCCTTCCCTTTTCCACCCTATGCCTTTCCCTCATTTGTATCATCACTTCTAGACCCTCATTTCCTTATTTGTCAGCACTTTCTTTAAACATAACTAAGAAATATATGTGAAAAGAAGAAGGAGAAGGAGGAACAGGAGGAGGAGGAGGAGGAGGGAGCTAAGCCAGAGAATAGAGAATGTTGATGGGGTTTTCTTCCTTCCTTACAAGGTGGTGGGAGGGCTTCTGAGTTATAATTGGAAAGGCTAGTATCATCTGAGAAAGTACCGTAGGGGTGGAAGAAAACTTCCTCTGCCCTCAAGGTTCTTTCAGCAGGTCTAATAATCGAATAGACAGGAGATCGAATAGCAAGAGAAAATAACCAAAGTTAATACATACATATGCATGGAAACTTCACATATATGAAAGAGTCAGAGACCCCACATACATGAGAGCTTCAAAGACAAAAAGGGAAAATTGGTGTATAATATATGACATTCTGAGCTAGAGATAAGGTAAGATGCCTTGGGGGCTTTAAAGGGTCATTGCAGAATCAGTCAATATTTAGGAAGCAGAAGTTTGGTGTGCTATAAGCATAGATAAGAAAAAAAAAAGAAGAAAAAAGTGTATCTGTGTTAATCCTTTATTATGGGCAAGGCCCCTAATTCAAATTCCTCTAGATAGATAAGGAGGGTAGGGGACATAAATTTCTCTTTAGGCCACAGAGTCTTAATTGCTTTTAGGTTAAAACACCACTGAGACACATGTGGGGTGACTCTTTCTGAGTCTCCAGTCTCAAAGACTTCCAGAAATTATGTTTTTCTTTCCTTTTCAGTACATGAGAGCTCATAATCTCAAATGTTCAATTGGGACCCCTGCTCCCCTTTTGGCCTTTGTTCAATAACTTATTCATTAATTGAACAAAAAATTGTTGAGTGTTCACCACATGCCAGGCAAGAGGATAAAAACCAAGGTTGATCCATTGAAAAATAACCCAAATTCTTCACTCCCCCTTTATGCACATCCTTTGTAATATAACTTTTTAACTGTCCCATAAAGGAATCAAGTTTATTTCCCCACCCCTTGAATATGACTGAGCTGGCCTAAAGTTCGTTGTGACCAACTGAATGCAGAGAAAATGAGTGTGCTAATTCTGATCTTACGTTTCAGGATGTCTTGCTCTCTTCACTCCACTCTCTGCCTTGAGAATAAACACAGGGTAGACTGATGAAGAATGAGAGACCGCATGGAGCAGACCCAAGTCATTGAGCCAAAGTCATTCCAGATCATCTAACTTTCAATTGACCCCACAGCTAACTGAAGACACATGGCTTAGGCCATCTAAGATCAATGAGCCTCACCCAGATCAACAGAACTGAATCTAGCCAATCATGTTAGGTTCTTGTGAAATAATAAGTGATTAATGTTATTTTTAAAAATAATTGATTGAAATACAAATTGGTAGTTACAAAATAGTCACAGGACTATAAAGTACAGCAAAGGTAATATCATCAACAATTTATATTATAAAAGGCCTGTGGCTGTAATGCCATAATGACCGGTCACCATGACACCCACTGCAGCCAGCAAACCCAGCCCAATTTGGGGGGTGGGGCTGGCCGGCCAACCACCCCTGTGGCCCCTTGCCCAGGCTGACCCTCTCCCAGTGGGGACCCCCTACCCCAATCAGGGGCATGACCAGCCTGCAAACCGCTGCAGCCTCAAGCTCAGGCAGGCCCTACCCCCACCGGGGACCCTCATCCCAATCAGGGCCCCAATCAGGGCAGGCCCCGACCTGTGCACCAGACCTCTATCCTATATAATAAAAAGGTAATATGCAAATTGACCATCATGTCCTCACACAGGATGGCCACCCCCCTGTGGTCACAAGATGGCAGCCCCCATGTGGACACAAGATAGCCACCACAAGATGGCCAGCAGGGGAGGGCAGTTGTGGGCAACCGGGCCGGCAGGGGAGGGCAGTTAGGGGTGACCAGGCCGGCAGGGGAGGGCAGTTGGGGGAAATTGGATTGGCAGGGGAGCAGTTAGGCATCAATCAGGCTGGCAGGGGAGTCGTTAGGGGATGATCAGGCAGGCAGCCAAGCAGTTGGTAGCCAGCAGTCCCGGATTGTGAGAGGGATGTCCGACTGCCAGTTTAGGCTCGATCCCAACAAGTAGTCGGACATCCCCGAGGGGTCCCAGATTGGAGAGGGTGCAGGCTGGGCTGAGGGACACCTCCCCCCCCCCCACACACACACACCAGTGCACGAATTTCATGCACCAGGCCTCTAGTAGAAATATAAAACCCTACCTCCCCAGCACTCCAACCCAACCCGCCAAAAGTTCCTGAAACCACAAAATTAGATCACTGATTCATGTTAGCAGTTTAAAGTGTAAAGCCTCATTCACACATGAGGAATTCGCACCTTTCTCCTTCCCCTTGGACTCCATGTCTCAGAGGAGGCATGCACGGTATGGACACACAAATGAAAGCTCAGAAAAGTCACTCTTTTGGGGTCCTGTGGCACATACAGGCAGAGACAAACTGATCACTAAAAGTCAAACACTGGGCCTCTAGTATTGTAATGACTATGTATGGTGCCAGCTGGGTACTGGAAGTATCGAGGGAACACTTTGTAAAGTATATGATGGTCTAACCACTATGTTGTACACCTGAAACTAAAACAAAATAATATTGAATGTAAACTATAATTTAAAAATAAATTTTAAAGTAATTTATTAAAGTGAAATTTATATAATATAAAAGTAACCATTTGAAGTGAACAATTCAGTAGCATTTAGAATATTCACAATGTTGTTGGGCCACCACCTCTATCTAGTTCCAAAATATTTTTGTCACTCCGAAAGGAAACTCTATAGCCATTAAGCAATTTCTCCCTCATTTTCTCCTTTCCTGTGGCCTGTAGCAACCACCCATCTACATTCTGTCTCTCTGGATTTACCTATTTTGGATGCTTCATATAAATGAAAGTATACAATATACAGTAGGCCTGGTTCAATTAACTATGGTCAACCTCACTGAAAAATATATTAAATGGAAAATTTTAGAAGTAAATAATTCATAAATTTTAAATTGCAGCTATTCTGAGTAGTGTGATGAAATCTCCCACTGTCCCACTTCATCCCACCTGAGACATGAATCATCTCTTTGTCCAGCATATCCACACTGTCACTTAGTAGCATTTTTTTTTTTTATGTGATGGTTAAATTTTGGAGTGGTTTATTGTGTAGCATTACTTAACTGACAAAAAATAAAGTAAGCAAAATCAGATTGCTCTGCCTTCATGGAGCAAACAGTCTAATAGAAGTGACAGACTATAATCTAGTAATTGCACAAATAGAGGTAAAGTTAAAACTGTTGTTAGTGCTCTGAAGGAGAGGTCCTTTGCATTATGAAAGCACACATAGAAGGCTGCCCTAAAGAAGTGACAGCTGAACTAAAATCTGAAAAATTGTAAGACTTAACCAGAGCAAGAAGGGCGTGGAAGGAGCATGTAAAAAATGTCTCTACTGGGAGGGAGCACAGCAAAAAAGAAGGCTGAATGAAGACCAGTGTGACTGAAAGGAGAGAACCCAGAGAAACCAAAAGATACAGGTACTAGCTGAGACAGGAAATACAAGTAGAGACCAGAACCTGTAGGGTCTTAAAGGTCAAGTTAAGAAATTTTACCTCTGTCCAAGAGTGATGGGATGTCATGAAAGGTTTTTAAACAGTATGGTGACACAAAAGAAATTTATGTTATGTTATGTTGTGTTATGGTATGTTATGTTATGTTATGTTATGTTATGTTATGTTATGTTATGTTATGTTATGTTATGTTATGTTATGTTTCGAAAAAATTACTATCATTACAGGGTGGGGAATAGATTGGAGGAAGGGAAAAGTTGGGAAATCATTGAGGAGATTATTTTGGTGCAGGGAAAAGCTTTGATTTGTAGTAGTGGTAAATATAGGTAGATGAGAATATTCCAACAATATTTCTAGAAATTCAACTGGCCTTAGAGATGGATTGAATAAAAAGGAGATATCTAAGATGTCCCCTGGGTTTCTGACCTGAGTAAATGAATGTAAGATGGTGCTTTTCATCGAGACTGGGACACACTGAGGACTTGTTTGGAACAGAAAGTCTAGAGTTTGGTTTTAGACATGTTGACTTTGAAGTGCCATGTATTTAGAGCTACTAGGTAGCAAGTATACATAAAAGTCTGATGCTTGAATGAAAAGTTAGACTAGCGATGCAAATGTGTAAGGCTGGTATGTAATGGGAATAATTGAAGCCATGGGTGTGAATGAGATTTCATAGAAGAGAAGGTATAATGTCAACAGAGGAAGGTCAGGACTGAGGTTTGAGGGTCTAATTGTCTTTGTAGAGAAAGATCAACCTGAAAAAGAGACTGAAACAAGGCATCTGGAAAGATAAGTGTAAAGCTGGGAGTCACGGAAGACAAGAGGAAAAAAGTGTGTGAGTAGTCAGCATTGCAAATGCTGATAAGAATCCAAGTCAAACAAGGACAAAAATATAGTTGTGATTTTTGTGATAATCATGTACTGATGACCTCAGCAAGAGTCATTTCTGTGGAAGGGGCAGGAGCCAGTTGGAGTCATTTGAGAAATGAGTAGAAGGTGAGTGACTAATTCTCTAGAAGTACCGTGTTAGTTACACCATCATCTTTCTGAGCTCACGAAACCCAACCACTCCCAAACCAACTGGTCAGGGTCCACTCTGAGATTTCCTGCCAGCCACTCACTCTGAGTCCAGCCTACCCCAAGCCTGTCCCACTCCCAGACTCATTGAGCAAAAGACTATCTATGTCCTGGGAAGGAAGTAATTTTAAGATATTAGAGTATGAAGGGACATTTGCTCTGAACAGTAATTTAATCTAAATAGAATCAGGCTAGAAAGGGCATAGAACTCCCCCAAATCATTATTAAATCAGATAAATTTCCCTAGTATGCCCAAAATTATATGAACTAGAGAAAATTTCAGCCAAGTGTGAATTGGAACTATTTATTTAACAAACATTTATTAAACCTCATAACATTATCTCCTAAGAGGTAGGGATGCACAGTAAAATATAGTTCCCTTCCTAAGGAATTTTTAATACAGAAAAGGAGGACAGGGAAATAGACTAGTGGTTATATTTAGAGAAATAGACAGCAAACCCAGGGAAGGGGTAACTAAATCAAACTGGGATTTCAAGTGAGGTTTCTAAGAAGCTACCATTCTCAAGTGGTATTTTAAATGGTGGATAGAATCAGAGAGGAGAATGAAGAAGAGCAAGACAGTGGATGGCATTGTAACTAGAGAGTATACAGCCTGTATGTAAGTGCCCAGGGGCATAAAACAGCATGAGGCATTGTGGAACTCAACGTAATATATTGGAAATGCAAGGACATGAGTTAGAAGAGATAAACCTAGGCCACAGCATGAAGAACTTTGTATATGAGTATGTTAGCAAACAAACAAGCAAATAAAAAACTGGTGTAAGTATAGAAAAACAGTCTAAGTAGCTTAAACAACAAAATTTAGAATGCAATGGCTCAAATTACTAAAGAGTCAGAGAAGTCAATTAGTTCCCCTGCATAGCTGGATATAGGACTTAGCTGATATATTCAGGGATCCCTCTTCAACTCCAGGCTTAAGTCTCATTGGCCTGAATTAGATCTCACACCCATTCCTGAACCAATCTCTAATTACTCTTATTAGCCAGACCTGGATCTTGTATCTACTCTTAGTTTTACAGAATTCAGTCAAATCCACCCAAATCATGTAGAGTGAGAGTGGGCCAGGAAAAAATAGTGATGTCCACCCATGCAAAGGGCATTAAAATTTATCATAAGGACAAAAGAGAGTATTGAAGATTGTAAGCAAGGCACTGGGATGATCAGATTAGCATTTCAGGAAAAACCTGTGCTGCAGCTGTTAAGCAAATAGTCAGAGGGAATTGTCAGACTCAAAGCAATTGGATCCCCTGTAGTTTTCCAGAGGATAAAGGTTAGAGGTAAGGACAGGAAACCAACTCATTCCCTTCATGGGATCATTAAAAGCTCATCAGCCAGCCACAACGATGTGGTGGATGTTCCCACCCCACCCCCACCCCCACTTTCCACCTAGATTTAGGCAGTGGGAGTCTAAGATATCAAAGACCCAAGTCAGAAATTGTTCTTCTGTGCCAACAACCACTTCTAAAGGAATAGAACAGGTTTTAAGTCTATCAGATCCCTTGACCCTGTGAATCTATGTGTACCCAAGACAATTCAACCACACATGCATATGCTTCATGTTCCCAGTGTGAGAATCCTTGATAGGAGACCACAGTGTGTTTCTCTACACACATCTAAAGTGTTATGTTCCAATTTATTCCATTGGAGACAGAAAATGAGGCAACCGAGAGTCATTGCCTGTCCTCCAGTCTGCCTCCTGGCTTTCAGTTTAAGGCATCACCCAAACAATACTGCTTAGATTTACAGAAAAGGCCCACACATGACGAACGGTCTTACATATGTACAGCATCTTCAGTTTATGAAAGCACTTCCTTACATGTTAATTCATTGAGTCCTTCCAGCAACTGCATGAGGTAGTAGCACCCCTATTTTATAGATAAAGAATCAAAAGGTCAGAGAGAGCAAGTGAATTGCCCAAGGCTGGGTCAGGGAGGAGGGCAGGTCTTTGGGTTAGAATCCTGTTTCTTCCTTGAAACCTACTTTTGAATAATGGTTGTTAGCAAGGCTCTGAGCCAGATTCTATCTTTTGAAATCTTAAATTGTAACTGGTTAGCCATGTGTTTTAAGCAAAGGTTACTACATGTCTCTGGCCCTCAGTTTCCTCAACTGTAAATAGAAATTTTAAAAGAAAAAAAAAATCTACTTTGGAGGGTTGTTGTGAGGATTAAGTGAAGAAACACAAACAAGTAAGATGACCTTATAAGTTATTGCCTAAAATAACATACTTCTGAAGGTGAAAAGAGCACTAAAAATATGTAAAATACGTGTTATTTTTAAATACTTATTTACTGACCAACACATTTTTTAAATTTTATTCATGGATTTATAAAATACTTCTATTCAAAAACTATTACAGGTATAATTTTTTTTAAAATGTTGCCCTGGCCGGTGTTTCTTAGTGGTTAGAGCATCAGCCCATGCACAAAAGGGTCTCTGGTTCGATTTCTGGTCAAGTGCACGTATCTGGGTGGCAGATTCAATCTCCACCCCAGTCCGGGTATTTGTGGGAGGCAACCAATCAATGTGTCTCTCTCACTTTGATGTTTCTCTCTCCTTCTCTCTCTCCCCTCCCTCCCTTCCTTCCACTCTTTCTAAAAATCAATGGGAAAAATATCCTCATGTGAGGATAAACAAAACAAAATTTAAAAGAAATACATGTCAGTATACATTAAAGCAAAACATTTTTTTTGAACTTTATATTGATTTTCTGAACATCTGAAAAAAACAATATAAGCAGAATAATCATTCTTGGTAGGTAATCCATTTCTTAGCCATGTTTGTCCCCAGTATCTGTGTTTTATTCTGTGTCTCATGGGCCTTGGCACATCTGGCTGGTAAAAGAATGACCAGCAGGACAGCAAATGAGTCCTTTCCCCACTCCAGCCAACCTGGAAGGAGTCGGCTGTCCTGAGCTGCTTCTGCCATGGGAACACTCGATTGTAGCAGTGAACATTCTGAATGCAGACCTTGAAAACTCTAAGTGTTATTACGTTGTGTCTGGAAGGGGTTGGAAAATACAGACAGGTTTTTATACTCATTTCTAACCTAGGTCAGGCAAAGCAATGATAGAAACTAAGTTTGACTTATGTAGATGCAATTACTAATAAAAAATACTGTTTACAAAAAGAAAAATTGAAGATCAATGCTAAACTAAACAGGATGCCCAGGGCCCTCCAAGCAAACTGACCATGCCGTCACCCTAAAAGTAAAGCACCAGAACAGGGTGTTCTCACCATAAGCACTAGGTAAATATGAGCTATTTTTATTGGTGTAGCTCTGGTTGTGGTTGCTGTTGCTACGGTACCACTTGTGTATGTATACTTTAAACAATGCCGTACTTTATAAACATCATCTTTTAAAAAATGTATTTTTATTTATTTCAGAGAGGAAAGGAGAGGGAGAGGGAGATAGAAACATCAATGATGAGAGAAAATCATTGAATGGCTGCCTCTTGCATGCCCCACACTGTGGATCGAACCTGCAACCCAGGCATATGCCCTGACCAGGAATCGAACCGTGACCTCCTGGTTCATAGGTTGATGCTCAACCACTGAGCCATTCCAGCTGGGCTATGAACATCATCTTGTTTAATTTTCCCAAAGCCCTACTTGCTGCATTCATTTACCTTACATGCATGGCTCTTACAGTCATTTGAGTTGGGAATTTCTGAATCTAGTCTAGAGCCTAAATCATTAAACTACACTTTCTCTTCCTATTCTCTATTCATGTAGTATTTTTAGTATGAAGCACAATGTATTTGGACATAAGCTGCCTTCTCACTGTGTCCTCACATGGTGGAGAGAGAGAGAGGGAACAAACTCTCTGTTTCTTCTTATAAGGGCACTAATCCCATCATGAGGACCCCACCCTCCTAACTTCTTCTACACCTAATTATCCTTCAAAGGCCCCAGCTCTCCAAATACCATCATACTGTGATTAAGGGATTCAACATATGAACTTAAGAAGGCACAAACACTCAGTCCACAGCACCTAGTCATATGCTCATGCTCTGGTTGCAAGAAAGTCCAGGAAAGCAAGTATTTGGCATTTTCACCTTCTTTGGTGATAGAAAACTTTGCCTCATAAGATGAAAATTCCTCCAAACCTAGGCAGGGTGTTCAAGTACTGGGAAATTAAAAATCATGACAAATATCTTACATTTCTTTAGTATGGCTTACATTTCTTTAGTATCCTTCTCAGAACTGACCACCATCAAACCCTGAGGACCATCATATCATCAAAGTGATGCCCTGGGAACTAACGTAATTAGCTACTTGTCCCTTTGGCAATATAGGGGTTCAAAGTAGACTACAAATTCACTAATAAAGTTATAACATAAGGAAGTAACTATATCTACCGTAACTTGCTCTGGTCCCTTAACTTTAAAGCAAAGTAGGAAAAAAATAATAGAAAGGAAAAAGTGTCTCTGTGTCCATTAATCAAGTGACTGTTTCCCATTAGAACATGACACCTTAATAGTGATTGTTCAGTTAAACCTCAAATCTTTCTTACCAAACCCCCCTGATTTCAAGATTGCTGAGGTTACAGTAGTCAGTGTATGGCATCTTTAGTATCTTAGTGCTAGCAAAAACTACAAGGGAAATTATAATAAACATCCCAAGAGCCACTGGCCAGTGTGGCTCAGTTGGTTGGAACATTGTCTGGTACACCAAAAGGTTGCAGGTTTGATTCCCAGTCAGACACCTGGGTTGTGGATTCAATCCCCCACAGGGAGACATGGAGTAGGCAACCGATGGATGTTTCATGACTCCCATGCTGGGTGCTGAGAGCTCGATAAACATTTATGTGCCGGGCACTTTGCTTGGTACTTTGATGAAAAATCAAAGTGAATAAAATGTCATCTCTGAGGCCCCAAAACTTATAATTTATAGCAGATGAGACATCAAGAATTCAAATTGTGATAAAGCAGAATGTTATAAATGCCCTGAGGATTGTGCCAAGTGCATGAAGATCCAGTGGAGGGAGAGAGCAGGGAACTCAAGAAAGGCAAGTGGCAGAAGAAAGAGAATGCAATGCCTGAAGCCTCCTTCATGACTGCAGGTCACTCTCACAAATTACTAAAGACAGTTAAGGTTGGAACAGACTCTACAGATCATCCAAGGCAACCCTCTTCTCTTTGCACCTGAAAAAAGTGAGGCTCTCAAGTCAATGAGTAGCAGGACCAGAATTAGAGCCTAGGTTTCCTCACTCCAAAACCTCTGTGATCCCTTTATAGTCATGAGACACTTAAGGGGAAAAAAATGTCCTATCCTTTCCTGTGCCCTAAACATTACTTACGTCCTTATTCCCCAAATATGGGGAAAGATTATTTGATCTTGTCACTTGGTGGTGTGGTAGGGAGGTGCATATGTTTGGAAATGAGGGTGATCACAGGGACAGAGGGACTCTGAGTGACTGAGCTGTTATCCTGCAGAGATGACCGCTTAGCTTAGCTGAGACACTGACAGATCCATTTTTCTAAAATAGATGCTCAGGGACAGTTGGGAAAGGCGCAAAGATTGCCAATATCTGATCCTGGAGACGGAAGCTCTGAAGAGAGAATTGAAAATTCAATCTGAAATTAAGCTGGGATGGCTGCAGGTGTGAACTCAGGTGTCTCAGGTTCATGATGTCGTCAGGTGACACCTAAGGACACAGTCTGGGGTGAGCTTGCAAGCAGCATGGAAAAGGAATGCCGAACACCTGTCCACAGTCAAGAAATCAGAGCCTCAGAGGCCTAATTGGGCTCTGAAATGAGCACTTCATGAAGGAGTGATTGAATCCTCTTTGGTTCTGTTCCCTGAGCTCTAGCAGCAGTTTCTGCCTAGTAATTAGCTGGTACAATTCCACATTATTTCTTTCCCAGGGAGCTCCAGAGCATCATACACCCTTGATATGCCCATGCTAATTTTTCTTTTTCTCTACTTTCTAGGCATGGTGTTTCTGTTCATGTTTTGTTTACTGTATGTCTTGGGTCCCAAAAGGAGTTAATTAGCCTCATTAACTAACCTAGTGAATTCATCTCTTGATTTCAGATATTTTCTTCCTTTTAATGTCAAAACCATGAGCCAGCAAATGCCTTGACTCCAGGCTGGAGTTTGAGTCTTCCTGGTGTTGCCAAGCTACTTGTTGGAAGGAGCCAATGGTTGTCACCCCATTGGCATCAAGACTTTTTTGTGGGAACCTGTTTCCTGCAAATAATGGGCTCACTGCAATATTTGCAGCTAATTTGGTCTTACTAGCACGTCTGCTGCAACCAAACCAAATGATTCCCAATACATCATAACCTGCTCCAATGATCCCACATCCTTAACTATTATAAACTTTGTGAAGGTGACTCTATAATAATCTCCATCACGTGCTGAAGTCTGCATAGCATGTCTTGTTATGGGAGATTTCCTTAAGCAGGCATCACAGTCAAGTTTCCTTTTATATTGACCAGATCAAGTTCAAGAGAGAAGGGAAAAGCAGACTACACTGAAGCCCAAACATTCCTAAATTGTGACGGCTGAGTACAGTGAGGCAACCATCATGGCTCTTTCTAGATGCCATCACTGTGCTGAATGCTTTGGGAGTAATACATAATGGGATAATTTTGCCTCTAAATTCTGTGTACTTGTGCCTTAGAGCCGTAGTCGGCAAACTGCGGCTCGCGAGCCACATGCAGCTCTTTGGCCCCTTGAGTGTGGCTCTTCCACAAAATGCCACGGCCTGGGCAAGTCTATTTTGAAGAAGTGGCATTAGAAGACGTTTAAGTTTAAAAAATGTGGCTCTCAAAAGAAATTTCAATCATTGTACTGTTGATATTTGGCTCTGTTGACTAATGAGTTTGCCGACCACTGCCTTAGAGGCAACCAAGAGGCAAACCGGTTGGAGTGGCTTGGAATCAGGAGACCATGGAGACTCCTGGTTCTGTGTCTGACAAGCTGAGTATGGCTCAGTTTACTCTCCCATCAGCTCCTCGCAGGGAAAATAGGCTGGGAACAGTCAGACATTAGAAAATTTAGTATCTACAAATGCAAAAACTGTTTAACTCAGGACATTTCTGTCTTAGTCCATGGCAATGAATGCTTTTCCTCATCACTGGTGAGACTCCATCTTATTAAGGGAGTATTAGCTGGGTTTCAAATCAAGACAAGAGGGGTCAGGGCTACTTCACCTCCCTCCTCCAGTCTGCAGGCAAGGGCAAGCAAGTGCAATTTTTCTTGCTGGCAAAAGAAAGGGCACCAACAGGCTCCGCTCTCTGCAGAAGCCTTACAGTTCTCAGTCCCTGTGTCTAGGCCTTCGGGGGCAGTCTGGGCAGCACGAGAATCAGCTTTTCTCACATTTCACGGAATAAATTAAAACGACAGATTTGGATTACATGGCAAGTTAGAGTAAGGAAAAATGTCCTAACTGGGAGTCTGAGCACTAAAACATTGACAGGATGTTTAAAATTAAGGTTGATAATATCATTCCCCTGAGCAATGAAACCAGATAATAGAAAGAAGAAAAACTCACATTTTTTTTGTTTAGATCTTATTAATGTGTCACGCACTCACCCACTCAGCACTGTGAGGGAGGCATTAATGTTCTCATTTAACAGATGAGGAAAAAAATGACTCAAATTTATACATTGTAGAGTAGAAAGTCAAAATTCTACCTAGAGCTGTCAGATATCAAAGTTTATGATTTTTCTAACAGAACAATTTATCCAAAGAAGGCCATGTTATCATTTCATTATAGACCTCTGATTCCACAATTCCATTCCTTAAACATGTGTCTAGCACCATTTGGGGGGAACAACACATTAATATTTGCCCAAAGAAAAACTTTGCCTTGATAAAAAATTTAGAGATTCTAAAATATCTTGGGGGGAGGGGAGGGAGAGAAACACTTTAGAAACACCCAAAGCAAAATAAAATAACTATCCAAGTCAAGTATTTGGTAGCACAACATTCTATGGCCTGGGTACATGGAGTTCGTCTCCTGAAGGTGGTCTCAGCCCCAGATTCTGGGTTTGCTTGAGGAGAGTGGGGAAGAAATGAGAAACTGAGCAATCATATTCAAAGTCTTGACAGATTGGTAATAATCTTCAATTCTACACACTAGTATGAACAGTGCCAAATCTCAGGAATCTTGTCAACAGAGGTCCTAGAAGATCAAAAATCAAAGTCACATAAACTGGAGCAGTGGTTCCCCTGATCAGCGGGTCACACTATAGCTCTCTTACATGCTCGGATTTGGAATAAAAAGGTGTGGTTCACTTTAAAAGGTCCCAAGTCCATGTTAGTACAAATATGACTTTCTAATGTCATCTCAAAACAAAGTACTCTTCTGAAAGTTTGGTAACCTATCATTTAAGAGCTCTATAAATGATGGTCTTCATAACTGCCCATCCCCCTCCAACCCCATCCTTGATTGGGTTCTTGAGAAGGCTGACAGATGGGGCCCTCTCCAGGGCAAATATGTGAGCACATGCTGCTCCTCCCACTCCCTTGCCCTGGCACACATCACTAATTGATTAGTGCTCTTTCCTACAGAGGCCAGATGCAACCTCAGAATCCTTCTCAGCACAGCTCTAGGCAGCCACCACCAATCATTTGGAGTTGGCATTCAGATGTGTTAGTGTGTACATTCTCCCAGAATCTGAGTCATTATTCAGATATACTTTCAAGAGAGGATGAAAGATGGACTTTGTTCATTACTACCTTAAGAAAAAAGCTTTGGAAGAAATTTATTCAAGCATTTAACAAAAAAAAAAACAAAACACATTTTTACATTGTATGCTTCTATATTCTAGGCATTGTACTATTATTTACAGACTAGGGGCCTGATGCACAAAATTCATGCACTGGGGAGGGGTCCCTCAGCCCAGCCTGCCCCCTCTCATAGACTGGGAGCCCTCAGGGGATGTCCTACTGAAGGCTTAGGCTGCAGTCTAGCCTCTCTCTCTGGGAGGCAACTGGGCTGATCAGGGGAAGGCGCCAGCCCCATCACCCCACTGCTGCAGCCACTGGCAGTCACCACAGCCACCAAGGTATTTTCATCAACACAGACTCCAGTCCCTTCACCAAGAAAAAATGACAACTTTCTTTAGGCATTTTCAAGATGTGTCTTTCATAGGATATGACATTTCTTTCTTTATTTTTTTTATCCTTGCCTGAGGATATGTTTCCATTGATTTTTTCCCCTTCCCTCCTATCGCAGGCTTGGCCCCTGCCCAAGCCTCCCCACCCTACCCCCGCCCCTCCGATCACCGGCTCAGGCTGCCCAGGTTTTAGGCTTGGGCAGGGGTAGCCCTTGTCCCTCCCATTGCCGACTCGGCCCCTGCCCTCTGATGGCCGTCTTGGAGTGACCTGGGTGCCAAGGATGTTCCCGGGACCCAGGTACGTATGCAAATTAACCACCATCTTTGTTGGGTTAATTTGCATACTTACTCTGATTGGCTGTGGGCGTAGCGGAAGTACAGTCAATTTACATGTTTGTCTATTATTAGGTAAGATACAAAGGAGAGTAAGCCATAGCTCTTACTGTCAAGATGCCCACAGTCAAGAAAGAGATAGAGACAAATAAATCTGGTACCTACACCTCAATCAGCAAGGTCAAAATGAGGCACAGCCCTTATCTACTAACACACATACACACACACACACACACACACACACACACACACACACACCACTTCCATACATTCTCACCTGACTACTGAGGGACCTCAACTCTTCTTGTTACCCATGAAATATTAGTATCCTTTCAAAAAGCAACCAGCTACACTTTGGATATTAACCCCTTATCAAATGTATCATTAGCAAATATGTTCTCCCATACAGTGGGCTCCCTTTTCATTTTGTTGATGGTTTCTCTTGATGGGCAGAAACATTTTATTTTGATGTAGTCCCATTTGCTTATTTTCTCCTTTGTTTCCCTTGCCCTAGGAGATGTATCGGCAAACATATTGCTATGAGAGATGTCTGAGGTTTTGCTGCCTATGGTTTCTTCTAGGACTTTCGTGGTTTCACAACTTACATTTAAGTATTCTATCCATTTTAAGGGCTCATCAGTAGATGAGTGGATAAAAAAGCTGTGGTACATTTATATCATGGAATACTATGCAGCAGTAAAATAGAAGTGTCTCTTACCCTTTGAGACAGCATGGAGGGACCAGAGAGCATTATGCTAAGTGAAATAAGCCAGTCAGAGTAAGATAAGTATCACATGATCTTACTTATATGTGGATTTGTAAGAACAAAATAAAGTGATGTACAAAATAGATCCAGAGACATAGAAGCTTGTAACATACTGTGGAATCTCAGAGGGAAGACAGGGGTGGGTGGGTGGGAAGAGATTAAGCAAAGAACTTATATGCATATATGTATTACTCAGAGACACAGACAAAAGTGTGGTGAAGGCCTGACACAAGGGGTGGGTGGGGACTAGAAGGAGTCCATGGGGAATAAATGGGAACATCTGTAATACTTTCAACAATAAAGATAAATTTTTTTAAAAAAGCAACCAAATAACTGACAAAAGGCCCCTGTGGCCTTAGGCTAACCGTAATCTATAGAAACTGGGGAAAGTGTGCTCCCCTGATTAACACATGATTTGGTAAAGAGTTCCATTTGGTTTTCCGGTTTCCAGAATTTTCTCCAGACCCCTCGAAACTTTACTGAGAAAAATTTTTCTCAGCCCAAATATTTTGGTTTCAGCATTGCTGACTGGTGCTAATTATTAAAGCAGTCTCCTTGATCTTTAAAGTGTATATAAATCATCTGGGCATTTGTTAAAAATTTACATTTTTATTCACAAGGTCTAGGATTTATTCCCTGTCTTTTAACTGTTCTTCCATCCCTTTATGTCTTTGTCCTGCATTTTGAGAAATTTGGAGCATTGGAATTATAGTACAGTGATAAATACAAGGGCTGTCCTGGCATTTAGGACTAGTTGTGTGACTTTTGGCAAATTACTATTCTCTTTGCCTTGGTTTCCTAATCAATAAAAGGGGAGTATATAATTTTTGCAAGGATTAGATGAAATAATACATTTTAAATGCTTAAGTAATGTCTAGCACATAGTAAGTATTCAATAAATATTGAAAATACTAGAGGCCTGATACACAAAATTCATGCATGGGTAGGGTCTCTAGGCCTGGCCTGTGATCAGGGCCTATAGGGGCCTTTCGGCTGCTGGCCTGGGCCTTTCTTCCCCTGGTTGCCAGCTTCCAGCTGCCAGCTGGGGCCTTCCTTCATTCTGCACCGCCCCCTGGTGGTCAGCGCACATTATAACGAGCAGTCGAACTCCCGATTGGTCAAACTCCCAAGGGGACAATTTGCATATTAGCCTTTTATTATACAGGACTAGAGGCCTGATGCACAAAATTCACCACGGCTTCGTCCAGAAGGTCATCCTGAAGGACATCCGGTCTAATTAGCACATTACACTTTTATTATTATAGATTAGTATTTGTTCCAGCTCAATTTTATGATACACTAAATCACTCTTCAGTTATATTCCATCCATTATGTTTGGTTTTGTTGTTTCAACAACCTTATTTTTCATTAATTGGTTCTCTTCCCTAATATTCCATTCTTGATTCAAAACATCTTATTTTTACTTTATAAGCTCGCGTGTTTGTTTTGCACTTTCATTCTTTTATCTGTTTGAGGTTATTAAATATATTTACATTTGTAATCATGTAAAACACCTACATTTTCTTTACTTTCTCAGATGTACATTCTTTCCTTCATTGTGTTTTCCTTTTATATCTAGGTTCATAAGCCTCTAGATAGAAAACATTCAGATCAGGAGTTTTTCAAGGCTCTGGGCTGGATTATGATTTGCACATACAAAGACTGAGCATGGCATAGTACACAGGATTGCTCAGGTAGCTGTGTCGAGAACACCCTGTGGAGGTATGCTTCCAGACCCTGTTCCTGCAGGTGCCACACATCTCTAGCCCTTAGGCTTAACGCAGGTGTCACTCTTCTGACTCCAAGCTTTGTGCTGGCTGCTCAACTCTAACTTTCGATGGTTCCCACTTGCGCTTTGCAGGGCAGTTCCACCCCTGGCCGTCCTCCAGCCGCATGTAGACCCACCTTCTTTGAGTCTTTTCCTCTATCTTCCAGGTTCAGCCATTTATTCAACTGCTCTGGGCCCTCCCTGGAACTTTTTCCTTCTGGTTCATTATCAGGTTCCTATCACATGTGTTTTATCCCCTTCACCCCCAACTTGTTTCACATGTTCCCCTTAACACTGCCCTCAATATTACAATTACATTTAATGACATAAGATATTCTTTTTTAAAATATATATTTTATTGATATTTTACAGAGAGGAAGGGAGAGGGATAGAGAGTCAGAAACATCGATGGGAGAGAAACATCAATCACCTGCCTCCTGCACACTCCCTACTGGGGATGTGCCCACAACCAAGGTACATACCCTTGACCAGAATTGACCCTGGGACCCTTCAGTCCACAGGCCGATGCTTTATCCACTGAGCCAAACAGGTTAGGCCAAGATATTCTTTATAGAAACCCTTAGAGACAACTTTTTTTCTTCTCCCAAACTATATAGGCTCACATGCAGAAGCTTCAAAACTGTCATGCCAGCCTTAATCAATAAAGAAAAAAACATTTTTTAAACTGTCATGCCATACTCTTTTACAAACCTACATTCTCTCCAGATCTCCCATTTCCCCATCTACAGTAATCCTTGCAAGAGACACCAATACCAGAAGCTATTTCGGCTTGGGCAGTACCAATCGCTTGGCATGACAGCAAGTCTTGAATCCAAGAAATGGAGGTGAGGGATAATGAAATTGCCAGGAAGTGGAGGAAATTACCATATTTTTACAGGTCTTAGCTCTCTGCAACTTCTCCCCTGCTGTATGGTTTTCTCTTTGTAATTGCTAAAGAATTTCCCTATAAGACATAGTTTAGATAGAGCACTAAAGAACACATGAACCTCATCGCAGACACCTTTCTCCTCTCATATAGTAGGGACCGGAGTTAATAACTCTTTCTTCTTCTAATCATATATATATATATATATATATATATATATATATATATATATAATATACTTACATATATATACTGTGTATATATATATACAGTATATATATATATATATGATTTTTGTGTGTGCACATATGTGTGTATGTACACACACACACAAACACTTCTCAAGATAAAATAAATTGGTGATACTGGCTGCCTTCTTCCATCACTCATTCCCTCTTTTCCATATGCTCTCTGCCTACATAAATACCTTTAGCCTGTCTATTAATTCCCTGGTAAATGTATTCAATTCTTCTCTCTGTTCCTTTTTTCCAACACTCCAGTTGCTTTTTAGAAGTTTTAGCTCTAACCTCTGTCTCTCTAGCCCTGCAGTGATTGTCACTATCTCTCTGTGTTTCTCTTTCCTCAAAGTCTTGTAAAATATAACATACTGCAAAACAGTGGTGTTCCTTGGATTGAGCATTTGGGGTGGCAGATGGGGTGGTAATGGACCTGCTTGTGGGGGGCTGGGTACATCCCCCAGCACTCCCAACTCATTGCATACATTTTGAATTAAAAATATTAAAAATAGAATTAGAAGCACATTAATGAGCTATTTAATCTATTTAGGAGTAGATGAGAAAACAACTCTTTACTAATACTTAATCCAACACAACTAACATACAACTAAACATAATCCCTTTGATAGCAAGTAGCTATCAAAGGGATTATGTTTAGCTTTTGTGGTCTCACAACAATTTAGCCATTGGTAAAGAAATCATTGGCAAAAGGTAGTTCTAGTACATGAATTTGAGGTTGGCTGCCAATCATGTTTCCCTTAGATGCTCTTATTGAACCCTATTACCACCCATTCTTTCACACCAACTATCCACGGACCCCTTTTTTAATAAACTAGAACAAATGTTGCCTAGCCTTAGTATTATAGCTATTCCCCTTTAATATCCCACACCTAGATTGTAAACTTTCTTGAGGATAAAGACCATGCTAATCTCTTGCAGTGAGATGCACAGTGTGCATAGTAGGTGGAAAGTAGGTTATATTTGTAAAACAATACACTGTGCAGGCATGTCACTTACATGTTCTCATGTTTTCATCAAAGCAGCCTAGGTCCATAGATGTCACCATGGAAGCTCATACAGATGAAGTGATTTTACCAAGATCACAAGGCTAGTAAGAGAGCTTGCATGCAAACCCCAATCTTCTTGACTTTAAAACATGTATTCTTTAAATCATATTGTGATACTGAATGCTGAACAAATGCATAATGAGTGATAAATAATCAGCCCTAGACCCAAGGCATTTCCATTCTGCTAGCTCAACCCTTTGATTACAAAGGGTTGTCACTTAACCATGGGTGTGAAAAATAGGAGTGTTCTGTGAAAAGAACAGCATTGGTTCTAAATTAAAATTTTCCACATTTAGATATGTTAAAAACTTCACAGCAACAATTCTCCTCTATAAGTCTAGAATGCATATCAGTTTAATTATCCCATCTGACAATTGACTGAATGGAAACAGAGAGACTAAGCGAGGCCTGGGTCAATGTCATATGGGCTCTTGTTGTCAATATAGAATCAGAGCCAACAGCCTTTGAAAGCTACATCCTCTGCACAGCAATCCATAATTTTTTTAAAAATACTAATGTACAATTCTTTGCTCTGAGCACTAATGGAAACTGTGGACCAGGAGGAAACCTTTATTGTCAATTAACCAGTATTGAATACCTATCTAGGACAGACACTGCACAGGTGCTTTTGGGTTTTCTGGAGTAGAAAAACAGACTTCAGCTTTAGCCTCCTTGTGTGTAACCATAGTAAAGCTGGAGAATTGCATCAAGCAGTGCAGATGGTATAGAATATCCTAATTACAATACCAGATCACACTAAATGCTTTCCTAAGTAGCAAAACCCCAGATAAATTAATTTGAAAGGACATATAAAATTGCAGTCATGGGGAGATAAATCTTTCATTAGCAAATCTTTCCATTTTGCCTGACCACTTCTAAGTAACTTTTAGGAGTTACTAAGGATACACACACACTTTTCTATGGCTTATGAAAAAAGAAAATGCATTTCCATTATGTTCTGTTTCTTTTGAAGAACTCCTCAGGGATTTCTTCTAAATCAGCATACACAAATACATCCATTTACAATCTCCTTGGAAACTAGAATTGCTGGCCAATTCAGGCATCAAGCAGCAAAATGTTTTCTCTAGGTTTACTTGAAGAGAGAAAAATATTGTGGAAAAATGCAAAGGAAGGTATATGTTGAGATTCAGGGTTTGATGTGCTATCCTCTAGGGGCCTATATTTCCATGCACCAGAAAGACGGCTGCTTTATGCCAAGTCTACATGCTGTGTCATGAAACGGAAATGAGCCAAAGAAAAATGATGATAATAAAAATGGCTATCATTTCTACAGCACTTAGCAGGTGCAAACACTAGCCTAAGCGCTTTACTTATATTATCTCGTGTCATTCTCACATCCACCTTGGGAAGTAGGCATTATCTCTCTCATTTTACAGAATAGGGAACGGAGGCTCAGTGATGTTAAGGAACCCATGTAAAGTCACACACCTGATAAGTAATGAGGCTGGGTGGACATGAACCCAGGTCTGACTGACGCAAAAGCCATGCAACAATGCCCATGCTCTGAACACAACGCTACATTCCCACGGGCACAATCGTGTTGTCAACAGGACCACCTTGACTGTTCCTCCACACTTCATTGATATAGTTAATGCCATGCTTCAGATGGGGCTTTCCATTGAAAATGCTTAAAAACAACCAGAGTTTTTCATTGAAGACACAGAACCACTGAAATAAAGCTAAAGGAGCTAGCTGTTTCCACAGCTCACCTGGGCATCTACTTACCTCATCACTCACTCCTGCACACATCTATACATTAAGCAAAATCCACAAGGAGGAGAGTAAAAGCATTTTTGCTCCAACTCGGGATGGACAAAAAGATTAAGAGGCATACTCACACTCACACACACACAAACGGGAAACACAGATTTGTTTTTTGACAACCTATTATACTACAAAAATATTTATGAATGTAAGCTCCAGCAAAGTGCGCCCATCTTCCAAAAGCACACACTCCCGCCAAAGACTGCTTAGATGTGGGGAAGGTGAGAACACCCCTCAAAGTCAACTGCCTTCAGGCACAGGAGGGAAGCCTCCAGTTTCCTGTTATCAGGATTTCTCGTAATGTCGTTCTTTTCACGGAACACGTTATTTTTCACATCCACTGTTAAGTGACCACCCTTTATTTTGCAATCAGAGAGTTGAGCTGGCAGAACTGAAGTGGCTTGGCAGCTGCGGAGATGAAACTCAACTGAACAAACAGATTCTTAAGTGATGCTTAGACGGAAGAGCTTGGACATGGTTCAGATTTTTTTAATTCATTTAAATGTGTGATTGAATCCTGCTCATTACCCTCTTGGCAGTGTATAATATACCCGGCTCTTTAGTGTATAATAACGTTGAGGGTGGAAAGTAAGAAAGGTACAATATTACCAGCTCTTCTTATTATAGAAGAGGAGCAGCTTTGTTTATGTCATAAACAATAGTCAATAAATGCATATAACAAGTTAATTTTTCACAGCAATCCATACCCAGAACTTGAAATATGCTATTTTGTTCTTTGGTCCAAATTTCTTAAGACAAATAAACCCTTCTGTCTAGTAATCATACTAAAATCTTGGCGTAGAATGTGTAAGAGCTTACAGGCTCAATTTTAGAAGGTGGCTCAGTGCACACCAGTGACAGTCGACTTCACCACAACACCACCCACACCACTCTGACCTCCTTCTACTCCCCTCCCCTCCCTCTCACTGCACCAGTCATGTGACACTTACTTTCCATGAATGTCCCAAGCATGTTCCCACCTCAGGGTCATTGCACTCACTATCTCCTCTACTCAAAACTCTCATCCCAGATAGCCACACGACTTAAAAACTCACCTCTTTCAAGCATGTTCTCAAGTGTTACCCTACGTCTTCACCCATCATTCTCTATCCTCCTAACTCAATCATTTTCTACCTACTTGAATCATTGGGTATATATTTATTTAATTCTTGATGATTTTCTCCCACTGAAAGGTCAGCTGCATGAGCAAAAGGACTTTGTTTGTTCCCTGCGGTACCCCCAGCGCCTGGAGCAGTGCTTGCACATGACAAGTGCTCATGAGTGAATCAATGAATGAACATCCCCAGAGCCAGACTGGGGCTGGAGAATAGAGAGGGATGGCTGCCTAAGGTGGCAATCTATAAAAGGGGTGCACGCAACACTGGAAAGATAATGAAATGGACAGCATTTATTCTAGAATTCCTCTCAAGAAAAATCTTGCAAATGTTTACAAGAAATACTGTGATAAACCACATGGGTCTTGAGGAGGATGAGCCCTTCCCCCATTGGAGGTATTAGGTAAACTGTCCTCTGAGGAGGGTGAGAGCAATTAGCTATAGGATTTTACTTTTACTGAATGGAATTTGCAAGTTTGGGTCAGAGCAAAATTTCCTGGGTCTAAGTAAGATAGGCCAAAAACAGCCACCAGTGGCTCTCCTTCCCCGCCCTTCCCTGTGTTCTGCTCAGCAGCTCAATGTGGCATGAACAGTTAAATACTGGTTTGAAGGAGTGCCTGTCATCAGTCTGCCCTGTGTGTCCACATATCTCTCTTCTGTTCAAGGACCTACAGTGTTTCTCAATTACCTTTTGGAGGCCATTCAAACTCCTCAGCTTTGGCACTCAATCCCTGGAACGCGAATATATTACTTTACAAGGAACTTTGCAAATAGAATTAAGACTACTGACTTTAAAATAGGGAGTTTGGGACATCATCCTGGATTATACTAATATAATCACATAGATTCTTAAAAGTAGACGAAACGGGCAGATGAATCAGAGAGATACGGTAGAAGAGGGAGACACAGGTGTGATAGGAAATGTCAGGAAAAACTCAAACTGCCATTGTTGGCTTTGAAGATGGAGGAAGGGGATCACGGGCAAAGAATGAAGGTGGCCTCTGGAGGCTGAGAAAAAAAAAAAGAAGAAAAAACTCAAAAAGCCAGCAAGGAGACAGGGACCATAGTCCTATAACCACATGGAAGTCAACTCTGCCATCAACCTGAATCAGCCTGCAAGTGACTCTCCCCAGAGCCCAGCCGCACCGACACCAATGAGCTCAAAGCAGAGAAACCAGTCGAGCCCTGGGCTTCTGACCTACAGGACTATATGGTACTTCCTTTGTGTTGTTTCAACTGTTGAATCTGTGGTACTTTGCTCTGGCAGCAATAGAAAATTAATGCAAGGCCTTGAGCACGCTAGACCCAATTTATGTATCCAAAACTTCCCATTGTTCCGATACATTCACCCACTGCCCCAGTCAACCTGGTCTCCATTAGGTACATAGGCATGCTCATCTGTTCTGAATCCCACACTGTCCCTCCATTCAAGCCGTTTCTCCTGCCACACCACTGCAAATCCAGACCTCCAACGCTGGATCAGACCCAAGCCCTGCCTCTTTCACTTTTAAATCTGGTTACCTGACAGGACTTTCCACTAAGGGACTTCCAACTGTCATCTATGCTTCATCTAATTATGTATTTTTGTTAAGTGTCTTATCATTTTCTTTCCCAGCAAAATGTTAAGTCCCTCATAAGCTGAAATAGAGTCTCGTTTATATCTGGCAAAGAACAAAAGCACAGTAAACATTCCCCCCACCCCCGGCCTTGTAGGTTTTACATGTAGAATATTTTCTAACCTGTTGCATGAGAGTAGGTATTAGCAAATATCTGTTTGCAACATAGTTGATTTCAGCTTGCATCACAGATCAGATGTGCAGTGTCCTAACAGACTTGATCCAGGAAGTGCTTGATTTAATTCATGTCTATCAGCAGGATGTTCCCTGCCAGGACAGCTCTCACCTCTGTCCTGACTCCAAGGACTGTAGTGCTAACAGCGGGAAAGTCAGAAACACGCCATGTGCGGACAGCTCAACTACCTCAGTGAAAGCAGGATTGGGTCTCAGTGCCGAAACAGCTTCAACTTTCATTGCAGTAGATAAACCAAGTCAATAATGACACCTGCTTCCTCTAACAGTAAGTTCTCGCTTTTCATAATACAATTTGAAGTTTTGTCTTGATACTAAGAGGTTTTTAATTAACTCACATACACTGATGAATCTTGCTCTGTGGATCTCATAAAAGCAACCTGAAAGGTAGGAAGTCGTAAGATATTCATTATATTGTCCTGTAGTTAAAAACATGTACCTATATATTTTATTTACCTCACACGTATCCTCATCACACTCTCAGAGATAAAAAAAAAAAATAAGTAAACAAGTTCAGACATCCATTTAGTAAGGAAACATTTTTATAATAATGCTCATAGCTTTTATTATAAATTATTTCTATTTTAATACAAAGTCATTCAGGGAACACCTAACTGAATACCTACTCTATCAGCGATTTTCAACCGGTGTGCCGCAACAATTTTTAAAACAGGCGATGCCTGACTGTTTTGTCAGGAGCACTGACCTCTTTTCCCTTAGATTGCCAAATGTAAAAATGTGACAACAGCCAATACAATAGCCATCGGTGTGAATGAGTTAAAATTATACCTTTTTTGTCAGATCAGCAAAAAATATATATTTTGTGTATGTGCTGCAGAATTTTAGTAGTAAAATTTCTATCCTATATGGTTAAACATCCCACCCATTATTTGTGGTTCAACTAAAAGACAAAAACTCATTGGTTTCTCCCCTTCACCTCAGCATATGAAGCCCTCTTTGACCTGGCACAGTGGTTGGCAAACTCATTAGTCAACAGAGCCAAATATCAACAGTACAACGATTGAAATTTCTTTTGAGAGCCAAATTTTTTTAAAATTAAACTTCTTCTAACACCACTTCTTCAAAATAGACTCGCCCAGGCAGTGGTATTTGGTGGAAGAGCCACACTCAAGGGGCCAAAGAGCCGCATGTGGCTCGCGAGCCTCAGTTTGCCAACCGACCACTGATCTGGCACCTCTCTGATTTTCCAGCTTTGGTTTCCACCAGCTCCTGACGCCAACCTCTTCAACAACTCTGAGGTTTCTCCCCCGTGGATATAGGTGATGCGTGCTGGCCACTGTGACCTGCTTCATGCTGTCCCCTTTGCTTAAAGTTGGTTTATCTGTCAAACCTCCAGTCTAGTTAACCCCAATTCAGCTTTTAAAAATCAGTTTAAATGTCACGTCCTCCAGGAAACCTTCCTTCTCCCTCTCCCTACTTAGACTTCCTTACCTCCCTAAAGACTATGCTTACCTTGCTTTCTGGAAGGCAGGAATAAAATCTTAATCTTTTTTATTTTAACCTTGGGAGCAAGTACCTGACACATAGTAGAGTCTTTGAATAAAAAAGTTTCAAGTAGAGTGGCTATTAACAACAACTCAAGTAGCTCATAAGCAAGCCAAAGCATGGGTGCAAATATTAAGCATCAGTGTATTATGGATCACAGGCTGGCATAGGAGTATTCGCTTCCTAGAGCTTCCATACAAATGACCACAAATGTGCTGGCTTAAAATAGAAAAGTATGCTCTCACAGGTCTGGAGACCAGAAACCCAAAATCAGTGTGTCAGCCTACACTCCTGCTAGGGCTTTTGGAGTAGAAGTCTTTCCACGTCTATCTCCTAGCTTCTGATGGCTACTGGCACATCTTCATGTTCCTTGGCTTGTAGCTCCATCGCTCCATCTTCACGTCAACTTCTCTTCTGAGTATGTCTTCTCCATGTGTCTGTGTTATAAAAATAGACATCGTTCCATTTGGTTCCAACAGAATAATCCAGGATAAGCTCCTATCTCAAGATTCTTAATCACATCTTTTGCCACATAAAGTAATATTCACTCTTTTACCATATAGGGTGATATTGCTAGGTTTTAAAGATTAAGAAGTGGACACTTTTTCAGAGACGCCATTCAATTACAACAGGTTTAAGTTAGTGGGATATCCAAGTAGTGTCATGGGAATTTAGAGAAAATTACACAGTGAGCTGGAGTGATGACCCCATGGCCTTTACACTTTAAAGTGTCCAGGTCATTTTCCATGATCACTATGGCTCCTTTGAGGTAGTAGCACAGTGATGCCAATGTCATTGTAGAAGAAACTAAGAAATTAGAAAGGTTGTGTGCGTGTTACAGAAAAGCTAGTGATGAGGTCCAGATCAAAATTTCACTTGCCTCTCTTCAATTCTATATGTACTAGTAGCCCTGCGCATAAATCCATGCGCCAGTACCTCGCTGCCACCCTCCAGTAGCTCCTTCTACCTCCCCTTCCCCTCCCCTCATAGCTTGCTGCCCTGCCCCCTTCTGTAGCTCTTCGACACCCGCTTGTAGCTTGCTGCCCCACCTTCCTGCTGATCCATGATCTGGTCGTTCCGCTTCAAGGCATAACGACCATTTGCATATTACAACTTTATTATATAGTACTAGCATTCCCATTGCAGGAAAAATCCTGCAATAGGATTTCCTGCTGCACTCTACCCCGCCTCCGCTCCGCCCTTGTCGCCCGCCCCGCCTTCTCTGCCAGCCCGCCTGCTTTTCCCTTCGCCCCCGGCCCCGCCTCCACTCTGCCCTTGTCGCCCGCCCCGCCTTCTCCACCAGCCCGCCTGCTTTTCCCTTCGACCCCGGCCCTGACTTCGCTCCTCCCTTCTCCTCCTCCCCCCCCCCACCCCGGCTTGCTTGCTTCTTCGAAGCTTTACTCCCTTCTGCAGCTCTTGGCTTCTTTCGAGGCTGTCTTGATATGCAAATTAGCAGCCATCTTTGTTGGGGTAATTTGCATACTCGTCCTGATTGGTTGGTGGGCGTGGCTTGGCTGGTGGGCGTGGCTTAGGTGTAGCGAAGGTGCGGTCAATTTGTATATTTGTCTATTATTAGATTAGATTATCTATACTCGGTTACCATCCAAAATGAATGTAAGGGAAATTAAATGACAACATACCACAGAGCTTCTCACCATTATTTAAATGACCGGTTTTTTTAGTTTCTTCTTTTATGCCCACTGAAATTCTCACAGTGGAGGTGCTAATGCAATATACTGAACAAAAGGAGCTCAGTAAGAAAAGCTAGGGGCTTCCCATAGTCAGCAAACATTGACTCAGCATCTGTCCTTAGCAAAATGTTCTGAGAAATAGGAAGATGAATCAGATATACAGTCCTACGCAGGGAGCTACCTCATTTAAGACATGTGCTCAGGTGACAACCATCAGGCTGTGTGCCTCAGGGTGGCCCAGATGGAATGCTGTGGGAGGTTCGAGCAAGAGAGACCATTCCTGACTAAAGTAATCAGGAAAGGCTTTATGGAGCGGGTGGCATTCAAACAGAGCACTGCAGAGAGAGTAATTCAATTAAGAAGGAGATAGAGAAGAGGGGGAAAGAGGGCGATGGCAGCTTAAACAGAAAGAGAATATATAAAAAAGTGTGGGGATAAATGACTATAAAGTCTTGGGGAGACAACAAGAAATTCAGCATATATGCCAAAAAACAATGGGAGATAAAAATGCAAATTGTTAGATGTGGTGCTTGACTGTCAAGCAAATGATATGGAATTTATTAAATAGGCATGGTGCTGTCGTAAAAGATACTTTGAATGAGAAAAAGACATAATCAGACATAATCAGAGTTGTTTGGAAAGATTACTCTGGCAGTAGTGTGACGGGTGTATTAGAAGGCAGGGGAGGCTAGATGCTCAAAGATTATTGCAATAGCACAGCCAAGAGCCAAATCAGGGTTTTGATTAGGAAGGCAACTGTGTGAAAGGCGTGTGAAAGGAATGGAAGTGAAAGAAACTTCAAAGGAAAACTCAATAGGACATAATGACTTATTGAGTATGTGGGATTGGAGATATAGGAGGCATCAGAGATGAGTTTGAGATTGAAATATGGTAATGTGAAATAGCGATGCCATTGGGAGTATTTGGAAAGTCAGGAAGAAGAACAAGTTTAACAGCAAAAATTATGAAGTTAGTTTATAAGTATGAAGTTTTAAGAATCAGTAGGACATTGCATTTGTGGTCAGAAGGTCTTTTTTTCAATGGACAAAGAAGCCAAATTACAAAGGATAAAGACTAATTGGTGATAAATAAGGACTGAAGATAAGCTTTTCAAAAAGTTTAAGGATAAAATAACAGAAGTCAAAGTCAGAAATGGAATGCATTTGTTTAGAATAACTATCCTTGGCCCTAGAATAATAGGGGTTCTTGAGATGGCTTATATAACCCCAAAGTAAGTTCTTACTCTTAAATTATATTAAATATTCCACTTGTGATTAGAACAGGATACATAGAGAATAGAAATGCAACCTCAACGTTCTTTGCACCTGGCAGAAAATTGCATGCATTTTAAACCAGATTTATTCTGGTCTGGATTCTGAGCTATATTAAGAAAATGATGTAATATAGTTCAGCTTAGATTAAAAACTATTTATTGCATTTTTGTAATAAAAGTTTGTATAGTTATTATTATCTATGCTAATAAAAATATACTTCACTGCATTTTATGGCTACATGAAAATCATCAAATGATATATAAGCATGACTAAGATATATTTCATCCTATAAATCTCCATTGTGTAGCAGAGTAAGCAATCAGATAAATAATTACAGTAATTGTAATAATTATAATCTACACTGATAAAAGAGAAAGATGCAAATTTACTGCACCTTTGCGACGCCCACCAGCCAATCAGAAGTGAGTAAGCAAATTAACCCAACAAAGATGGTGGGTTAATTTGCATACACAGGCACCAAGCAGCTGGGGGCAGGGTAGGATGCCATGGCGATGACGCAGGCATTCCACACCGCCCCAGCAGCTCCGGGCCTCTGGGCAGCGTAGGAAGTTGGAAAGGCGGCTCTGGGTGGAGCAAAGGCAGAAAGGAGGCTCTGGCTGGAGTGAAGGCGATGCTGGCAGCCAGGGGAAGTAAGTTCCATTCTTGCATGAATCTTCGTGCATCGGGCCTCTAGTTGTTAATAATTATAATAAGTTAACTCACCGTTACAGTGGACATACTGACTGAAAATCAAAACTTACTCTTTTACCCTTGGCTTACATTAAATAATATTAGAGCTATACACATTATTATATTAGACAACACTGGAACAAAGCATACTATTGTGTTTTTTGTTTCAAGGCATACTACTTTGGATCTATGTTGAACAATACTGGGAGCAGGCATTAAGATAATCAAATAAAAAACTTGCTACTTGCTCCAGGAGATGCTTGCTCTTGGGAGATAAGGATGTAAACCAAATAAACAGCTTCCCTCTCAAGATTCATTTCAAGACTCTCTCCTTAGCCATAGGTCAAAAGAAAGTTGACCTGTTTAGGTGTTTGTTGCTTTTTCATTTTTAGACTAAATGGTTATATTCCAATCAAAGTTTATTTAGCACCTACGCTGTGCCATTGTGCTAGTTGGGGAGATCCAGGGATAATTAGAACTTGATCCTCACTCTTAAGCAGTAAACAATTTAGTGGATAAAATAGAAGTTTAAAGACGTTGCTGAGCACAGTGTGGTAAGCACTGACGTCATGGTAGGCAGAGGCTGTGGGAGCGCCCAAGAGGGGCATGAGCCTGGGAAGGGCACGGAGAGGTGATAGTGCTGAAGGACCTCCTGGCTGGGTGCTGCCTGTTGAGACTTAAAGGACTAGAGTTAGATTGTTATTTCAATAAAGGAGTGGGAGGAGAAAAGAACTGCATATGTTTACTGCAAAGACAAAGAATCTCACAGGAAGGAAAAACAGAAGTTGATGAGAGAGAGGATTAATCATATCAGCTTGATTCTACATGAGGGAATGAATGAGATCCAGTAGGCCAGTAAAGAAATTTGTTTTTCCGGGGAGGAGACAAGAGGAAAGGGGACAAAAACTGATGAAGAAACAGGGCAGCATTCAAGTAGTGAGGAGAGAGGCTGAGTGAGCCAGGTGCTCTGCCCCACTCCCTTTATACAATGAAAGGTCAACCATCAGCCGAGAGTAGGGTAGGGATGGGGAGGGCAGAGACGTGATGATTACTAGATTAGTAATCTTTCATTCTTTTCAAACAAAGGCATTTCTTTGCATCAAAGCTGTTTGGGGCTCAGTCTCTCCTACAGCATCTAGTGTAAGAAGCAATTCCACACTAAGGTGCAGAGCTTGGGCTCTGGGGTTAGGCTGCCCACATTCGTCTTGCCTGTTCCACATATTAGCAGTGTGCTTTCGGATAGAAATAATTTCTCTGTGTCCATGTCTGATCATCTATACCTGGGCGAAATAATACTACCTAACTCATAGGTTTGCTGTATGGAATAAAAGAATTAATACCTGAAAAATGCTGAGAACAGTGCCTGGCACATAACACGTATTCAAAAATGTTAGCTTTTGTTATTCCTAGGCCAATGCCATCTGCTGGAACGTTCTGAGATAATGGACATCCACTGTGCTGTCTAATGCAGTAGCCACTAGCCACATATGGAACTGGGACTAGTGTAACTGAAATTTAATTTTTACTCATCTATAATAATAAAAGCATAATAGGCAAATTGACCAAACAGCCGAACAGCGGAATGACCATCTGAATGACCTTCTGGATGAAGCCAGGGTTGCGAGGGCGGCCGGGCTGCAAAGGCCTACTCTTGCATGAATTTCATGCTTCAGGCCTCTAGTCTATAATAATAAAAGCATAACATGCAAATTGACCAAACGACTGAACAGCAGAACGACCGTCTGGGCGACCTTCTGGATGACCACGCTACGACATGCACTGGCGACAGGCCAGCCAAGGTGGGTGCAATGAGATTGGTCCGGGGACTCCGCCATCACCCCATGATCGCCTCACAGAGGGAGGCCCAAGCCACCCTCTGCAGGGTGATCAATGGCAGGGTAGGGCTCCGCGATCAATCGCCCCAAAGAGGGAGGCCCAGGCTACCAGCCAATGGGGCGATTGATCGGGGTTGGGGGGGTTCCGTGAACATCCCAAAGCCCCAGCAGGGTGGGCGGGGCCTCTCTCTGCTGGACAATCAATCATGGAGCCCCACGATCAATCACCCCAAAGAAGGAGGCCCAGGCTACCTGGCCAGCAGCACTGTGGTGGGTGGGCAGGGCCTCCCTCTGTGGAGCCATTGATCACGGAGCCCCGCAATCAATCAATCGCCCCACAGAGGAAGGCCCAGGCCACCCAGCCAGTGGCCACAGAGGGAAGCCCAGGCCAGCCAAGCGATCACACCCCATGCCTGTCGCCTGTAGAGGGAGGCGACCAGTGTCAGAGAAGGGGGGGCATTGCCGCACAGATGGCAAGCAGTGGCAGCGGCAGGGGTGGGGCCAGCTGCTGGCAGCCAGGGAAGGAAAGCCCCGATTAGGCCCTGATCACCGGCCAGGCTTAGAGACCCTACCCAAGGCATCCCAGATTGCGAGAGGGTGCAGGCTGGGCTGAGGGACTCCCCCTCCCCTGTGCATGAATTTTATGCACCAGACCTCTAGTTTAAATATAAAAAGCCACCTGTGTTTCCACAGAAGATGCAGCAACTATTAAAAACAAGGTTTTATTGGTACAAAAAAAAAAAAAATAGACACTGAGTTTTGTTCCAAAAGGACCTTGGTCCTGAAATACTGTAGAACAGGCCCAACCCATGGAATGGATGGTTGTAGCATTAGGACTCGGCTTTCCTTTGTGGATGCTGATGATCAAAGGGAGGATGAGAAAAGATGTGCTCACGACCCCTGTAATCCCAAAGGAGGATTCAGCACGTGATACGATATTTGTTAGATAAACAAGAGGCAAGTAGCATATCCCTAAGTAAACAGAACAGAGGTTTGCCAGCTTTTATGCTGAAGTGGGTCAGTTGAGAGCCATTTAGAGGCAGCTGGAGATCTAAGAGAAAGGAAGATCTGCTCCCCAGATGTAGTCCCGAGCCCCGTTAATATGTGATGACAATGGAGTCATTTCACAGCAGAGCCACTAAAAGAGCCAACATCGCAGTCCGTGGGACAACATGAAACTCAGCCTACAGTATCGGTAAATCACAAAAGGAGAGAGGAGAAAGGTTATCGATGAATAATGCATTTTCTTTTGTGGTAGCAGGAGGAGAAGAAACAAATGGATCATTAATGGGCTTAATGCGATCAGGGTCTTCTGTAGAAGGGGGGCCAGCCCTGGCTCCTGCCAGCAAGGCCATGGAGAAGGAGGCTGCTGTGGAGTACACGGGGAGGGGAGGAGTTTGTGGTGGCGTTATTTTGGAGTTGCTGCTTTTGTTTTCCAGTATTTCAAAGCCTCTTCTTGAACCCAAGATTAGTTGGGTTATCTCTCTGTTTCTGGAACAAAATAGCATCGTGGTGAGAACAGCACAGTCTTAAGAATTTAGGAAAAGCTATTACCACATATGAAAGGCTTAATTGAGATGGTAGGGTGGAGGAATGCAAAATAAAGCAACTCAAAAAAAAAAAAAAAAGGACAGAGAGGAATTAAGGGAAGAAAAAACATCCTGGAGCATTGCCAAGAAAACAGACACATGAAACCTGCAAGTTGTAGCTGGCATCATGTAATAAGGCACTTCCTGTAGAATGGCACACCTGATCTTCTCAAAATGAAATCTTTGAAATTCACTAATAGATGTTCTATTCAGGGAAATTCGGTGTGTTTTATGTATGGGTACAAGGAAAAAAAAATCCTTTTTTATATAAATAATCCCCCTAACCAAGATTCCATTGTGGGCACTTCTCTTCCGGTTCTGAGTGTTGACAGGCCTTAGAGGCTAGCAGTCCTGGGTTCGAATGGAGCTTCACTTCTTATTTACTATGGGATCTTGGGTGAGTTATTCTACCTCACTGAGCTTTGGTTCCCTTAACAATAAAATGGCGACAATATTACATACTCAAGGAAGGTTTCCAATTTAATGAGGTAGCCTGTGCAAAACCCCTGAGTGCCCGGGTCATGGTAAGGACTTCATGCTGGTTGCTCCTTCAGGGATGGGGAGGGGCATGCGTTCTCCCAAGAGGAGTCAGACTCCACAGAAGCTTCACACAGCCAAGAGCTGACTTGGCCCTGTTTAGACACAGAAACCAAGAGCGCTTGACTCCAGGATTTCTTCCGCAAGGGAACCACACTGTCCTGGTGACTCTTGGAGGCCTTCGAGCTAAATCAAAGAAGACCTGCAAAGCCAGGGGTAAAGAGCAGCTGCTGCTTCGGGCTAAAGAGCAGCTGCTGCTTTGGGCTTCAGATAAAGCCCTGACTCCTAGGAATCCCCTGAGGTGTTAGGACTCTTGCTCCAAGCTGGCCAACGTCAGCATTGAGCTGTGACCCAGCCTGACCCCATCTGACCCCATCTGCCATCCCAACCTGCAGGGTCAGGCTGTCGCTGCCTGCCTGGAGTTCTCAGCTAGGCTTTTTGTTCCCATCTAGGACAAAGAGCACTACCGAGGCCATCCAACCTTAGGTTTTGATTTTCAAATATCAGCTTTCCTAACATTGAAGAATGTGTGTCTGTACCATAGCAAAAGAAATAGAAGATGGTTTAGGGAAGCAAACTGCTAGCCTTGCTTGAAGCAGGCAATGGGGAAAGACAGTGACCCAGGCTGGCTGTGGGTGGCACTGGGGTTTGGCACAGGTCAGAAGAAGTTGGACACAGTTTGGGACAAGTAATTGCCTGGAGTGAGTCAAGCCATGTACAACATGTGTTAGAGTGACATCGGGAAGATAGAGGTCAGAGCTCAGACACTGGCCACAAAGAAGGGAGAGCTCCAGGCAGAGGCAGTGCTAGGATTTTGTCGGAGAAGGTGACCTGGGAGTTCTTTAGTTCAGATTCCTTCTAGAACACTCTAGGTCTTAGAGGAACTACAGGCTTTGTTTTCCAGGTCTGGTCCCTAGAAGACTAGAAAGGATCCTCATGCTCACATGCATCTCTGGTCCCCTCAGTAGGGAGAACAATATGCCTTCATAGAAGAACTGGATGTTCATGGAAACTCATCATCATCATCATCATCATCATCATCATCATCAGAAAATTAATGGGAACTCAGTTTTTCTGCAGGACCTACTCTTCTTGAGGCAGGAACTTAGCATCAGGTCGGAATCCCAATACATTTAGAAAATAGATGGTAGGAGGATGCTAAAAACTGACTTAATGCAAATGCAAAGCAACTGCCTGAATAAATATGGGGACTTTTTGGAAAAGAAACAGATAATAGGGCCCTCTTGAATGTACAAGAGGCCTGTCTACCTCAGCCATCAACATGCATGCGTGGCTGTGAGGCTAGAACACAATGGCACGTCCTGCTTTTAGGATCTGGCCCTAACAGATGGACACTGTCTCAGGGGTGTGGATTCATGGCCAGGCACCCCACTAGCCTGACTGTTGAGCATGAAACCTAGTGCTCTGGTAAGAGTTCCATTAAGGGCAGTTCTATGGTGGAACATGATTCACTTTTAGGCTTCAGAATTTGCTTAGAGATAAAAAGATGCATTTACAGTCACCTGAGTTCTGTATCCCAGTTCCACCCAGGGCCTCAGTATTCTTCATTAGTATCCAAGAGAGGATTATAACCTCCCCCACAAAATGAATGAACATCCACTGAACAGTCTCAGCTGCCTCCAGCTCCCCACAGCCTGTCTAGGAAATTAACATGATTTTGAGTCTGATGGTTATCTAACAATGAGTTATATGATTAGGCAGAACACCCATCTCCCCTTTCCTCCAAGTCTTCTTGGAAAATGCATATAATGACACAGATGGCTTATCCTCGTCAAGACCTGAGGATTTTTGAAGCCCTTGAGTTCCTTGTAAAAAGGCCCACATTCCTGTGAAATACAAAGAACTACAGAAAAATGCCCTGAACTAAAACTTGTTTCCATCACAAGGGATCTAGAACAAAAGGTCACTTTGAAATGTAGGAGCAAGATAAGAAAAACAAATTGCCAGTCCAGATGTTCTCTTTTCCTCTCAGTGGTGAATGCTGACAGCAAGTCTGCAAGTCCTGGCTGCAGGTGAGGGCTGAATTACCTGAACTAAAGCACCTGTTGACTCAAACCACCTGGAATCTAACTCGCTAGTACTCTACAAGCAATGACTCTTGCCCTTTGCTCAGAATAGCATCATACACAGATGTAGTCAGATAATCTCCCAGAAAGGGTTACAATCCAAGCCCCTGATACTCCAAGGTGTCTCTCCTTCATCCTGCCCTCTCTGTACCCTAATAAATTCTCCTTCCCACGTCTTCCAATTCTTATCTTTATTCCTGTGCTTTGCTCTAAGGGTTAAAGTGGGGTTTGTGGGGAGAGGGAAGCCACAGCTCAAATTTCAAGGGGTTTGAGTTGGAAGAAGACACCAGCTATTCCCCCCAACCCTCGACACACACACACACACACACACACACACACACACACACACACACACGGACTTTTTCCCAGCAGAGACCATCTTTTTCCATCTACATCTCAATTCATGTTTACTGTATCTATGTTCTGTGATGCACTTCATAATCTATATGTAGTAAGAACTATCCCCTTTAATTCATCAGTTTAAAACACATTTATAAAAGACATGTCAAATCATTAAACAGTTCCCTGCACATGTGGTTTTGTAGAACATACACACAAAATATGCAAGACCCACTGCCTGCATTATTACTCATCACGGGGCTACAAGAACTCAAAATAGCCCCAAGGACAATCGACATTGCCTCCTGCACAACTCACCTGCAATATCTTTCTGTTTTAGAAGTGAAACAGAGCCGTCTAGCCAGCTATTATCTCAGAAGGGAATTATGTGACTTTTACCAAAGTTTGGCCTGCTATCCTCTTCTTATATTTCCTGGCTTTGGGTTGGTGGTTTCTTTGTTGTTGCTTTTTTGCCATTTTCTTTTCTTCTTGAAAATTATAGACATGGTAGTTCACTTGAAAATGCACTGAGAATCCTAATCGGGCACCCGTGTTCCTGGTAAATTGTTTCCTTTTGGCATGAGATACAGCAGCTTGCATTTGCTACAGTGGATCAAACATCCATTTTCATGCCTATCCACAATAACAAGTGGGAGCTCATTCTTTAAACAGCCATGTTAGTCTCAGGATAACAAATGAAAAACACAACAGCATATTTTGGAGCTGAGAATCCCCCAAAAAACACCACCCAAAAGTCCCCAGTTAGCTTGGATATCTGTGCAGGGATTTGAGAGAAGAGGAATACCGGAAGACATCACTACCTGTTCATTATCTCACGATCAAATTATACCCATTCACGCGCTGAATCTAAGAACCCTGCATTCTTCTTAAAAATATATATATATTTCTTTATTGATTTCAGAGAAGAAGGAAGGGGGATAGAGAGATAGAAACATCAATGATGAGAGAGAATCATTGATTGGCTGCCTCCTGCACGCCCCCTACTGGGGATCGAGCCCACAACCCGGGCATGTGCCCTTGGCCAGAATCGATCCTGGGACCCTTCAGTCTGCAGGCTGACACTCTATCCACTGAACCAAACCAAGTAGGGCCCTAAATTCTTTAAAAAAAAAAAATAGAAATTTATTTTATCACAGTTCTGGAGGCTGGAAGTCCAAGAGAAAGGTCCCAGCAGGACTGGTGTCTGGTGAAAGCTCTCCCTTTGGAAACGGGTGGCTTGTGTGTCCACGTGGCATGTGCCCTGACCAGGAATTGAACTGGTGACCTCTTGGTTTATGGGTCAACACTCAACCACTGAGCCATACCGGCCAGCTGGGCTGTTTCTTAGTTTTCTAACAAGAATGACTCTAATAAGAAGTTGAGCAACTTCTGTAGGTTCAGTTAATGTTCTCATTTAGAGGGCGTGGCTGTTGCAATAGTTATTTGTCAATTGAAGAGTGATTGTAAAAGCCACGCCTGAAGGCAGGACTCCCCTTGTTCTGCACCCACTCTTCTTCTGCATTCACAGATCTCTCTCTCTTTTCCTCTTGTTATAAGGCAAGCAATCCTATCAGAGTAGGACCCCACCTATATGACCTCATTTAATTTGAATTACCTCCTAAAGGCCCTATCTCCAAAAACAGTCACATTGGGGATTATGGTTTCAACATATGAATTTTGAATTTTGAGGGAACACGATTTAGTCCATAGCTGCCATAAAACCTAAACATAGTATTTTTAACTATGTTCTAATTTTATTTTATAAGAACCCTGAATTCTAATTAGCCTCAGATGTTGGGCGGTGAAGGCTGGCCAGAACTGCCATCAATCAGAAGGTCAGAGAATATGCCGTAATTTGTCATATAAATTCTCTCTTATTTTGTTTCTTAGTTTTTCTTACTAAGTTTTTATTGATTTGAGAGAGAGAGAAGAAGGAAGAAGGACAGAGAGATAGAAACATGGATGAGAGAGAGAAACATCGACCAGCTGCCTCCTGCACACCCCTTACTGGGGCTCAAGCCTGAAACCTAGGCATGTGCCCTGACCAGGAATTGAACTGGTGACCTCTTGGTTTATGGGTCAACACTCAACCACTGAGCCATACCGGCCAGCTGGGCTGTTTCTTAGTTTTCTAACAAGAATGACTCTAATAAGAAGTTGAGCAACTTCTGTAGGTTCAGTTAATGTTCTCGTTTAGAGGGCGTGGCTGTTGCAATGGTTATTTGTCAATTGAAGAGTGATTGTAAAAGCCACGCCTGAAGGCAGGACTCCCCTTGTTCTGCACCCATTTGCACTGCACAAGGAAACAAGCAGCCTCGTGTTGCTCTCGTTTAGAGCAAACTTCCAGAGCCAGTCCAAGGACAAGTCTCCTGTTAATCAAGGGCTCCACAGTCTTTGGATTAAAGATCTAACAGCTGTGGCGGTACAAAAGAAAATACTTTTTGCATAATGTGCCTAATGTAAGAGCCTATGTAACATCTGTGCAAAGGGGCCTATTGCCAGCGTGCACTGCATGTTTAGCAAGGCGCCGAGAATTTCAAACTGGAACATGCCGGGCACCAGGCTAACGCAGCATCTATTTAATGCCATCCTGAGCTTGCTCCAAGCAGCTGATTGTTTCTAATGTGTGAGAGATATTCCTTCAACCCTTTCTGCTTGTCATTTTTGATGTTTTCATTCTGGCTACCAACTTAGCAATTTGGCCACCCAAGAAGGACCTGCTATGGCTGTGGTCTCACTTCCTTTTGGCTTGCCTGTTCTCAACATTGCTACCCCTCAATTGCTGGGTAGAAAACTCTGGGGTTTCCCCTGGGCTAGACAATGACCAAATGTGCAATCATCGCTCACCCGTCCTCCTCACGAACAATGTTTATTGCTGCCCCGGTGGTACAACCCAGCCTGTTTCTGCCATTGCTTATTCTGAAAATCGTCAGAACCTTCGCATTTCCAAGAGAAATGTGCCCTCTTGTGGTGCATGCTGAATACTGCAGTCCTAGCTCCCCCAGGAGAGCTCTGAAACACCACAGCCTCCAGCAAATAGACCTGCGAGGATGCTAGGAGCTCCAGTCTGCCCCGAGTGCTCAAAGCTTTGAGCCTCTTGCTATGAGAGCTAAATCCTCTCTAATTATATCAGGCTTTCAGATATAGTTTGAACCGTATAAAATTGCTGATAGGCAAACATTCTTGACCTGTAAAATGGCGATTTTATACAGTTCAATGGAATATATAAAGATAAACCAGGGAAACTTCTGCCAGCCCCTATGTTTTAGCTGAGCCCTTGAGCTACCAGCCAAGAATGAAAATCCTTTCTATTCTAGTAACAACAGTGAGGAGTTTTAAACACAATAAATAAATATTTTCAGGTCCTACATACTAGATACTTTTTGTCAAGCTCTAACATAAACTTCTCATGTTTCTTAATCAATTGGCAATTAATTACAAAGATCAGACTTACAAAGGTGGACTCCCCTAGATCTTTCATTTATTTGTTAAAGAGCATTTGCCAAATAAATGGCAAAGCTACCTCTACCCTAGCACAAGTAGCTGGTGCTCTGAGCAGACTTCTTCCTCTGAAACAAGGCAAATGGAGTAATGCTAAATGGGATGCTGTAATTCTCTCATAGATGTAATCATTGTTGTAAGTGCCATACGTATTTGTTTTTAATATGGGAAATTGGTGTGTGATGAATTATGTTAGACAATCTTTTTTCAACAATGTTAATTCATTATATGTTCATGAAATCCTACCTTATAATAGAGAAACATGCAAATTGACCACACCTCCGCTACGCCCACGATTGGGCTGGCGGGAGGCTGGGGGCGGGACTCCGGGTGGCCTATTCTGCCGTTGAGAAGATCAAGATGGCGGTGCCCAGTCCTCTTAGTTCTGGGGGTCTCTGGGAAGATCGCCGCCCTGGGGAGGCAAGACCTGGCTGCCCAGCCGCTCCAGGGGGTCCCTGGGGAGATCAGCAACCTGGGGGGGCATGGCCGCCCTGCCCAGCCGCTCCCGGAGGTCCCTGGGGAGATTGGCACCCCGGGGAGGTGAGGCGGGACTCGCCCAGCCGCTCCCGGGGTCCCTGGGAACATTGCAGGCATGTGGTTGCTGAGACCCAAACCAGGCCTCTGGCCACAGATTCATAGCTTTGCGGAGTCCTAGGGCAGGGATCTGCCTCATCTGCAGTGCCCCCAAGACATGGGTGGGCCCAGCCAGGGATCAAGGGGCATGGAAGGACTCCTGGCAGAGGGGCAAGGACCCTCACCCCTGAGGCGGGGGTTTAGGGGTGGTGCCACCTCAGTGGAGGGGTGCTGCACTGCAGGGTACTGGACTGACTGATGTGATTCAGAGAAGCTCCCAGTGCTAACCGGCCTCACTCAGGCAGCCTTCACACTTCAGAGGCAGTGACTCCTGCTCCTGCCTTGACCCAAAAGCAAGCCCACGACACCCTGCCCCATGGCAGAGCATGCCTAGGCAGTGAGTGGGAAGCCTTCCACCTGCTTCGGAGAAGGGGGGGCAGTAAAGAATGGGGGGAGAGGAAAGAATGTGGAGCATCCGCAATGAAGAGGTGCTTGAGAAAGAGGCTCGGAAGCCTGACTGGAAGGTTTGTTCTGTTTGCTGGGCGGCTGCCCCTTAGGAAGTGCAAAGAGCATGGCTCTGAGGGCTTCCTGTGTGCTGAGTCAAGTTCCACAGCCAACTGGAATTGGCCTCAGTTTCCTGGTCTGTAAAATGGATGAAGCGTGTCCCAGTGCCTTCACTGAGCTTTGATGGCCAATTGAGATACTATATAAAGAAAATGAGGGAAGAAGTGAGAAAGAAAAGGAAGGACGAGCAACACAAAAGAAAGACTGGAAGGAACCTGTAAACCCATTGTCACTTAAATAGGGAATATAGTCAATAGTGTTGTAATGATGGTATGATGCCAGGTGGGTACTAGAAATATCGGGGAACACTTTGTAAAGTATATGATTGTCTAACCACTATTCTGTAACTAATATAAAACCTGAAACCAATACAAAATAATGTTGAATGTAAAGAAATGAAAATTGGAGTGAAATTTTTATAAATTTCAAAGTTTAAATAAAAGCTGTAAAGGAAGGAAGGGGAGAATAAAAAGTGTTTTTCATTTTACCACTTCATTAAAAAGACAGTTGTCTTTATATGGTGCTTTTATACTTTTCTAAGTCATTATCTCATTATAATTTCTGGGCAACTTAAAGACAAGATAAGTATTCCCTCCACTATTCAAAGAAAGGAAATCTTGGTGTCTGGTCCTAATGATTCAATCGTCAAGCCCTTATTGTAAAGCAGGGTTAGTAAAATTTTCTGTGCAGGGTCATATCTATACTAATAAAAGCCTTGGGGGTGATCAGGCCAGCAGGGGAGGGTATTTAAGGGCAATCAGGCCCGCAGAGAAGCAGTTAGGGGGCAATCGGGCCAGCAAGGGAGCAGTTAGGAGGCAATCAGGCAGGTAGGTGAGCAGTTAGGAGCCAGCGGTCCCGGATTGTGAGAGAGATGTCCAACTGCAGGTTTAGGCCCGATTCCACAGGGATTGGGCCTAAACCTGCAGTTGGACATCCCCCGAGAGGTCCCATATTAGAGAGGGTGCAAGCTGGGCTGAGGGACACCCTCCCCAGTGCACGAATTTCGTGCACCGGGCCTCTAGTAATAAATAAAGAGCTTTAGCCCTCGCTGGTTTGGCTCAATGGATAGAGCGTCATCCTGCAGACTGAAGGGTCCTGGATTCAAGTCCAATCAGGGCACATGCCCGGTTTACAGGCTCAATCCCAATAGGGGGCGTGTAGGAGACAACAGATCTATAATTCTCATCATTGATGTTTCTCTCTCTCTTTCTCCTTCTCTCTTCCTCTCTGAAATCAATAAAAACAATTTTTTTTAAAAAAAGAACTCTAAGAAATTAATAAGAAAAAAATCAACAACTCAGTATTGACAAGGAGTGTGATCAGATAATTAATATATTCTGAACCCTATTCATACACAAATGAAAAGAAGCCCAACTTCACTAAAACTTAGATCAATGAAAATTAAACCTACATTGAGATATTTTTATCTCTCACATTGGCAAAAATTTTTTAAAACTTTGTTGACATACTCTTAACAAAGTTCTGAAGAAACAGACACTCATAACATTTCTAGCATATGTTTAAATTGGGACATGTTTCCTAGAAAGGACAATTTTGTCAAAACTATCAACATCATACATATATATACTCCAGGCCCTGGCAAATGTCATGTCAGGTAATGTAGCTTACAGGTATGCTTAAACACATTTAATATGACAGATATTAAATGTTATCAATTGCAGAATTACTTTTAATAGCACAAAATGACAATCAACCTAAAAGTCAATCAAGAAGAATACAGTACAGCCATATAATGAATATTATAAAGCTGTTAAGAAAAAAAGTAGGAAGTTCTCCACGAATCAATGTAGAGCAAGATAAATTACTTGGAGGAAAAAGTACAGAAGTGCACAAAGCATGCCACATAATAGTTACAGAAAAGCATATTTACATTCTTGCTTTATAAACATAAAGAAACTCTAGAAGGGTATCCCCCAAAGAAGTAATAACTGGTTCATTGAAGAAGCAGATTGTGGGAAGAAAACATTTCACTGTATTCTTATGGAGGTGGCGAGATACAGGAAGGTATATACATTTATGAAAGTTAAATGTAATAGAATTATTTATGCTAGTAGGTTAAAAAATAAATACCTCTTTTATCTTCAGCAAACTTAATAAATTGTGTGTTGATGTATAGGCAGAGTGTAAGTAAAACTGCTAAAGGGCCACATAATGCTTAGTCCTAACTGATAAACCCCTTGTGTGACCTCAACAAGCTAAGGATGCTGCTTTTCAGCACACTAGCAGTAACAGAATTTGAGGCCCGATAGAGCACCTGATCCCAAGATAAGAGCATTGTTGGGGCCTGAGCTTCCTTCAAACCACTTTTAGCATCAGGAGCAGATGTCCAACAGCCAGCACATGAGTCAGTGCCACTTGTTTCTGTGTGAAATGAGTTTAATACAGTACTTAGATACTTTCAAAGACAAATGGTTCTCAGTCCTACTGAGCCCTACTCTGCTTTCATTCAGAGTGAGGAGCCCCTACTAAACGTGAGTGGACAGCTCATCAGTACCCCCAAAACGCATCAGCTACAACAATATATATCCAAGGGTCAAGACTGAACCCCAGGGCCAGCTCACTCCTTGTTCTTGACCTCTGAGAAGTCAGAAGTTAGTTATTTTTAGCTTAAGGGTGAGAGGACAGCATAAATAAGCCCACCTACAAAACCAGAAAGAAATCAGGTTTAAGAGGAAGACATTGTAAGAAGATTGTTGAGCTTGGCAACATTATAAATGGTCCTTGTGTCTTTTTGTCCCTAAAACAAAGTGGATTTTTAAAAAGTAAATGCATGCATATACGCCACTGACTAGCTGTGTTACCAGGCAGTCATTTTCACTCTGACTTTCCTCATCTGTTCCCTGAACAATGAAGGCTATCGAGTTAGAACAGTGCTGCTCAACCTTTGATCATTATCACCCCCTCAGGGTGATTGGGAAATAAAAGAATTTTTTTTCACAATCACCCTCCATCATAAAATGTTAATACCACAGTTACACTGCATATTGTGTATGTACTGAATGTATATCTGCGCTTTACGTGTAAAGAGTACTTTTTGCCCCCGGTGATGGTTAATTTTATGTGTCAGCTTGACTAGGCTAAGGAAAACCCCCAAATAGCTGGTAAGACATTATTTGGAGTGTATCTGTGAGGCTGTTTCTGGAAGAAATTAGCATTTGAAGCCACAGATTGAGTGAAGAAGATGCCCTCACCAGTGCAGGTGGGCATCATGCAACCTGTTAAGGGTCCAAATAGAACCAAAAGCAGAAGGGTGAGTGTGTTCCCCTTCAGTGACATACAGCGGGACGTGCATCTTCTCTGGCCTCGTGCACCATACATCAGCGTTCCTGGTTCTCAGGAGCTCAGACGGAACTACACCACTGGTTCTCCTGTGTCTCCAGCATGCAGACAGCAGACGGTGGGGCTCCGCGGCCTCCACAGTCACCTGGGCCAGTTCTTATACTAAGGCTCCTCTTATACTAGCTCTCTATCCCGTTGGTTCCATTTCTCTGAAGAACCTGAGTAGTACACTCCCCACGAAATTATTCCCCTATAAAATGCATGAATTACATCCACAAGAAGGATTCAGAAGATTCCTTCCAGTTTTAAATGTGTGCACGTAGGCACCAGATGTGCTTGAGTCCAATCCTGACTCTACCACTTGTGTTCACATGACCTTGAATAAGTTCTTGAACACATGCTCATGCATAAAACAGGTGTCATAATACCTCTCACAGGGCTGTCACAAACAAAAAGGAAGGCAAAGTGGGCAAAGCCCCTGGCCCTGGCCCACTGTGAACAATCAATAATTGGCAACTTGCATTTGCTTAATTTAAAACAAATCTATAACTTACATGTGTATATCTAAAAATGAAACACTGATCATCTATCTATATAAAACCCTAACATGCAAATCGACCCAAACGATGGAACAACTGGTCACTATGATGTGCACTGACCACCAGGGGGCAGATGCTCAATGCAGGAGCTGCCCCCAGCCCGCAGGCTCTGACAGGTGGTGGCAGCGGGGGCCTAGCTGGTGAGTGGGTGGTGTCAGGCCAGCCAAGGCAGGTGTGAGCAGGGGCCCCCCCAATTGCCCCATCGGTCGCCTCACAGATCGGCCCTGATCGCCAGTCAGGCCTAGGGACCCTGCCCATGCACAAATTTCATGCACCGAGCCTCAAGTGTAAACATAATGAACTGGAACAGTAACTAAAATATAGATAGAACTGAGTTTGTTTTGTCATCATTTATCCCTAAAGTCCTAGACATGAATCCCAAGTCACAGCTCATCTTTTTGTATTGTAGAGATTGATGAAAAGTCCTGGTAACAGCCAATTTATGAGGCATAAATTTTTTTAAAGAAGCTATTCCAGAGAGGGTTAGGCTGCCTCTTAATATGTCTCAAACTTGAGTTCTGTTAAAAGTGTACAGGGTATCTGTGTAACAATCAGAACCGTTTTCTGAGTGTCCTATTCTGTTACTATTATCTGTGGCTGTTCTTTGTGGTGCCCCTGCTTTGGCTGGGGGCAAGTTCTGAGATACAAGAAATACATACATTAAATGGAATAGCAGAAAGCAAGGAGAAGCCAGAAAGAGAGAGCGACTATATGAAGCATTTGTTTTTTAGACCCTATGATGTTTTAAACATACACCTAATGCTTTTTGCACATGCTGAATAAGCAGGCTAATTAAAAAGCCCGCACAGTTCTTGTTAAAATCTGTTCAAGTTTTTTGGAGCACCTGTTATAACAGAATGCCCACAGACTTGATAGTTTAGAGCCAAGACACCTGCTACCTTATGTCTCACAGTATGTTCAGTTTTATACTGTTAGCAAAAAAATAAACACTTTTGACATTTAGCAATCTTATACAAGTGATATGAAATAATCAGGAAAGATATTTAACCCTTCTTGTGCTGCTGTGGGAAGCCACACCCTTTCCTGTCTAGGAAATGGATTGCGACATTTTCCCATGAAGTTACTTAGGGCTTCTTTAATAACCCCCAATCACACAAGGTTTTCTAAAGAGTCCAGGCATCTTCTTGGGAGCAGCAAATTTTCTAGTTAAAGAGACTTTCAAAAAGCATGTTACTGTTTTGACTTTGTCAAATGTTTATGAAATTCCCGAACAGGTTTGATGGTATTACTGCTGATGACATTTTTACCAGAACATTATTTGAAAATACATTTTAAAAGAGAAATATTATAATAGTTTTACAGTTAAGAAATTTTCATAGTCCAGACATGTACATAGGTACATTGAGATTCAATTTTATGGCTGATAAATCTTACGAGGATAATGTGAGGATGCTTTTTAAGATACATCATTTTAAAACAGTTGCCATTTGATCTACAGTATTTAAGTCCATTGAGGTCTGGATCCATGTATTATTTGACTGTTAGGCCAGAGTTGGACAATAGAGTGAACAAATATTTCACCATGGTGAAAAACTTTTTCAAATTTGTGTTGTCAGTTTAAAATTTAACTCATGCTCATGACATTTCTCCTAAGAATAATCTGCTTTTGATCTAGCAATTCCACCTGTAGAATTATGTCCTACAGTCAAGTCACACATATATAGGAAAACTTAAATATAAAATATCATTTATGGATTGTCCATATAGCAAAATATTTGAAACAACATAAATGTCCATTGATAGAGAATCAGTTAAATAAATTATGATATCTCAATACAATAGAATACCATGTAGTTGTCAAGTGAATAAAGCAGCTCTGTATACAGTGATATGAAATCTTCTCCCTGACATACTAAGTGAAAAACAAAGTGTAAAAGCCAACAAATAACCAAGCACACACACACACACATACATGCTCACATTTGAAAATTCAATAGAATATCTTTGGAAGGAAGCACAATAAACCGACATCAGTGGTTACCTTTGAGGAAAAATTTAAGGTTTTGGAGACAGGCATAGGAGGGCTATTTACTTTTCACTAAAAAATCCTTTGGTAGCTTATTTGTACTACATATACATCTTACCTATTCAAAATATTTTAAAATGCAAGTTGAGCCCAGCCAGTGTGCCTCAGTGGTTGAGCATTGACCTCTGAACCAGGAGGTCATGGTTCGATTCCCAGTCAGGGCACATGCCCAGGTTGCGGGCTCGATCCCCAGTGTGGGGTGTGCAGGAGGCAGCTGATCATCATTGTTGTTTTTATCTCTCCCTCTCCCTTCCTCTCTGAAATTAATTTTAAAAAAATGTTTTAAGCAAGTTGAAATGATCCATTAAATTTGGGAAATAACAAGACAGTGTAATATATTACGGGCATACTTTACTATAACATAATATCACAAAGTACTTCTAAAATTCCAGACTGTTACTTTGTTAACTCCAAATCAGTATTTAACAATATAAATCACAATTTAATGTCTAATTATCATGATGAAAACAGCTTTTGAATGTTGAATGTGTATAGCTGTATTCAAATACAAGCTGTTTTGACTTTTAACCAACATAGCAGAACTGGGAGTGATTATGTATAATTAGAAAACAACCTAGAATATATTTTTCTAAGATGCTTTTAAAGATAATGGAAAGCATTTTTAAATGTTCATGAGAAAAGATGTCTTAGTTTCTCTACCAAAAGAGAAAGCAGGATTCTGTTTGTCCTGGTGACCAGAAGGTCTATTCACCCGTGTCATTTTGTGCAGGAATCATCCCACACCTGGGGCCACGGAGGCCTATTCCTTAAAATGGACAAGAACAGATCCCAGGACTACTGGAGGCCTTGCAACTGTAGAGCCATACATGGTGCAGAGCCCTATAAATGCCCACACCGGTGGTCAGGACGCACCCTGGACAATACGTTGAAGCGGACAACGTACCTTCAGACATCCTGGACAGGGGCTTTAGTCTTTCAATGAACTATGTTTCCACCCTCAAGAGCTCTGCAGCAACCAGCTCTCCCAAACCATCAGATGAGCACACTAAAGTTAGAGTATACTTAACGTTCACTTGCATTTTTTAAATGCATATAAAATTATTGGGAATTAGCATAAGTATTATTTCTGATAAAGAAATGAAAGGCTCTATTAGGACAGACTGAGGAAGATGCATGAGGAAAGACAGCCTGAGACCAATAATCTCACCAAGTGAGCCATCTGGCCTCCTTGGTCAAGGCTGGATTGACTATAAGGCCTCACGTGCCCACCTCATGCGAGTAGTAATGTCACAGTAGTCATTTTAAATGCTCACTAAATATTTCTGGCTCTTCTCTGGTAGGATTCTATTCTCTGGCTCTTTTGTGGGGTGGAGTCAGGTGCCCATTCCTGGCCAGTGTGTTGTGAGAAGGAGTGATGTGTGACACTTCCGGTCAGAGCATTTCACTTGCTTTAGTCAATGGGAGACCCTGCAGAGTTCTCTCTCCCTCTGCCATGGAGACAAGCAATCTTCCAAATAACAGGTATTCTGTCACCTGGATCCTGGAGAAGAAAATAAACCTATGTAGCAAAAAAAAAGTAAACCTTTGTTGTTTTTACGCCACTAATATTTGGGGGTTATTTGTTACCACAATATACCCCAGCCTCTCTGTACTAACACATATGGGCAGACTCAGTAAACATGCACAAATGACTCAGAACAGCTCCAGGTTTACAAAGGTAGTAATAACTGCTGAGCTATCACACTGTACATTTGATTTTCCCTTTCCTTAATTTTATAAAATGTGTTTTACTTGATCATTATGGCCTTTTTCCAAACACAAATTTTGATTATATCCCTGGAAGGTGTTAGAATTACCCAATTTAGAAACTAAGAAAATGAGACTCACGCAGTGCCTTTTTCTCTTCCCTTCTCCCTCCCTACTATCGTTTGGTGAGAAATTCTCCTTAAAAGAAAAAAAGTTAAAAGTTGACATATAACCGGTTAGCACAGCTATATACTTTATTCAAGTGTTATGAGGAAAATTGCCTATCAAGGGAAAAGGTTGTATAATTTCATGGCACTCTAAATTTCTTAGTTTGCCACGTTAACCACATAAAGGACAAGAGGTCAAACAGCTCTGGAATAAGCTGTGATAGGCAGAGAAAGTCTTGGGAAAAGCAGAACAGGATTCTAAGGATGTCACCATCCCACATTTGTAGAGCTCTTTGCAATCTGAAGAGTACTTCTCTTTACTGAGGCCTTTCTTGGGCTCTTTATCTTACATGTGTCTCCTCTTTGTATATGTATACATCCATGCAACAATACTGCATTTTCCAGGTTAAGTCCTTTTCAGTTCACATTGTTGGCATGGAAGTTGAAGTTCAGTAAGTCTGCGTGATTAACTTGTCCAAGACTTCATAAGCAATAAATGACAGAATCAGGATTCAAAATGAGATTTTCCCACTAGGATCTTCCCATTGTCCTAATCTGCTCCATGGGAATAGGGGCAATGGAAAGAAAAATCGAGAGAAACTTAGCTTACGGTCAGGGAAAGCTTCCTGGGAGAAGTGATATCTGTGCGTGTCCCTGCCCCTGCCCTGCCAGGTGCCTCCCTTCCCACTAGTTCTTGTTACCTTTATCTTCAGCATGGAGCTTTAATGTTTGTTGAATAAACGAGCAAATGTATTGAATGAGAAAAGATGTTCTGTTTAGATGTACAAGGAACTTTCATTCTTAAGAAAATGCACATTTAATTTCTAAACTCAGCATCCCAGGTCTTGACCTCAGACTCACCCCCACATCTGCAGGACCCAGAGCAACAGTACACAAGGGAGCCCACATGCCGTACAGCCAGTTACTTTAAAACTAGAAAGCAAGTTAGCAAGCACTTAGCTAAAATATACTCTGTTTGCCTACCTTGACAAATTCATCTTCATAATGATTAAAAAAAAACATTTAAAGTGTGCATCAAGCTATAATTTTTTTAATAAATCTTTATTGTTCAGATTATTATAATTGTTTCTCCTTTTTTTCCCCCATATCTCCCCATCACCCGGTTCCCTCCCCCCTGTTGTCCTCATCCATAGGTGTATGATTTTTGTTCAGTCTCTTCCCATACCCCCACACAGACACCCCTTTCCCCATGAGAATTATCAATCCACTCCCATTCTATGCCTCTGATTCTATTATGTTCACCAGTTTATTCTGTTCCTCAGATTTTTAATTCACTTGATTTTTAGAATCACTTATTGATAGATATGTATTTATTGTTCATAATTTTTATCTTTACTTTTTTCTTCTTTTTCCTCTTTTTAAAGAATACCTTTCAGCATTTCATATAATACTGGTTTGGTGGTGATGAACTCCTTTAGCTTTTTCTTATCTGTGAAGCTCTTTATCTGCCCTTCAATTCTGAATGATAACTTTGCTGAGTAGAGTAGTCTTGGTTGTAGGTTCTTGCTATTCATCACTTTGAATATTTCTTGCCAAGCTATAATTTTTATATAACTGAAATGTGGCAAAATACAAAAACGACTGAGTTAATTTTTTTCATGTATATATCTGTTTGTAGGCCACTGATGTTTGAATGAGAAATAAAATAGAGACATATATAATTTTTAAATGATTGTATATTTGTCCCATAAAATTTTTCTTGCTTGCTTTAACTTCAGTAGAACACGAATACTGTTGCTATAATGAAAATTTCACGTTATTTGTGTTTTATTGACAGTAATGCCAAATTAGACAATCTGACTTGAGTCATTGTAGTTTCTAAGTAGATTTTTGTTAGTTCTAGTTTGAAAAAAATTGCTCTGATGAAACATTAGCAACAGGAATTTTCAAATTATTAATGCAATAGATTTGGAAATTAATAAGATATGCATAACTATTCAGACACTATAAGAGTCATGTGTGATAAATGGTTATTATTATAGAAAATATTATAAAATGTTTTTAATTTCACCATATGTGTAGCCATTGCTTATATTGCAATTTTTATCATCTCTTTTTTGTCAATATTCTTTACATGTTTTGTGCATTTTAAGTTTATACCTACATACATAAACACTTGAGTAATGTGAATTATTTAATACTGCATAATTTCTATAGCCTTGTGCAACTGTTTCAAATATTGCACCAATTTATGAGTACTTCTGGAACCATGAACTGGAAGAAGAAGTGAAGCAAGAAAATAGACTCTCGATGCTACTGGGAAACTTCATCATAGAAAAGTCTATTTCATTCATGCTAATTAAGAGGAAGAATTTGACAAGTTAAGACATTTACATTTTCCACTGACCCAAGCATTCCCACTCCTTAAATTACTTATTGGACTCTGTAGTGTGATCTCCAATATCGATGGTGACTCAACCTACACACCTTCATTTCATTTGAACAGTTGACTTTTGTTTTGAAGACATTAAGCAGATTTTAGAGAAGTGCTTCTCTGGGGCCTAAATTGTGTTTATTCATGAGCATGAGTGTTTAGCATCACCAAGTGGTGGAGGCACCCATGTGTTTTTAATGGCCTTACTTTATGTGCAGTACCCAGTGCCCTCTCAAATGTGGGACCTGGGCAGAGGCCCCTTTTGTCTGGGCTAAGAGCTATATTACTCAAGATCCATTGCAGGGATGCCGAGGGACATTACAAAAGGGATTATGCCACTTCTGTAAATTCTTCAGGAGAGATTTCACCAGTCCCCTTTTCACTTTACCTATTCATCATCAATTATTCATGGTTAGGCTATATAGGAAGAATAAAATAGTAACAGTACTATTTAGCACATGTATTCTCAAGCATCTATACAAGCCTTTTACACACATTATCACATTTAATCCAGACAACAACCAATGAGGTAAATAATTTTACTATCCCTCTTCTTATAAATTAGAAAATTGAGACACATAAAGGTTAAGTGACCTGCCTCAGGTCACAGAGCTGGCAAGGCAAAGCTAGTAGTATTTAAAATAATGAAGCCTGCCTCCACAGCCTTCACTCATAGGACATAAGTCAGTCATGACCATTTTATCCCATGACTTCCTCCTTCTTCAGTTCTTAATTTTAGTTTGCTTTTGATTACTTAAAGTAATTATCCAGAAAAAGGACATGTGGATGAGCTTGTAGATAGATGTTGATAGTGCTTGGGTTCAAATCTTAGCTCTCTACCACTTACCAGCTGCATGAACTTGAAAGTCACACTCTGCAAAGCAGAGATAGTCATCGTATGGACCTTATAGCGTTAGCATAAGGAATAAATAAGTTATTCATGTAAAGCACTCATAATAGTAGTGCCATGTAAACATTTGCTTTTGTTGGTGTTATATATGGCTTATTTTCTGAGTTCTCCAGTAACAATAAAAATAGTACCTTTCAGAGGTTTGTTGACTATTAGATGAGTGGAAATATGGATGGTACTTAGAACAATGCTTGACACGGAAAAAATGCTGTGTTTGCTAATTAAATGATGATCATTATTTATTATTCTTATTTGCAGTATATTTTCTGAGCCTTCCAACACATAAAAAAACATTTTTCATTTCCTTAACTCTTGAATGAAAATTCAGCTCAGTATAACTAATGGGGTCATTGGTTTTTTTGCCCCAAAACTTTTTACCAGTATATCAATGGTACTCATCTCAACCTTTTCTTTTTCTTTCTTCCCCTAGCACTGAGGCATGGGCACACTCCCAGCATTACAAAAACTATTGAGACATTTTGAGACTATTTAAATAGTGAGCAAAAAGAACAAATAAGGGAAAAGAGAGGAGAGAGGGAAAAATAAACATAAGAAAAGAAAGAAGAGTAAAAAGAGTGAGGCCTTAGAGGAACTGTAAGGAATGGGATTCCAAGCAGTTATTAAGGAATTAACCCGAGGAAGGAAGAGGAGCACATCTACATTTATAACATGAGGTAACAAAGAAAAGATTGTAAAAATGCAGAGTTTACAAGTTTGTTGATGGACAGTGGGGAAATTTCTCTCTGGTGACCTCAATTTTCTCTACAAAACAGGAAGTGAAATCATCTGCTGGTAATGAGGGTGGAAGTGGGGATATCTGGGTTTTGAAGAAGAGAATAGGGGAAGTTTTAAACAGTAGTTGTGGAAATGGGGAGAGATGATGGGCAGTGTTGAGGACCTAAATGATTTTCCTATGGCTCAGCAGATGTAGTGTGGTTATGTGGTGTCCTTCAGCAGTGTTCAGGAAGATAGTACAGATTTGAATATAGTATTTCAGAAGTTAGAAATTCTGGATCATGACAACATCGCGGTGCCTCCCAGGAGGAGAGGAGAGTGCACTAAAGAGGAACAAAAGTAAAGGTCATGGCGATGAGAAAATAAAGAAACAGAGTCCAGGCAATTGGGTGGTGTACTTGTTTGCTAGGGTTGCTATAACAGAGTGCCACAGGCTGGGTGGCTAAAACAGAAATGTATTTCCTCGTTGTTCTGGAGGCTAGAGATCCGAGACCAAGGTGCCAGGAAGATTGATTTTCTGTGAGGCCTCTCCCCTCCTAGATGGCCATCTTCTCCCTGTGCCTTCACATCATACTTCTTCTGTGCATGTCTGTGTCCTAATCTCCTATTCCTATAAGGACACCAGCCATTGGATTCCCCACCTCAATGCTCCCATTTTACTCTTTGCAGACCCTGTATGAGAGTCCTATTCTGAGATACCAGAGGTTAGGACTTCAATGTATGAATTATGGAAGGACACAATTCAGCCCATAACGGATGTGTCACCCTGGACGAGGATGAAGGCACTCAGAATGAGGGTGAATGAGGGTGAATGAGGGACTAAATGCTTCAGTGATTAAGGCGACTGACTAATCAGCTTTCTGCTGTTTCCTAGAGGCCATGTCTTCTATTTGAGATTCCAACCCATTTCTTCTTGCAGTATTTTTTCATAGATCCATAATCCATGTTAACTTTTTGTTGCAGTTAGTTTTTGTCTTTTACCAAAAGACAGGCGGGTGGCTTGCACAGCCCTACCCACTTCAGCATCGGTGTGATCCCTTCATTGGCTGTATAACTGGAGACCTGGCTGATGTGAAGGGTTCCTGGCCGTGACCATTATGTGACAAACATACATCTTACATGACAATACAAAACTAAAATAGAAGCCTCTTTTATCCCATGGCTAGATTCTCTGATACACTGAAAATAAAACACAGCTAATTTTAACACACACACACACACACACACACACACACACACACATACACACACACACACACACACACACACACACACACACACACACTGCTAGAACTGTCAGAACTTTCCAATTTTCTTCTCTCTTCTTAGTCATTATGAAAATAATACCCATCGTTTATTGAACAGAGCATTTTACCAGACCCTATGCTTTGAGCTCTACATTCATTATCTCTAATACTTATAGCAATCCCAGATGATGAAATTGATTAAAAGGTTAAATAACCTACCCAGAATCACCCAGCTGATAAGTCTGTCTTGTTTTCAAATACTGTACTCAACAACAATGCTTTATTTATGGGGACCAAGTCTCCCCAGATACCTAGCTTACCACCATCCCATTTCCTGCCAGGATGTTTATAAATCGATGTAAAAAGTAGGAATAAAGGAAAGAGTATGCCTCACAGAGTACTTTTTATGCTTTTCCTTTTTTCCCCAATTGTTTTAAACTCTAGATCAATTCACCAGGGGTCAATAGAGAAATACACAGAATTTTTTCTTACCTTCTTTCAGCTTAGCTAGCCTGTTGTATTTCAGGAGGCAAGGATTAGTTAGGTCACAAATTGTTTTTTCAATCTACTTTTATTTGGTTTGTGGTAATGGGTAAATTCTTCACAGGTTTTAGCAATAGATTATCTGTCAGTTTTAGTTTTCAGCATGAGGTAATGTGAGGTTTTGTCTTTTTTGAATGTTTCATAGTGTGAGATTGAGAGAAACTGAATCTAGGGCTAATATTTTCATGCCATTTTATCATAGAATTTTTACCCCTTGCGATTTTGGAGGTTTTTAAAACCTCTTTCTTTATTAAACATTCTACCATGTCAGAAAATCATTGACAATTTGGTATTTGAAGATGCTGAGCTAATGCTGGGAGGGACGTTCATGTTAAAACATAAGAATCTACCTATTCACAAATTAAGTAGGATTTTCCTCTTTGTAGACACTTTAGACATAGGGAATTGGGGATGGAAGAATTCAGACAGACTATAGAGGACAATTTCCTGCTATGGAAATTTACCTTCACAACACCCTATCTGTTTGACTTGGGCTCAAGTTAATAGTCAAAATCGTGAAACATAAAAAACTTCACCCGTCTCCAAATTTACTTTGTTTTAAGAAAGATCAGAACTAACAGCACAGGACATAATGACAATATAGTAGAGGTCTCATGACTCCCAGGCACAGCTCCCAGTGTCCCAGACCTTGGGATTTGCGTGGGCATGACGACAAATGAAGTTGAGTGGACACACACACACACACACACACACACACACACTGAGCTAGAGGAAGGCACCAGTTCTGGGGCATCTTCAGCTTTTACACATCACTAGTCATTCAGCCCCCTCAGGGGTTCAGGACTCATGCCTGTTCTCTAGTACAGCTGCATCCCATCAATACAGGTTACTTGATAAATAACTCAGGCATTTATCTGAGGTGCTTGGCTGGTATGTTGCAGGATTATCCTTTATTTTGTATCTGGCATAGGGAAACTCCTAATGAGTTTCATTGAGTTGTGCTGCAAGAAGGATAGACTGAGGAGGACGAGACTGGGTGGAGAGCACACAATGTGATATACAGATGATGTATTTTAGAATTGTACACTTGGAAATTATATATGTCACCCCAATGAATTTAATTTTTTAAAAAGACCAAGAGGCAAAGCCTCAAGCACCCTGATGCTACCAAGCCCAGAATCCTATATGAACCCTTTCTTTGAGCCTGCAATGCCAACTATAAAAACAGTTCACTAACTTTACAGGGAGTACTTTTTATTTTTCAAAGGACAAGTCCACCTTTTAAAAAAAACAGGGGAAAGGAGAATTTCAATTTCTGAAAGTCCTTTTTCTTTCATAAAATTAATAAACAAATATTGGCTCTCTAACCCAAAACATGTTTCATCCTAATCAGTGTTCTATCAGATAAACATCCAGAAAAGCAGTAATTAGATTAAGGTTTGAGGGAATCCAATTGATCAGAAAACCCTATAAAAAATCAGATACACACATTCATTGGTAACTCATTTCTACTGTTTCTCTACTCTTATACAAAGAAAGATATTGCCTAGGTCCTAGGCCCTAGGATGTAGATACTTTTTATTTCTATGTGTATGTACCATATTTGGTTATGTGCAAGGAACATTATATTGTTTAGTCCATAAAGCATATAATAGCTTTCTTTTATATCTTCTTGTCTTCAACCATCTGTTATAGTTATTTATCCTAAAAAATATATATAATAAAAGTTATCCATATATATATATATATATATATATATATATATATATATATATATATCCTACATTTAAAATAATTCTTGGGGAAAACTTTATTATGCTTTTAAAATATTTATTATTTTGACACAATTTATTGCTAAATAAATAAACTGTTTTAATTTAAGCTAAGAAAACTAATTGGTATCAGATACTAAAAGTTCCTGTAAGTTGTTGGAAGTGTTAGTTCTGGGAATGGCATTTTTATATTTTTGTTATTGATTTGCCTTTGAGACAAACTGCAACCAGAAAACAGGTGATAAGCCTCCAGGAGAAAATGCTGTAGCTACAGACTACTGTTGATAAACAGATTTTGAATTAATTAGTTCTGCATAATTATGTGAGTCATCAAACCTCTTAAACCAAATACAACTAGTCTTATATTGCTTTATATGTAAAGAAAAGAAAAGAAAAAAGAAAAGAAAAGAAAACTTATTATTTATACAATGATAGAAATTTTTAAATGGCATGTGTTCAGCATATTAAATTTTATTTTTAGATTTATAAAATGAGATAAGAAGGGATTCACTTTTTATAAAAGGTTATCATTAGTGACAGAACTGGGACTCAGAGTGTGCTACTATTCTTGCCTCATACTTAGTGGAAATCATATTTTGTTACCAGAAAATGGGAAAAGTGAATATCTTAAGAAAAATAACCTGACAACTAAAGGACAGTGCTCTCTCTAGGTGCTTTTAAGAATCTTGCCCACATATCTGCAATAGCAACAAAAAATGTTTAGAGGAAAATACTTAAAAGTAATAAGCAGAAAAAAAACTGTAAATATTTTTGACATAAAAGAAGCCTCAATAAATGGAGAGATAATACAAGGAAATAACATAAAGATGTTCAATGTCATAGAGATATTAATTATTATCAAATCAGTATATGCATTTAATACAATTTAATAAAAAATAGAGTTTTTAGAATTTTGGCCAAGTTTTAAATTATCTAGGATAAAAACATAAGGATTTGAATGAGATAACTTGCTCTATTAGAAATTGACATCCTATAAAATAAAAGAGTAACATGCAAATCGACCGAATGGCCGAACAGCAGAACGACCATATAGATGACCATTGGGGACCACACTATGACACCCACTGGTGCCAGGCCAGCCAAGGCGGGGGCAGTGCGATTGGTCGGCCTGGCCATCACCCCATGATCGTCCCACAACCAGTGGGCTGAGGCGGGTGGGTGGGGCCTCCCTCTGCAAGGGAAGCCGGTGCCAGCAGCCAGGGGAAGGAAGGCCTACTCTTGTATGAATCTTGTGCATTGGGCCTCTAATATATTATAAACTATAATACTTTTTTAAAGTGATACTAACTAATGTGAGAATAGGCAGAAAAATAAATGAAGCAAATTAGATGGCCCAAAGACAGATTAGCATAAGTTAAAATTTACCCTAAGTACATAATCCAAGCTTTGTACCCCCAAAAATATGTTTTAACAATTCCTTAAATAGCAAAAATCTTAAGAAACCCCTCTTATAGCCTGCCAAAGAGAGTGATTAAACAATGATGGCACATTTATCTGGGAGATGGAGGATTATATAATCATTTAAAAGCACAGTTTTGACAAATAAATAATTGCATGGGGAAATGTTCATGAAAAATTATTAAATGAAAAACATGATTCAAGGTTAAGTGTATACTTATATATTTTATATGACCATATAATAAATATAAATATATATTCATTTATATTATATATATTTAATTTTTAAAATATTTAAAGGAAACACATCAATGTATTAAAATTAGCTGTGTATAATAAAATCTATGTTACATTTTACTTTTCTTTTTATATTTGTTTGTATTTTTCAAATTTCCTACAGTTGTTGGCATCTAGGAAACTTATTCTACCTCTACCTCAATAAAAAAATGAGACACATAAAATATTTTAAAAGCTATTTTATTATATTTTGTTTTCATACTTAGGTTATGGCTTATCCAACTCTGTTGATAATGACTTCAGCAACTTAAAGTACAAAGTCTGGTTTCTCTATTGCCACATATCCCCCCAAAATCAAATACTATGTTTTCATATGGGTACAACATCAACTACCACACAACCCAACAAGAGCATATAAATAAGATACATGTCACTGTAAGGCAATAATGATTTGCCATTTCAGATCTGACCATTATACAATTATATTAAGTCCAATGTTATAATTCTCAGTAAAACAAACCCTACTTCTTTATATCAGGATAATAATTCTCAGTAGAACAAGACCTATTTATAATTCATCTTTGAGTCATTTCATATGTTTTGGCTGCAATAATAGAGATTCCTAACTCAGATTTATTTGAGCAATGAGGAAATGTATTATCCCACATAAGAAGTCTGGAGCTTGGGTAGCTCCAAGTGTCATGATCAATGGTTCAGTTATGCCAAAAGAGGTCCAAAGGCAGCCAATTATCCAGAAATTAGAGGATAATTTGAGTTCGTGGTTTAGGCAACCAAATGGTGACTGGTACTTTATACCGAGGTGGCAAACTCAGAGGGTAAAAACAAGTAAGGGGGAAGATTGAGTTTAGTTTGGGACATAAGTGCTTATGAGACATCTAACTGGTAATGGGCAATAGATAATACTGTGTGGTTAGGTTTTTTATTATTGTACCAATATTGTGTAATTACTATTAAATATCTCCATGAAAATTTCATCAAATAATATTAGTAACTGCCAGATTACCCAGGCATTTTTTTTCTTTCTAGCTCTGACATGATTTGAGTGATATGATGAGAAAAAGTCATAGCAAATGTTTTACATGCTGACAATTTAAACTAATAGGTATTTTTAGATGTTGTGTAAGAAAAAGAGCTCTGGGCTAAAAATGATGCTGACATTTAAAGACTCTCTGTAAACTTCGGAAATGTGTAGCCTTAGACACCAAGGCTAGTAGCTTAGAAATAATGCTGAGCATCTAAACTTAATGCTTTTCTAACTTTGCTTTCTGTTCTGGGCTCAGATGTCCTCTCTACCCCATGCACTTTTAAGATGTTTAAGAGACTCACATCTTGGGTTCAAACCTGTATTTCTGGCATATCTGTCCTTTACAATAAAATTTTTTGTCGCTCTTTCAAATCTCTCTGGATGGCAGAAGTCCCCATTTGAGACAAATGTTCCTCTGTCTAAAGAACATGGATATAAATCTTTTTGAAGGTTTGTCTAAACTACACTGAGTGGCCAGATTATTATGATCTCTGAATGCATAATAATCTGGCCACTCAGTATATGTATATTAGAGACCCAGTGCATGAATTCGTGCATGGGTGGGGTCCGGTCAGCCTAGCCAGCGGGGAGAGGACATGGGCGGTTGGCCGACCTGCCTGGTCGAACTGGTCAAACTCCTGGTCAAGGGGACAATTTGCATATTGGCCTTTTATTATATAGGATATACACTGAGTGGCCAGATTATTATGTGTTCAGAAATCATAATAATCTGGCCACTCAGTGTATGGTTTCAATGATACTTTTGTCTTGCATATTTATGTTATGCAAGTTCATGGTAGAAATTTAGAAAATATCACAAAGTATAAAATAAGTGAAATTTAATCATAATGAGATAACAATGGTTAATGTTTTGTTATTTATCTTTATAATCTTTCTATATCTGTATATAGCATAAATATATTGTTTTCTTACAAATTGGGATTACATACTACATAATATTTTATAAACTTGATTTTTATTTACCATTCATCATGACCATCTTTCAATACCTTTAAATAAGCTTCAAGAACATGACTTTTAAAATAGATGATCATATTATATATTTCATCATATTTTATGATAGAAACAGTATGTTACCAAGCAATCCCCACTTCTGTGGACATTTAGGCAAGCTCCAAATTTTTATAATATCAGTAAATGTTGGGTGAACATATATGACCATATGTTTTTGTGACTTTCTCTGGTTTATAGAAAAATTCCAAAAAAAATTGAATTACTGTGAACATTTTTAAAGCTTTTGGTGCATATTGCAAAATGCTTATTTCCAGTAAGTCTGTACAAAACTGTACTCACACCATTAGTTTATAAAACCATTTAGTTAAGAGTAAATTACTTATATTTTTCCCTCTCTAACAAATACCATATGGGCAAGTCTTCTCTGATATTTTCATGGGTCCTAATCAGCTTTCTTAAAACTGTGAGATTGACCAGTGAGGTTCTTCATTTCATTTTGAAACTACAACAACGTGGGAGGAGGAAAGAGCCATGATTTGGGACTGAAGAGCCAGGTTCTAGTCTTAGTTCTTTTACAAACTCAGTGTTGAGTCTAGCACCTTAACTTCCTTGAGCTTTGGTTTTCTTTGCCCAAATAACAAGATGGGACTAAATATCTTTCTAGTCCCTTTCAACTAAGTAGAAAAACAATAACAACAAAATGCTTATCAGTGGAACAAGAATTTTGCAAACAGATAAATGGTCCCAGTAAGTGATGTTGTGGAATCTGACCTATGAACATAGCATAATGGTGTTCTCCAAGTAAATTTTTCGCTTTTTGACAAGCTAGTATCCTTCTTCTACAAGCAGATTCTGAAGCCTAGACAGAGCTGAACTTGGAAGTAGTGGGATGATCAGCCACCTAGGTGATGTGATATGGATAAAGCCACAAGTCTCCACTCCACCTCATGTATTCCATCATTACAGCTTTACTCCTTTCATCTTTAATAAAAATAATCCTAGGAGAAAATTCATAACCATGGCCTTCAAGAGGCTTGGCCTCTATTGGGACTAGGAAACCTGGGTCCGTTTAAACTCACCTGTAATGGTAGCCAGTGATATAAAAACAACACCAAAATCCCTCAGAAATTATTACATGACAATGTCTATAAACTTCCAAGAGGATTTGATAGTACACCAAAAATCACTTGATTCCATTTCTTCCTTTTTTCTACATCATCACCCATGGGCAACCAAAAGTATTTTCCAGCCATTTTTATTCTTGCCAGATTTTCAAAGCTTTTAGCTCATCTATATTCAAATCATAAGAGGCAATATATCTGTTAAACAAAATATTTCAGTTATGTTTGGTTGACAGATTTTTTAATAAGTAATTTTTCTAGAAAAAGCAAAGCATTAACAACACACACACAAAAAAATAACCTAAATGATTCAATGAAGTATCAAGTAATCTTACAGGTAATAGGATACCATAGCTATATTTGGTTCCTAAGAACCTCTGCTTTGCCCATCATTTACTTATGGTAAGCAAGGAGATATGCAATTGTCAACTGTCTTGCGACTCAAAGTGAGAGAACATAAGATTACAGCAAGAGTTTGAGGTGAAGAGCAGTCAAGCATCATCATGCCGAGCCTCACCAGACTGGACCACAGAGAGAACTAGACCCAGGGTTGTTACTAAATCTCAAACATGCATTGCTCAACTCTTAAATCTTGATAACCATTGAACCACCAAATACTAGTCCAAAATTAAAATCAACTTTTATAGGTGATTCTTTCTCTCCCTTTTTAAGACTTTTTTATTGATTTCAGAGAGGAAGGGAGAGGGAGAGAGAGATAAAAACATCAATGATGAGAGAGAATCATTGATGGGCTGCCTCCTGCATGCCCCACACTGGGGATCAAGTCTACAACCCAGGCACATGCCCTGACCGGGAATTGAACTGTGACCTCCTAGTTCATAGGTCAATGCTCAACCACTGAGCCATGCCAGCCTGGCAAAAATAATTTTTTTTTTACCTTCTTGGAGAAGGTAATATTCAATGTTTTTACCTACATAGACTCAGTGAAGGTTTTAACAGTGGTTTTCAACCTTAGCTGCCCATTAGAATCACCTGGAAAACCTTTATATCTCTCAAATCTGTGCTGTACTCCTAACCAGTTACATCAACATTTCTAACAGTAGGACCCAGACATCAGTATTTTTAGAGCTTACCAGTTGATTCTAGATAGTATGTAGCCAAGGCTGAGACCCACTGATATAAGATTTACCTCAAGTAATTATGCTATGCATTTGAGCTTATTGTGTTTATTTGATTAATATAGAGCCAGAAATTATGGGAATAATTAATGACGTGACTCCCCACACCCAAACTACTTTTGGCTCTTACCTTCGTCATAGGGTATCATCAGCTGTGGTGTTTGTCATATCCCAACCTAAATCCTCAGTCCCCTGCTTGGGACTCCTGAGGTTATTCCTGCCTGACACACCTTGTAATAACATCTTTGGTCTTTTTCTCAGCCTATTCCCAAACCACCTAGCTCAGAATTCCTGAGTGGGCCAGAACGATCTCTGCCTCTGAGATGCTTAAGTCAGTTAAGGTGGATGGATGTGAAATCTTATGGGCTCTTTAGATCTATGAAGACTTTGGAAAAGCCTAGAACATGACAGCTTCTAGGAATGATTGGGGGAGATGGGAGGATGAGGAAGAATCTTTAGACTCTCCTTAATTTTCACCCTCTATTCCTTGATCTGGACAGTTTACATTTTCTCTACTTCTTATATATCTTAAATAAGGTGTCATAAGAATACAGCTTCAAAGTTCTAGAATGATTCCCTTGGCAAAAGACAAGCACCCACTCAACCTCTCCATTTAGTCACCTATGCTCTCTTCTTGGGTGTACATAGGTGTCATGGTGCCAAAAAATAAATGGTATAGTTGAATTATCCTGTTAGAATTTTTCTCATGACCATATTATAAATACTCACTATGATTGATTTCTGTAAAATTGGCCTTCCAAACTCAAGGCCAGAATTTTTAAATGTTCTGGGTTATTTTTTAACTTAGAATGACTACATTTACACCTACACATTTAGGAAGTAGATAAATGTTGTTTGTGTGCTGCAATTGTGGTGAGCATATTAAATATAATGACTTTCAAGCAACGTTTTCATGTGCAATTTCAGAAAGACTCTAAAATGTGACCATATACAACCATGCCTTTCTTAATGAGTTATTGCAAAGCAGGTCATTTTAAATTGGGTTTAGTCCTGTCTCTTTATCTCAAACAATAAGAATCTTCTTAGCAAAAATCTGTTTTGCTTAACAAATAGCTTCAGTTTCCTCGGAGAGTCGCTGAACCCAGACTTGTAATTCAAACACAGCAGTTCTCTAATTGTCTAGCCTTTGCTTTTCCTAGCTTTGTTTGCAGCCTGAGGTTGCTGCAATCACGTCTCCTCGCTTCATCCTTTAGTTCTATACGTTGTACATACTCTAATTCATCTGACAATAAAAGGCGAGTTACTCCAGTTTCTGACATTTTACCTATTATGTCTCTGTGTTAGATTTCATTATATCTGGGGACTGCATTGTGCTTCTATGATTATGGCTTAATAAAACTACAGCTCAGTTCAGATCTTAACAATATGGAAATAGGTTTACAGGGTTTGTTTACAAGTAAGGAGGCCATATGCTCCTCTAAGAAAAAGAAATATGCTAATTACCAAGAAAGAAATGAGATAAGAAAACATAGAATTGCTGCAGACCTACTAAGTAAACAAGCAAGATACTTTCTGTGCAATGGAAATAAATACGGTGAATCCACCCTCTTGTGTTTTCTTGTTTTGTTGAATATACATGGAAAAGATAAAAGAGCAAGAAAAGCCACTTTCTAGTGGTTATGTAGTATTGACATATTTCATATTTTAAGGCCAAATCACCTCACATCCTTGTTTTGATCCTGGTAAAGTTAAACAAAAGTAAGATATTGAATCTAAAAGTCTGTGTAAAGAACAGCCTGAACAGAGTAATTACAAATGGCCAAATCAAAGTATGTTTTTCTCCCCTACTTTGTGCTACTTGAACTTGCTGTTCTTTGAGGTTTTGGTTCACTCTAGAACTAGTTGCTGAGGGAAAATGTTAAGTTCAGCCAACGACTGGTCTGCAAAATAGCTGCTAGTATATGAATTCAGCTCTTTAGGTGTTTTTTGTTTTTGTTTTTTTTTTTCTTTCCTTCACCTGGTTTGGGATTATAGGTAAGGCTTTGTTTAAGAGGAGAAGGGGGAAAGAAAGAAGCTACACAGCTTTTTTACTCAACAGCACAGTGGCAGAAAATTCTGCACAGTGAGCTATGCCTTCAAGCAGTTTTCCTCCGTGCTATATGCACTAACCACGTGTCTCTCTTCAAATACAGGTGTCCACACAAAACTTCCTCCAGAAGAAAACTCAGGCACTGTGTCTAGTAACCACTTACAACTTGGTATCCCCGCAAGTTAGGATCTTCCCTGGCAGTTTATAAGAAGGGCCAGCCCTCAGCAATTTTGCAAAGTGGGCTCATAAGCACGTTGGTTTTGTCCTATTTGCTGACAGAACTAAAATAAGAAAAAATACAGGCAGGCTGTCAGCAAGTGGCCCCTTAATGAGGCAAAAACTTCCGGGGCTAACTCTACTTCCAATCGGTTTAGCCTAATATCCTAGGAATTCCAAAGGGACAGACACCTAATATTGAGCCATGGGGTTCCCAGGAGGCACAAAGCTCTCCATCTCCTAAGCCCTCAATATTCTATCCACCATGGAGTCAGAAAGACATACAACCTTGGAACCACACAGACCAGAGTTCAAGTCCTCTAAGCTGAGTAGCACAGATAAGTCTCAGCCTCAGTTTCCTCATCTTCAAAATAAAGATAATTTTGCAGCAGCAACATGAGTATTTGTGGGATATTTTCTCGCCACTTATTTGCCTCTGCCCAGAGAGAGGATGTAACACCCACCACACTTTCTATCTCCAACTAGAGGGTGAGTGTTGGCTGGAACAAATATTATCTTCCTGTTTGCAGATTCAACAACAACATATGGGGTCTCCTGCATGGAAATTTTCAGTAGGCTCAGTGATAACATAAGAAATAAAACACGAAAGTGGATAACTGGCAGAGCAAGACTTGGTTTTGTATGGGAATAGCAGCCTTAAGTGCTGTCATGAGGTTATTCCTCAACGCCATCCTAAATTGGGGCAGAGAACCCGCAGTTCTGGGCTACTTTGTCTTTACTCTGCCCAGACTACTGAGATCACCAAACCATCTGTTTGCTGGTTAGATAATAAAACAAAGCAAACGGGACCTTCAGCAAGTCCAAGTCATCATTCTTGATAATGCTCAAATCTGGCTGGATTTTGTGGGTGGGAGTCACTCTCCAAGAAATTCTCTGTCCCAGTAGCCAATGAAGTGGCTTTATGACTGTCCCTTTTACACATGAAAAATGTGGCAGAAACCTAGAGGCCCAAGGGAGATTTGATGCACACTACTTCTTTAAGGATAAGAACCATGTATTTTCTATGTATTCCACAGTGCCTGGACATCATAGGTTTTCAATAAATAGTTTTCAAAGAATGAACTAATGACTGAATGAACAAACTGTCGCGGCTTTTTCTCTTCTAATCTTGGGTATGGTGAGTACCAGTGGCATTACAACTGGAGTCTCAGGAGAGGACACTGGGCATCCCTGGTTCCACATTTCTTTTTTTTTTCTTTTTTTCCAATTTGGATACCTAATGCCTCAAAAATGATGTGGCATTTTCTGTAAAGTAAAATGTACACCCATCCCATGGCCCAGCAATTTCACTCCTAGGTATTCACCCAAGATAAATGAAAACATGTATCCACAAAAACACTTGTATTTGAATATTCATAGCAGTTTTGTGCAAAATGTTTATTTAAAATAGCCAAAAACTGGAAATAAGCCAAATGTTCATCAACAGGTAAATGGATATACATATTGTGGTATGTTTACTCAAAGGAATACTTCTCAGCAATCAAAAGGAGCATACCTCTGTTATATGCAATACAAATCACTTTATATAAATAAAATAATAAAGTGTGTACTCTGGCTTCTTTTGTTCTACGTAATGATTTTGACATATGTCAAGGGATCACTAGAGTGGGTTTGGAACAGTCAGGACAACTAACTGTGTACATCTCTTCCCAAATCTACACTCAGTATTGTCATATTAGTAGTTTAAAATTGCCAATGGTGGGAGTATCTTGTAAAGAAAATTAACAAATGCTATGCAAACCTGGGTTGGTTTTTGGGGGTGGTTTTTGTTGTGTTTTTTTTTAGAACCAGAAAAAAACTAACTCTTTATTTCAATCTTTTTAAGTAAAAAAGAGAAATGATTCAGAAGTCCTGAAATCTTCCCTCTAGCTCATCCTCTGATGTTTGCACATTCAAACCATCTCTGAAAATACAGCACCTCACTTGGGAACCGGTGAGTACTAAAGTACTCTTAGTGCCTTTTGCATGTGGACTTACAGTGTATACAAACTCAGCTCAGCCAAGCTGCCCATTGGGGTGAGTGCCTGGTCTACAACACCCTACTCCCAAAGACACCGAAAAACTTAGGGACACAGATGCTTCAGATACTAGTTCCTAGTTGTATAAGCCAGTCCCCTCTAGAAGCAGCTTTTGTGTTATGCCATTGGGACTAGCATCTTGGTGATAAAGGAAATCATCTTCCCCACTGCTTTGCCTTATCAGCTTTCACTTTGATTTCTTCTTACCTTGGTGCTCAAATCCATGATTCCATAACTTCAATCTGACATACACTCTATTCTCAGACTTGGTGCTTACCCTAGCCGTCAAACCTTTGTTTCTGGAGTTTGGCTCTCTATAGACAGCTGTGACTTAGCTCACACCAGGTATCCACCTGTGGAGAGAGCTTTCTTTTACTCTTGAATAATTCATTCAATAAATCACATAATGAGGCACAGTACAACTTTCTACACTATTGCTCTAAATAATAACAAAAACTTCCATTTGTATGATTCCTAAGGCATTGTTTTTATTAATAATCAATAGTAAAATGTCACTTCACAGCTTACAGAATGCTTTAATATTTATCTCTTTTAGCCCTTATAGCAACCCAGAGAAATAAGTATTATTATTATTCTCACTTAACAAATGAGAAAACTGAGGCTGGAAAAAACCACACCCTCTCAGAATCATTTAACCAGTAGGAGGTAGATCTGTGAGCAAGGCACTCAACATACTTTCCTTCTACTTACCATGTATCTGATCTTGAAGAATGTATGGTAGCTTCAACCTTGTGACTTTAAAGTATCCCCTAGGCTTAAAGGCACCTGAATAATTAAGATCACCTGATGACAGATAATATGCATTGCTATGTCTAAACTTCATTGAAATGGAATTGTGGAGAGGTGGTGGATACATTCCTTGTTCCTTTACTCAACATTTTTTATTATAAAAATAATGTATATGTATCATAAATTTTATAGAACTTTCTACTTCAGTTCTCTTTCTGTGCATCCTTCCAGAAAATGTACTGGCAGATATAAGCGTATATGTAAGAAGGCTGTGTCACTGGCCAGCTTATCAAAGTACATGTGCTGGGCTTTCCCTTCCTGACTCCCTATGTCCTTCTGGACATCATTTGCACTACAGCTCTAGGAGGGAGGAAACCACAGGAGGCAATCAGATGGGGCTGGACAAAGTATCAGGTAGCAGCTAGGGGCACAACTGCTGAACAATTCACAGGCCATGTGCAGGCAACAATCCATGCAAGACCCTCACCAGAATGATAACACAGAAGCAGCCAAACAAGTCTTCAGCACATGCTATGGGTGGTGTTCTCTGGATGGTGACAGATGGTCTGCACTGTCTGGCTCCCACGGGAGTCCTTGCTGCCTGTGACTGACAGTACTCAGCTGTCTGACGATGGTGACTGCTATTCTCTCTGATTCCCAAAAGTCCGGCTGTCTCACCTTGGGTCCCACCATCTTATATTAAAGTCCTTTCCACCTACTTTTCTCTCATCTCTACCATCCCTGGTAACTCTCCACAGCTCATATCCATTGCCTAGTTTTATGCTGAGCACATTTCTCTTATTGATTTGTAAACATTCTTTGTATAGTAAAGAATTAGTTCTTGCTTTGCCACATTTGCTCAAGCTCTTTTTTCCCAGTATTTGTCTCTTAACTTTTTTAATAGTGTGGGCTTTTTCTATTCAGAAGTCTTAAATTTTGTTCATCAATTGTATGCCTTTTCCTCTATGATTTCTAGATTTTGTGTCATGCTTAGGAAAGCCTTCCCTGCTCCAAGATTTTTTAATTGCCCATGTTTTTGTCCAGTGGCTTTGTAATTTCAATTTTTACATTCAGCATTTTATTTGCCTGCAATTTATTTTAGCTATGAAATAAGTTAGTAATACAAATTTATATTTTTCAGGTAACTAGCCAGAACCCCAACATTTTTTAAGAATAATGGATATTTGCTCCTCTAATTTGAAATACCGACATACTAAATTCCTTACACACTTGGGCCCATGTCAGGGCTCTCCTTTCTATCCCACTTGTCTGTCTAGTTTCAGAGTTTTTAAATTGCTGTAGCCTTACAACATAATTTTGGTGTGGCTGTTCTCCATTCCTGGCCCTACCCTCATTACTCCTCTTTTGTTTCACAATTTGCCTGGTTCTTTCCCTACCCCAACCACGAGATAAACTTTAGTATCATTTTGCATGATGTCTGACCTCAGGAATGCAGCACAAAATGGAAAATGAGAGGCTAATGCTGCTAGTGAGACTAGCGATTTTCAACCTTTTTCATCTCATGGCACACATAAACTAATTACTGAAATTCTGCAGCACACCAAAAAATATATTTTTTGCCCATGTGACAAAAAATAGGTATAATTTTGATTCCTTCACAATGGACAGCTATTGCTGTGTTGGCTGTTGTCACTTTTTTATTTGGCAATCTGGAACAAAACGAGGTCCATGGCCCTGACTAAAATAGTCAGGCATTGCGTGTTTTAAAAATTCTTGCAGCACACCCAGTCTATGGTGTAGGCCATAGATGTTCACCTCGGACTCTAATTAGTTTCTTTTATTTTTATAGTTTCTGTAGAATAGCAGGACTAGCCATGTGTTTACTCAAAATTGAACCTGGCCAGTTATTCACTGGCCAGTGCAAACATATAATGGAATTGCTCTTCCAATTGCTGGCATGCAAGCAGGCTATATTGAAGTCAGCTCTTAGTGGGACCACAGGCGGCAGGTAAGTCTGGGTAAATTGCTTGCGCCATTGCAATGCTGGTGGGAAACACAGTGGGCAGGAGAGGGGACAGGCAATGAAGAACACATTTGCCATTTAAACACCACAGAGTTAAGGGAAACTTATGTCCCTCTTCTTTCCTCCAACATAAAGAACCAACATTACTGCCTTGCTTCCTACAGCAAAGAACAATGCATGGGCCATCCTATGGATTCAGAATGGTATAAACCAAGTTTGAGTTACAGAAGTGGAGATTTTGACTTGCACACTACTGTGCAGGTCCAGTGTACATTTTCTAGGACTTGCAACCACGCTAGAAAGTCACCTCATTTCCTGCTAGGGTAGTACCTATTTACAATAACCAGAGTAATACAGTCTTACTACCAAAACTTCTTCTAGAAAAAAAAATGAAAGTATCAAAAAAAAATGTTAAGTATAGTTGGAAAACCACATTGAATTTAAATTCTGCAAATTGTAATCGAAAGTAGAAAAAGAAAATTAGAGTAGGAGCAAATGACACATCTGTGTAGTGGAAGCAACAATACCTTCCGCAGGCTGTAGGTTTCATCTGTGACACTGAAGCCTCCAGTCATTGTTACTGTTTTGAGCTACCAGAACTAGGGCTGCTGCCCCCGCCCTGAGTTAAGTTTTACTTAGGTTTTCTCATCACAGTGAAACAGAAGTTTTAAGTCAAACGCTTCTATTTTTCTTTTACTCCCTGACACATACAACACTAAACAATATTCAAATAATACCTCACAACTTGCAGGCCTCGATGAAGATGGATATTTTGCAATCTAAAGCTCCCCGTCCCCCTGGACTGCCGCTCGGCCTTAGGAATGGCTGCCATTCCTAAGGGAAGCATTTGACTTCAGACTACAGTCAAGCTCCAAAGTGGGCAATTGCTTCAAATGGTAAAACATTCTGTCCCCTTTTATCATCTCCACTGAAACTGAAATTTGGAGATTGCAGGGGTCTTATGTTACTTAAGCCAAGATCCAAAGTGATCTCAATCTCCAATTTCTAGATTTATTTAATACACTGAAAGGAAAGTTCCACCTTATTCTCTAATGGAAATATTAGCACATAAACAAGTATACTTTTTGATAGTGGGGGTCTTTACATGATCCTTGTACAAACATTACATGTATATATATATATGTATAATTTATATTTTGGGAAGAGACTCATATGTATAATTTATGTTTTGGGAAGAGACTCACAGATCCATCCCAGGTACCTCACACTTGTGGTCACAGCTTATGAACCCCAAAACATGTCAGGCCTCTTTAAAATGTACATGCCCTTTGACTGTTTTATTTAAAGTACAAAACTATTGTCAAAATAAACAAAAACAATTAAATGTATCAAAAATTCTTTCTAATAAAATTGAAAACAACTAAGATCCCCAATAGCTGTTTATCCATATGATAAAATATTATATAACTATTAAAGAGCCTATTTTCAATAGTTAATGATATAGAGATATGTACAGAAATTAATATAGAGTATTAAAACATGTACAGAGTTTTTTAAAATGTATAAAATGTGACTCTCAGTTACACTGGAGATGACATAAAACTCTTCAACCTGCCCCCCAAAGCAACCATTTTAAATAACTCTTCTGTTCAATTCTAGAATGGAAATTGCATTTAACTGCTAACGTTCCTTCAGAGCATAGCTCTCTCCCTCCCTACATACCAATGTCTCACATCTCTGCTCAGCTCTCCTCTTGGAACATTGCTGTTCCTTCAACCCCCACTTAACCCATTACATTCACACAGATTTATCTCGCTGAATTCAGGCCATACCCACCCACTCACCCTGATCTCCACCTTGGGAACGTCAAGCTGTTATCTTCCCTCGTATAATTAAATTTCAGTGGGACATTTTTGAAGACCTGAAGAAATCATTTCTGAATAGTTAGACCATAGAGATGGAAAGAATAAGAAACTAAAATATTTGGAAGGAATAGGATTCTCCCAGTAACTCTTAAAGCCTGCCATAAGTAACACCTCACTAAAGATAGCTCTGTTTAGGAGCATGTGTACAAAGAGAAATCAATTAAAGCAAACTTTTTTTAAAAAAGTAGGCACCAGTACTCTGAAAATATTACAAAACTGTAAAATATTTTTTCTATCTTTTCCCCTTCTTGCCTATCTTTTCATCTATCTTTCTACCCCTAGAATACTCAGTATCTGAACATCACATAGAAGGCAAAAATTATTGTAAAACACACACAAACAAGTATTAGACACAATTACCATTTATCAGTATTTACAAGCACAAAAGCACCATCTTCACTTTTTCAGGGGAGAAACAATATGGTTCATAATGTGAAATTTTATCCTGTAATTTCCACCAAATGATTTAATTGAAATAGAAATGTGTATTTATTTAAGCATATTTATCAACATCACTCTGAATAGGGATACTGACATCCTGTATGACTCGTTTACATCTTCATGAGAATCCAGCCCAGTCTGAGGTTTCACTGACCTTTAACATGATCATTTGGTGGGCAGGAAGGAAGTGAGGAGAAAGACTGATAGAAAAGAACATGGTTCTATTTCACTTCTCATTTTACATTAAGGTTCCAAAATGTTTTCTTTTTTTCTCACCTACCCATTTTCAAGAATGCTTTACGCTCAGTAACTCATTTTCTTGTTCAATTGTTCTCCTGATATTACAGTTCTTTAAAACGTCACAATGTTGTATTTCTTAGTCATTTGCCCAGACATAGTTCTTCCCTTTGCTTTTCTTCTTTCTCTCCTGAGAAACACAGATTACAGTGATTCCTGGCAGCTATTCTGCATCTCTCTTTGCAAAGACTGAGACAAAAATTAGTTAGGTCTGATACATTTCTTCGTCAAATTACCTTGAGACTTTTACTTATAACTACTATTTCATTTATAATATACAAAAAATAAGCTTTTATTTATGTCCCCATTTACAGCTTCCATTTTCCTGACCTAGACTATCATTTATGAAACACAATAGATAACTAAGACATAGGTAGGTAGTTTACTTTTTTTTTTTTTTTAAGAAAGAAATGAGGAAGAGAAGGAAGAGGAGAAACTTACTTGAAACATTAAGTAACTCCAAGACTTTGTAGAATACTCCAAAGATTATTGATGTGTTTGTAGACATAGTTTTTTAAATATATATATATTTTTTTACTTATTTGAGAGAGGAAGGGGAATGGAAAAATAGAAACATAAATGATGAGAGAGAATCTTTGATCGGCTGCCTCCTGCATGCCCCACATTGGTGATCAAGTCCACAACCCGGTCATGTGCCCTGACCTGGAATCGATCTTTATCCTCCTGGTTCATAGGTAGACGCTCAACCACTGAGCCACACCAGGCCAGGCTAGACATAGCTTTTTATAATCCATGACCCTTTATACATTCCAGGTCTTATACCTTTTTGACTTTCTTAATTAAAAGTTATTATAATGTTTGCATCCATACCAATAAATTCCCTTTATATGTTGATCTAGGTGACTGTGCTAAAATCATCACTGTCTAGAAAATATTTTTAAAAGATCCTTTCTTTGTTGGAGTCTATTTTTAGCATAAGTTGGCATACTAGGTCACCACCAAGATTTTATTGAACTAGAAACCCTTTCTTTATAGCAAATGGCACATCAAAATGAAGTGGTTGATGCTAATGAAACATTTTTTGCTTTAATAGAGCCTACTTCCATTGTCTCCCCAAAAGAAGAATAGTCCCCACAGATTTGAGGACAGCAGAACTACAGAGAGCTGAGACGTAAAATAAGGCTGAATCATTGAAGTGGTAGGCTCCTTCCTAAAGCAGAAAGCATGATTGCTACCTGTTTTGTAATGGGGAGGAAGAGCTTTCTTGATGTAAATTTTACAAATCTGTGAACTGATAATAAATTATTAACCAGGGCTATTAGTAAGAGATTTTCTTTAGAGGTTATTTTTTGTTTTTGTTTTTGTTTTGTTAAGGTAAGCTCTATGAAACCATGACTACAGAACATATAGAGAAAAGTTAGTTGCTACTGCCATCTGGAAGGCAGACTAGGGAGGTCAAAGACATCTAAGGCCTGGAGAAACTGAGGTGGGCCAATAAGAAGAAAAGCTACTCCTTTTGAGAAAGTTGTTGATTTTCTCAACAACCAGCAATTCTAGAGGTTTTTATTAGATTCTTTGTTAATTATTGTTATAGCAGCATGCCATGAAAAAATGTGAAAAATGCAGACAGGTCTTGAATAGTGAATTGCAGGGGGAAAGTGTCAAATTTAAAAAATAAATCTGACCTAGCTGGTGTGGCTCAGCGGTTGAGTGTCGACCCAGAAACCAAGAGGTCAACCGGTTTGATTCCCAATCAGAGCACATGTCCCAGTTGTGGACTGGATTCCCAGTGGCAGGCATGCAGGAGGCAGCCAATCAATGATGTTTCTTTCATCCATGTTTCTTTACAAAAATAAATCTGAATTGGGAACATAAATGGGATAACCCATTTTGACATCCAAAACTAATTTCACATTATAAAACAAAATTCACATTTGATTCATGTAATAAATGCTGCCCAGATTTGCATGGCCTTAATACAATAAGATTAAGAATATTCTATCATTGTTTATCCTTTGTAATCAGTTGTTTATCCTGTGTTAAACAAATATTGTAGGAAGAATACATGGGAACAGGCTCCAAAGTATTCCTTGGATGCTCATCAACAGAAACAGAGAGACAGCAGAGCTCAGAACTTGGACAGATAAAATCCAACAGGAAAACCAAAAGAAAACTGACTAGAATTTTAAATCTTTAACAATGAATAGAGTAGTGGGATTGCCAGTATAAATGCAAACCTGATGCTGCAGAAAATAACTTTGGATTTTTTATTCCAAAAAATAAATATATCAACTTGCCTTTCCAAGGAGATCCTTAATGATACATGTGCCAGGGCAATGTATGCATATATATATATATAGTGTATAGTATGTGTGTGTATGTGTGTGTGTGTGTGTGTGTGTGTGTGTGTGTGTGTGTGTTATATATAGTCTTTTATGAAAAAAAGCAAGAGGGAAAAAAAGCATGAAGAACATATAACATATGGCATTCCCTATCGCCTCAGCTGGTGTTTGCCATTTCCTGCTTGTAACTTTCTTAATTTTACATCTTCTCCTCAATTTCAATATACTAGACATTTTAATCAGATTTGCAATTTGGCCTTCCCAGTTTCCCCATTTGCTGCTCCTTGTTCTTATTAATCTTTTCAGTTATATGTCTAAGTCTATTTGATTTGGAGAAAAACTAATAATTACAATGCCTAGGGTGTCTTCATGAATAATCAATAATATGCTCATTGTGATGTGGCTGTCTGGGTAAGCTATGCTTAGATGCAAGAGGCAATAACATAAAAACATATTCTAATATTTTAATCAGATTTTATAGGATTGACATACATAATGTTAGAGAGAATAAAAATCAGTGAGGGACATGGAGGCAACCTATGAAACAGAAATATGTAATTTACTTCGAGTAGCTCAAGCATCACCTCTCAAAATCGGGCCTCAATTTTATTAACTTCTAGCCCTGGCCAAAACTAGGCTACATAATAAAGCAGATCTCTTTGAGAAAGACAGGGCTACAAAACTGGTTATTTACCCTCAAGCAAATGGGTTGAATATCAGTTGCCCCAAAGCAGCTGACAAGGATATCAGGCCATTCAGACCCAGTCCATGGCAAAACCTTCCTCCCCAATTCCAAGGTCAAAAGTGAAAGCAAACCAAAACAAAACAAAAAGTGAAAGACATTCCACAGATTCTAAAATAGATGCCCAGTTTTTCTCAACTAGAAATCAGAGTTCCTGGGAAGTGTTAACAACTCAGGGTGATCCCCATTTCCAAGCTTCTTACTGAAGCCCTAATAACATTATAGTTCTCAGAGTCCTTGTAGTTTGCTTTAGCAATTAACTCTGTACCTCTAGACACCCCAAGGACTATGGCTTGCAAATGCAAAGTGTAGTAACCCACCCAAAACACATTCTTTCACACTCTGGTTGCAATTCCTAATATTAGACAATATCAGTGAAAGGAATTAATGTGACCAGCCAGGGCTCAATGTTAACATCTTAGGTGCTATGGTTTTCCTGAGGGATCCTGAGCTAATTTCCTAAAAGCACATGTACATAGGCATGGATTCCGTCACATTTTCTCAGCTTCACTAATCAGGGTGGTTAATGGGGAGCTGGGACTTCACATTATCCTAAATTTCCCAGCACGTGTGATTACAAACTCACCCCAGCCCCTTCCTTTTATACCTCCTCACAAGGTTGTCTAATAGTTACCTTGTCACAGGTCCTTCTCCCCATGAGGGTGATCAGGTTTTAATGAAACTTTTAAAGATACTAGTAGAGGAATCTATAAAATGTGGGAAGATAAGAGGAGTGGGAGATAAGAGGGGAAAAAGTACACTCCCTAGGCAACAAGTTTTGATGTGGTACTATCAATAGTCACTTCCCATTTATTATCTAACTCTTTTTTAAAATATATTTTTATTGATTTCAGAAAGGAAGGGAGAGAGAGAGAGAGAGAGAGAGAGAGAGAGAGAGAAACATCAATGATGAGGGAGAATCATTTATCAGTTGCCTCCTGCACGCCCCCTACTGGGGATCGAGCCCACAACCCAAGCATATGCCCTTGACTGGAATCGAACCTGGGACCCTCCAGTCCGCAGGCTGATGCTCTAACCACTGAGTCAAACCAGCTAGAGCTATTGCCAACGCTCTATCCACTGAGTCAAACCAGCTAGGGCTATTATCTAACTCTTGATATAAAAAGTTCATAAACCAATCTGTAAGTCCACAAACAGAGAACTAGGACATAAAACAGTACAGACATACTTCCTCGGTTATAGAAAATAAAACTTTTTTGATCATAAGTATCCAGTTTCGAATTTTAAAATGTATTCATAAAAATAGCCTTCATTACCTTATATCAATGTAAAATTAATTTTTCCTACCAAACAAAATCAACAAACTCAAAATTAAAACATCTCAGAATCTCATATTTACTAGTAAAAAACTCCAAAACTGGCAGCAGTAATTAAGATAGAAGTGTCAGAATGAAATTTTAAGGCAAGAAAATTTTCAAATCTGTAAGAAATGATGTCTAAATAATGATAGGTATAAGAATTTACATTAACAAGTGAAATAGGCTCTGACTGGTTTGGCTCAGTGGATAGAGCATCAGCCTGCGGACTGAAGGGTCCCAGGTTCGATTCCAGTCAAGGGCATGTACCTTGGTTGCGGGCACATCCCCAATAGGGGGTGTTCAGGAGGCAGCTGATCTATGTTTCTTTCTCATCGATGTTTCTAACTCTCTATCCCTCTCCCTTCCTCTCTGTAAAAAATCAATAAAATATATATTTTTTAAAGTGAAATAGGCACAAGGGTAAAAATTACACAGTTGAGGAAGGCCAAAACTTAGCCTGTCCTCACATAAAATTTAACATTTCTATTTCTTACCCGCATGCCCTACTCTAGCCTACAGAATTCATCGGAATCTAAGACCTAAGGCAATTAGGTACAACCATCTGTAAATCATCCAGGAAATGATTGAAAGTATAGTATCAAAAGACTGACAAGAAGGAAACTCTCATGATGAGAATTTACAGCATTTAGGGGGAGGGGGGGAAAGCAGTGAAGCCAGATGTCAAAATATGTATTTCGTGACTCATAAAATTTCATTGCCCCAAAGTGAGAAAAAAAATACCACACTTGGGCAACATTTGTAGCTGATGCCCCTAAAATACTTCTAACTTTAAAACAGTTCTTTACACCTTCTTGAAGTGCTTTGTATTCATTGGCATTTCTCTTATTTTATTGAGATTTTCTGATTATTGTACTACAGGATTAGGAGTGGATCCAGGAGCAGAAAATAAAGATAAACTAAATGTCAAGTTCCCCATACTCTGCTTATCCACATTTAGCTCAAACTTGTACCAAATATGGGGTCTAGTCGGACGGGAAAAGCTGGAGGATAAAATGAGAGAAGAAAATGGATCCATTTAAATCGTATTCCTCTCTTCGATCTTTGCAAAAGGCAATCTATAAGACATATCTCTCATAATTAATGTTTTAACATTGTTTTAAAAACCTCAAAAAGAAAATAGTACTGAGTATTTCACACCAGAGAAACTGAAGAAAACTTCAGGCATGAGAAGAATTTCCCCAAATCCCTCAACCCCAGAAGATTTTATACTCGGGTAAAATTACAGACCCAAGAGCCAAATATGTCCATAGATGTGTTTGGTTACTAGAGTGGCCTGAGTGCCTTTCAAAAGAGCTTCACTCTCCAATTTGCCACAATCCCCACCACTACCTACTATATTTCACAGAGACACTTCACACATCCACCTTGCCAATTAGTCCCTGGATACATTTCAGATTTTGACCCCTGCAAATGAAGATTTATCTTCATACACTCATATAAACTCAATATCTGTGGGGCCTTAAAGTCCACCTTCTAAAACAGTCTTCCATTAGATAATTAGATCCTTCAATACATTTTTGCCTAGCTTTTTGCACATCAGAAACAGCAGAAAAACATCTTACAAATATAGATGCCTGAGCCCCATCTCTGACCTACTGAATTAAAATATCCAAGGGTGGAAGTGGGGTTGGGGGTGGGGGAGTCCTAAACATCTGTGCAGGTGAATCTGATGAGCAGTTAGGGTTACAAATGATTTCTTTTTTTGCATCCAGTAAGAATTCACTGCCTCCCAACATTTTTTGGGGGGGTAACAATGTAAGAAAGTTCTTTCCTCAGGCAAGTCTTAGTGTTCCAACTAGTGACAGAGAAGTGTTACCTGCCTCTCAGCCCTGGGGTAGTGTGACAGTATATCAGAGAGCCTTGTCAAAACTTGCAGAGGTTTGTTATAGAAACTAGTCTTCACTTCTTCCACTTCCTGCCATATGTTTCATTCCCTGCTGTCTCCATTCTGAGAAATTTTTCCATCCTGATATCCATGTGAAAGCTAAAGCTACCTATTCAGGTGTTACAGCTGTCACCAACAATATCCTGGTGATGGATGAAATAGATTTTGCTTCAGGAACTATAAAAAAAATTGGTGCAGAGAAATGACACGTTATGAAATGATGAAATACAACATCTGGCTCAAAAGTGAGTCACACAGGTGTCATTAACAAGACAAACAGGAAGCTTCTTTGTTAAATAGCAAAGTTAAATTTCCAGACTATTTTAGACTTTCTCTTTAATCAATTCAGTCAAAATAACATTACAGTGGATTTGACCAAATGTTTGACTGAATTAGGTAAAATGGCTGGTTATTATAATACTAGAGGCCCAGTGCACGAAATTCGTGCATGGGTAGAGTCCCTAGGCCTGGCCAGCGATCGGGGCCTTCCTTCCCCCGGCTGCCAGCTGGGGCCTTCCTTTGTTCCACGCCGCCTGCTGGTGGTCAGTGCATGTCATAGCAAGCGGTCGAACTCCCAGTCGGTCGAACTCTCGGGACAATTTGCATATTAACCTTTTATTATATAGGATAATGAAGAGTCATCCACATAATTGCCAACTGAAATTTGATAGCTATAGGTAAAAAAATACATAATTATAATACCAAGTTAAAACTGTTCACACTTATACCTTTCAAAGCACTTGCTCACCAATTATTTCTTTGAAATTTTTAAAAAATCCTTTTGTTAGGTGATAATGATATCATTGTATTAACTAGTTATTAATAACTAGAGGCCCAGTGCACAAAATTCATGCACTGGGGAGGTGTCCCTCAGCCCAGCCTGTACCCTCTCCAATCTGGGATCCCTCAGGGGATGTCCCACTGCAGGGATTGGGCCTAAACTGGCAGTCAGACATCCCTCTCACAATCTGGGACTGCTGGCTCCTAACCACTCGCCTGCCTGGCTGCCTGATTGCCCCTAACCACTCTGCCTGCCAGCCTGATAGCCCCCTAACCACTCCCTGCCAGCCTGATTGACACCTAACCACTCCCCTGCCGGCATGATTGACACCTAACTGCTCCACTGCCGGCCCAATCACCCCCAACTACCCTCCCCTGCAGGCCTGGTGCCCCCCAACTGCCCTCCCCTGCCGGCCATCTTGTGACAATGTGAGGGAGGCCATCTTGTGATGTCATGGGGCGGCCATGTTGTGATGACGTGGGGGCGGCCATCTTGGGGCAGCCATCTTGTGAGGTGAGGATGTGAGGGTCAATTTGCATATTACCTCTTTATTATATAGGAGGATAGGAAAGAAGCAAAGGGAAGACCAGATATTATAGGCATAGTCATTTGGGCTACTTCACCAGGAAGCTGCAACTTTGCACTCCCCAAGGAATCACCTGCCCATTCCCCATAGATTACTGGGCAAAGGGGTCCAACAAAGAGGAGATGGATGCATGTGCAGTGGAGTTGGAGTGACTAGGAAAGGTGCTTGTCAGTGACACCTGGAGGCAGAGGTGGCTGGCCAGAATGGGTGGGGCCACTGCAAGCCCACAAAAATGTGTGAACACATAATCCCCTAAACAAAGACATTTGCTCATGGGACTCTCTTGTTTCTGCTTCCTTGCACTTGCCCAGGTTTCCTCCATAGCCGTGTGGACCCCACATGCACGGACTGATGGACTGCAGTGGGGAATACAAACTGTGCTAGCCTGATGCTGGACTGGACTCTGCTCCAACATGGGAAGGAAACTCTGGACACTGGCTCTGATTTTAACTCTGCTGAAACCCTGGCTGCACTTCTTCTGTGACTGGACAAAGGGAAATGGGACTTTGAAAACTTGGGGGTTTAATTCCACAGAAATAAAACTTTCTACAATATCTCATTCTCCCTTGCAAGTCTCAGAAAATTCTCTTTGTTGGGATATTGCAAGAATTCCACTCCCAGGAGCAACAGGTAGGGATGAGGACCTTTCCCCACCAGTAACAACAATAAACTCATAATAGATGAAGAAATAGAGGCTTCTGTCAAAGGACTTACGCAAATTTACTTAATTAGGTAAGAGGTTGCACAGATCCCAGATTCTCTGAATCTAAAACCATGCTCAAATTCTGAGGACTTTCAGGTTTTTAGATTACAAGAAGAAGCTTAAAAATAAATAAGTAATGATAGATAGATAGATAGATAGATAGATAGATAGATAGATAGATAGATAGATAGATAGATAGATAGATAGATAGATAGATAGATAGCCAACATAAACCTAACCATAATTCTAAAAACACATGACTGACCAGGAAGAAATGCAGTAAAAAAGAGAATGTGTGAGAAACATCTATCCCTGGCTGCCAAGGGGATATGTCAGTTTTCAAACTGAGCCCTAAGAGACTGCTGGTGACATAAACATCTGCACTTGATTCCAAGGCTCACTGGGAACCAGCTGTCAAAGACACAGAAATAGAGCACAGAACAGAAGAATGCCACCACCTTATGATTCTGAAAAACTGTATATGCTATGCAGAAGAGATGAGACCCATTTCCCTGCCAGGTAAATCCTGGCTGTGGAATATGGGGCATAGGAACTTTGATGGGAAGAACATGTGAAGTGCAGCTGAACAAACTTGTTGAACTTCAGCCATGACAATGCTTTCTGATGGTCAACCATGATAAGGGGTGAAACTGAGGTCCAAGACAGTAAACAAATAACTATGAAAATATAGTTTATTATGTGTTGTTTGATTCTGTCATATTTGGTTCAAAGTTAAGTCATGGTGAAATGTTAAATATTAAGAACTTAAAGCCCTAAATGATGAAGCCCCTGGATTAGTTGACAAGAAGTTGACAGTGAAAACAGTAGGGCCCTAGGGCCCTCTGTATTAAAATATACAGGGGAGAAATTAAATGTGGATAATTCTTTGCCATTTATGACATTTTATTAGAACACTGCTATGAAATTGTTAGCAAATTGAAAATTTCTTATGGATGTGATTTAATTTCTTTTTACTCTCCAAATATTATTTTCAGTGTTGACTTTAAAGATGGAGGAACTAACTCAAAATGTTATGTATCCCTATACTAATTTTTTAAAATCTTTATTGTTCAAAGTATTACATATGTCCCTCTTTTCCTCCCCATTGACTCCTTCTAGCCTGGCCCTGCCCCCCACCCCAGGCCTTCACCACACTATTTTCTGTGCCCATTGGTTATGCATATCTATATATATAAAAGCCTAAGCAACCATTACAACCTGTCAACTGGTCAACTGTTCAACCGGTCACTATGATGCATACTGATCCACAATTAACCTCCCGTAGCTGACCAACCTCCCACAGTCCCTTCCCCTGGCTGGCCAACCTCCCGTGGTCCCTCCTCCCAGCCGGCCAGCCCTGATTAGGACTGGGGAAGATGGCACCGATTGACCCCAATTGCTGGCAGGCCAAGGGACTCCACCCATGCACAAATTCATGCACTGGGCCTCTAGTATGTATATATGCATACAAGTTTTTTGGTTGATCTCTTCCCACCCACCCATCCACCCCCACCTTCCCTCTGAAATTCAACAGTCTGTTCTATGCTTCTATGTCTCTGGATCTATTTTGCTCCTCAGTTTATTTTGTTCATTAGATTCCACATATGAGTGAGATCATATACTTGTCTTTCTCTGACTGGCTTATTTCACTTAGCATAATACTCTCCAGGCCTATACTAATTTTTGTTAATGGGATATATATCTGTTTTAGGAAAAGTCAATTTAATTATATACATATATATTTCAACTTAAGAAAAAGCCAATGTAACAAAATTCAAAATAATAAAATAGGACGGATTATTTGCTTTCATTACATTTATTAGGTACTTATCTTATTTCAGACCCTATGTTAGATATAAGGATGCAAAGATGAGTAATATGAGTAAGACTCTGCCTTCAAGTGTTTTACTAAAGGCAAAACAATTCAATATTAAAAGAAAGGAAAAACAAAAGTTATTCAGGATATGGTAGAGACACAAACCAGTAATCAAAACTCAGAATCAACCTTATATTCTACTTTAAGAAATCTAGACTTTTTATTGTAGGCAAGGAGAGCCATTGAAAAGTTTAAACAGTAATTGTCAAAATCATGTTTTTTAAACAGCAACACTCCAGAAACGGGACACAAGATAACTTGAAAGGATCAAGACCAAAAATGGTATAACTAAATACAAGACTGTGCAAGGGTTCACATTTTAAAAAAAAATGTATGGGCTTCAACTAGAATCATAGCAGGGACAATGGAAGTTAAGCAGGGTGGGGGTGAGGGGTGGTAGGAGAACAGGAAATGAGTGCCATAAGGTGCCCTATTGAATATTCTTTTCCAAAAACTAGAGTGCAGGGGAGATAAAACAATTAACAATGGGAGTTTCCTGGCCCAGGAAAGGGGGACTTCTTCCACAGGGTGTGAGGAGATAGATGCCAGCAAAAAGGAGGAAAGGAAAATGGGCAAAGGACTGGAATGAATAGACATTTTTCCAAAAAAGTTATGCAAATGACCAACATGCAAATGAAAAGATGTGCAATAGCACTAATCATCAGAGAAATGCAAATCAAGGCCACAATGAGATATTACCTCACAACCATTAGGATGGCTACTTTTAAAAAAAAGAAAGAAAGGAAGGAAGAACAGAAAAGAATAAGTGTTGGAAAGAATGTGGAGAAATTGGAACTTTTGTGCATTATTGGTTTGATTATAAAATGGTGCAAACTGTTATGGAAAACAATCCAGAAGTTCCTCAAACAATTAAAAATAGAACTACCATCTGATCCAGCAACCCTTCTTCTGGGTATATATCCAAAAGAATCGAAAGCAGTTTCAAAGAGACATTTTTACACCCATGTTCTTAGCAGCACTATCCACAATAGCTAAGACGTGGAATCAACCCAAATGTCCAACACAGATGAATGGATAAACAAAATGTGGACTGTCACACAGTAGCAGATTATGCAGCTTTAAAAAGGAAGGAAATCCTGTCACATACTATGACCTGGATGAACCTTGAGAACATTATGCTAAGTAAAATAAGCCAGTCACAGAAAGATACTTCCCTTTATGTGAGGTAACTGGAGTTGTCAAATTTATAGAGGCAGAAAGTAGAATGGTGGCTGCTAGATGGTTGGGGGACAGGAAAAGGGAGTTGTGGTTTTGTGGGTACATAGTTGCCAATTTGCAAGATGAAAAACATCTGTAGCTCTATTAACACTACTGAACTGTATAGTTCAAAAATAGTGAAATAGTTAAGATAGATAAAAGAAGAAGGAGGAGGAGAAGGAGGAGGAGGAGGAGGAAGAGGAAGAGAAAGAGGAGGAGGAGGAGGAGGAGGAGGAGGAGGAGGAGGAGGAAGAGGAAGAGGAGGTGGAGGAGGAGGAGGAGGAGGAGGAGAGACTAGCTCCCACTTCCCCCTTACCTCCTCAGGGTTAAGCTTTAACGGGAGCTGTGTAGTAGAAATACTCAGATCGGTTGAGGAGAGCAGTTTCCCAGAGCAGGAATATTTCTCCTGGACAGGCTATAAGCCTCTCAGAGAAGCCCCACTATCACATAGGGCCTTGCCAAACCAACAGGGCACCTGAGCAACAGAGGAGAAGCACCTGGGCAAGGTGCCTGACCAGATGGCCTAGGCCGTGGTCGGCAAACTGCGGCTCGCGAGCCACATGTGGCTCTTTGGCCCCTTGAGTGTGGCTCTTCCACAAAATACCACGGCCTGGTCGAGTCTATTTTGAAGAATTGGCATTAGAAGAAGTTTAAGTTTAAAAAATTTGGCTCTCAAAAGAAATTTCAATCGTTGTACTGTTGATATTTGGCTCTGCTGACTAATGAGTTTGCCGACCATGGGCCTAGGAGAATTCCTTTGCCCCAGGCCCTGCATGTGTCTGGGGTGGTCACAGAAACTGTTCAGGCTGTGAGGCTCATAAGACGTTCACCAAGATCGTGGGTGAGGAGACTGTAGTGGATCACAGCCAGAACCCAGAAGGTTTTTCTCACCGAAACTAAGATGAGGGTCAAGTCAACAAAGGAAGGCATTACACCATAATTACGGGGGCCAAGGGCATGTCAGCAGCTCGTTCAGCAAGAATCCAGAGTGCGGCATAAGGACAGACATTCCTCTCCATTGCCAGCATTTCCTCTCACCTACATATTATCTTGAGAAGAAGAAAGGGAAAGAGTAGACACTTGAGAAGGGGAAGAGAGGGACAAATCCAGATTTTGCAGTGCCCGAAGCTTATACAATTTAAGGACTCATATTAAGGAAAAAAAATTATAAATAGAAAATTGCTAGGGTACCTCCCAGGAACTTTTAAGAGTCACAGGCAAGTTAGAAACCCTGAAGCATAAGCTTCCTTTAATTCACCTCTGAGAGGAGGCCCTGGAAACCTGAGTAATGGCCCAAACAGACTGTTCTGAACCTGCAGAAATGACAGTATATGTTACTGGCATGGCCCGTGTGCTTTGCTCTCATTTGGGAATGGGATCTCCAGAGTACCGTGAAATCAGTTGTAGAAAATAAAGTGAAAATATGAGTCTTGATGTGTAAATTTCTACCACTTGCCACATTTTCTATGTTCAGAGATTCAAAAGTCATTTTGTAAATTACTCAAAAAGAAATAAGCTGCTGGAAGTCAGAGTTGAGTTTTATTGCTATCTGAGTTTAACCCCATGACCACCCATAACAATGAGGGATGCAATCCCCTTGCAACTAATAAACGTGAGGATGATAAGATCACCAGATATCTATATTCCAGGAATAGTTTTCACTTTTCCTAGCATTGTAGTATAGACAAACTGAGATAAAAACTACTCGGTGCCAGAGGGCTCTCAGAGGATACCTGAGTTCCTCCCTTTTCCAACTACAAAGCTGTGTGTGGCTGGATTTTTAAAATATACACTTCAAGCAAAACAACATTTCACAACAGATTGAATGCAGGAGCAGACATGTGAATCCAGCTGTCTTCTATTCAACCAAAAAAGGATGGAGATTTGCAAATATGTAAAACAATGCCACTTCCTTCATTAATTTTTTTGTTTGAAAAATAATTTTAAAATATATATGTGAGTGTATAATATAGAATATAAATCATGTTACCTATGTTAACAATAATAAACTCATCACATGTTATTTTTAAATTTATACATTCATTTTTAAGTTAATAAATGTTTAAACTTTGCTAATTACTAATATTAATATAATATTAATGTAATCCACATAACCCAAAGCTCTTTGGGATCCTCAACAATTGTTAAGAGTGTAAAGGGAGGCTGAGAACCACTGGTCTATGAAAACCAAGATGTGGGTTGTATAGCAAGCTTTATTCCAAATAAATCAATAATGAAATATTGTTCTACTTTTATAGCACAGGGGAGCCAGTACAGATTAGGGAACACATAAATAACATGTATTATATTAATAGTGTCTTTAGATCTCAGCTTCAATGCCACTTCACTCTCTTAGAAAAGTCTTTTCTGAGCACCTTGTCCAAAGGGGCCTCTCCCAGTTTCTGTGTGTGTGTGTGTGTGTGTGTGCGCGCGCGCGCTTGCGCCCATTCATATCCTATTTCCTTCAGAACACGTTATAAAAATCTCTCGTTATCTTATTTCTTTTTTTTTTTTTTTTTTTTTTTTTGCTTTCTATGTGTTTATTTCCTGAGTCTCCCACTCTTTTCTTGCTTATTATCTGTCTCTCCCCTGGAATATCAGTTTCTTGAAGACCTTGGATGTCTTATTCAATGCTCTGTCCCCTACACCTGCATAAAGATCTGACACACAGTAGAAGTTTAACTAATATTTGTTGACTGACTGAACAAACTGATGAGAAGGCTAACCCCTATTTTGTAAAACTACTGTTTGAAATTCTCTGCTATTTTTTAGACAGCCCCTTATTCTGTAAAAAATAACTTTGCTTTCTAGCCTGCTTGAATAATAAGGAAGATAAACTTAGCTGTCTGACCTTGTAGGCCAGAGACTAGATACACCCATACTCTCATGCCATGCCAGATGTATTTTTTAATTGGATAGAACTGTGTTGTTTTCAAGGTCACAAGCTCCCAGCGAGATAACCACTAAGCACACATAGGGCTGGCTCTTTAATAAAAAGAAAACTTCTGCTTGTGGCTCTGCTTAGAATTTGAATTCATTTTTCTCTAAGCCCACTGGTGTATATTAAAGTGTGACTCCAAACTCTCTAAGCGTTGTTTGATTTTTTTCCAGTTTTCTGCAACACTGACATCTATTAAATATTTCTTCTAGAGCTATGCAATGAAAAGAACTGAGAAGTCTGGAGAGCATTTTTTTTAAAGAGCATTTTAAAATGTGATCCTAGCTCTTTTCTGAAATAGTACATTTTTCTTAACTATTAAAGGAGCTTCTGTTCTCCTTATACTAGTAGTTTTTCCTGTGAAGCAAGGTTTTGTCAATAGCCCAGTCTACAGAGACTTCCAACTAGGAATGTTTCCATTAGTGCAAACCCCGAGAAAACCTGCCGGAGTGCATCTAAGATTGACAGGACTTTGGTACAGATTTATCTCTGACCAGATTTACTGCTGCTTTTTGTCTAAATTTGTCCTAATAACAGTAGCCCAGGTTGGACCAGCATATCAAAAAGTCCCACACCTAAACACCACACACACACACACACACACACACACACACACACACACACGCACACACCTGAACTCAGGCTATCATAAACATACTAGAGGCCCCGGTGCATGAAAATTCATGCACTCGAGCAGGGGTCCCTCAGCCCAGCCTGCCCCCTCTCACAGTCCAGGAGCCCTCAGGGGCGGGAGGTGATCCAGCAATCAGGGGAAGGTGACACCCGCATCACACCTCTGCTGCTGCCACTGCCGGCAGCGCAAGCCTCGGCCGGGCCTGGTTACCAGCAGCTCGGGCCGGCCATGGGAGGCTGGGAAGCCACCATCCGAGGCTTAACTGTGCCTCAGGTCGGCCCTGGGCGGCTGGGGGGCTGAGGGGACTGGGGGACTCCGGAGGCAGGCGTGCAGAGCAGCTGGACCCACCTGGGGGCGGGCCCAGCCATGCTGCATGCCTGCCACCCCCGGCAGGGCTGAGGGGACGGGGCGCCACCATCTTTGAGGGTGTGACAGTCAATTAGCATATTCCCTCCTTATTGGCTTTTGGGCACCACCATCTTTGTGAGGGCATGATGGTCAATTAACATATTCCCTCTTTATTAGATAGGATATTTCTATCAAAAGAACAACTTTGTGCTAGAGAAAGACCTTTAAGTGTTTTCACTCAGGCTAAGGATACCTATTATATTACAGAGACACATCACTACGCATTTGCTAAGCAGAGGCTCTGATCTTCGCCCGCAGTTGCCTTACAGATAATGCTGGTCAGGCCATTACATTCCATCCTGGTCTGGGTCTGCATGGAACTGAACAGTGTAGCTGCTACAAAGCTATCCCGTAGTTAAAACATGTCCTATACCTGCCCCGGCTAACAGCGCGACCTTGCTCAAATCACTAAACCCTGTTCCTATTTGTAAAACACAGATAATAATACCTGTCCCAGGCACTCATCCTATCAGGGTGTGTAAAGATAGGTGAGATTAGTGATGGTAACGCTCTTTGTTTGAAAGGTGCTATTTAAATCTCAAGTACTATTATTAGGGCTCCCTGCAATTTCTCAGCTAATGGACTATGCAACAGATGGGGCCCAGAAGATGTTTGATATTATTGATATCTTCCTTGAATTTTTTTCCTCTTTTCACTCCTCTTGTTTATTGTTTATTAAAATTCTAGCTCTGAACTACATAATAATAAGAGAGAAAAAAACACAGAAGGCTTCTGTGTTTGGGATGAATTTGTGAAGATCACCTTATCCAGACAGTTTAAAATGTATTACTCCTGTCATTTGTAAATGCGTGGAGGCCTTACCAGCAGGAACAACTGACACAGTTGGATTAAGCAGTTACAAATGTGTTAGGATTTAATGCAGGCAGACGAGTGGATGAATTGTGAGTTCTTTTTCTTTCTTTGATAACATTCTTTTTTCATGTTTGATGTTTGGGAAATAAAAATTGATGGGGGAAAAATTTAAAGCCCTACCTATATTAAAAATGTTTGTCTGGGAGGTCTAACGTGAACACTTTACTAGGAAACTAAACTAACAGGATAGCATTAACTACTGACCAGAGATCCACCAGTCATTTACAATTCCACAAACAAGGGTGATCAGGAAGACTCAATAATGGGGCACTGGCTACTCAGAGTCAGGAGAGGAGGGCGGGGTGGAGGGTTAGATCTGGCAGGTGGAGGTGAGACAGTTAGGAATATAAAAGATTTCAAAAAACAGCCTGATTCATAGACCTGTCATAATCACAATCTCATGCCCAGCAGCCTCCACCGCCAGCTTGCTTTCCGCTTAAAAATCACCTCTGGCCAAACCAATTCCATTTTTAGTGTGTGTTTTAGTCTGCCTTTTAATACAAAGTATTTCAACAATTAACTCACGGTCAAGATGCAACTTTAAGCTAAAACATACATCTAAGATTTGAGAGGGAGATGCCTAGTAAGACACTGTATTTGACCCAATGTGGTTTAAGCCAGCCACCTACGGCTGCTGCTGCTGCTGCTAGTGTGTCTCCAGTGAGCAGGCGGCGCCGGCGCGGCTGCTGGGCAGAATAAGAGAGAAAGGAACAGGTTGTGCCTGTTTATTGCTGCTTGGTGTTGTTCCCAAATAAATGGATGCTAATTGAGAGGGAGTGTGGCTTCAGATTTTATGACACCCTGGGTATATATTAGGAAGTCTCAGGAGGGATGCTTTAAATTAAAGCTAATGTTAAACTGCTTAATTAGCATTGTTATAGCGAATTTCACTTTTCCCTGTTAGGAGAAGAATGTGCTATGTTACAGTTTTCCTATTGCAAAATACTAAACTATACGATGGAGGTAAAGAAGTGATTTTGGAACTGAATGACTGGCTGGCAAGGGAGAACCAGACAGGATGGCATTTTACTAATTAAGATGAGTGGTGTGCTATTCCGATGGGAGGAATACGGAGTGGAACAATGGAATGAAATCCTCAGGATGACACCATTATTTTGGAAACTATTATATATCAGATGGGCTTGGGGACCTATAAGCAATTCGCAGTAAAAAAAATAAAAACATGAGCCAGTCACTCTTGAACAGTCTTTGGTAAAAAGTATTAAAGATGCTGAGGACTAAAAGTCCTGAATTCCATGTAAATCATTCGTACCTGGTGAGAGTATAATAGAAACAGCAGAGGTGGGAATAGCCTCCACTTTTGCCAAATATCACTGCCAATCAGCACACCGACGGCTCTGTCTTGGACTTTTCTTAATCTCATCCCTGACACTGGCTTTAGCTTTGTTCCCATTTACACATAAGCTGTGCAGCCTTTGTGCATTAGTTCAAGTTCCTTCCTTGAGTGCCACAGCAAGTCCCCGAATCCCTGGGTGACTTCATCGGCAGCAGATGTGGAAGGTGGAAGTATCAGATGGGTTGTTTGTGGGCTGGCCACCAGTCACGAAGCTCTGGCCATTGCGTAAGGTACAGCCACACCAAAGGGGCTTTCACAGGTTGATAGAGCAAGAAGCTTCCCAGAAAAAAAGTAACCCAAACCATAAAAATGGTTTCCTAAGTGAGCTGTCCTGCTCACTGTCCCAGGAGAAAATTTCTGAGCGTGCCCACCACTCAGTCTGCCAAAAAGGACTATTGTCATCCGAGAATAAAGAGATGATTATCTGGCTCTCTGATGCAAGTCAAAACACATCTCCTGCTCACAAGGAGCCAGCATGAAATGGGTACCGAGCTGGGAGAACAGGTGTGTTTGCACTTGTAGGAAGCAGTAGGGATATGAAAATGACTTAGCAGCTGGTGAAAAAGAAGATTGAAGTTGTGCCAGGAAAAAGGGTGGCTTTCCCCTAATTATGCAAAAGCCTTAATTTTATTGATCATGGCGTTCTCTTCTTTCTCCATCGAAATAATATGAAGTCTGTGCAACAGCTCATTTGGGAAGTCAGAAACATGGCGAGGGGTGCTTATTAAGGGAATGAGGGTCAAAAAACACTCTTTAGTAGATGACCTTGCTATTTTCACAGGGTTTATGAACCATAGAAGCTTAATTAGAAAAAAATAAAAGATGTAATAAAATAAGATGCAGTCATTAGAGCTGACAAAAAATGGCATGAAGAGAGTGACCTCAGAAAACAAAACCAAGGAAACCTGAAAGGCTCTATTTTTTTTTTTTATTTGCACTGTTTCTTAATTGTTGGTGTTTATCACTTCACTCATTTGACAAAACTTTATGAGACATGTATTTAGTGCCAGGCACTGAGCTACACTTTTAGAATGCAAAGATGAAAAATGTGTTTTCTGCCTTCTGCAATGGTTCACATTCCTGGGGGCGGGGGGGAGGGATGTTTCACCCTATTCCGTCAAGGTGGCTGTTGGGTCAGCTGCTTAGCCAGAACTTTATTTTAATTAAGAAGATTAGTGTGACCTTTCATGTCAGGTGCAAATTCCATTTTTCAAAGTTGAATCTTAGTTGAATTCTTCAGATGATTTGTGAGAAACTTAGCAAAAGATTTGCATTGAGGGCAAGAACCTCACTCACCCATATATGACCATGCGACTCAGAAGGCCCATGTTTCCCCCTTGACTTGCTCTGTGATCCTATAAGTGATCCTACATGAGCATGTAACCCAGATACGATCACCTTTACTAAATCCAAATAAAGTAAAAGACTACAAACAGCAAATTAAAATAAAAAACACCCCCAACATTCACCAAAAAGGAACAACTCTTTGAAAATGTGTTCGCGGCATCACTGCCCTTTGCTTCCAATCTCCCCAACTCAAGGAAGCAACGTGTGCCAAGCGACCCAGGAGCTGAGGCAACCTTCCGACTCTACAGCTTGTGGTTGTGAACCAACATTGCACATCTCTCCACACTGTCAGAAACTGTACCAGCCGTCCTCAGAGCTGGAAACAGCAGTCACAGTGTGAGGTTCCGTGTCTCTCTGTTTCACTTACAAAGTGTCAATCATTGTGTGGTCTCAGATACGTTGACTTGCTCACTGTTTGGTAACATTGCAATGACAATGTGTTTTAAATATATGCTGGAAGGACAATTTAAACACTTGACAGAAGTGAGAGTCAAGACAGACCATATTTTCCTTTCTGAATCTAGTATGCAAGGGAATCTGCACATACTGCCAGTGTTTTATTGTCATTTACATAGTCTTCAAATGTAAAAGTGTTGGCTAAGCAGGCATTTGCTGGTTGGTTTTACCTTGCGAGCCTAGTAGAAGGGGGAAACGTTGCTAGTTAAAGAGAGCAAAGAGGTCAGGAGCCCAAGGCACCCACCTCCAGGTTTCCTGTTCATTCTGTGCCTCTCGAGATGCGGCACCCTTTTCCTTAAACTCACACTTATCCCCAGGCTACTATCCTGGAACTTACACCCTTACAATGGTCCATGCAACACTCTAAAAATGGTCATCCACTTTTATTAGGGGAAAGAATCTAAGGAGAATGTAAGAGAGAAAAGATATTAAACAGTGTGGCAGGATGATTCACTGAGATATTAAATCATGCTTTATTCTTAAACTAGAGGCTTGGTGCATGAAAATTCGTGCACTCAGGGAGGTCCTTCAGCCCAGCCTGTGCCCTCTCACAGTCTGGGACCCCTCAGGGGATGTCCACCTGCCAGCTTAGGTGCACTCCCCAGGGGATCAGGCTTTATCTGGCAGTCAGACCTCCCTATGGCAGCCTGGAAGCCTTCGGGGGGTGTCAACTGATGGCTTAGGCCCACTTTCTGCAGGGAGCGGGCCTAAGCCATCAGTCGGGCATCCTTAGCACTGCTGAGGAGGCAGGAGAGGCTCCTGCCACCACTGCTGCACTTGCAGCCATCAACCCAGCTTGTGGCTGAGCAGAGCTCCCCTAGTGGGAGTGCACTGACCACCAGGGGGCAGCTCCTGCATTGAGCATCTGCCCCATGGTGGTCAGTGCGCATCATAGCAACCAGTTGTTCCAGTCGTTCTGCTGTTAGGGTCAATTTGCATATTACCCTTTTATTATATAGGATTACTTTTCCCTCTTCAGTTCCTTTCCAGGAAAAAGAGCCATGCCCTTTGGACTCTGTTGCCCCAGGGGTCCAAATATATTCCTCCTGCCTTTGTTTTCCAAACATTGTGATTATTGAAGATATTATGTTATGAGGATGATGCGAAAAAATTTGGCCTGACAGAGAGAAGGTATGCCTTGTCTGTAAACAGAGTGAGGAGCCTGCGACCTGCACCTTCCTCCCCAGGTTGGGCTTCAGCAGAGATGCCTATGGTGTGGGGGAGCACAGGAGACTTGGTTGGAAAGTTTGTAAGGAGGAAATTCCAACCTAGGGGATTTGGCTGAAGGCAACAACCCCTAATTGTTCCTTGACCTTTCCCAACAAGTCTGTGTAGGTGGGGACCCTTAGGTGTTTACCAGAGTCTTTATGCTTAATCTTTAGACGTCCTTGCTTAAAGGACACTGCAGACACATGTGTCCTGCCAAGAATGCTTACGCCATTGATTGTCTCTAAAAGTTAAACTTTAACTCAAATTGCTGTTACAATAAAAGCCTAAAGAGGCAGGCAAATGAGCTGTCTAGTTCCTATAGCCAGGCAGTCCCTTAGTCCTCTCTTTCACAGCAATCATGTGTCAGAGTAATCATTCATCCATCACTCAGAGTCTGCTGGTCAGCGTCGGCATATGGTCAGGTCATCACAGAAGGAGCGGGGTTAGCTGCTTCGAGGGGACTGTATTTGCTTAGACAAAGAGCCTATCCATGGTGACCATAATGGACCAGCCTGGCTCTTCCCCATGTTCTGGACAAAAATTAATCCCCTGGAAAAAAGGAAAGGGAGCACAATAATGGCAAAATTTGGGTTTCCTACCACTTTAGTAACTTACAGAAAATAAAGTAATATGACATTTCTTGATCACACAAATTTATGACTCCAAATTCAACAGTTTCAGATACAAGCAAAGTAGACTAATCACATTTGCTCGCAGTTCGTTCTGCTAGGTGTCTTTTTCTCCCAGGGAATGTGTGGCTGCTGTTATTTCTTCTTTGGCTACACTTTGCAGAAAAGTGCTGACTTCTCCAAGAGCCATAAATTATGGTCAGAAGCCCTAGAATCTGTTATTTGGCTTTTTATTCTACTCTATAATTTTTAATTGAATACCATTTTGTAGTTGTCAAGAACTGTTAATTTTATTATATTGTCTAGATAACAAGTTAGCCTGCCACAGTTTCATGGATGCTGGCTGATAACTCTTGGGTTAAAGACAAAAGACTTTATTACTCATGGCACAGCAAGTAGCATATTGTCGTCTGTTCTTCCTTGTCTTCAAGTCCTACAGAGGCAACACAAATGGACCCATATGGATGCCTGCACATGCAGTGGTTTGCATTTCAGGAAAAGAACCTTGAACTTAGGGAACTTGAATCTTGTAAACTGGGTAGCATGCCTATCTTTTGCTCTGGAGGGAAATACTATCTCAAAATGGTTTGCTATACTAATCTCCTTGAAAAGACAATCCAGGGCAAAGGACAGTCCATGTCTTTGCTCCCAAGATAGGCAGAAATGTGAGAAATACATGGAAAGTTACCTCTGAGCAGTGCTAAGCCTTCCATAGCACTTATAAAGGCTAAAGAAACATGGCCTCAACCCCCAGAGACTCCAGTGAAAAAGATCAATTAGCAGGTGTGGGACTGTAAGCAGAGAAATCCACTCTCCAGTGCTTCTCTTTCTGTGATTATAAAATAGGAATGAAATCTTCCCACTCACTGCTTATTTTGAGAAATAAAGGGAAAAGAACAGTCTGACAAATGCTTGAGCTTCATGATGGACACTCTAAAATAGAAGACATCATATAAAAAACATACTGGGTTCTAATCACACTTTTATTCTCTGATGCCTTTGGAGGAAGTGTGATAAACAGGGATATTTATTCTGATAGAGATACTGATTTCTTTAAATGGCAAATATAAATCTAAGCCCTTAGTTTCATCAAACTATAAAGTTGACTAGATATATTTAAATACTCTGTTCTTATTAAAATCACTATTTAGATTTCTTAAGAAATCAAATAAGTTTGCTGTCTCTTGATCACATCACTTTCTATCTGGAAAAGAGTATTGATGTGTGATTCCACAGTCCTCCTTAGAATGTCTTCCCCTTACCTCTCATCATCACACACACACACACACACACACACACACACACACACACACACACACACAGTTGGCAGGCCTGCCTCCCTATCTATCTCCCAGCTCAGGGGTAGCTGATCTCCTCTTCATTCTCCCTGTCTTCACTCCCTCTCTGCTGCCTAGTGAGTTCTGACATAAAGCCAAAACTAGACTTTATACTTACAGATACAAGAATCATTAGACTATGCAGGCTGTATTTAAAAGTTTACCTATGCCTGGCTGGCGTGGCTCAGTGGTTGAGCATCAACCTATGAACTAGGAGATCAGGGTTCAATTCCCTGTCAGGGCATATGCCCAGGTTGCAAGCTCGATCCCCAGTGTGGGGTGTGCAGGAGGCAACAGATCAATAATTCTCTCTCATCATTGATATTTCTCTCTCTCTCTTCTCTCTCTCTCTCTCTCTCTCTCTCTCTCTACTCTCTCTCTCTCTTTCTCTCTCTCCCTTTCTCTCTGATATCAATAAATATATTTGGGGGGGGGGAATAAAAGTTTACTTAAGTTCAAATATAAAACCTCCAGCATTCTATGGTTAATTCTACAACAATTGTGTTAAAATATGTCCTAGCCCCAGGCTGGGTGGTTCAGTAGGTTGGGCACATACCTGGGTTTCCAGCTCAATCGCCAGTCGGTGCACCTACAGGAGGAAACTGATCTATGTTTCTCTCTCACATCCATGTTTTATTTCTTTTTCTCTCTCTCATATGTGGAATTTAATGAACAAATGGAACTATCAGGCAGACAGCTCAGGGTGGAAGGTAGGGTGTTGGGGGAGAGGGTGTTGGAGGGATTGAGCCAAAAAGAAAAAAAAATAGAGAGAACTCATGGACATGGGCAACAGTGTGGTGATTGTGGGGAGGGAGGGGATGGAAGGGCTGAGTGGTAGAGGTGGAAGAGGGTATAGAGGGGATAAATGGTGTTGGAAAAAAATAAATTTAATTAAAAAAATAAAATCAATAAACAAATAAACATATTCTGAGGTGAGGATTCAAAAAAAAAAAAAGATGTCCTAAATTTTCCTGAAGACAGTGTTTATCACATATATGCTCTATAACCCTTACAAAAGAATGCCTAGGCCTACACTTCAGAACATCTGAGGACAGAGCCCAGAAATTCACTTTTAACAAGTACCACAAGTGATCCTCATAGCCACTAAAGTTTGAGAACTACTTCTTTACTATAATCACCAATAGGATTTCAATAATTACATTTATCTTCTAAATTTTACAATATAAGATAAAAGAAGAGGCCATTATTGAAAGGTTAAAAAAGGCAAGAAACAGAGAGAAACCAGGTGGCGGCATAGGTAAACACCTAAACTGCTGCCTCGCACAACAATTTCAAAACTACAACTAAAAGACAAAACAGACATCATCCAGAACCACAGGAAGGCTGGCTGAGTGGAAAGTCTACAACTAGAAGGAAAGAGAAAAGCACACTGAGACTCAGAGGAGCTGCAGGAGGCAGAGGTACTGAGATGCACGCATGGAGAGGACTGGCAACTGAGTGTGCAGCTGCCTTTCTCAAGCGGGAGGGAGACAAAAGCTCCCGACTGTGCTGAACTCCAGTTCCAGGCAAGACTCTGGGACTCAGACTCATCCAGGGAGAAACTGGACTGTCTGGCAGTGGGTGAAACTCAAGGGCAGCTTTCTCTCAGAGGTGCTTACAGAGATTACCATGGGACACTGAGATACAGGGGCCTATTAGGGCAGGGCTGATGGGAAACCAATGCTATCTGCTCTGCCCTGAGACTCCGCCCCATCCAAGCTGAGCACAGAGGCATTTGTAAGTCTTATCTCATAAGGATGTCTCCAGCACAGAAGTTCTCCCAGTGTAGACACAGCTGATCCTCACAGCCAACTGGCCTGGGGGTCAATTCCTCCCAGTGATACCAATAACAATCAAGGCTTAACTACAACAAGACTGTGCACACAGCCCACAAAGGGGTGTACCAAAAGTGTGCACCTCAGGTAACTGGGGAGGCTGAGCCACTGGGCCCTATAGGGCACCTAGCACACAAAGCCACTCTGTCAACTCAGGGAAGCAGCCAAACTGCGGAGACAAAGAAACAGGTGGCAAATGAAAGAAATGGAGAAAAGCAAACTACTGGATATAGAGTTCAAAACCACGGTTATAAGGTTTTTCAAGAATTTTCTAGAAAAGGCCGATAAATTTAGCGAGATCCTCAAGGATATGAAAAAGGACCAACTAGAAATTAAGCATACAGTGACTGAAATAAGAAATATTATACAGAGATCTAACAGCAGACTAGAGGATTGCAAGAAACAAGTCAGAGATTTGAAATACAAAGAAGCAAAAAACACTCAACCAGAAAAGCAAAAAGAAAAAGAATCCAAAAATATGAAGATAGTGTAAGGAGCCTCTGGGACAACTTCAAGTGTACCAACATCAGAATTATGGGGGTGCCAGAAGAAGAGAGAGAGCAAGACACTGAAAACCTATTTGAAGAAATAATGACAGAAAACTTCCCCCACCTGGTGAAAGAAATAGACTTACAAGCCAGGAAGCACATGGTGCATTGTTTGCTCATTCCTCCAAACAAGAGGAATCCAAAGAGGACCACACCAAGACACATCATAATTAAAATGCCAAGAGCAAAAGACAAAGAGAGAATATTAAAAGCAGCAAGAGAAAAACAGTTAGTTACCTACAAGGGAGCACCCATACGACTGTCAGCTAATTTCTCAACAGAAACTATGCAGGCCAGACGTAAGTGGCAAGAAATATTCAAAGTGATGAATAGCAAGAACCTACAACCAAGATTACTCTACCCAGCAAAGTTATCATTCAGAATTGAAGGGCAGATAAAGAGCTTTACAGATAAGAAAAAGCTAAAGGAGTTCATCACCACCAAACCAGTATTATATGAAATGCTGAAAGTTATTCTTTAAGAAGAGGAAGAAGAAAAAGGTAAAGATAAAAATTATGAACAACAAATACATATCTATCAATAAGTGAATCTAAAAATCAATTGAATAAAAAAATCTGATGAACAGAATAAACTGTGAATATAATAGAATCAGGGGCATAGAAAGGGAGTGGACTGACAATTCTCGGGGGGAAAGGGGTGTGGGGGTGTGGGAAGAAACTGGACAAAAATCGTACACCTATGGATGAGGACAGTTCGGGGGGAGGGGGTGTAAGGGCAGAGGGTGGGTTGGGAATCGGGTGGAGGGGAGCTATAGGGGGGGAGAGAGGAACAATTGTAATAATCTGAACAATAAAGATTTATTAAATTTAAAAAATTAAAATTAAATTAAAATATAGACTTCAGCCCTAAAAAAAGGCAAGAAACAACAAAAATGGTTTTAATTAAATAGAATGATTTCTAAAGACCAAATTCTTTCTAAATACCAGACTTAATTATATACATAAATAGCCCCATTTCCTTTATTAAAAGGCAAAGAATCTGAATAGATTAACTATCCAACAATAAGAAAATAGTGAACTAAAATATAGCACATCTATTCAATGGAATATTCTGCAGTTGTTATAAATGGTTATTATGAAAACTATTAAGCAATATAGGAATCTTTAAGAAAACAAACAATAATGTAGAGCATAAAACTGCAACTAAATTGCATTTGGAAAAAAACTAAGAGAGAAAAAGTCAGATTATGGGTGAGTCCACTCCCTTCATTTTTCGTGGGGGTTTTTCAAAAATACATTTAATGTTGTATTTTCCTAATATTTTAAATAACATTTAGATTGTGATAGAGGTGGGACTCCAAATGCAGCCTCTGACAAGTCTACCAAGTGGATTAACACTAACTTGGCAAGTGTTATGAAACAAGGAAATAGGTGAACATTTTTCATTGTCACATATTAAGGTCTTTTTATTTCCTATCATCTTCCCACTAATAGCCAACTACTTATCATCAAGACTCTTTAACTCACTTCTCAAACTAGAAATCAAGTAACTCTTCTCCTCCCTCCCATAATGGCTTCAGGGGCCTGCATCTGCTCACTGTCTTGAGGAGTAGCACAAAGATCCTCCCTCCAGAAAGCACCTACATTTCCCCTTTAGAAACCCATGGGTCATCTGGCCAAACTTAGAATTCATAGTAAATTTTGCTCTGCAGTACAAAAGCCACTGATTGACCTGTTAAAACTGGATACATCTGGTTTTTTATTGCAGTTGATTTTCTTAGAGTTTCAATTTAGGAAGAGAGAATGTTTTTCCCTCTACTTACAAGTTGAGAATGATATCGAGAATCTCAAGATGAAATACTCTTTGAAGAGTGTAAGCAATAAAATAATACAAATAAAATAAAATCTTATGTCAGGGATGTCATGAAAGGTGTTTCAAGAGGGCCACTGCACAGGGCTCAGGCAAGAGGTTGAGTGACAGCCAATATCCAGCTGGAACTTGGCTCACCAGCTCTGTTCTTTTGTTGATGCAACACCCAGAAGAGAGTGTCCATTTCTTTCGTGGGAGAAGAAATCGGCTATATTTTTATTTTTAAAGCTGTTTGATTCCATGATTTTCACCCCATCAAATACACCTGCCCAGGAAAATACAATAGACAACCTGTGAACACAGAATTGTTCCCTTTATTAGTGCTTATATTTTTCTTACTCTTTTAACTATACTGAGACACAAAGGATCTGGATCAGATGCTACCAAGTCTACTCCTAATGCTCAATTTTTTCTGGGCACACAGAGTCCTGAACAGAGCTTGACTTGTACATAAGAGGGAAATCCTCAACTCTAGCATCTGTCCCATCCAAGTACAATTCCAGAGAAGCTCAATAATAATGATGCTGGTGTCCCTGAAAATGGCCTACTCCTTTAGAATGTGGAGTAAAGATGTAAACCGTCACTCTGTGCCTACCCTAAGTCCTCTCCATTTATGAGCTTTTAACTTCACAGCTAATGTATACAAGTGCCTAACACAATACCTGGGATAGTTGTGTACTTAATGAATCACAATGTTATTAACATGATTATTGTTTCTCTCATCTAAACTCTGAGTGAAGAGGAAATCAGTCAAACATTAAATTGGAGGTGGGGAGATCCCACGGTCATGCCCTGGGTAAGTTTCAGACCAGTTATACAACTGCATTTTCCGCTTAGCTAACTGACCGTTACCCAGCCTAGTGAATGCTCACATCATGCTTCGTAGTGAAACTGTAACTGTGACAGTCATGTGCCCATACAGCTGCCCTAATCCACCACAAGTCTGTTTTTATCACGAAACCCATCTTACAACTGTTATTAATTTTTAGTCGCTGTTATTAATTTTTAGTCACTGGTGGGGTTTTTTTTTTTTGTGTGTGTGTGTGTGTGTGTATGTGTGTGTGTTTTACAGAATTGCTCATTTTTAACACTTTTAAATCCAACAATTTCAAATCCAACAAAAAATACAGCTTTCGGGGGGGGGCGTTGGGGGGTAATGGGGGGATGAGGACACATATGTAATACCTTTTTTATTATAAAGAAATTTGATTATAAAGAAATTTTTAAAAATACAGCTTTCATTTTCATGATTCAACATTGTGTCCATTTGTAGAGTTATTATCAAAAAAGTTTCCCCATGAGCCCAGCCTTCGTGGTTCAGACAGTCTTAAATGCATCAAATTGTAGAGAAGAGGCAGCCTCAGAATTAACCTTTGAAAACAGCCTGTTTTATTCAGTCGCATCAATAATTCAGAAATTCACACGGGCTCAGAAACCCATAATGTTAACTACTGAGTGTTAAGCCTGAACTACTCTCTAAATTGGAGTGCTTGGGGCCACAAGTCTTCCCCAGTTCCACCTGGCTCTACCTCAAATCAAGGCTCAATCACCATGCTTGGACCAATCTGATCCTCCACCTAAACTTACAGACTACCAGGCCACAATCAGCAGCTACAGAATTTAGAGAGAAGCTGGGAGTTCGGCTGACATTTGGCTCTTTAGCTCCGCAGTGGAAGAAGAAACATATCATAGGATAGGAATAGTAAAGATTCACCAAAAAAGAGAAGGAAGGGAGGTGATGAAAAGTGAGGGGAGCCAGGTCACAGCCCACTCACATGATGTAAAACAAGCTGTACACATCTACCTAGTATGTTTCACATGCAAAACAATTGCTGAATCTTAAAGAAATAATTGTCAGCCATCTTGCATGTGTAGAAATTATTTCTATGGATCTAAAGAAACATGATCTAACAGGCCCTCTGCCCACTGGGGAACACAGCATGTGTGCCATACAAAGACCTCCTAGACCCTGGACACAGACATTCCTGAGATCAAATCCTGATCTGCCATTTATTAACATACAAGTTACTTAATCTCTCTGAGCTCGTTTATTTATCCCCCGAAAAAATATCTAATTTACAAGGTAGTTGTCGAAATGAAAGGAGAAAACCTAGCTCAGCACAGAATAGGCACCCAGTGAGAGTTAGCTTCTTGCTCCTCATCTTCCTAAGAATTTGCAAACTAGGTGTTAAGGTAATAAAAAGAATCTCCTTGTTTCCAAGATTAGCCTTTTGTGGAGCTGCTCCACTTCCAGACAGTCTAATTAACACCCAGGCTTCACCTTCACCCACACGTTCATCAGTTTCAACAACAGTTAATGGCTAGCAAGAAGTCACAGAACAGATCCAGTCTCCCAGTTCTTAATCCCAATGGATACTTCTGAGAATCTGTTTGTGACAAAAATATTAAATAAAATTAAAACAGATATTTTATTTGTAGTTTAAAATACATATACAGATCTTCAAATTCATCCTCACTATCATCCTTCAAGATTCTGACACAATAAAAAGGTATTTCTAATTAAATGTTTACTTTAGTTTTTATATGAATTTGTATAGCAGATATTTATGCTGTAGTATAGCTGCTGTGTGTGTGTGTGTGTGTGTGTGTGTGTGTGTGTGTCTTTTTATTTCAGAGAGGAAGGGAGAGGGAGAGAGAAATAGAAACTTCAATGATGAGAGAGAATCATTGATTGACTGCCTCCTGTATGCCCCACATTGGGGATGGAGCCTACAACCCCAGCATGTGCCCTGACTGGGAATCAAACTGTTGATGTTCAACCACTAAGCCACGCTGGCTGGGCTACCGCTGTGTTTTTATGGAGTGTAAATACTTATTTTTTTTCTCTGCAGATCTTTATTTTAAAGTTCTATAAAGAAATAAAATATTACAGACTTTGCAATGCTGTTTGCGCATAACTAGGGAAATTTTTTAAATACTGAAGCTTGGGACAAACCTCAGACCAATTAAATCAGAATCTCTAGGGTGGTTCCAGGCACTGGAGGTTGTCCAAGGCTCCCCAGATGATTTTAATGAGCAGCCTGAGGGAAGTGGGATGGAGTAGACATGACTATTTCTCTCCCCCTTTGTTTATTACACCTCAGAGCCCTGCTCCCCACTGATTAATCTCTGAGTGCCAACTCTAGCCAAGACACTGGTTGGGATTTTAGAAGAGCCACATCATCTCTCCCAGGAAGAAGCCCCGTGAGCTGGCAGTGACTTTCCAGGCCCAGCCTGGAAGCATTTCTTATGATGCAGCTGTTCCTTGCAAACCTCCAGGTGACTTGGCCTGGTCCTGTGTCGCCCCTGCACTGGGCTTATGCCCCCATGTCGTGGTTATAATAGACTTTGTTCTGTCTGCTAGTCCTCCTGGTCTGGTTTCCTGGAGAGAACTAGAAGCATCTGGGATCTTACAAAAAGCATCTGGGGATCTTACTAAAATGCAGATTCATCAGATTCAGGTTGAGAAATGCAAAGGCAGGGCCCTGGTATTCTGCATTTCTAATAATCTAATGGTGCTGATGCTGCTGATCTGCCAACCACATTTAGGTAGCACAGTCATAGGTGGTCTTTTTCATCTCTAAGTTCTGAAGCAGGTACAATTCTTTTGTTTCAAGGCCTTTTTTTCTTCTGTGAGACATTCTTTGTTTGCCATTTCTGGTATATTTGATGCTGGAAATACATCGCACAATGAAAACATTCCTCATCTGGAAAAGCACAATCCATTTTATGAAAACCCAATTTTACATTCAGCTCACAGGAAGAGTGAGAATTTCCTGTATAAATAAATTGACAAGTAGTTATACATCTGGAGCAATATGTGTTGAGTATCAAATGAAGGCACAGACCTGAAATGGCAAATACACAACGATCACAAGTATGTCCCATTGTCTTCCCTCTGGAGTCTTTTGGCAGATATCAATGACCATTCATAACATTCTTTTCTTCCTCTGAGATCATAGTTAGCCTTAGAATCCTTCCCAACACAGAGAACTACCCAATAGCCAATATTGGCAATATTGGCATCCCTGATATAGATATAATGAGAGCTCAGAGAAAGAAACAATTGACTCCAAGTAGGAGCACTTCCCTAAGGGAATTGATTTTGATTTAGCCTGGTGAGACAATGTTCTTTCTTTGTGACGCCAACCTGCCGTGAAAATAAACTAGAATGTTTAAGTGTTCACACACTTAAAATAACATTAAATATTCATCTTATTTGTAATTATGTAACTATAATGTGTGCTTTACTGATACTTCCCACGAAATCCTTGATTTTCATCTTCCTGATATATTATTAATACTAACAAAGCAACAATTTCAAATGGTTCCCAGAAGTAGCACTGATAGAAAATCCATAGGCAACACTTACGCTGGGCTCAGCTCCTGCTGCTGGCTTGGAGAACTGCGTCTGGAATTTGCTGCCACTTTTGCTCCACAATCTGTTTGCCACTATCCAAAGAACATGCTCCCTTCCTGGTTAGGTTATCTGTGTCTTTGTCAGTTGGCATATCACTGTATAATGAGTGACTTACATCAGAACTTCAAAAATATTTGCTGAGGAAATGAACTGGCTCTTTTGAAACCAGGTTGAAAACCAGTATCTGCTAAATCATCCCGGCACATATCTTGTTTTTTGTGCTCTGTGCAGTAGACACCCAGCTGTCCCTGGAAGGCCAGTTTCTATTTCCATGTGTTACACTTCAGCTTCCCTCTTCTACCTGCTGGTCCATATCGGCCTATCAAGGCCAACCAGTGTTAATCCTATCTCCTATCTATTGAGGAAATGCAGGCTCTAGTCAAAAAGAACTTTTCCTTTTTTTCAGTTATTATAGAATATGAATCGCTGATTTCCCTTTAGTTGCCACACACTGCTTTACACTGTACGAGCTGCATTAATGAACCCATTTATGAGCAGCCCACACAGTGTAATTACGTAGAAAAGGAACAAATTTCTGAGTCTGTCAGGATTTAATTCTGCCACCATTTTTAGGAAGTTGTGGTAGCTTTGAAAAGAAGGCAAAACTATGTTTCCCCCATGTTTCAAAAGTGACTTCAATAAAGGTAAAGATTAAAACAAAGAAAAGACTTTGTAGTTAAAGATGCATTAACTCTTGAAATCTTTATCAATCATAGAGCAGTGGAAGCAGTGGCAGAATCCTTCCTTCTGAATCATGACAATGGGACAAATCATAGCAAATTCAAGGCCACAGACACCAGAACTCAACAAGGGAGAAGCAGAAATCCAGACAGATGGCAAATTCAGGGTTGGAAATATGAGCATTGAAATCGAGAGTAAAGCTGCCAGGCTTCCTTCTACAACAGGTATGGGTCACACTCTCACTGTCTCTCTTTCTGCCATCATCTAGGTTCTGCGTTCCCCGCACAAAGAACCCGGGGAAGCCACAGAAATCGTCCCTGCTACAGAGCAGGAGTTGCCACAGCCCCAGGCTGAAACAGAGTCAGGAACAGAATCGGACAGTGATGAATCAGTACCAGAACTCGAGGAACACCACACAGGCAACCACACAACAAGCCCAGCTGGCAGCAGCTGCTGAAATTGATGAACAACAAGTCAGTAAAGCAAAGAGAGCCAGAGTGAAAAGAAGGCACCGTACACTGGGTCCTAACAGGTTTCAGAGGTTACTAGGGTCACTATCTAGAAATCTAAGAATATCCTCTTTATCATCACAAAACCAGATGTCTACAAGAGCCCTGTTTCAGATACCTACATAAATTGGGGAGGGGGGGGGCGGGGAAGCCAAAATGTAAGATTCATCTCAGCAAACACAGCTAGCAGCTGCTGAGAAATTCAAAGTTCAAGGTGAAGCTGTCACAACATTCAAGAAAACACACAGACTCCAACTATACCAGAGGAAGGGGTTGATTAAACAGGTGTGGAAGTTAAAGACATAGAGTTGGTCAATGTCACAAGCAAATGTGTTTTAAGCAAAGGCAGTCCAAGCCCTGAGGAACAACAATGACATTGTAAATATAACCATCTAAAAATGAGGAGTGTATGTGTGTGTGTGTGTGTGTGTGTGCGCGCGCGCGCATGCACGCTTCAAAAGAGTAACTGCAGCCTGTCTGAGGTGGCTCAATGGTTGAGCATTGACCTATGAATCAGGAAGTCATGGTTCAATTCCTGGTTGGGGCACATGCCCTGGTTGCAGGCTCAATCCTCAGTGGGGGGTGTGCAGGAGGCAGCTGATCCATGATTCTCTCTCATCATTGATATTTCTATCTCTCTTCCTCTCCCTTCCTCTCTGAAATCAATAAAAATATTTTTTAAAAGAGTAACTGCAGCTTGGTTTGAAATTTGTACTCTTTCTATCATTAATAAACTTATGGTTTCTTGAGGGATGAAGAAAAAAAAAAGAAATCAAGAACAAAGCAGAAATAGCACAAAAACACAGGCTGTTGGAGTTTGGTGATCATGCCAAATTAGCAATACAGTAGTAGATCAGAACTAAGTCTTTATTTGAGGAGCATGAACACAAAAGACCCGAGATAAGTGATTGCTAAGTGAAGTGCCTTAATTCAGAGTTTCTGGGGGAAAAGGCTAAAGAGACCTTAAATCTATCTCTCGGAAATCTCTTCCTTTGTCATCTCCAGCCTACAAAATAACTCCCATTTGAAGAAACCACCTGGAAAGAATGATGAAAGTCTCTGAGACTAATTCTACACACCAAACTGGTCCAACCATATTGACTGAAGCAATACCTTGAGAAAACAAGTCCATAAATTAAGTCAGATAATTCTGTCTATAGATAAAGCCTGAATCTAAATGTGCTTAAATTGTCTCAATAGTGAAATTACTGATACATATAGCACTATAAGTAGACTTGTTTCTGTTGCCTCTGATTTTCATCTGAAGCCCCAGAGTAAAGAACAGTGTTAAGAGCTTAAATTATCCATAAATTTGCACAAGGGTTACCCAAAAAGGTAATCCAGAAACTCAATCCGGAGAGAGTAATCAAAGCAGATGGCATTTTTCTCTATCCATCTCATTGTAGACTTTGGGAGAATATTCGCAAGCAGATAATGCATCCAGCCAGGTGAGAGGGAGAGGGAGACTGGATGTGTCCACTGACGTTGATTGGGTAGAAACACAAGCAATAGGCTGGCCTGGACCTACCTTTGAAGACAGAGCAAGGAAAGAGGTTTGTTGCAGAAGTAGCCCACCCTTCTACAATTGAGCAGAGAAATGTCACAGGCTTCCTGGTGGACGCTAGAGGAGAGAATCAGGTCTAAGTCAAGGTCCCAAAACAAAGAGTCTGTGTAGGGTATACTGTTGAAGCAGAAGCTGATGGGTAATAGTAAGAAATCAGAGATTACATTGTTCATGCCAGGGACAAGTCAAATGACTCACAAACAATTGGGATTAGGGCTACACAGAGGACTTCTAAGTCAGATTAACACTCCAGCAATAGATTTGCTGTCCCATACCTCTCCTTCATTCTCACAACCTCGCACCCATGTCTGGAAGACACAGAGTTTCTGTCTGCTGGTCCTGAAGGTCCTGGTTTTCTGGAAAGAGCAATAATCACCTGGGCATCTTGTTAAAATGCAGATTCATCAGGTTCAGGTTGAGAAATGCAGAGGCAGGGCCCTGATATTCTGCATGTCTGATGCTGCTGACCTGCCAACCACACTGAGGTAGCAAAGTCATAGTTGGTATCACAGTGAGATGGAAATTGAGGACTGTCAGAGTAACTTAGAAGAGTAAAGAGGCCTACCATTCCTTCTTAATGCCCTTTTCCTCACTGTAGATTCTGAGTCCAAGTCAGGCCCAAGCTGGGAAAACAATTAGTACTTATTTAGATGGAACAAGGCTTTTTAAAGTGGCGATAAAAGGAATTAAGTTGCTTTCTGTTTGTCCCATGCCAAGTTCAATTCATATAATGTTATGGGATAAATTGTGTTCCACCAAAAATCTTTTGAAGCTCTAACCCCTAATTTCTAATAATGTATTTGCAGATAGGGCCTTAAAAAGGTGATTAAGATGAGGTCATTAGGGTAAGCCCCAGTCCAACCTGACTGGTGTCCTTATAAAAAGAAGAAACATTGCCTGGCCAGTGTGCTCAGTAGTTGAGCTGTCAACCTATGAACCAGGAGGTCAGGTTTTGATTCCAAAAGGGCACATGCTCAGGTTGTGGGCTCGATCCCCAGTGTGGGGCATGCAGGAGGCAGCCGATCAATGATTCTCTCTCATCATTGATGTTTCTATCTCTCTCTCTCTCCCTTTCCCTTCCTCTCTGAAATCAATAAAAATATTTTTTTTAAAAAAAGAAGAAACGTGGACACACTAAGAAATACCAGGGAGGCCTGTCTGCACAGAGAGACCACCATGTGAAGAGGCAGCAGGAGAGCAGCCATCTGTAAGCAAAGGAGAAAGGTCTGAAACAGTTTCCTCCCCAGTGGTCCTCAGAGGAAACCATCTCTGCCAACACCTTGATCTTGGCCTTCCAGGTTTTTGGCAGAACTATGAGAAAATAAATGTTTGTCATTTAAGCCACCTAGCCTGTGGTGCTTTGTTATGGCAACCCTAGTAAACTAATACATCTAATAAACCAGTTAATAGAGGGAACATTTCTTCTGCTTATTAGCTTCAATTCTGTATGTCTTATAACTTCAGAAAACTTCTGAAGCATACCTCTATCACATTTAAAATCAACCTAAAAAATCAAGTTAGAATTCAATCAGTATCTTTTTAGGAAGCTTACCATCTTCTTTGTCTTCAAATCTTCTAATACATAATGTCTGAAATATTGTAGCCTCATACTGTATCTTATCACATATCAGAAAAATAAACTATTTTCCCCCTACATGAAATAAGTAAACTTTTCTCATTAACATACTAGTACACATATGTTTAAACAGGAGTACTACCTTCAAGGCTTTAGTCATGTTTCTATAGCTAGAAAAGAAGGGAATATTTGAGAGCAGCTTGATACCATTTGTTTAAAAGTTTCAAAAGGGACTGGTGATTAAGATTCAGAGCTTCAGTTAAACTTGCAGTGGTTCTCAACCTTTGTAATGCCGCGACCCTTTAATACAGTTCCTCATGTTGTGGTGATCCCAATCATAAAATTATTTTCGCTGCTACTTCAAAACTGTAATTTTGCTACTGTTAATGAATCGTAATGTAAATATCTGTGTTTTCCGATGGTCTTCAGCTCTACAGCAGCGGTTCTCAACCTCTGGGTCGCGACCCACAGGTTGAGAACCGCTAGCAGGGTCGCCTAAGACCATCGGAAAACACAGATATTTACATTACGATTCATTAGCAAAATTACAGTTATGAAGTAGCAATGAAAATAATTTTATGGTTGGGGTCACCACAACATGAAGAACTGTATTAAAGGGTCGCGGCATTACAAAGGTTAAGAACCACTGAGTTAAAGTCTTCTCCTCAGACCCTTGGTAGGATTTACCATCCTAACAGTTTATGGGTGAATTGAAGTCTGATAGACCTCATGCCCAACTACTTGCTCAATACGTGAATGCTCTACCAGCTCCTGAATATCAACTTGTGTAAAAATGAACATCTCTCCTCCACTAACATGGTCCTGTTTTCTCTACATCCTTTCTTCCAGGTTCTAATGTGGTTGGAAAGATTCTATGAAGTGATATCTTTGTGTGCAGCAGCTAGAATGGTGCCTGGCACCACAGTGACTCTCACAATCACTGGATTAGGGCTTACCTTAATAAACCAACTTTCCAGTCACACAATTAGAAACCCAGGAGCTTCTTCAACAACTTCCTTTCCTTGGTTTCCCTTATTTAATCAGTCCCATGTTCTGCCAATTTTATAGCAAAAAAATATGTATATATATTCCTAATTGATCTCCCTGTCTCTAATCTCTCTCCTCTTCATTCGATTATGTTTTCTTCCTCTCTGTATCACACATAGTAGTTCAAAGTAATTTATTCTACTCGACTAGAGTTTTCAGCAATTAAAGAACCATTTCCTCTGAAACCTCAGAAAGGTATGTACATACAAAAGGTGTCTCCTCTAGTTCACAGAAGCCAAACATAAAAATGTAACGGGAAACCCCAAGAAATAAATATTTCATGTACTTCTATCTTCAAACATTTCCCAAGCTCCAAAGCTCTCGCAGCTGTGGTGCCACCTGTTTCCAGACCATGCCCCACCTTAAAAAGGAGCACCCTTGCCCTAGCCGGTTTGGCTCAGTGGATAGAGCGTCGGCCTGCGGACTGAAGGGTCCCAGGTTTGATTCCTATCAAGGGCACATGCCTGGGTTGCAGACTTGATCCCCAGTGGGGGCATGCAGGAGGCAGCCAATCAATGATTCTCTTTCATCATTGACGTTTCTATCTCTCTCTTCCTTCCTCTATGAAATCAATAAAAATATATTTATTAAAACAAAAGAAAAAAAAGAAAAGAAAGAAAGAAAAGAAAGAAAGAAAGAAAAGAAAAGAAAAGAAAAGAAAAGAAAAGAAAAGAAAAGAAAAGAAAAGAAAAGAAAAGAAAAGAAAAGAAAAGAAAAGAAAAGGAGCACCCCACTGGAGAAAATCTTCACCAGCATCCCCCCTCCTTGCTGGGCCACCAGCTGGACTAAAACTGTGTTTCCTGTCTAGGCAGCTTTCTAACTAGCCGCCACTCCACTCTAGTTAATTTCATTCAAAGTTACAAACTCAAGCTCCATGAAAAATTTCCCCACTTTTAGAGGAAACTCAGGTCATGGGCCTAAACTAAGTAAGTGAATTTTTCACTCATTCTGATTATTATAAATTTTCTTCTTAAGAGAGACTGTGTCGTGTGGTAGAAAAAGCATGGGCTTCAGAGTTAGATAGGCCTCAATTCAAATCCTGGTTCCACACTAGAACCGGTGTGATCCTTCTCTCCTGTTTTCTCACCTATAGAATGAGAATTCAATTTACTTCCTAGTGTGGTTGAGATGATTCAGTAAGGTGATGTATTTGTATGTAACAACTAGCATGGTGCCTGGCACAATAAAGTTACTTGATAAATATGTCTCTTTATCTTCTTCATTAATTTAATTTCTCTCTCTAGTTTTCCAGCAATACGTGTATAAATTCACATTATGATTTCACAGAGACAGTGACTAAAAATATACCAGGGAGTAAAGAACAATAACAAAAAACTCACATAGCCTCACCATGTGCTCCGCATTTTATGTTTTACATATAGTAATTCATTCATCCTATGCTCAAACTACCATAAGAGTTAGGTAAAGAACTATTCAAGAATGGAGTCAGGATTTGGAACGTAGGCAATATGGTTCCACTTTATGTGTGCCTAACCTTCTGATAGACTGCCTCTTAACACAGAGGTGATGTTAATTCCTCTGATGTGCTACAAAGTGCTTGGTTCTATGGCACCCTCTGCCCAGAGGTGATCAACCTAGAGCAACTGATAAATAAATGGATGACATGGGAAATACTAGTAGGTGTTCCTAGAGAGGTTATTTTCCATTCAAACAATATTTTAAAATATGAAACCCAGTGAAAAGGGATGAGACGGCATTTCCCCAGTAATCAGAAAAAGTTCTCCAATCACACCCCACTCAGCTTCCAAACCTTAACAGCATCCTCAGATTGTAAAGTCAGAGCTGATAGAGTATTTTGGAGGCAGGATCTCTAATGCCAGTGGAAATTTCTCAACACCATTAGTCAGCTATTTGATATTGAGAAAATCTCTTTGATTCCTGCACTTCTAGCACTGCTTCAATTTTCCCCCTCAAACAATCGCTTGTGATTTTACTTGAAACCCATGTTTATTGAATCTCTCATCATGTCACTGGCACTACCCAAATATTATAAACTTAAAAGGAAACTTAACTGGTAAGCCAAAGAATAAAGAACAGAAGGAATCTTGAAATCTCTCTGCGAGCTTCGGCTACTCAGTCTTCCCAACCTCCCTCTGGAGTCAAGCTAAATGGTTTTCAAAGGTCAGATCTTTTTGGAAGTCTGACTTATTAAAGCCACAGATAAACTCAGACTTTATGGATTATCTTTCCTGTCTCTCCCTCTTTTTTCTTCTCTCTAATTTCTCTCTTGCTGTTATTGCTATGCATTGCTATGCATAAGCTCTCATGTTTTTTTATCTCCTCATTTATAGAGAATTACAAGTATGAACTATTAATCCTATTAATATTAGAAACTGAATCAGAACTAAATTACTGTATTGTGTGTGCTCACATAGAAAATGATTGATGACCTTAAGCATCTCACAGCCATTGCAATTTCATGAATTTGTAAATCCAAAAGAAATATGTTTTAAGTAATGCAAATTTGTTTTCCAACCATTTATAAATTCTGGATCTCTATGAGGGAGCCAAGTAATTTCTATTTTCTTTATTCTAGTGTCTGAACCACTTTTCTGGGTTTCTCAATATAGAAAGAAAATGTCGTGAAACTCATTCTTTTGGGTGGTGGTTCTCATTAACCTTAGATAGGAGGAATCGCAGTACATAGATCAAAATAAAAGGGCCATTTGGCAATAAACTATATGTATTGCTACCTTGACCACTAAAACAGAAAGAAGAATGTGTAATACCTGAAGCAGACCTTTCTATGGTGAGGTGCCTTCACTCCCTGATGAAATTCTGTCAACTCATAGAAATTTTTTATAGTTCACCTGGTACCCTGAAGAAAGTATCATGGATTTTTTATGGGACTTACTAAGCTATACATAACAGATTGGAAAGGAAAAATTGAAGGATAAGTAAATCTGCAGAAACAAATTGTGCGCTGTCATCATCCTTAACTAATGGCATTGACTCTGCTCCAAGGCTGCCCGATTTTCCTAAATTGGCATTTGAGAAATAGCAGCAAGTCTAGTTCCCTTTTCCATTTCTCAACAAAGGTCCCACTTCTGCATCACTCTCCTTTTCTTTTCCCATCCTCTTGCTGTCTCCAATTATATTATCTTTACATGCCCATCCTAATACCAAACTGGTAGATATTGAACAGGCATTAGAGGTGGCACACTCTCAGTTCATTAACTTCTTGTCAGGTTGGAAGCTTTCAAAATTGGGCATAAGAAGGAATAAAAAGTAGTCGGATAAACATTTGAGTTTCTTTTCACGTCCTCTAAAATTCCATGCTACCAGCAAATAAGGGGCTCTGTATTTGATAAAGTGCTATAATGAACATCCCAGCTGCACTACAGTAAAGTTGTCAAGAGTATGGACTCTGGAGACAGATACCTGGGCTCCCACTTACTAGCTACATGTACTTGGTTAAGTTAATTAACTTCTTTATGCCTCACTTTTATTTCTATAAAAGAGCACCTTCCTTATAGGGCACTTTTAAGGATTAAATGAAGAGGTACATGTGAAGTACTTAGAATCATGCCAGGACCAGAGTAAATGCTGTATTAGTCATTATGATCTCACGTGAGATATTAATACCCTTTTAGCATTCCCAAGAAGTGGTCCTTTATCTTATGCTTGATTTTCCCCAAGAACAGAGAACTCATTAACTCCCAGGGTGACTTACTATTATTTTTACTATTGGAATGTTGATCTCTCATGTAAATCTCAACATTTTCCTTTTAGCTCCTACTTACTAGTCTGAGGACCATGTTGGAGTGATATAAAAACAGATAATTGATATTTGAATTGATATTTTTTTCTCATTTTGTCTAAGTTAAACATCCTCCATTCCTACAATCACACACATGTATTATGGATAAGTATTTAATAAGTATTTAATAACTAGTTTGTCCATGGTTTTCTTAAAGAGTGGTACCCAGAAAGAGGGTCTGAAAGCACAATTTCCCTCATTCTAGAAGAACTTCTAAGAATGGAGCGTCTAAGTTCATTTTGGAATTTTTTTAACATCCTCATAACATTACCTCATGTAAAACTCTTAAGTCATTTTTGTATGACTACTACTAAATTGCATTTCATCATCACCTTTCTGGGCTAGTGCAATTTTTTCCTGTATTTTTGTAGGATGGTGGATGGTGTGGCATGGTTGTAGGATGGTGTAGGGCAAGCATGTCAAACTCAAAGGCTTACACGAGCCAAATAAACAAGGCATGTGGTCCACGGGCCGCGAGTTTGACATGCTTGGTGTAGTGTATAAGATGGGAGTAGTAACTAGACAACCTTATAATTACTCTTGTTAAATTTCATGCTGGCACCCACTTATAACTTGAATTTGTTAAGATATTTTTGGATTTTAGTTCGATTAACCTTCTTTTCATCATACATCACTAAGTGTCCTCTTTCTTTTGATAACCAAAAACATGTAGCCATCTATAATAATAAAAGCATAATATGCTTTTGGGTCAATGAAAGACATCCTTCTGGATGAAGCCAGGGCTTCGAGGGAAGCCTGGGTCCCAGGTTCCAGAGGGAAGCCGGTGCCGGCTGTGGGGGGGGCGGGGGGGGGAAGGGGAGAGTCCTACTCTTGCACGAATTTCGTGCATCGGGCCTCTAGTCATACAATAAGGATGAGAGAGTGCTGAGAAAGCCAGGGTCTTACTTTTATTCCTGTCTCAAAAATAATAGGCTTGAGGTACTTCTTAAATGCTCAGGATATCTGTGTACCTCACGGACTTGTTTTTGTTGTTGTTGTTTTGAAATTAAATCTTTATTGCTGAAAGTATTACATATGTCCCCTCCCCCCTCCCGCCCCCATTGACCCCTTCTAGCCCGCCCCCTCCCCTGCCCCAGGCCTTCACCATTCTATTGTCTTTGTCAATGGGTTATAAATATATGCATATAAGTTCTTTGGTTGATCTCCTCCCATCCACCTACCCTCCCCCGCCTTCCCTCTGAGATTCAGCAGTCTGTTGCATGTTTCTATGTCTCTGTAACTATTTTGTTCATCAGTTTATTTTGTTCATTAGATTCCACATATGAGTACTCACAGATTTGGTTATCTCTAAAGGTTAAAAAGCAAACTAAGGTTTTTAGAAAAACTTTACCTATAAAGTTATAGAAATGAGCAAAACGCCATAAGGTTAGCCTAAAAAAATCACAGTGAACTTACTGAGACTATGGGGAAAAGTATCAAACTTTAACCCTAGATCCTTTTTGCTTGTTCAGTTCCTGGGTGTCCATGCTTCTCTTCATGAGTCACTCCAGCTGAGAACTGCCTCTCCCCCCACACGGCACCTTGCACATATCTCTGCTCTGAATCCCAGCCAGCAATTAAGAGCCCTGGCTTTCTTGCCCTCCACTGTCCCTAGGTAAGACTTTGCTTTCCAGGAATTCTTAGGGAGGCCTTTCTCCCAGACCTGCCCTGAGAATCCTGTTGCTCATGGTAGTGATCTCTTCATCCTTTGATTGGCAACCCCTTGGCCATTCACCTCAGCTTAAATGGGAACCTGACTTTTGCTTTCCATCCTCTCATTTGGGCTTGAAGCACCCCAAGTCCCCTCTTACTCTAGTCATTTGTACCTTAACTCTTGCCGATTGTGGCTTAGCGCCAGTTTGCTCCTTTCTCCCCTACAGGAATCTGCATTTCTATCTGCCCAGGTTACATTGTTTATGACTCTGAGAGGAAAAAAAGGAGGGGAAGGGACTAGAAAAAGGAACCACAAGAAACAACAAAGATAAAAAGTTCCATCTGCCTCACATGTTTTGCCAAGAGCCAGAACTGCTCGGTGGCATAGGTTTTAAATTCCATTCACTCAGACAGAATTTCCTCAAAAAGATCTCTAACTGTAGCTTCTCTGTCTTGGCCTCAGGACCCTCTTACAAGCAGTGCCCCTCCAGGTTGAGGCCAAATAGCCAGGACTGGCATTTCCGCTGGAGCTTGGGCATCAGCCAAGCTCACAGGCCAGAGCAAGTAGAAGAGGAAAGGGGCACAGATGGAGAAATCAAAGGGGCATTTCCCAGTTAAGACGTCAGCACTGCTTTTTTAAAAAGAGTCTTGTTTTTAAGATCCTGTTAATTCAAAATGTAAATTCTTGAGAAGCATGCTTTCCTTCCACCAGTGGCTCACTTTTTTCTTTTTCTACATTTGCAGTATTAGTTAGGTTTTATTTTTCCATTGCACACAAGAAAGCTTAACATTTGATATCAGTAAGGTAGTTATAAAACACAAGGCACTGAAGGAAATTAATTCTTCATTCTATGTCAGATGAGCAAATGGAACATGTTAAATCATAAGCCTATTCATCATTTTAGATACTTTCAAGATTATTTCCTTTTTATAGAATAATTTCATCATGAGTAGAAATATCTCAGGCTTATTTAGCATCTAATTTAACAGAGGGCAGTGTTTTCAAGTGGACAGGCCACTAGCCTGAGAATCAGAAGTTCTAAATTCTAACCCTTTTACTGATGGAGGAACTTTGGGTAAGGTCTCGGACGCCTTATCTGAAAAATGTAGGAACCGAACCAGGAGACTCTCAGTCTTTTTGTGGTTACAGTCTTTTTCCTAGTTAAAACTTGAGATGCTGACAGTATAGGACTGTAAAAAAACAAAACACAAAAAAAACAACCGCACTTGGATTCAAAAGATTCAGATTTTCATCTGAGTTCTGCCTCTGTCTTTCTTTGTGACTTTGAGCATTTATCCTTTCCTGTTTCCTCGTCTGAATAAAAAGGAAATAGAGCAGATGGTGTCTAAGGACAGTCCCAGCTCTAAAATTTTACAACAAAGAAAAATGTGAGTGGTGCCTATGCTGCCTTCCATGTGCATGTTTTACTCCAAATAGCCCGAGAAGCTGGAGCATACACCCCTCCACGTGCACCTTAGTTCCCAAGGAGAAAAGCTGTCTTAAGAGCCTCTTTACTTCCCCTCTCTTCTAAGTACCTGAGGTCAGGCTCTGGAATCCAGCATAAACATTATCATTACTAGGCTTCATCCAACTGACCCCTGTTGACCATAAAGCAAAGACAACTGGTCTTTGCCTTCTGCTTATAAATATACTACTTAGTGGGGAGAGTGACTTCTTAAAAGCTAAAAACAAAACAAAACAAAACAAAAAAAAAAAACACTATTTGTCAAATAAACTTATTTTTTAAATTTTCTTACATGAAAATCTGCTTAAACCTAAAATATTTGTGTTTATAATTTCTGGATTTTTCTTAAAATGCCCTAACTATTCAAGTAAAGTGTCTTTGCTTCAAAAGGAAGTCAGAGCTGCAGTCACGGGTGGTTTACAGAACAATTTCTGGTAGTCTTTGCTTCATTTCAATGTGTTGCCATGATTGGCCGTTGATAGTTACAAATAAGGAAGTTTTCAAGTCAGGGGATTTCTCAGTGGAAGTTCCCAGTTCAACACAAGGGAGAGCTCAGGGAGGTTTGGGCAGCATTCTAGAGCCTGTGTATAAAGCTTTCAGACCCGGTAACTGCCCTCAACTTTAAAGAGGAATAGTCTGTGAAGGAAGACTTGTAATCTGAAGAAGAGGTGACCAAAAACTTCAGTAGTTCCTATTGATTCGCAACCTAAGCAAGGTGGCCAGGATGTCTTAAACTGAAGTGTGGCTGACTTGTTCTCCTCTTGCTTCTGCTAAGTGAGTAATTTATGACATGATTCAATAATACCTTTGTATTTATTGTCATAGTTAGAAATTTGATGTTTACAAAATAGGGTCCTTAGCTAAAACTAAAGGAAAAATTAAAACACTGTGATTTTTTTTACATTTTTCCCAACATTTAAAATAGAATTTATGTCTATTTGAAATGATTATTTTTTTCGTTTATATCTGGAACATACACCTTCTCTGAGTGGTTTTTATAACAATGTAAGACTTAAAAGATATGTAGTTAGCATAAGTTAAGTTGCATATAGCTTACTAGGTCGAAAAGTACACTAATACTATATATAGTCATGCTTCTTTTGGGTTAAAATTTTAAAGATCAATTCCGGTCTCATCCAGTGTATTCATTCAAACATTAGCTAAAGTTTATATTTTTCCATTTTCTAAGAAATACATGTTAATGAATATATCTTTACAATAAAGTATTAACCTCATAGAAAACTTTCCATTTCCTATCTTAAAACATTTAAACTTACATAATTAGAGTAATCTAGTCTTCTTCTATTACCAATTGACTTTCATGTTCATAAACAAAGATGAATACTAAAGATTGTATAGTATTTTCTTAAATATTTTCTTAATGATAATCCTAGGAAATGTTGATAGTTCAAAAAGATTAAACATCAAGAATCATTATCACTATTGTTATATTAATAGCTGCCATTTATTGAGTGTCTCCTGGAGGAAAACAATCACAAGATCTTCCAGCTCAAGGCAGACCCAGGGCTTACACATGATCTCATATCACTTTTTCCATGGCTCTCTGTTTCCACTGCCCTGCCTTCTGACAACATTAAAACAACATTTTGAGATGTCTTATCTGAACTGCAAAATGATGGGGAAGAAAGGAAGATGACCTAGCCAAGGGTCCAGAGCAGCCAAGTCATTCATTGAAGCTTAGAAGTCATTTCCAGGTCTTCCTTCTCTTCACTCGTCCACCCCATTTCCTCACTCCCTCCAGGGTGGACTTGTACCTGTTCACAGGCGCACACTGGTGTCTATCTCCATGCAGGAGGGATGTGGGCTGTATATCAAGTCCAACCTGACTGAGGTTCCTGCTAGCAAGTGACCAGGGCCCTAAAGGAATGTCCGGTTACTTCTTTTAAACACTTGTGACAATAAAAGAGATGGCCAACTGGAAGATTTAAAACAAATCCGTTAAATTCCTCCCAAAAAGTTCTGGTTGGAATTTCATAAAACATACACTTATTTGATGAAAAGAATCATCCTTACAGTGGAAAACTTGCCTGTTCTGCAAACATTCTTTCTCTCCGTGTACTTAAGGCCCCTGGAAACATATAGGTTTTTGTTTATAGTAAACTGTATTTCAGCATGTTTTATTTTCTTTGTGTGGGGTTGTGATTTTAAAAAGTTCTTGATTTCATAATTTTATCTTGCATTTAGCCATGATATCGATCCTTTATTCTAAATTATTTTGGGTAATTTACATGTGATGTCTAGATAAGAAAAATATAATTTTGTATCCTTTTTTCTTCTTCTCACCACATTGTCCAGAACTTCTAGAACAGTGTTTAATAACAGAAGAGATAGCAGCCACCCTTGTCTCGTTCTGATCTCAGTGGGAATTTCCCTAGTGGTTAACATTAAGAATGACGTTGGCTATTGGTTTGAAGTAAATAAGCTTGTTATAAAAACCAAATAACTACCAAATACATTTCTAACCCAAGTTTGCTAAAGGTGTATCCAGACTTCATGTAAAACCATATTCAACGTCTTTTTTATAACATTAGAGACAACTGTATAGGTTTCTATATAGTTTTAAACTATATAGTACTGTGCTGTTACACAATACAATAATTTCATTTTTTAAAAAATTCTGTGATATCAAAAATCATGGCCCCAGTATAAAGGTAGATTTATAGTTATAAAGTATATATATTTTTGCTCTGGTTAAAATAATAAATTGATCAAAACCAACCAAACCTACACATTTCCTCATTTTCTCTTCAATCCACATTGCTTAGACGCCTCTCCCCTATTATTTTGGCTTCACAATTTAGTTCACAACTCAAATTAACAGAAAAGAATGAAAACAATGTGGCACAGCCAAAGAGCCCTCTCCCAGCAGAGCAACCAGATACTCAAACAAAGCAGCTGTTCCTGCGTTTTGTGCAAAAAGCTTTCTCCCTATTATGACAGCGCTAGTTGCAGACCACAATTCAGTTACAACCGACAGTGGTATGCAAAATGTGTCCAAATTCACTGATCTTACACCAATGTATGCTGAATAAGAAATGTCTGTAATTTACTGAGAAATTTTGCTTTCATATTCTTAAATAAAATTAATCTGTATTTTTCATTTTCTGATAAAAAAAAATACCGGTTTACCATGCTCTCAAAAATTTAATGGGCTTTATTTGCTCTTTGAAATGTTTAAAGAGCAAACCTTAACACTATTTATCCTTGGCACCCACTTTTGGTTGTTTTGTTCATGTGATTTTTTTTTTAATCAAATTTTTCAAATGTATTAGCATACATGGTATTCTCTTGTACTTTTTAAAAATCATCTCTATAACTGTGGATAACCCTTTTTCATTACTTATTTTGACCATTTATGTTTTCTCTCTCTCTTTGTTTTTTCCTGATTGGACATGTCAAAGAGTTAATCTCCTGGATGTATCACTTTTATGGTTTTCATTTTTTTAATAATTAGGTTTTTTATATTTATTAATATTTCTTAATGCTTTATTTTAGAATATTTTACTTTTAATTTTCTGTACTTGAGTTGAATGGTTAGATTTTTTTTTTCTTTCTTGTTTTGTAATAAAAATATTTAAGGCTAGGAATTTTCTTTAAGTACCATTTTAACTACATCTCACTTTTATGTCACTTTCACATGGCCATTATTTTATGTTTTTTCGTTGCAGTTTTATTTCCTCCTTGATCCAAAAATTACTTAGGATAATAAAGGGTTTTTTTTAGTTAACAAGCTTGTTAGAATAACTTTAGATTCAGAGAAAAATTGAGCAAACTTTACGGAGTTTCCATATACCCCATCACACACAGTTTCCTCTGTTATTAACATCTTACATTAGTATGGTACATTTGTTACACTTAAGGAACCAATATTGATACATTTTTACTAACTCAGTCCATAGTTCATTTAGACTTCCTTAATTTTTCCTTTTTTCCCCCTTTAAAAAAAATTGAGGTAAAATTCACATTACATGAAATTATTTTGAATACTATTATAAATAGAATTATATCCTTAATTTCATTTTTGGATTGTTCATTGGTGATGCATAAAATCACAACTGATTTTTGAGTGTTGATCTTATATTCAGCAACTGTGGTAAAATCATTTGTCCATTTTTATGGATTCTTTGGGATTTTTTATATATAGGACTAGATGCCTGGTGCACAAAATTCGTGCATCGGTAGGATCCCTAGGCCTGGCGGGTGATCAGAGCCAATCAGAGCCTTTCAGCTGCCAGCTGGGGCCTTCCTTCGCTCCGCGCCACCTCCTGGTGGTCAGTGCATGTCACAGCAAGCAATTGAACTCCCGGTCTCCTGGTTGAACTCCCGAGGGGACACTGTGCATATTAGCCTTTTATATATAGAGAGATAATATCTACAAACAGATATTTTCATTTATTCCTTTCTAATTTGGGTGCTTTTTATTTCTTTTTCTTGTTTAAATGCTTTGGTTAGAACTTTAGGACAATGTTGAACTGCAGTGGCCTTGTTCCTGGTTTTAAGGGGAAACCTTTCAGTTTTTCACCATTGAGTAATATGTTAGCTATGGAATTCTCATAAATTCTCTTTATCATATTGAGGAAGTCCCCTTCCATTTCTAGTTGTCTGCATCTTTTTATTTAAATCATGAAAGGGTGTTGGATTTTGTCAAATGTCTTTTCTGCATCAATGGAGATAATCATGTGGGGTGTTTTATTTTCTTTATTCTATAATGTGGTATGCCACATTGAATGATTTTCTTCTGTTTAACTACCCTTGCATTCCAGGGATAAGTCACGTTTGGTCATAATGTAAAGTCTACTTAATATGCTATTAGTTTAGTTTACTAGTATTTTATGGAGAATTTTTGCATCTTTATCCATAAATGATTTTGGTCATTGTTGTTTTTTATCAGCTTGTTAATAGTTATAAATATGTTACAGAAGTGAAAAGGGTTAATAATTCATTTACAAGTGCAGTCTGTTACACCATTAAATGATACTTGACCTGTTGTATGAAGTAAATAATGCATGAGAATTAGTCCTGAAACTGTTCGCTGAAGTTCTATTTCCAAACCAGTGGATTAAAAACACAACTGTGAATGGTACAAAGACATAAACACTCATATTATGATAAAAATCAATTGCAAAAATAGAGAATTCTCATACCCAAATAATATAAGAACTCAGCAGTTTTCCTCAACTTAAACATGAGCTCCACACAGAAAATATTAAAGATGTCTTTCAATGTGATGCAACCATATAAAGCTAAAATAAGATCATTAGATGATCAATGTATCAAAAGTCAACAGAATTTAGAAAATACATCTAATTCTAAAGTAAGCATAAGTAAAAAGTCACTTTACAAAGAATTATAACTGCTCTCCATCATCAGAGTCCAAATCATATTTCTTTCCTTGATAGTTTTCTTTTCCAGCTTTGGGAAGTTTGTTTCAAATTTCTTTTGCCTCTGAAATGGTGGCTCCATTAAATTCCCATTGTAATTAAGAATATCAGAACAACCAAGCCTCCATTCTAAAGTTTCTGTGGTGAAGTCATCTGTATTTTCTAGGCCAGTAAGTCAAACAACATAATCTTATGTTTTTCCATCTTTTACCAATGCCAGTGTGGGAATGATTTTGATCCTCAGTCTCTCAAAAAAAGAAAGGTGCTTTTCTACATACAGCTTCAAAACTGTGGTCTCCAGATGTTTCTTGGACAATATTACCAAGTGAATGTCTAGCATTTTACACCTGAATGTGGAGTCTTTGTAGAAATGGCAAACCACTTTTTTACTCTCTCTGACTTCTTGAAAAAAGTCTCTCTCACTGGGGATTTCTCTGTATTCCCCAGGTCCTTTTTGAAAGTCATCCTCATTTCGGCTGTTGAGCTTTTCTTAGTGCCTCAAATCTCTTTTCTTTGAGGTGTTCCAATTCATCTTCATCCATCTGATCCAGTTTCTGAATTTCAGCATCCAAATGTTCTTCCACTAGTTTGGTAGTCTGAAGCAACTGATTCTCCAAGGACTTTTAAAAACATCTCAACAGATGCATTCGCTTCCATTCTTTACAGTTCAGCCTTGCTGGGCTCTCGGCGATACTTGAGAAATGACGGACTAGTGGCTCCAGAAGAACAGTCCACTCTGGCTTCAGCCTCACAACAACTGCTAGTGGCTATGAACCGGCTGTCACTTTTACCTCCAGATTGGCTGGGGTCCTTCTATATCTTACAGCCTGTGACACTGAGGAATTGAGAGGGGAGAGGAATATTGGTTTTTAGTTTTCTTTTATTTCAGTGTTTTGTCTGGCTTTGGTATCACAGTAATCCTGGCTTCATAGAATGAGTTAGGAAGTATTTCCTTCTCCTCTAAATTTTTTAAGAGTTTGAGAAGGACTGGTGTTAATTCTTCTTTACACATTTGATAGAATTCACCAGTGAAACCAACTGATCCTGGACCTTCCTTTCTTAGGAGGTTTTTGATTACTGATTAGATCTCTTTGATATAAGTATGTTTATATTTTCTATTTCTAGATTCAGTTTTGGTAATTTGTGTGTTTCTAGGAATTTGTACATTACTATTAGGTAATCTAATTTGTTGGCATATAATTATTCATAGTATTCTCTTATTATCCTTGTTATTTCTGTTTAGTTGGTGGTAATGTCCACACTTTCATTTCTGGTTTTAATTATTTGTTGTTCTCTCCCATTTTCTTATAAGACTAGCTAAAGATTTTTTGTCAAGCTTTTAAAAACTGATTTTGACTTCATTGACTCTATTGTTTTTCCATTCTTGATTTCATTTATCTCTGCTCTGATCGCTATTGTTTTTCTTCTGCTAGCTTTGTTTCTTTTTCTAGTTCTTTGGCATGTCAAATTAGGTTATTGATTTCAGACTTTTCTCTTTTTTAAAAATGTAGATGTTTACAGCTATTAATTTCCCTCAGAACACTGCTTTCATTGCATCCCATGAGTTTTGGCATGGTGCGATCTATTTCTAAGTAAATCTACTTTCCCTTGTGATTTCCTATTGATCCATTGGTTAAGAATGTGTTGTTTAATTTGCACATATTTATGAATTTTCCAGTTTTCCTTATTTTATTGATTTCTAGCTTCATTTCATTTTGGTTGGAGAAGATATTTCATATGATTTCAATATTTTTAAATATATTGAGAGTTTTTGTGGCCTAACATTTAATCTATCATGGAGAAGTTTTCATATCCACTTGAGAAGAATGTGTATTCTACTGTTGTTGGGTAGATTGTTCTATATATATCTGTTAGGTCTAGTTGTTTATACTATTCTTCAAGTCCTCTATTTCCTTTTGAACTTTGTTTTTTCTATCATTTATTAAAAGTGGTATCTCCTTGCCCTAGCCTAGCCGGTTTGGCTCAGTTGGTAGAGCGTCAACCTGCGGACTGAAGGGTCCCAGGTTTGATTCTGGCCAAGGGCACATGTCCGGGTTGTGGGCTCAATCCCCAGTAGGGGGCATGCAGGAGGCAGCCAATCAATGATTCTCTCTCATCATTGATGTTTCTCTCTCTCTCTCTCTCTCTCTCTCTCTCTCCCTCTCCCTTCCTCTCTGAAATCAATAAAGAAGTATATTTAAAAATAATAATAAAAGTGGTATCTCCAACTATTACTCTATCCTGTCTATTTCTCCCTTCAGTTCTATCAATATTTGCTTCATGTATGTGCAGGGGACAGGGGGCGTTTGTTTGATGTGTATTTCTGTATAATTGTTATATCTTCTTGATACATGACTTTTATCACTATATAATGCCCTTCTTCATTCTTACAACAGTTTTTTACGTAAAAGCTATTTTATCTGATATTAGTATAGCTGCTCCATCTCTCTTTTTGTAACTATTTGCATGGAGAATTTTTCCATGCTTTTTTTTATCTCAGACTATTTCAATTTCTCCTTACTTTTGAAGAACAGATTTGCCAGACATAAAATTCATGGTTGAGACTTCTTTTTTCCAGCACTTTAAATATGTCATTCCATTGTTTTCCTTCCCTCATAATTTCAAAGTGACATTGTTTGTATTCTTACTGAGGATCCTTTGTTCATAATGAGTCATTTCTTTCTTACTACTTTCAAGATTCTTTCATCTTGGGCTCTCAACAGTTTGATTATAATGAACCTAAGTACGAATCTCTTTGTGCTTATCCTACTGTCATTTATTGAGCTTCTTGAATGTGCAGATACAGTCTTTCATCAAATTGGGAAATTTGGGGCCATTATATCCTCAAAATATTTTTTTCTGTTCCTTTTCTCTCACTTCTCCTTCAGAACTTCCATAATGCATGTGTTGGTCCACTGGATGTTGTCTCACATGTCTTTAGGCTCTTTTTTCTTTATTCTTTTTTTTTTTTTTTTTTTTTTTTAATTTTTTCCCCTTTTTTTTATTTTATTTTATTTTTTTAATTTCTTTATTGATTAAGGTGTCACATATTTGTCCTCATCCCCCCATTCCCATCCCACCCCTCTCCCCACGCATGCCCCAATCCCCTGTTGAACTTAACCGTTGGATAGGCTTATATGCATGCATACAGGTCCTTTGGTTGAACTCTCCCCCTCCCCCCACCCTCCCCCTACCCTCCCCTATCCTCCCTCTGAGGCCCGATAGTCCGATCGATGCCTCCTTGATTCTGGTTCTGTTCTTGTTCCTCAGTCTATGTTGTTCATCATTTCCTCTAGATGAATGAGATCAAATGTCACTAGATATATACTAATAAGAACTGAATGTGAGACGAGCAATAATATTTATGCTGACAGGCAAATGAATCAATCTGTAGCGAGCTTCCCCCTGGACCAACAGTTCTTTTGAGACCCAATTTCGATGTCCAGTAGTTCCTTATGTGTACATGTCAGCACTGACCCCTCAGCTCTGGATGGTGGACAAATGGTGGTAATGGAGGTCCGACTCCCTCTGGTTTGGTCTCGGCCGAACCCAGGGGCACGGCGTCACCCGGACTAAGGGGCACGTGGCCTCACCCATACCCAAGGGGCGCGTGGTCTCACCCGGGCCTGGGACCCAGCCTCACCCGGATGGATCCAGGAGCGCACGGCCTCACCCGGACCCAGGATCTGGCTTCACCCGTACCCAGGGACGCTTGGCCTCTCCCAGACCCAGGGGCACGTGGCCTCACCCGGGCTTAGTTGCACAAGGCCTCACCCGGATCCAGGGACACATGGTCTCACCCGGACCCAGGGACGCTTGGCCTCTCCCAGACCCAGGGCCACTTGGGCTCACCCGGGCCTAGGTGCACGAGGCCTCATCCGGATCCAGGGACGCATGGTCTCACCCGGACCCAGGGACGCTTGGCCTCTCCCAGACCCAGGGCCACTTGGGCTCACCCGGGCCTAGGTGCACGAGGCCTCACCCGGATCCTGGGATACATGGTCTCACCCGGACCCAGGGACGCTTGGCCTCTCCCAGACCCAGGGCCACTTGGGCTCACCCGGGCCTAGGTGCACGAGGCCTCACCCGGATCCAGGGACACATGGTCTCACCCGGACCCAGGGACGCTTGGCCTCTCCCAGACCCAGGGCCACTTGGGCTCACCCGGGCCTAGGTGCACGAGGCCTCACCCGGATCCTGGGATACATGGTCTCACCCGGACCCAGGGACGCTTGGCCTCTCCCAGACCCAGGGCCACTTGGGCTCACCCGGGCCTAGGTGCACGAGGCCTCACCCGGATCCAGGGACACATGGTCTCACCCGGACCCAGGGACGCTTGGCCTCTCCCAGACCCAGGGCCACTTGGGCTCACCCGGGCCTAGGTGCACGAGGCCTCACCCGGATCCAGGGACACATGGTCTCACCCGGACCCAGGGATGCTTGGCCTCTCCCCGATCCAGGGCCACTGGGGCTCACCCGGGCCTAGGTGCACGAGGCCTCACCCGGATCCAGGGACACATGGTCTCACCCGGACCCAGGGACGCTTGGCCTCTCCCAGACCCAGGGCCACTTGGGCTCACCCGGGCCTAGGTGCACGAGGCCTCACCCGGATCCAGGGACACATGGTCTCACCCGGACCCAGGGACGCTTGGGCTCTCCCAGACCCAGGGCCACTTGGGCTCACCCGGGCCTAGGTGCACGAGGCCTCACCCGGATCCAGGGACACATGGTCTCACCCGGACCCAGGGACGCTTGGCCTCTCCCAGACCCAGGGCCACTGGGGCTCACCCGGGCCTAGGTGCACGAAGCCTCACCCGGATCCAGGGACACATGGTCTCACCCTGACCCAGGGATGCTTGGCCTCTCCCAGACCCAGGGCCACTTGGGCTCACCCGGGCCTAGGTGCACGAGGCCTCACCCGGATCCTGGGACACATGGTCTCACCCGGACCCAGGGATGCTTGGCCTCTCCCAGACCCAGGGCCACTTGGGCTCACCCGGGCCTAGGTGCACGAGGCCTCACCCGGATCCAGGGACACATGGTCTCACCCGGACCCAGGGACGCTTGGCCTCTCCCCGACCCAGGGCCACTTGGGCTCACCCGGGCCTAGGTGCGCGAGGCCTCACCCGGATCCAGGGACACATGGTCTCACCCGGACCCAGGGACGCTTGGCCTCTCCCCGACCCAGGGCCACTTGGGCTCACCCGGGCCTAGGTGCACGAGGCCTCACCCGGATCCAGGGACACATGGTCTCACCCGGGCCCAGGGACGCTTGGCCTCTCCCCGACCCAGGGCCATTTGGGCTCACCCGGGCCTAGGTGCACGAGGCCTCACCCGGATCCAGGGACACATGGTCTCACCCGGACCCAGGGATGCTTGGTCTCTCCCAGACCCACGGCCACTTGGGCTCACCCGGGCCTAGGTGCACGAGGCCTCACCCGGATCCAGGGACACATGGTCTCACCCGGACCCAGGGACGCTTGGCCTCTCCCAGACCCAGGGCCACTTGGGCTCACCCGGGCCTAGGTGCACGAGGCCTCACCCGGATCGAGGGACGCTTGGCCTCTCCCAGACCCAGGGCCACTTGGGCTCACCCGGGCCTAGGTGCACGAGGCCTCACCCGGATCCAGGGACACATGGTCTCACCCGGACCCAGGGACGCTTGGCCTCTCCCAGACCCAGGGCCACTTGGGCTCACCCGGGCCTAGGTGCACGAGGCCTCACCCGGATCCAGGGACACATGGTCTCACCCGGACCCAGGGATGCTTGGCCTCTCCCAGACCCAGGGCCACTTGGGCTCACCCGGGCCTAGGTGCACGAGGCCTCACCCGGATCCTGGGACACATGGTCTCACCCGGACCCAGGGAGGCTTGGCCTCTCCCAGACCCAGGGCCACTTGGGCTCACCCGGGCCTAGGTGCACGAGGCCTCACCCGGATCCAGGGACACATGGTCTCACCCGGACCCAGGGACGCTTGGCCTCTCCCCGACCCAGGGCCACTTGGGCTCACCTGGGCCTAGGTGCACGAGGCCTCACCCAGATCCTGGGACACATGGTCTCACCCGGACCCAGGGACGCTTGGCCTCTCCCAGACCCAGGGCCACTTGGGCTCACCCGGGCCTAGGTGCACGAGGCCTCATCCGGATCCAGGGACGCATGGTCTCACCCGGACCCAGGGACGCTTGGCCTCTCCCAGACCCAGGGCCACTTGGGCTCACCCGGACCTAGATGCACGAGGCCTCACCCGAATCCAGGGACACATGGTATCACCCGGACCCAGGGACGCTTGGCCTCTCCCAGACCCAGGGCCACTTGGGCTCACCCGGGCCTAGGTGCCCAAGGCCTCACCCGGATCCAGGTACACATGGTCTCATCCGGACCCAGGGACGCTTGGCCTCTCCCAGACCCAGGGCCACTTGGGCTCACCCGGGCCTAGGTGCACGCGGCCTCATCCGGATCCAGGGACGCATGGTCTCGCCCGGACCCAGGGACGCTTGGCCTCTCCCAGACCCAGGGCCACTTGGGCTCACCCGGGCCTAGGTGCACGCGGCCTCACCCGGATTCAGGGACACATGGTCTCCCCTGGACCCAGGGGTGTGTGGGCTCTCCCACACCCAGGGGCGCTTGGCCTCACCCGGGCACGGGATCCAGCGTCATCCGGGTCCAGGGGCACTTGGCCTCACCCGGACCCGGAGTCCGGCCTCACCTGGACCCAGGGGCATGTGGCCTCACCTAGATCCAGGGACGTGAGGCCTCACTTATACCCAGAGGCGTGTGACCACACCCGAGCCCAGAGGCGCGCAACCCCGCCCGCACCCGGGTCTCAGCGGCGCCCCGTCTTCCCGATCCCAATTCCTGCCGGTCAATCCCCCCTCAGCAATTCCCCTGGCCATCCTTCCGGAGCTCCAGTATGGCTGCTGCAGAACTCGTCGGGCGGCGGCTCGGCGAAGCTCCGGTGCACCCGGTGCATGGCGGTGGGCCAGTCTGGCGTCGCTGTGTCGGCCCTTGGGTCTGCATCGGTGGCCGGTCGCCGAGCATGCGCACCTGGCCGCTTCCAGGGCGTTGAGATTCTTGACGGACTCAGAGGTCAGCAAGCGCGGAGTCTCTCACCCCATGTCTCATAGGGGCTCGTCTGTCTGTGCTTGGCTGCCAGTGGAGCCGTCCCCTCAGCCGGAGACCGCCGGGGGAACTGCGCCGAGCACGTTCCAGGCCGCTGTTGTATCGCCTGAGCCATAGTTCTTTTGTGTCGCCTGAGCTGTAGTTCTTAAAGTGTGGTCTTTGGGTCACCGGCATCAGCATCATCCCACATCCCCCTCTTTTATTCTAGTTGTAGAGCATCTACTCAGCCAGCCCTATGGTGGTCTTGGATGGTGTCTGCTCTGCTCTCTTGTCGTAGTCTCAAAGTTGTTGTGGTAGGCAACAATCAGGCTTCCGCCCTATGCCTCCATCTTGGTCCTCCTTTGTATAGTTAAGTCTTGATTGTTGTTGGTGTCACTGGGGGGGCTCTCTTTGTCTATAAAGGAAGAGTTGCTGTGCAGGAGACACGTTTATGGGCCGGGTCTTGGTGCAGCAAAGATTTGGCGCTCACTGAATATTCCCGTTGAATGTGTCCCTTATGCACGTGGTTGAAATCTGGTGTCATCTCCCACAGACCACTAGATGCCCTCGTTTCTGGGTCTCCAATGGGGTGTAGATCAGCTACTGCCTTAGGCACTCAGCAAGGATTACAGCAAAAACTGTAGTTTCTTCCTCCTGTCTGAGTGGCCCTGGAGCAGTCCGACTAGAACAGCAGATCATCTGGTCCGCTGCCAGAGGGCAGTCCACCCACATGCATAAGCCGTTGCTTGGGGCGCAGGTGTGCCTGCAAGACTTGCGGGGCAGGTCTTCAAGACGTGCGGGGCGGGTCCCAGGGCGGGGCGGGGTCTCAGGGCGCCAACAGGCCATGGTGCGGCGAGCCTCGATGGCTGTGAGTCTGGTCCTTCTGCCTTCCATGTATCTAAGTCCCCTCGTTCCGCACTCCAGCGCAGCAAACACTGATTGCTGGGCGCACCTCTGCAAGAGTCCCGCCTCTCCCCGCAGGCATCTGGGTTTCCCGGGGATCGCCAGAAGATGGGTTTCAGGGTGATGGAGAGCTAATCTCCCTTAGGTTTGGAACAAAAGCCCCTTTCCCCCGCCACCAGCCAGACCCACGCACCTCCACACCTCATCCCCTCCGATTTCGCTGGGTGCGAGGCAACAGAACAGCCTTTAACCTCCGCCGCCATCTTTTTCAAACTTCTCAATTTGTACTTCTTAATCCCTTCATTTCAGTCAACTTTACTGAAGTCTAGCGCCGCCGGGAGGTGCACGGAAAGGGCGCCCGGGCCTCCGTCCGGTGCGCGGTGCGCGCGTCCCGCGAAACCTGGCGCGCGAGGGCCGCGCGGCTGGGACGGGCGCTGGGCGGCCGCCGAGCTCCAGGCACTGCCATCGCCGTGTTCCGGACGTCGCCGCCGCGGCGTCCCCCCAATTTATACTTCTTAATCCCTTGAATTCAGTCAACTCTACTGAAATCTAGCGCCGCCGGGCGGTGCACGGAGAGGGCGCCCGGGCCTCCGTCCGGTGTGCGGGGCGCGCGGCCCGCGGCACCAGGCGCGCGGGGGCTGCGCGGCGGGGACGGGTGCTGGGAGGCCGCCGGGCTCCGGGCGCCGCCGCTGCGGCGGCGTCCCCAGCGTCCCGGGCCGGGCAGCCTGCGGGGGCGGCGGAGTTGCGAAAGTGAGTGAGTTTCCCAGGGTTTCGCCCGGAATGGGGTTCAGTGCAATCGGAGCCGGTGCTCAGCGCACTCCGGAGCCTTTATCTCCTTCCTGCCAGTGAACTCCGGCCAGGTCATCAGCCGCCCCCTCCTCTCCGGTTCCATCCTCCCCGCAGGCGCGTGTGCTCGTGTCTCCGCCCGTTTCTCCATACCTCAGGCTTTTACGGCTTCCCCGACTGTCCCCGTGGCCTTCTCCTTCCCTCCAGCTGTGGGCATTTCAGTCCGCCAGCTCTCCTGTGGTTCTGGACGATGTCCGTTCTGACCTCTAGTTGTATTTTTGAAATTGTTGTGCCCGGCTGCAGGTTAGGTGTTTAACCTATGCCGCCATCTTGGTTTCTCCTTCTTTATTCTTTTTTATAATTCTCCTCCAACTAGATAATTTCCATTGTATTATCATCATATTCGCTGGCTCTTCTGCCTCCTCAAACCAGCTACCAAGCCCTTCTAGTAAATGTTTTGTTTCACTTATAGTATTGTTCAGCTCCAAATTTCTATTTTGTTCCTTTTAATAGTTTCTATCTCTTTATTAATATTCTCATTTTTTCAATTTATCATTTTCCTGGTTTTCTTTGGTTCTTTGTACATGGTTTTCTTTAGCTCTTTGGACATATTTAAGATAGTTGATTTAAAGAATTTTTTCTTGTAAGTCCAATGTCTAGGTTTTCTCAGGAAGAACTTTTAAAGACATTTTAAATGACAATTACAACCACTTACTTAAATCAAAAATAACTACATGTAGAACCACATACTTAAATTACAGAAATTATCTTTTAGTTAATATTATTGAGTTTCTTCTGTATACCAGGCCCTGTTTATATATTATCTCATTGTACATACACACAAACTTTGAGGCAAGTACTACTATAATCTGCATTTGACAGATGAAGAAATTGAGGCATAGGGCTAATAAAGTCATATCCTATCTAATATAAGAGTAATATGCAAATTGACCATCACACCAACACACAAGATGGCTGCCCCTATGTGGTCAAAGATCCTGCCCCCATGTGGATACAAGATGGCTGCCACAAGATGGCCAGCAGGGGAGGGCAGTTGGGAGGGACCAGGCCTGCATGGGAGGGCAGTTAGTGGCAATCAAGCCTGCAGGGGAGAGCAGTTAGGGGTGACCAGGCCTGCAGGGGAGGGCAGTTAGGGGCAATCAGGCTGGCAGGGGAGCAGTTAGGCATCAATCAGGCTGGCAGGGGAGTGGTTAGGGGCAATCAGGAAGGCAGGCAGGCGAGCAGTTGGGAGCCAGCAGTCCTGGATTGTGAGAGGGATGTCCCAGATTGGAGAGGTTGCAGGCTGGGCTAAGGGACACACCACCCCCACCACCCCCGTGCATGAATTTCATGTACCTGGCCTCTAGTTGTAAATAAATGGCAATGCCAACATATGAATGAAACAATTTTAACTCAGAATTCTTACTTATTACCAATATGAATTACCTATCTTAGTTTGAGTTTGGTTTGGGGGGTAGGGAGGACAATAACCAGCTAGGCTTCAGACTGGTGTTTGCACATATCCTTAATCCTATCTAATAAAAGAGTAATATGCAAATTGACCATCACTCCAACACACAAGATGGCTGCCCCCATGTGGTCAAAGATGGCTGCCCCCATGTGGACACAAGATGGCTGTGACAAGATGGCCAGCAGGGGAGGGCAGTTGGGAGAGACCAGGCCTACAAGGGAGGGCAGTTGGGGGCGATCAAGCCTGCAGGGAAGGGCAGTTGGGAAGGACCCAGGCCTGCAGGGGAGAGCAGTTGGGGGGTATCATGCCTGCAGGGGAGGGCAGTTAGTGGTGACCAGGCCTTCAGGGGAGGGCAGTTAGGGGTTACCAGGCCTGCAGAGGAGGGCAGTTAGGGGCAATCAGGCTGGCAGGGGAGGAGTTAGGCATCAATCAGGCTGTCAGGGGAGTGGTTAGGGGTTGATCAGGCTGGCAGGCAGAAGCAGTTAGGGGCAATCAGGAAGGCAGGCAGGCAAGCAGGCAAGCAGTTGGGAGCCAGCAGTCCTGGATTGTGAGAGGGATCTACATCCCTTGAGGGGTTCCAGATTGGAGAGGGTGCAGGCTGGGCTGAGGGACACACACCCCCGTGCACAAATTTCATGCACCAGGCCTCTAGTATCATTATAATAACCATCCTAACTTCAAAAACATCTATATGTGCATATTGGAATTTTAAGTGTGGAGCATGTCATAGAGTGGAAAGGACAGTGAAATAGGGATCTATAGCTGAGCCCATAGTTCTAACCTGGAAGGGGAGTCAAGTGAGGTCCTGCTTAGAATCAGTCTAGTTAGCTGAGACTTAACAGACCAAGTAAAACATGAGGGAAACATGTTCTAGAATGAGAAAAACACACTAGCACACACCTGAAAAAAAGACAGAACAGGGAGCATTTGAAGTATTGAAAAAAGCCCCAAATCAGCAAGAGGAAGAGAGAAGATATGAATCTAGAGAAGTAAGAAGAAGCTTCAAGCTTAGAGCTTGGATTTTATCTTAAGGGTGATATGAAACCAGTGAGTGATTTTAGGTGATACAGGAACATAACATTTAGAAATTGAGAAGAGTAAAAGTAAGGAAAGCAGTGAGAAGGCTGATATGGTAAATATGAATTGATAGTGGCTTGAACAGGGGTGACAATAGACATAGTGACAATGATGCCAGAGTGTGACAATAGGGACACAGAGTGTATGCAGCAAGAAATGTTGCAGAGGAGTTACCTTATTGGGTGATTGATTAAATGCTGGGAAGTGAGAGTTTTATGTTATATGAACAATGTTTTATTTTCTTTCTTCTATTTACATGATAAAAAATGAACATACAATTTTTAATTTACTTGTACTTATTTATCTTTATATTTAAAAAAGCTAAAATAATATATGTTCAATTATAGTTAGCGTGAGACCCTATCTATCATTTTCTTATTTCCACATATAAAATATAAAAAGTGAGTCAATTAGAAATTTTTACTTCCTGTCAGCTTTTTTTCACCACTTGAGTTTTTGTTGCTATAATTAGGAAGTTTAGAATATGTTATTATTAATTATTATTTATACTTATATCTTATGTCTTAAAATTATTCTTAATATTCTCATTATATTTGCAACAAGTTTTTACTTAATCCAGTATTTAAATTATTTCAAATATTTATAAACATTTATTTTATTTCAGAATTTCATCTTTTGTTTTTTTATTTTGATTCCCTTCTTGACCAACTGAGGTATATCTTCAGTTATTTCAGGAAATGAGTGGTATATTCCTGATCCCTGAGGTATCTAAGAATGTCTTTGTTTTCCTTTCCTATATGAATGATAACTTGGGTGGCTATATAGCCTTTGTATAGACAGTTCCCAAGCAACTTTAAGTATTATTCTATTCAGCTTCTGAAGTTTAATAATGAAGATAAGATGACTTTTCTATATTTTTCTTCCTTTGCAAGTAATTTCTTTTCTGCTTAAATTCTTGTTGATTATCTTTCCATACTTTAGATACAGGCAGTCTTCCCTCCCCCTCTCAAGCCTGGTCTAAAGCCTTCCCAATGTGTTTTTGGAGTATCCCGCACTTACCCCTATTGTAATATTGTAACACCAGATTGTGTAGCAATCGCCTGCTTCTTATATGTAGCTCAATCACAAGACACTCCAAATTATTTAGGTAGGAATGTGTCTTGGTCTTCTTTGTATCCCTAACAGTTAGCATATGTCAAGTACTCACAAAAAAAATTGCTGAATAAATTGATAAATCATTAATATCATATTTTTACCAGGATAGGTCAAAGTTTGGTCTCCTTTCATATTTTTCAAAACTTGTTGCATCCTTTTCCTCTCTGCTTTGGACTAAATTAATACTTCAGATACCTTTTGATATATCTTTGGTTGCTATTTTGTTCCATTTACTCTGATCTCTTCTGAAGAAGTTGGAGCACTATCTTTCCACTATTTCATGCAATGGTTTACATCTATTTGTCCTTTACATTCATATTTTTATAGAGTTTTTTAAGTTTTTGCTCTAAATGATAATTTAATATTCTGCAGTACTGATTTCTTCCTGGGTTACGTCTAAATAATATTTGAATTTTGCCATTGCATGTTCTATGTCCTTATAGCCTTAACTTATTCAATTTTTTATTTCTCCCTGCCACTTAACTAGATCTCTCCTAATCTTAATCTAATATCTTGTGTTTAATCTCCTGTTTCATAGAAAATGCAAAGCAGAGTCTTTCCATTTACTTTTTTTTTTTCTGACAGTGCTTAGCACCTAACTACCTAACAGTCCAGTTACTTATGCTTCTGGTATCATTTTCCAAAGTGTTCACTTTATCAGCATTTTGAGGATTCTCTCCTACTTCACTCATGCAGCATAATCTTTTAAAAAGGAATACTTTGTCTTGAATTTACTCATTCTAAGCCTCATGTATCCTTTACTAACCCAATGTATGGATTTTCCTTGATTCTCCTTATTATCTGCCTGAATTCTATTAGTTTCTCTGCACAGATCTTGAACTTAGAGACAGTATACATGTACGGTTCACAGCTAAATTTTTGGCCTGAAACTGACATTTATCAATTTTGTCACCACAGGTATTTGCTTGCGGTGAGACTCCTCATTCTAATTGCCTATTTTACTATGAAGACACTAATTCCTAGTTAATCAGAAACAATCATTGGTCTTTTCCTTGGTTGAAAACATATATGGAAAATTTAAACCCCACTGAGAGTCAAACACACTGTTCTGTCTGCCCAGCCCCTTTGATATTTTGCTTCACATATCCTTAAATACAGAGCATCATATCTCTCTACTCCCATTGGAATCATGTTGGTATAATCCAAACCATAGCTCCAAAATGGATAATAGAGAGAAGTGCTAATGGGGGATTTGGGGGCAAAGAGCTGTAAAATACTACTTGTAGGTTACACATAGTAGTGGAGTTACTGTCAATTCATTCGTATGTGCCATGAGGCAGATAGATTTGTTGTTGTTTTTAAATTTTTTTTTTATTGATCTTAGAGAGAGAAGGAAGAAGAGGGAAAGAGAGATAGAAACATTTATTTTCCTTCAGGCCAGCAGATTTGGTCACCTTCAAATAACAAAGTTCATATCCATTTCAGCCCCCACAGTTCTTGCAAATGGTGGAAAATCCTGTCAAATTTTGTCACCAGGGTTACAGCTACTCTTTTGATGCTTTTTGTGGCTTAGAAAAAGCACCCCTCTAGGAATGATTAAAGCCCAAGGGGCAAGTGAGCACCTCTGTCAGCTGGGTACACTGAATAGGGCACAGATTGCTCAGCCATACACCTGGTTATCAATCCTGCCTCTCAATACTATTATGAGTTCTTATATTTTCCTGATTTTTCATTTAGTTTAGAGAATCTGAGACACAAACAGCTAGTCCAGATGTCATCTTAAATCAGAAGTCAACCAGATTCTATTAATAGTGATATTTCACATCTAAGATTTGAGTGAGATCACTGATGCTTACCTGACATTCCAAGTTGTAGTATTTATACTGGCAGCTTTTCTTGTCCCTGGATTTATATTTAGAACTCACAATAAAATATTAAGTAGTTTTGAAAATAGCTCCTAAAATATTTTAATAAGCCTGCAATTATCATTTTCATCCCAACCTACCACACAGTACTGCTTGCTAACCTAAGGTATCTATAATAATAAAAGTGTAATATGCTAATTAGACTGGACAGCCAGCTTACCTTCTGGATGTCATTCAGGATGAAGCCCCAGCGGTGGGGGCCGAGGCAGAGGCAGTTAGGGGTGATCAGGCAGGCAGGCGAGTGGTTAGGGGCGATGGGGCAGGCATTCAAGCCGTTAGGAGCCAGCAGTCCCAGATTGCGAGAGGGATGTCCGATGGGTCCAGGATTGCGAGAGGGTGCAGGCTGGGCTGAGGGACCCTCTTGCCCCCATGCACAAATTTCGTGCACCAGGCCTCTAGTCTATAATAAAAGCATACTATGCTAATTAGACCAGACAGCCAAATGACCTTCCAGACAAAGCCAGGGCTGCGAGGGCCGAGGCAAGCCACCACAGCTGCAAGGGCCAAGTCCCTTGCATCGGGCCTCTAGTGAAATAATATGAGTAAAGAAAAATTGGAGTGAAATTATGTCATTTATTTAAGAGATTATTTCTCAAATAAATGTCTCAACTAAACTCCTAACCTTAATAAAATATACTGTAGGTCAATTCTAAAAAATTCATCATAATTATAGAAAAAGGAAAATGTTTTACACTGTTGTAGGACAGAACTCATGCATCTACCCCAGCATTCATGTTTCACACATTGGGGAAGTATGCAGCCACTTCTCTTCATAACTACAACATCATAGGAGTAGAAAGAGAGAAAAATACATATTTTAAAAATGTGTATGTTTAAATTTTCTTTCTTATTCAAAGTTTTCAGCACTTCCATCTTTCAAAATGCTTATGCATTCAGTTTTAGATTCTAAGTATTATTAAAGTTGTGGGGAGAGGGCATGCAGGAGGCAGATAATTGATGTTTCCATCTCACATTGATATTTCTCTCTCTCCCCCTCTCCCTTCCTCTCTCTGTAAAAAAAAAAAAAATCAATAAACTATCATTTAAAATAAAATTTCAATTTTCTGCTCTGCATAAGACACTGTTAAGAGAATGAAAAGACAAACCACAGAATGGGAGAAAATATTTGCAAAAGATACATCTGATTATCAAAGATACACAAAGAACTCTTAAAATTCAACAATAAGAACACACCAGCAACTCAATTTGAAAATGGGCCAAAAACCTTGATAGATACCTCACTAAAGAATATATACAGATGGAAAATAACCACATGAAAAGATGTTCTATATCATATGTCATCAGATAAATAAAAATGAAAACCACAATGAGATACCACTACATACCTACTAGAGTGGCCAAAATCTAGAAAACTGACAACACCAAATAATGAAAAGGATGTGGACCAACAGAAACTCTCATTCATTACCGGTGGGAATGCTTAATTGTACAACCACTTTGGAAGACAGTGTGGCAGTTTCTTACAAAACTAAACATATTCTTACCATACAATATAACAATCATGCTCCTTGGAATTTACCTAAAGCAGTTGAAAACTTATGTTCACACAAAAACCTACACAATAATATTTATACAAGTTTTATTCATAATTGCCAAATCTAAGAAGTAACCAAAATGTCCTTGAGTAGGTGAGTGGATAAATAAACTGTGGTACATCCAGACAATGAAACATTATTTAGTGCTGATAAGAAACGAGCTATCTAGCCATGAATAAAACATGGAAGAACTCAAGTGCATCTTATTCAGTGAAAGAAACTAATCTGAAAGGCTACACTTTGTATGATTCCAACTATGTGACATTCTGGAAAAAGCAAAACTATGGAGACAGTAAAAAGATCAGTGTTGCCAAGGACTGAGGGGAGGGAGGGATGAATAGGTGGAGCACAGAGGATTTTTAGGGCAGTGAAACTATTGTAGCTAATATGATACCATAGTGATGGGTTTGTGCCACTATACAGCTGTCCAAGCCTATAAAATGAATGTTTGTACATAAAACACTGAGCCTGAACCTTAATGTGAACTATGGGCTTTGAATGATAATGATATGTCAATGTAGGTTCATCTATTGTGACAAATGTACTACTCTGCTGGGAGATGTTGATAATGGAAGAGGCTTGTGCATGTGTCAATGTAGGGAGTGTATGGGAAGTCTCTGTATCCCCTTCTCAATTTTGCTGTGAACCTAAGACTTCTCTAAAAAAATTAATTATTTTTAAAAAAGTTTTGTATTGTCATGTTTAACTCAATAACTTATTACAAGAAAACTGTTCAACTGGTCACAATTTATATACAAGAAGTTTGTGTTTGTTTAAAAAAAGTTTTTAAAACTATATTTTGGTTTTGACTTTTAAAAGGAAGCCCAATATTTTAAAATGCACTGTCACGTTTTTAAATCCTTGGCTTACTAGCTTAAGGAAAGAAGTGCAAACATCCATGGTTCAGGAGTGCAGGGAGAAGTTGGGGCAGCTAATTCCTGATCCTCCTGCTCTAACAGAGAAAAAAAACTCTATCACAGGAGGAGCAAGAAGCTGGACTTCCCTGGGGAGATAGCAGCTTCTAAGTTATATGGACCATATGACCAGAAAAAAAAAAAAAGGAGTTCAAGAACTACAGAGCTAGGCTTAACATTTTCAGGATGAAGAAAAAAAATATGAACTGAAGCCCTGTTCAGGCATGGCTTGGCCAAGGTCACTAGGACTGGAGAGTTTGTGACTTAGAAAATTTTGTCACATCTATGGATATAAAGTTATGTTCTAGAGCAGGCTCTGCCTGACAAAAATACACAGTATTCATGGTCATTTTTTCTTGGCTATTAGATAGCTACTTCAACATGCTTAGTATGCTTGTGTTTGGTGGTGAGGTCTTTTTCAAACACCATTAACCCATGTCAAATATATGCAAAAGCAGTGAGAGTTTTAAAAAATATTTTAATTAAATAAATAAATAGGTCATTATCACGGAAGCTTCTGAGAATGCTACCTGCTTTCAGCCAGATGCAATCATACTGCAGTCAACATGGAGAGTCCCAGCCTTACGTGTTCTCAGGAAGCTGCCACATGTGCTGTGGATTTGACTACTTTCATTTCCTGAAAGGAATCCCAGGGAAAACCTTGGTGATGGGAAGGAGCCAGCATGACGCGAGTGATTTAGGACACCACCTTTCATTTATTTGTAGAGCATTCTACACTTTACCACGAGCTTTTGCGGATTGATCTTCTCAACCATCCATCCAGTAAAGTAGGTTATTATTGTCCTCATTTGTCAGATTGAAAAAAAAAAAAATTAAGGTTCATTAGGTTAAACAACTTGCCTTAGTCTGTAGGTGTCAGAGCTAAAACTGGGAGTACAAACACTTTTCTTGAGTTATCTAAAATTTTTATCTTGGACAATATTCAAGCATGGCTAGGAAGTGGCAACATTGTGGGAAATTTGCATTTACCAAGCATTCAAACTTTAGCAAGTACAGTTAATGAAAGGCGTTACTTGTTGTGGGGAAACCCAATGTGTGTGTATATGTGTGTGTGTATGTGTGTGTGTGTGTAGTGTTTCTCAGAGTGTGGACCTTAATCATATCCACACGAGGATCTGTCGAAAATATAGGTTCCTTGGCTTCACCCAGTTCCTCTGAATTCTAGGCATCTCTATGGGTGAGTTGTTAGAACCTTAATAAGCCTCTCGGGTGATTCTGTGTTCGCTAACTCACCCATAGGGTGATTTTAGACCTGGTTGATAATTTATTGTTGGGCAAAAATCTAACCAAGACCTTCAGGTGACCTTTATACTTGACACTGGTCCTCTTTCAGTGGCAGTTTTCCGTGCGGGGCAGGGAGGGGCGGGGCTGCGCTGGGCGGGGCTTGTGTGGGCGGAGAGGGGCTGCGCTGGGCGTGGCTTGTGTGAGCGGGGGCGGGGCTGCGCTGGGCGGGGCTTGTGTGAGCGGGGGCGGGGCTGCGCTGGGCGGGGCTGCGCTGGGCGGGGCTTGTGTGGGCGGAGAGGGGCGGGGCGGGAGAGACCCGGCCTGGCCCCGGGAGTGCAGGGTGAGGAGTTAATGGCTCCGCGCGCAGGCGCTGCCCTCTGAACTGGAACGAAAAGCAACTTCCGGTTGGAGTCTCTTGGCCGGCGCCGCCGACCCGGAGCGTGGAAGGCCCACTCGGAACCCGACCCACTCGGAACCCCTGAACTGTGAGTAAGAAACTTCGTGAACGCGTAGGTGTGTCCGAGCCCGTCGAGCACAGCGCCGGAGAACTTGTGTGTGTGTGTGTGTGTGTGTGTGTGTGTGTGTGTGTGTGTGTGAGAGAGAGAGAGAGAGGCAGAGAGAGAGAGAGAGAGAGGCACACGCTGGCAGTGTGTTGCCGCCGGGAGAGAAACCGGGGAGCTGAGGAGACATCCCGTTCTCTGGACCGGGAGGGACTTTGTGCGGGAGGCACCACCGGCTCTGCGCTCCGGAATGAACCGGGAGGGGCTTCCCGGGCCCCAGACGTCCCCGCCGCGACGTAGCTGGGGAGGGACTCTGTCCGACGCCGTCTTCTTCGATGGGAAACGGGGCAGGCAGGGCTTGGGGGGCCCGGGGGAGCCCTGGCCCCGGTCAGGCGTGCAGACTTCCTTCGGCACCGGAGCTGCCTTCCAGAAGCTAGTGCTGTCACGGCGACGCTTTCGAAAACTTTGTTCCCAAGTTGTTGCACAGTTGTGTTCTCGGCTTTCCCGTGGGGTGTCGTCATAGTCCTGTCAGTGAGAAGTTGGGTAACTTCCCGGGGAGAAGGGGCGGCCGAGACGGACAGGGCAGAGGCTAACCTGCCGGTCCAGGGAACCTGGACGTGGGGTCGAGTCACTGCTAACAGACTGTACAGCTGTGAAAAGCCGGGCTTGCCAAGAAGTGAAGAAGAAGGGGAAGATACTGAGCGAAAAAGGAGTTGTCTCTCTTGTCAAGTGGTAACAAGCAAAAATAGAGCAGCCTTGCTGCGTCAAGTGTCACTTACCTCAGATGCTTTTGACAAAGTTTTCCTAAGGGAGAAACGGTAATGAAGGGAGGGAAGTGACAGGAAACTGAAGGAAAATAAAATGATCTTGTTCTCTACCACGGTTGGACTATACATTTCAAGCGAGAGGTAGCAGGCAAGCATGCACTATATTCTGTTGGAAAATTGTTCTGTCCCTGTGTTTTGGGACGGGAGGAAACCCTAACATGATACAACCATGTATAAAGCAGAAAATGAAACTCGTTCTCAGCCCTGCCCCCGACCAAGTACACCAGGGCCTTTGACATCTCTCAGAGCTACATAAACGTGTTATTTCACTTGCTTATGAAAAAGATTATATATGCATACTATTCTGTTTCTGCTTTCTCAGATAAAAAATACGTAGTGGAAGTCATGCCTTATGCACTTATCTTAACGGCAGCATGGTGTTCCTCTGTCTGGGTGTACCATAACCTAGTTAACTATCTCTTAAAACAGCCTGTCCATACATTGCCCTTTATTCTACAAATTTTATTTCATTAAGATCCAGATATATTAATCCTTTGTGAAATATATTTTCAAGTACTATCAGTCTTTTGGTTTAAAATGCCTAGGTTTTATATTGCTTAAAGTGATTCCCCACTTAAAAATTATTAAAATATGTTTCTATATTGTCTTAATTTTTAAATAATTTTATGCTTTCCTTATTAAGACATCTGAGTTATTTTTGTACATTGTTCAAGATAGATATTTAGCCATTTTTTCCTGAAATCAATTCTTTCCCCCCACTGACTAGAAATAATACTACCTTAAAATAGAAAAAATGTGTACATGGGTCTTTTTTTTTTTTTCTTATTCTTCTGTTGCATTGTTCTATTTGTCTCTTCCTATACGAATACTAATCTCTTTGATAATGGCTTTTTTTTAGTAATTCGTAAAGCAAGTCCCTCTTCACTTTTCAAAAATTTCTAGAATATTGCACTCTTTCAGTAAAATATAAACTGCTCATATTTCATTAAAATAATCCCGTTTAGCTATTATTTAATTTCCAATAAATTCTTTCTCTTTACCAAGGATGTATCTTTACTGTTTCTAGCTTAGTAGGAGTTTTGCTGAGATTAGATTTTGGATTGTGTGCAAAGTCTATTTTGTCTGTGCATTGGCTAGCACTTGGAGAGGACTTTTAAGTAATAGATGTTGATTGTTCATTTTGTCTATTTCTTCTTAAGATGCTGTCTTTTCATTACTACTTCACTAGATATTTTTATCAGGACTGGAAGTTGAATTCTATCCTGTGGCTTTTTGGCATCTGTCATGACCTATCATGTGTTTTTTTTTTCTTTGACTTACTTTAGGATGGTAAATTATTTTAGTAGATTTTCAGTTTGTGATCCAAACTTACACCTGGTTATGGTGTAATATTTAAGCTTATTCCTTTTGGCAACAGTTTTATTTAAAATCAATAATTGAGTTTCATCTGTAGTCTTCTTTTTCTGTGTTATCTTTGCCAAAGCGATATCAAGGTTATGCTGGTTTCCTGAAAAGAGCTGTGAAGAGTTCCTTTTTTCTCTGCTCTAAAGTAATGTAAATAGTATAAGAGCTCTCTGTCCTTTGAAAGTCTGAAAGAATTCACTCATGACACCATCTTGGTTTGAAAGTACGTTGTTCTTAAAACAGCAACAATATTTTGCAAACAGATCCAGAACTTTAAAAAGCAAACAAAAACTTCTCAAAATAAATGAAAGGGTCTGAAACACCAATAATGTTGAGAACAAAGAACTGCTGTACTGATCCTGGTTGTTTTTATCCCTCTCCTTCCCCCCGCCCCCGCTTTTTATGGTCCGGGAAAATGCTGTAGGTAGACTAAGGCTGATAATAAAATTCTCTTTCTCACCTCTATTCCAGTTATAGTATAAAAGAAAAGGTGTTGCTTCTACATGAGTAAGGTATTATATGCCCTGAAAGAAACCAACAGTGAAACTCAATTGAAAGAGCATCAGTTTCAGTTTGTTGTCATTAGCTTCCTATTCTTGCTGGGAAAATTCCTTTACAGGTAATAACCAAGCTGACATTCTACTGTAGGCAAATCCCATAGGGTGGTTTCAAAATGAGTGAGTGAGTGAGAAAATACACAAGCTAAGCATGCTTGTACTTACTTAAATATAAAGTGGAAATCAGTCTCACAGTCCAGGTATGTGTGTGGTGTGTGCACACATAGAACAGGGCTGGCTTCTAAGGAGTACAAACCATCTAACCAAAGACTACCTTTTCACTTGACTAATAGTTGACTGTTAATATGTGGATAATAGTATATTTTGTAATCTTTTGTAGAGTTATTAACTTTTATAAATGATTATTGTAAATACTTTTTGATTACTTTGAAGGATATGACCTTAGGCAGGTAATATAATTTAGCAGTGTGCAAATGTATACTGTGAAGTATACTTCAGAAGACTCATACGTTTACAGAGGCATGCAGGCATTATGTGAATGGTTGGATATTTGAGTATTTTAATTGATCATCTATTAATCTAGAAAAAATAACTTGACATGATTTGAGGGCATGCTTTATAACAAAAATTGCATGTTTTTTAAACCATACCCATTATGCAAAAGTAAATGGTAGATGAAAATAGATAGCCAACTGATGTAAAACTTTTCCTTCTCTGCTATGGCCTATGCTTGCTGCAATGGTTTTCACTCATGGGGGAAAAGGAGGATATTTGGAATGAGGTATGGAGAATTGTTCCCATGAGCGGCAGAACAAACAACAGGGAATTTTGCTATGAAGAGAGACCTGATAAAAATAAAACAGAAATCAGGAACTCAGATCATTTCAAGATAATATATTATTTAAAATTACTTGAAGAAAATCAATTGTTATTGTGGGATATTTAAATGGTTTTACTATTCGTAGCCATGTATTATGTGGCATTTCATAACATCATATATGTGCTACCCCTAAACTAGAAATGCCTTTTCTTTGATATTGATGTTTCTCAACCTTTTTGAGTCCATATTTCCTTTTTTATAAACATTGAAATCTCACATATATTAGGATATTGTAATATGTGCCCCTGCTTCCAACACAGTCCTCTTACGCCTCCTCATACAGAATATAAGCTTTCTCTTATAGTTTTGCCATTCAAGAATATTCTAAGGAGCCCTACTTTATGTGATTTATAAAAACAGATTTTTAATATTCAATAGCCACTTTAAACTGCATACCCTACCCCATCTCCAGATTCTAACATGGCACCTACTCAGAGGAAAGGCTACCCCTTACAAAATGGAGCAAGCTAACTCAGCAGTACCAATGTTTATGTTCACCTCAAAGGGGTACAACACATGCCAGTTTCCCTTTTGGTGTGATACTGTTTAGTTGTGTACTTCAACTCATCACATTTGATAAATTGTCTGAAAGAAATTTTGTGCAACTGGAGAAGCAAAGGGAGTGAGGCAAAGCTGAGACTCATGGGTGTGGTCTCTGACTTTGAAGTCTTCTTTTAATTCTCAGAAGATAGCACAAAAAGTTTCACCAAGTTCTAACATCCAGCAAAATGGAGAACCTGGTCTGGGGAGCTTTCAGTTTGATCAGTGAAGTTGTCTTACCTTGTTTATCCTTATGCATTTAGCCAACCAGCTTATGGAAAAAATACAAAATCCAGATTCTGACGATGCTGGCTCTGTAAGTTGCCATTATTTCAGCTGTCTGATTGGGACACAGGAACAGTACTAGTATAGTGCAGTGTGCTATGGGTATATCTATAACCAAAGTTTACAACCTGGAAAGTGAGACTAGAAATGCAAACTGTCATTTGGGGAATTGGCTGCTTTTGCCTTGGAGCTCTCTTAAAAGTAGAAAATGATCTTAAGTAAATGTTACGAGTGACAGTTTTCATTCATTTCCTTTCTTCAAATAAGGAAAACACACATACTTCTTTAAAGGGTTACCTTAACTGTCTAAGACAGAGGGTATCCTTTTATTTATGCTTGTGTACTATATTATTGACTTATTTTCTGCTGTTTGCTTCTTATGTTTTTTTGTGGGTGAGGAGGCCAACAGAACTCAGATACAGAAAAGATAGGATGTATCTCTCACTTATTCACCTCTTTGTTTGCTAAGATGGCAACTTTTCTTAAATAGAATTTGAACTCTTATTATTCATACCCCAAGCGGTTGGGAAAAGCAGGTGACTTTCTTTTCTAGGGCATAGTGGAAGAGGTAGGAGGTAATTTCAGGTAATTTCTTTCCTCCATCCTGAAACTGCTTTAAACTTAAACTGGCCTCTCACAAGTGTGAACACTGGCAGAATACTTAGAATAGTGTTAGCAGTGAGGGAAACCCAGCAGAACGGTCTTTCCTACCTCCCAAATCACTCACGCTGTCTATCACCCCACAAAAAGTAGATCTTATTAAAGAATTATAAATCATTCTGGGGTGAAGGTGGCAGGAATCTACCTTTAAGCCTGTGTTTCTTTTTAATCTTGAAATGCATGTGTATGTGTGTGTATAAATAGTAAGAATTGAGCTGCTCTGGTTCAACTGGGCAATGGTGGTGGAACATTGTTTGGCTCACACAGTCCTAGTCTCAGTGGAGCTCCATAAGCACCATTACTTACCTTGATTATTACTTCACTAGAGGCCCGGTGCATGAAAATTCATGCACTGGAGGTGGGGGGTTCCTCAGCCGGGCCTGCCCCCTCTCACAGTCCAGGAGCCCTCAGGGGCAGGAGGCGACCTGGCGATCAGGGGAAGGGGACGCCCCATCATACCTCTGCTGCTGCCACTGCTGGCAGCGAAAGCCTTGGCCGGCCCTGGTTACCTGAGCCTTGGGCCGGCCCTGGGCAGCTGGGCAGCCAACATCTGAGGCTTGCCTGCGCCTTGGGCATCGGCTGGGCAGCCACCATCCAAGACTTGCCTGCGCCTTGGGCCGGCCCTGGGGGCTGAGAGGACTGGGGGAATCCGGAGGCATGTGCGCGGAGTGGCCAGGCCTGCCTGGGGGCGGGCCTGGCCTTGCCATGCGCCTGCCGCCCCAGCAGGGCTGAGGGGACTGGGCGCCGCCATATTTGAGGGCGGAGCAGTCAGATAGCATATTCCCTTCTTATTGGTTGTGGGCACTGCCATCTTTGAGGGTATGACAGTCAATTAGCATATTCCCTCCTTATTGGCTATGGGCGCACCATCTTTGCAATGGTGTGAGGGTCAATTAGCATATTCCCTCTTTATTAGATAGGATTTATTCAGGATTGGTTATCTATCACTTGGCAGCATAATACTGATTGCCATAGACAATAGGCTTAAGATATCCTATCTAATAATAGAGTAACATGTAAATTACCATCACTCTGCTACGCCCACGATTGGGCAGCGGGAGGCTGGGGGGCGGGACTCGGGGTGGCCTATCCGGCCATTGAGAGGCACGGATCCGCTGCCACTGAGTGGGGCTACCCTGCTGTTGAGAGGCGCAGAGGGCGGGACTCCCGCCCCCTGTGCCTCTCAACGGCCAGATCCGCAGCCGCTGAGGGGGCCTGCCGCCGACACCCAGCTGCGCCTCTCAACGGCAGGGTAGCCAGGTGTCCGCGGCAGCCCCCCTCAGCGGCCATTGAGAGGCACAGGGGGTGGGAGTCCTGCCCCCTGCACCTCTCAACAGCAGGGTAGCCCCCCTCAGCGGCCACGGACCATCAAAAGCGTGGGAGCTGGGTGCCTGTCCACTGGTGCACCAGGCCTTTCAGAAGCCTCCGGCTCGGCACCAGCGGACAGGCACCCAGCTCCACTGCGAAAAGCAAAAGCGTGTAGGGGACCCTACACGTGCATGATTCAATCATGTACTGGGCCTCTAGTTTTATCTATAAAATAGGAAAAGAAGAAAAGAAGTTCATTTAAAATTGTTGAAAAGGAGGCTGGGAGGAATTATAGTACCACTTTAGAAGTTTCAACATCCATATAGTTGGAGTCCCAGAAAGGGACACAGAAGAAATGAAATTGCCCAAAAAATAATTCCAGAAAATTTCACAAACTGAAGGATGAACTTCCAGATAGGTTAAGTACAAAATAAGGAATCAAAATGTTTCTGGATTTCAACAAAAACAAATGTAAGTTAGAAGAGAGCATAGCAAGGCTTTCCAAATTCTAAGGAATAATTACTTCTAACCTAGAACTCTTAACCTGGAAACTATCAGTTAAATCTGAGGCTGGAGTAAAGCTATTTTCAGTTACGCAAGGTTTCAAAAATTGTACTTCACAGACACTTTCTCAAAAGTAGCTACTGCGGGGATAACTTCACCAAATGGACAAGTAAACAAGGATAAAGATTTGGGATACTGAAAATGAGGGATTCAACTAGAGAAAGATAGTTGATTTAGGACATAGATCCCAAAGGAAATTCCCAAATTCAAGGTGAAAGAAGGTCTCATTTAGGCATAGAGGGCAGTAAGTCTAGACTGGAGCAAGTCAGAAAGCTCAAGGAGAGCTTCTTCTAAAAAGATGAAATTGATAAAATAACAAGTGTTTGAGTGGATTAAGGAGTTGTATTAATGATAATAATAAACTGCCCTAACTGATTTGGCTCAGTGGATAGAGTGTCAGCCCTCAAGCTGAAGGGTCGAGGGTTTGATTCTGATCAAGGGCATATACATCAGTTACTGGCTTGATTCCTGCCTGGTCAGGGCACATGCAGGAGGCAACCAATCATGTCTCACGTTGATGTTTCTCTCTCCCCTTTCCTTCCGCTCTCTCTAAAAATCAATGGGAAAAATATATCCTCAGGTAAAGATTAACACAAAAAAAGAAAAGAAATAAAGCAAACAAGAAGTTTTTTCAGGGAAAAGGTTTTTTAGAAAAGGAAAAAGCCATAGTATATGGGATGGGCAAAAGTAGATTTACAGTTGTATTATAAATAAGTAGTATAATAGTAAGTAAATAATAATACAAGAATAAACTCTGTGTTTTGAGTATTCACAACTGTAAATCTGCTTTTGCCCACCACTCTTTTATATCATTCAGCAATGAATAGCATTACATAGTCCTAAGAAAGTAAAAACTGAATGGTACTCTAACAAAAAATAGAACAGGGAGGACATTAAGTAGAGAGGCGGGTTGTTAAAGAGACCTTCATCCTTATTTTGCATAGTGGGAAGATGGGTAAAACTGAAAAATTAATAGTGTCAATGTAGTATGTTAGAGTACAGAAAGAAATACCAGGAAGAATAAACCAAAAGAGCTGAAAACTGTTGCCAAGGTGAAGCAGGAATGGGGAGAGGAGAGCAAGGGACTGTTGTTTTTCTTAAGCACTGTGAAACTATTTGACTGATTAAAATATAGATATATATAGCTTTAATTACAAAATAAAAACTTAATTAGGGTGAAAAGAACTAGAGATTAGATTTTAACGTCACAGAGACCTGGATTTTTCTAGGTCTTCCATTTTCTAATTCTGTGACCTTAGTCAATGTATTTTAACTTTTGACGACTTGTTTCCTTATCTAGAAAAAAAAGAAAATATATGCTGCTGCAGATGGAAGATTAAAATAAGGTAGTTTATGTAAAACATCTAGCAAGTAATATTACTTCATTAGGTGTCGATCCCTATCTCTTGCCCTAATGTTTGAAAATAGAGAACCACCTCCCATGAGAAACCACCACCCCATCATCATATTTGGTGGTGGGGAGAGGGGAAGCAGAAAATAGAGAACCACCCATGAGAAAATAGAGAAACCACCTCCTGCATTGTTGGGATGCTTGACATTCAAACAAGACTAAGATTGTCCTTCTGTTCCATGGCTGTGTGCTTCTTCGGGACTGAAGACATGCCATTGAGAGCTATGTCCTATCTCAACTATCTGTAGATAGTTTGAGAATTTAAATAAAATTGAGATGATTAGAGTATTGATAAGGGGAGCATTATGTTAAAAGGGTCACTGCTGCTTGGTAGGAGAAGAGCTGTGGTCACACTCAAATACATGAACTTCAGTGCAAATGCCATTAATGGTAAGTCTCTTCCATTCATAGATAAAACACTTTTATAGATAGACTAGAGGCCTGGTGCATGAATTTGTGCATTGGTGGGGTCCCTCAGCCTGGCCTGTGTCCTCTCACAATCCAGGACCCCTCAGGGGATGTAGTAATGCATGAAGCAGCAGGCGGCCAGGGAGGAGCCTGAGCCTGGGCCAGGTGCCGTGCCACTCCCCTGCTGCACCTGCCGCCACCACTTAGTAGCGCTGCCGTAGAGGCAGGAGAGGCTCACGCCACTGCAGCTGTGCTTGCCAGTCGTGAGCCCAGCGTCTGGTGCCCATTGGTCAGCTGAGCAGTGCTCCCACTATGGAAGCGCACTGACAACCACGCGGCAGCTCCTGCATTGAGTGTCTGCCCCCTGGTGGTCAGTGTGCATCATATCTACCAGTTGACTGGTCGTTGGTCATTCGGTCGTTTGGTTGTTCGGTTGCTTAGGCTTTTAAATATATAGATGAGTTGTGGAAATTTTATGGAACCAATATTATTGGAGTGCTATTGCTCTGGGCCATCTGCCAACATATCAAAATACCTTAAAAATAAAAATCATCTACCTTAGCAACTGCTATTTTTGTTTTCACATTCTATATACTTCTAGAACAATTAAAATGCAGATTACTGTGAAACAAAAGGACACTATGAAAGCCTGTTTCCCTACCTTGGTGCATATTTGTGTAGTGTTTTATGGAGTACAGTGTTTTCCCAGTTATAACTAGACACTCCTATGGCAGTGATTCTAAATCTGTGTCACATCTGCTTCCCCCTCTCCCCGCCACCAAATATGATCCAAGAAGTCTTAGACACTGTTTGCTGATAGTTGTTTTTTTGTGTGTGTTGTTTTTTTTTTTAACTACCCTTGATGCTTCTAATGTATTGACAGGTTGGAAACCTATATCCTGCAGCATGCTCTACCCCTACATACTAAACTGGGGCATATGAGGGAACTGAGGTCCACAGAAAGGTTAAATGACTTGCTCACTCTCACCCATTAACAAGCATGTCCAGACTTGACATATATTCTCTATGCCAACTCTGACTTTATCTTTGGTTGACTAGGCTTTTTAAATTTGATTGTAATCTATAAATTATCTTAATAGAGAAATTATTACACAAGATGTGGTCTCATCTAAAAATGGTTTGGAATCTTTATTTTATAATATTTTTGTATTTTTTCCAGATACAAAAGGAAGTAAACAGCAAATCAAAAATCTTATTAAATTTCCCTATAACAGTGTTAGGATTTACTAGGTCTGAATATTCATATTTGAGAAAAAATTGGCGTGTCCCTGAAAAGAGTGGAAACTTGGGTGATTTGGGCACAAATACAGGTTTGAAAGGTTGGTTTGTCAGGCCACACAGAGATTTTTGGGTCCTATCTCAGGAGTATTCAGCAGTTGGAGTGTGTTGCATGGTGTAAAAATAGTATGTCTGGTTTTAAACTTTTATCATATTAATACATTTAAAGTCACATCCTAAACATCTTGGGAATGACTGAAAATGTAGATCTGGAGATCTCTGTAATCTTATTTATTTTCTTACTGGAGTTCTCACAATTACTTCTAATAAAACAAGTTGTGACTTGCAAGCATTTGCCCAACAGTCTGTAGGTGTCCTCGGGGAAATTAAAAGCAGGAATATGAAGAGCTGTAGAGTCCCGTGCCAGTGGATAAGAGCACAGAGTACAGCTTTATGATTATGTGGGCTTTTGCTCATTCCCATTTATCATCGGTAATATTCTCAAGGCTAAATGACTGCTCAGCAATTTAAACTGTGATTTAAGAGAAAACAGGCCTTTTTGTGAAAAGGTCCTCTGTCTATCTCCTGAAATTTAACTCTTTTTAAAGAAGAGTTCTCTCCTTTTATAATGTTTTTGTTCTTTTACAGTAAATATCTCAAGAGATGCTGCAGAGCCTTAATCTGTTGATTCATGAGATTAACTGCTTCTTTTTCTTTATGAATCTGGTGCATCCTGTGACATCTCTTACATTATTGTCTTCTATTTGAGGGACCTTTTTCAGATAACTTGAAGGTTTGTTTTTCCCCAAAAACTTTTTTGGTTAAGACCAGAGCATAGGTACAATGTTATCCTACTCTTGTTAAGATCATTAGTAATACTATTTTATTGTCATGAATTTGGTAGAGTAGAAAACAAAGACTTAAGAAAAATCACACACTCAAACTTGCTACAAGATTTTGTGTGTGTGTTATTTAATAGTATGTAAGGGTTAATAGTCTCTTTACATAAAACAACAGACTTGTACTAAAATGCCTTTCTATTTTATGCATTACCTAGTTTTCCTTCTGACATTATATAGCTAATAAGTGGGCCTATTCTCTTTTGGTTTATACTTGGGAGAAAAAAAGTGTACATCTTATGACATAAAGTGGTACAATAATGCATATTGTTTCTTTCTCTCTCCACTATTTTAAAAAATTTAGGGTTTTTTTTTTTGCCCGGCTGGTGTGCCTCAGTGGTTGAGCATAGACCCATGCACCAGGAGGTCTCCAGTTCAATTCCTGGTGAGGGCACATGCCCGGGTTTCAGGCTCAATCCCCAATAGGGAGTGTGCAGGAGGCAGCCGATTGATATTTCTCATCTGTGTTTCTTTCTTTCCCTCTTCCTTCTTCTCTCTGAAATCAATAAAAACAAATATTTTTAATTACTTTTTTTCCTGCAATGGAAAAAAGATTTTGGTCTGGTTAACTGTATCAAAGAACACTGGACATTCAAATCAGTACTTCAAGAATATAAGCAGGAGGGAAGGCATAGTCTTTATTTCTTCCTCTAGATCAGTGGCTCTCAACCTTTCTAATGCCGCGACCCTTTAATACAGTTCCTCATGTTGTGGTGACCCCCAACCATAAAATTATTTTCGTTGCTACTTCATAGCTGTAATTTTGCTACTATTAAGAATCGTAATGTAAATATCTGTGTTGTCCGATGTTCTTAGGTGACCATGCTAGTGGTTCTCAACCTGTGGGTCGCTGCTGTAGAGCCTAAGACCATCGAAAAACACAGATATTTACATTACTATTCATTAACAGTAGCAAAATTACAGTTATGAAGTAGCAACGAAAATAATTTTATGGTTGGGGGTCACCACAACATGAGGAACTGTATTAAAGGGTCACGGCATTAGAAAGGTTGAGAAGCAGTGCTCTAGATTTTTATATCACTTAGTAGCTACATTTTTCCCTGCCTATTGTTAATTATGTCTCTTCAACCACTTTTGTCCAAAATTGAATACCTTTTCCCCGAAAACTTTTCTTCCTGTTTCTGTGTCTGGCTATCAGCGCTGTTTGCCAAGTATTTTGAAAATTATGGCTGGTGAACCATCTTCAACAGAATCACCTGGGTTACTGTGCTTATCAAAATGTAGATTTCAGGGCCCCATCCCAGGTAACTGATTCTGAATGCAGAGACCTGAATGCTGCCTTCTTGTCTAGATCCGATTGGCCAACTAATCCTGTTGATTTTACCTTTGAAATAAATATATCTCTTGAATCTATCCACCTTTCATTTCCCCTGCTCTATTCAAGCCCTCATCTTCCACCCAGAATAGAGCAAGTTTCCTATGAATATTCCTGTTTTGTCTCCCTCAGTTTATATTCCATGCTGGTGTCCAGTTTACCTTTCTAAAACATGTCCATCTTCTACTTGTAAATCCTCATTTCTCCTTAATGTCAGCAGGTTAAAGTCTAAATTTCTTAAAGTCTAAATTTTAAGGTCTACTACAGTCTGGCCATAACTGAGTCTGCTGCATATAGTTTATGCAGTTAGTACACTCTGCATCTCTAGGGGATACTATTCCAGTATGAATGCTGCCCCTAGGGTTTTTGCAGTGGCCCTGATGGTGGCCCTGATTATCCTGTCTGTACTTCCTCTCATCCCACACATCTGCTAGACTTCCATAAGTAGAATACCTCCAGTCCCTAAATGCACTATAGTAGATACTACTCAGTACCTCTGCCCTTTCAGAGTGCATGATCTTCCCTCTCATTCTCTACTTGTTGAAATCCTTCTCATATTCAGGGCACAGTCTAATTGTTAGATCCTCTGTGAAGCCCAACAGTTCTCTTTCTTTTTGTTCTTTTGAGGTGAAATTTACATACAATTAAATGCACAAATCTTGAGTGAACTATTGGGTGAGTTTCTACATACACTTCTACGTGTGCCTCCCAGGACCCTATTAAGCTATGCTCATACCTTTTTACACATTTATAATTGACTACTGATATGATTAATCATTTTCATGTGTGTCTGCCTTATGAAATTATGAGCTCCAATTAGAAGGGGGAAAAGGCAAGGATTACCTACTGTGTGTTCAGCACTCAACCAGTCTTGAATATTGTACCAATTAGGGTGCAGCTCAGCTCCTCTCTTAAGATACCCCCAAACACAGTGGCTTAAGACAGACATTTTATTTCATTTGTATATTCCAATTCAAAGTAGAAGACACTCAGAGCTGATCTGGCAGTCCCACAGTGTCAAGAACCTAAGCGTCTTCATTCTTGTTGTTCCACCATCTGTTTTGTTTAACCATCCCTGAAGTGTTGCCCTCACCACAAGGTCTGGTTGACTCACCACAACATTTCATCCAGCTAGAGAAGTGAGAAAGGTAAAGAAGAGAGTTCATCTTGGAAATTACATTTACTTTCTGATGACCAGAACATGGTCACATGACCACACAAGCTAAAAATCAGGAATACTAGAAGAGAATGCATATGAGGAACAAATAACATGTTTCATATATGGTCTCTTTTAATCTTCATAATAACCCTACAAGCTATATGTGGTAAGAAAACATAAGTGGAAAATAGAGCAAGACTGAAGAAAGAGGCTCGCCACTCCAGTTTATTAATACAGTTTATTATGCAAAATTTACAAATGAGGCATGTCTTGGAAAGCTGCAAGATGAAATGGATTCCCATGCTACTTGGCAGGCATCAAAGAATTATGCAAGGTGGAGAGGTGGGGATGGGGATGGAAGAAGAATAGTCAGGAGTGTTAGTACATTAATGCTACCAGGTCAGGACAACAACCTGCTCCAGGAACCAGCACATAGCAGGAGACCAGAGAGTGGTACTGATTTATGTCAGAATGAACATCACTTATGATTAGACAATATCTAAGGGGAGTTTACAGAAAGCAACCTCCATTCTGGCAGGAGTCAGCCTGTGGGGCAGACAGCAATAACATCATGGAATAGTCTCTTCTTCACAGGCTAGAAAATTGCAGATTAGTCATTAATTTTCACAATTTTATATCACATATTTTCATAGTATGGTATTATCTCTTTACTTCCAGGATATCCTGTGTACTTGCTTCTCACCATCTTGAAATGAAAGCTATATCAACCAGTTTGTAACCAAGGCCTACTTTATAATACAATTTGAAACAAAATGACTACTCATTTTAAATCTCTGGTGTCATTTATGAGGAAAAATAGATCATCATGTTTGCCAAGGAAAAGCTCCTATTCTGTATTTCTTTGGAAATGCTATTAAATAATAAAGTTGTAGGAGAGTATATTACTTAACCCCTTAATTTTGAAATCAAGGAAAATTGAGGTCCAAAGAAGATAAAGGATTTGTTCTTTTTTTTTTTTAATAAATCCTTATTGTTCAGATTATTACAGTTGTTCCTCTTTTTCCCTCCCATAGCTCCCCTCCACCCGGTTCCCACCTTACCCTCTGCCTACCCACTGTCCTCATCCATAGGTGTACGATTTTTGTCCAGTCTCTTCCCGCAACCCCCACACCCCTTTAACCTCGAGAATTGTCAGTCCACTCCCTTTCTACACTCAGGAAGAACAAAAGATAAAATATTTAACTGTAGCAGTGTTTGACTATATTTTGTGCAGTGAGAAAACCTGAAGTCATTTTTAAGGTCCACCGTTTCTTACTTCTTTTCAGTCGGGTCAAGTTTCTAAACTTTCTAAATCTCCTTGTTCCATCTAATGAAAAGAAAATAGGATTCTACTAAGTCTCCTACCTACCTACTCCAGGACTTCTGTGAGGATCAAATGAGATGAGGCACAGGAAAATGCTTCACAAACATTTGATTGAACTGTAAAATGTTTGCACCTTGTTATAAAGCAAGTCGGGTTCCTGGGCTGAAGAAACTCCAAGGAGGCTAGTTGCTAGGAAGAGGAAGCCAGGCGTTGCTATGTGAGGTTTTTGCCTGATGCCCACAGCCACTGTTTCCGGACTGGCTAGGCTGTGGGCTGCATTTTGCACCATGGGGTCTTGGCAGCTGTTGGATGCGATTTGATCAAGTGTCACTCCGGGGTGGTGGCGAGGCCTGTGTCCCGCTTGGGGGAAGCTGAGTATTGCTTTGTGAGCGCCAGGTTCATAGTGCTGTATATTTTTAAACTAGAGGCCTGGTGCATGAAATTCGTGCATGGGGTGGGGAGGTGTCCCTCAGCCCAGCCTGCACCCTCTCCAATCGGGGACCCCTTGAGGGATGTCGGACATCCCTCTCACAATCCAGGACTGCTCGCTCCCAACTGCTCACCTGCCTCTGCCTGATTACCCCTAACCACTTCTGCCTGCCAGCCTGATCACCCCCTAACCACTCTCCTGCCAGGCTGATCGACGCCTAACTGCTCCCCGGCTGGCCCAATTGCCCCTAACTGCCCTCCCCTGTAGGCCTGGTCACCCCTAACTGCCCTCCCCTGCCAGTCTGGTCGCCCCTAACTGTCCTCCCCTGCAGGCCTGGTCGCCCCCAACTGTCCTCCCCTGCAGGCCTGGTCGCCCCCAACTGCCCTCCCCTGCAGGCCTGGTCCCCCCCAACTGCCCTCCCCTGCTGGCCTGGTCTCCCCCAATTGCCCTCTTCTGTTGGCCCAGGAACCCCTAACTGCCCTCCCTGCTTGCCTGATCGCCCACAACTGCCCTCCCTACAGGCCTGGTCCCTCCCCAACTGCCCTCCCTTGCAGGCCTGGTCCCCCCCCAACTGCCCTCCCCTGCTGGCCTGGTCCCCCCCCAACTGCCCTCCCCTGCTGGCCTGGTCTCCCCCAATTACTCTCTTTTGCTGGCCCAGGAACCCCTAACTGCCCTCCTTGCTTGCCTGATTGCCCACAACTGCCCTCCCCTACAGGCCTGGTCCCCCCCCAACTTCCCTCCTCTGCTGGCCCGGTCCCCCCCAACTGCCCTCCCCTGCAGGCCTGGTTCCCCCCAGCCTGCCCTCCCCTGCTGGCCAGGTCTCTCCCCAACTGCCCTCCCCTTCAGGCCTAGGTCCCCCCCAACTGCCTTCCCTTGTTGGACTGGTCTCCCCCAACTGCCCTGCTCTGCCAGCCTGGTCACCTCCAACTGCCGTTCTCTGCTGGCCTGGTCACCCCTAACTGCCCACAACTGCCCTCCCCTGCAGGCCATCTTGTGGCGGCCATCTTGTCTCCACATGGGGGCAGCCATCTTTGACCACATGGGGGCGGCCATCTTGTGTCTTGGAGTGACGGTCAATTTGCATATTACTCTTTTATTAGATAGGATGGCCAGTGCGTATCATGGCAGCTCCTGCGTTGAGCGTCTGTCCCCTGGTGGTCAGCATGCATCATAGCTACCGGTCGGACGGACGGACACTTAGCCTTTTATATATATAGATGTGACCACTTTCCTCTCCAAATTATATAGCCTTTGGCTATCTCAGGGTAGTCATATATATGTTTTAAGTTGCAGCTAGTGGTGCTTTCATGAGAATAGGTTTCATGTCTGTTTTGTTCTCACTGCATCAGTGGTGCCCAACAAAGCTCTGATCGTAGTTGGTACTCAGTAAATGTTGTACTGAATGAACATCCACCATGGCACTCTGGGAGAATGCTTTGCAGCAGGTTTGAATGAAAATCTTTTAACTAAGGATTTGTAACTCTAGGCAGGTATTTCAATTGCACTGAGCCTTATCAGTGGAAATATGAATAATAGAGAATGATGACTTGGTGAAAAAACTTTGTGAAAGGAACCCAACTCTTAAGGTAGTGCCGCTTCTGAAGCCCCTTGCTGCACCTGACACAGTGCTTTACATGTCGTAAGCAAGTACATACTTTAGTTTTTTGTAATTGAATTCAATAGTAATGGGATGTATTTTATTAAAATAAAAATTTGTCCTAGCAGTTGGCAAACTTTTGTTGGAGTTGGGCAACTTTACCAAGGGAAGATAAAATTATCTCCCTTGTACAGGCTGCCTCTCCTAGCCTAGGACAGTTTCGTTATTGAACCAAGGATCAGTGAAGGAGGAAGCAACTTGCTGCCCAGGGATTATCTTGGTACTTCCTCCTGGTGTCATGTGCTGTACCTGGGAAGCAGAACAGGAACTTACTGCCCCCCATTTTCCTTCTGGCAAGAACCACCCAGGGGAAAAAAGGAACTCCTGATGGAGGTGAGTGGGTGGAAACTACCCTGGCCTCTGGAGAATTAGGGGAGAGGAAGCACTTTTCTTAGTGTGTGATGGAAAGAAACCAGCAAACCAGGCCCAGAAATAAAGAAATTACTATGGAAGGCTTTCCTAAAAATATATTTAAAAGAGTGAAACCATAAGTAGCAGAGTGTTTCCAAGACAGAGATTGCTCTAGCTTGGACTTTCTGGGCTTGGGGAGTGAGAATGGCCATAAGATTTGGGTTTGAGCGTGTTTACTATAAATAAAGCCATTTCCCTAGAGTCTGTGCAGGAGACATGCCAAAATGTAATTGAAATGTGACTGCTTCTTAAATTGTGAAATAAAATTTACATTTAACAAATGCTTTAAAAAATAGAGGAACAAGTGGCTTTAAAGTTCAAGGTGTTAATATTTGAAATCTGTCCAATTTAATTAGCTGGGTCCCAGAGACTGATTCCTTTTTCTCTGGTCAGTGTCACTGATCTAACACCCAATTCTCTTCTTGGTTGTGAGATAGGAATTAAATGTATCATTCCTTTAGTTGTATTGACCTGAATCATATCTACCCAGCATACATTCTTATTTCAAGAAATAGAATGCATCCATGTGGAATTTACTCAGTAACTCAGTGACATTTGTATGATCTAATTCAAGGACCTGAATTGAAGGCTCCACATGATTTACTTACATATGATGCAACTATTTTTAATTCTGCATTTACATTTTTAAAAACAAGAATGTACCTTCTTGATGGAACAGACATGCATTTTTAGACTTGCAGATTCAAGAACTGTAGAACAAAGTAGTTTCTTAGAAATCGATTCTAAACATCTTTTTTATATTAGAGAGGAAAAAACTTGGGTACAAAAAGATTTAGTGGCCCTAAACTAAGGTCAGAGGTCAGATAGTGCTAGAACAAAACAAGAAACTAGATGTGTTCCCAATTCAGGGCTCTTGTTTGTCCCAGATTTTAAAATATGGGAGAAGCCTTGGCCGGTGTGGCTCAGTTGGTTGAGCGTCATCCCATGTACCAAAAAGGTCTTGGTTTCGATTCCCGGTCAGGGCACATAATCAGGTTGTAGGTTCAATCCCTGGTCCAGATGCATCCTGCATATGGGAGGCAACCAATGGAGGTTTCTCTCTCTCTCTCCAAAGTCAATCTAAAAAAACATTTAAATATCTATATGGATAAGATTTACATTGACGATTTGTACTGATATGTGCGGCTTCTTAAGCCAGTGATAAAATAACTTAAAACCTCTAATTTCTACATTAGCGTATTGCAGTATATCATACTCCCTGTAGCTACCTAACCCATATATTTCTTTTCCTGATTGTATGCTTATTTGTAATCTCCTGTGTAAGCTGCCTTAAATCCTCCTTTGATTGATTTAGTATATAAATAAAGTATTCAAAGTGATACATAGTATTAATACTAACTACTTATGTTTCCATCATGTCTATGGCATGAAAGAAATCCTGGCAATGTTGATTATTCTAACAGTATTTCATCTTTTCCATCTATCAGAAGTAGCAATAGAGACAAACTTCCTGAGTGGAATGTTTAAAGAGATTACCATTCTTTTATTTCTTCAGAAAGTAATGACACTGTGGTCCTCATAATAAAAACCTTGAAATTGTTTTTAGTAAGCCTGAAAATTGACCTCAGAATATATTTATTATCTTAAAATGAAAGACTGTCCAATAAGATTGAAATGTTACTTAGGTATTTAAAAGAGCATTGTGATTAATGTTCATACATTTTTTACAAAGGTGCCAAGGCCATTCAGTGGAAAAAGAAGAACTTTTTAACAAATAGTATTAGGACAGTTGAATGGCCACATGCAAAAGAAGGAATCTGGACATCTACCTCACACCATATACAAATCAACTCAATATGGATCAAAGATCTAAAGCTAAAATTACAAAATTATTAAAAGAAAACATAGGTGATAGTCTGTACGACCTTGGATTGGGCAGTGGTTTCTTAGATATGGCACAAAAAGCACAAGCAACAAAAGAAAAAAATAGATAAATTGAGCTTCATCAAAATTTAAAACTTTGCATATCAAAGGATACTATCAAGGAAATGAAAAGACAATCTAAACAATGGAAGAAAATATTTACAAATTATATATATACACACATGTACATATATATGTGTGCATATATATTACATATATACTATATAGATAATACATAAGACATAATGCATATATATGTATATATATATACACATATATCTGATAAGTCTGTAGTTTTCAGAATATATAAAGAACTCTTACCAGGTATACCGGTTAATAATGCGGATTTTTTTCAATAGATGGAGTTATATATATATGCGATTTGATATTTATGCTATTTTGTTGTTTTGACAACAAGCTTCAAAACTTCATATGTCAAATTTTCTGAAGATGTTAACATCATAGATATTTTTACGCTTAAAAATGTCGAATTTCATGCCAAAAAAAGAACATTTGCGGGAAGTTTTAATTCATTATTTTATTTTGAAGAGAAGTGCTGCTGAATACTCCAGGAAGCTTATGGTGAACATGCTCCATCTCAAGATACCTGTGAACGCTGGTTTAAACTTTAAAAGTGATGATTTTGATGTGAAAGACAAAGACATCCAGGTCAACCGAAAAAGTTTGAAGACCAACCATTACAAGCATTATTGGATGAAGATGCGTGTCAAACTCAAAAACAACTTGCAAAAAGATTAAACGCTCAGCAAACAATTTCCAATTGTTTACAAGCAATGGCAAAGATTTTAAAGGAAGGAAAATGGGTGCCACATCAACTGAACGAAAGACAAATGGAAACCGAAAAGTCATCAGTAAAATGTTGCTTCAACAGCACGAAAGAAAGTCTTTTTTGCATTGAATTGTGACTGGCGATGAAAAGTGGATTTATTTTGAGAATCCAAATGCACAAAATCATGGGTTGATCCAGGTCAACCATTAATATCGACTGCAAGGCCAAATTGCTTTGGAAAGAAGACAATGCTCTGCGTTTGGTGGGATCAGGAAGGTGTGGTGTATGATGAGCTTCTAAAACCAGGTGAAACCATTGATACTGATTGCTACCAACAACAAATAATCAATTTGAATCACTCTTTGATCGTAAAATGACCAGAATGGGCCAGAAGACACAGCAAAGTAATTTTGCTTCATGATAACGCACCATCACACACTTCAAAACCAGTTAAAGACATGTTAAAAGATCTTGCCTGGGAAGTATTAACCCACCCGTTGTATTCACCAGAACTTGCTCCTTTAGATTACCACTTGTTCCGATCTATGGCACATGCACTTTCTGAGCAGCACTTCAAAACATACGAAGAAGTGGAAAATTGGCTCTCTGAATGGTCTGCCTCAAAACAAGAAAAGTTCTATTGGGACGGTATCCACAAATTACCTGAAAGATGGGAGAAATGTATAGCTAGCAATGGACATTACTTTGAATAAAGCACTTTTGATGTTTCTCTTGAAATTATCGTGTTTTCTTTGATTACAAAATCTGCATTATTAACCGGTACACCTAGTACAAGTCAGCATTAGAAAGACAACCCAGTTAAAAAGTGGGCCAAGGACTTCATTAGACGTTTCTCCAAAGAAGATATGCAAATGACCAATAGACAGTGGAAAAATGCTTAACATCTTTAAGGAAATGCAAATCAAAGCTATGGTGAGGTACCACTTAACACCCACTAGGATGCATATAATTTTTAAATGGACAATAAAGGTTGGTGAAGATGTGAAGAAATTGAAACTGTTGTACTTTGCTAGCGGAAATATAAAATGATACAGCTTCTTTGGAAACAGTTTTGGCAGTTCCTTGAAAAGTTAAACAGAATTTCCATCTGACCCAGCAGTTCTTCACCTTGGTATATATCCAAGAGAATTGAAAACATGTTCACACAAATATGTGTACACAAATAGTAGCTTTATTCAAAACTAGAGGCCCGGTGCACGAAATTTGTGCACGGGGGGGGGGGGAAGGGCAGGGAGGTGTGTGTCTTCAGCCCAGCCTGCACCCTGTCCAATCTGGGACCCCTCAAGGGATGTCCGACTGCCCATTTAGGCCTGAACTGACTGCCCATTTTGGCCCGATGGGATCGGGCCTAAACAGGCAGTTGGTCATCCCTCTCACAATCCAGGACTGCTGGCTCCCAACTGCTCACCTGCCTGCCTTCCTAATTGCTCCTAACCGCTTCTTCCTGCCAGCCTGATCACCACCTAACCACTCCCTGCCAGCCTGATTGATGCCTAACTGCTCCCCTGCCAGCCTGTTGCCCCTAACTGCCCTCCCCAGCAGGCCTGGTCACCCCTAACTGCCCTCCCCTGCAGGCCTGGTCCCTCCCAACAGCCCTCCCCCGCTGGCCTGGTCCCTCTCAACTGCCCTCCCCTGCTGGCCATCTTGTGGCAGCTATCTTGTGTCCATATGGGGGCAGCCATCTTTGACCACATGGGGGCAGCCATCTTGTGTGTTGGAGTGATGGTCAATTTGCATATTACTCTTTTATTAGATAGGATAACCAAAAAGTGGAAACAACCTAAATGCCCATTAATTGAAGAATGACTAAGCAAAATGTGTATATCTGCAGTGGAATATTATTCAGGCATAAAAAGCAATGAAGAACTATTACTTGCTAAAGCATGGATAAACCTTGGAAATTTTATGCCATGTGAAAAATGCCAGACACAAAGACCATATATTGTATGATTCCATTCATATGAAATGTCCAAAATAGTCAAATGGATAGCATTAGAAAGCTGATCCGTGGTTGCCAGGGATGGAGGGAGGGAGGAATTGGGACTTCTAATAGGTACAGTGCTTCTTTATGTGGTGACAAAAATGTTCTGGAATCATAATGGTGATGATTGCACAACATAGGGAATACACTAAAAAACAAAAAAGTATACTTTACAATGGTGCATTTTATATTATATGAATTATACCTTAATGTAAAATACTAAATTAAAGGAATTATACCTAAAGATAAAATGAAAGACATTATGAAAGATTAGAAACTGATATTGTTAAGAATTTCCAATTTTAAAGAAGCTAAAAATGGGCAAAGGACCTATATAGAAACTTTTCAAAAGTGGACATACAGAAGGCCAAGAGACATATGAAAACATGCTCAAAGTCACTAATCATCCAAGATATGCAAATCAAAACAACAATGAGGTACCGCTCACACCTGTCAGGATAGCTATCATCAACAAATCAACAAATGACAAGTGCTGTCAAGGATGCGGAGAAAAAGGAACCCTCGTGCACTACTGGTGGGAATGCAGACTGGTGCAGCCACTGTGAAAAACAGTATGGAGTTTCCTCAGAAAATTAAAAATGGAACTCCCATTTGACCCAGTAATCCCACTTCCAGGAATATATTCCAAGAAATCAGAAACACCAATCAGAAAGAATATATGCACCCCTATGTTGTGCATTTCTATAAAGTATTAATAACAAAATTTACAATAGCTAAGATTTGGAAACAGCCTAAGTGCCCATCAGCAGATGAGTGGATTAAAAAACAGTGGTATATCTACACAATGGAATACTACACTGCTGTAAAAAAGAAAGAACTCTTACTATTTGCAACAGCATGAATGGACCGGGAGAGCATTATGCTAAGCAAAATAAGCCAGTCGGAGAAAAATAAACATCACATGCTCTCACTCAACATAAACTGATGAACAAAAATAGATCCAAAGACATAGAAGCATCGAACAGACCATCAAACCTCAGAGGGAAGGCCTGGCGGGGTGGGGGTAAGAGATCAACCGAAGGACTTGTATGTAACCAATGGACACAGTAGCGGGGTGAGGGCATGTGCTGGGGGGTGGGAGCAGCTAGGAAGAGGTCAATGGCTTGTGCTGGAGGGTGGGAGCGGCCTAGAGGTCAAAGGAGACATGTAATACTTTAAACAATAAAGAGCTTAAATTAAAAAAAAGAAGCTAAATAATTTGGTACTCCCAATACCTCCTGTAACTGATAGAGAACTTTGTCTACTCTGTGGCCTTCAGCGGGTTAAAAGAAAGGTCCTGTGGTATGGTTTTTATAGCTGGACAGGAGGAATCAGTTATTGGATGGCTCTCTGCTCAGAGCTAAGGAATGTGGTTAGAGATGTTATGTAAATTGAGATGAAAAAACCAAATTACTGTACTTCCACTGAGTAAATCACCTGTAGTTCAGGCGGAGCAGGGAGGTTGGAAAACTAATATGGAGTGGGGGCAGTACTTGAAGGAACGTGATTTTTCTTTTTAAATACACAATCCAACAGCAGCTCTCCCTAGATTTTGTGCTAAAATAAGAGCATTTTCACACATCTTAATTGCTCTGTGATAACAACAGTGTGAACTTCATCCACAAACATTTATTGTGTATTTAATTTTGCTCTAATTTCAGTGTAGCAAGAAGTCACCTTGTGAGTGGGAGTAACTGTCCATTTAGTGAAAAGAAATATCTTCCCATGTTGTTAATTCTGTTGTACATTTCTATAAAGTATTAATAACACAATGGCCTTTTATATTTCTCCATTTTTAGGTTGCACTTCACTATTTTCAAAGTAGCATCTTTATCAACTGGAACCACGTTTGCTTCTTAAACATTAGTAAAGAATATCTTTTAAAATGTAGAAGTTAAGGTTTCACAGTATTTCTTATTAGGATTTAAGATGAGACTTTTATGCCTTTATAAACCTTTATAGTACTTGATGCTATAATGTTCATGATAAACCATATAGAACTGTCTTTAAAGATGCATTTTTTAAATGAGATTTAGCTAACTTAATAGTGATAAATTGTTCTGGTTATTTTCCAGACCTGTCATTTACTCCATCCTTTATAGTGATGCTACAGGACAGAGAGGAATGGATAAAAACATTGGTGAGCAACTCAATAAAGCTTATGAAGCCTTCCGACAGGCATGCATGGATAGAGATTCTGCAGTAAAAGAACTACAGCAAAAGGTATATGGTTTTGGTTTTCAAAGTTATTTATCCTCGTAAATGAAATTTGAGAGTCTTTTGCTACTGAAAAAATATTATATTGTTAGAAACTGTCTTAACTATAATTACTGAAACATGGGGCTATATTAATGGATATAATCTGAGATTTTTATGTGACCTGTGGGAAGAGTTCATTTAAAGGTAATTGTATAAAGAAAATATTACAAATGGTCTTTCATAAATATTTTTTCAATTACAGTTGACATTCAATATTTTATATTAGTTTCATAGTTTTTCCATAAAATGATAAACTGAAAGAAGTATCACTCTTAGTTTTGTGTTTTGTTTTTATATATTTTTATTGATTTCAGAGAGCAAAGGAGAGGGAGAGAGAGAAACATCAGTGATGACAGAGAATCATTGATTGGCTGCCTCCTGCATTCCCCACACTGGGGATTGAGCCAGCAACCCAGGCATGTGCCCTGACCGGGAATGGAACCATGACTTCATTGTTCATAGGTCAATGCTCAACCACTGAGCCATGCTGGCTAGGCATGTTTTTTTGTTTGTTTGTTTGTTTGTTTTTACATTGTTATTTGGCAAGCAGGAAGACAGTACAAATTTTAAAATATCCTAGAACTAATTTGTTATTAATTTATAATAGTCTTCCATCTTTAACTCTTAACAGAAAAATAGACTATCTCAGTGAAATATTTAAGGACTTAACAGAAGTTTCAGCTTTGTAAAATTACCTCTATACACAGTGTACTATAGGGTGATCCTATGATTCCTAAAAGAAGCTGTGAAGGTATATTAGGACCCAGTCATATTAATACATGTCTAAGTAGTTTGTACTTTATTCTTATTCAGTCAGAATTTACTGAAGGATTAATATACGCTTTAGAAAAGTCTAGTATATAGTTATACAAAAAACTGTGGGATAGAAGATAGGATAGAGAACAATATGGAATTCAGCTCAACAAACATATCAATGCTAAGCAATGTTCTAAGAGCCAGGAATTTAAAAGTAAGTGGCAACCATCAAGTTGAACATTATGTACTTTTAATGTATAATTATGTTATACTTCTGTTTTTAAAAGAAAAAAATGAGTGACATCCATTTCAAGCAATCAAAATAAGGAATTAAAGTATTAGGAAATCTAAGAGATCTAAGATTTATGTAGGCGATAGAATGGAAAGCAGGTGACACCTGAATGCAGGCTACTTCTAGGGTGACAGCCTGGATTCTAGAATGATAACCAAATATCTGGAATAGAAACTGAGTTAATGGTGGTGCTGATAACTGAAACCAAGAATGAGAGAAGGTGCAAATTTGGAGATAGAGAAATAAGATGTGTAATTCTGTTTTAGTCATTAGGTTTAGTTACCTATGGGGCATGCAGGTGGAGTGTTTAATGGATGTTTGCAAATATGGATGTAGAGTTCTGAATTGGAGATTGCAGATGCAGATTACAGAATAACAGGTTTGCCCTAGCCGGCTTGGCTCAGTGGATAGGGTGTCGACCTGCGGACTGAAGGGCCGGGGGTTCAATTCTGATCATGGGCATATGCCTGGGTTGCAGGTTCGATCCCCAGCAGGGGGCATGCAGGAGGCAACCGATCAATGATTCTCTCTCATCATTGAAGATTCTATCTCTCTCTCCCTCTCCCTCCTCTCTGAAATCAATAAAAATATAAAGAATAAATAAAAATAAAATAGAATAACAGGTCTTATTATAGCCTTGAATGTGGATAACACTTCTTAGTGTTTAGGGTAAGGAAATAGTTGAAGGACCAAAAGGTAAGAGGAAGGAAATGAGGTCAACCCATTGGTCAGGAATAGGTTAAGGAATTTACTGTGAACAAGAGGAGAAACATCTATTCCTCTGAGAACTGGAGGGAACAAAAGGGAAAGAAATAACTGTAAATGAAAATAAGTTTGCAGATAGGAGGTGGTGGTGGCCAGAAATTACAAGGGTTATCATGTATCACTTATATGTAAAATCTAAAAAAGTCAAACTTATAAAAAACAGTTAAATGGTGGTAACCAGGAGATGGTGTGAGGGGAGGGAAATAAGATTGATGGTGTTTAAGGTTACAAACATGTGGTAAATAAGGGTACAAACAAGTAATAAATAAGACAGAGATCTAATGAACAATAAAATGAATATAGACAATAACATTTTACTATAATTATGTAATGTGATAACACTACAATGTTTATTATAATATATACATGTATCAAAATAACATGCTATACACCTTAAACTTGCACAGTGTTACACATCAGATTTATTCAGTAAATTCATCTGAGCCTTCAGTAAGTCAGATCTTTTCGCTGGTAGGGGATCTTGGCTCAATGCTGATGAAAAGGAAATATCTATGAATCACAATAAAGCAAAGTGCAATAAAACAAAGTATGCCTATAATACAAAGTAATAAGAGTTCTGACATTGGGTTTTATACTTTAAATCTCATTTATTTTTAACTTTTTCTAAAATATGTTTGTGTGAAGACACTTATACTTCCTTTTGACATTTCTTGGGATTTTATTTTATGAAACATTTATTGTTTTTGAACTTACAGAATCAAAAGTACCAAATGTAAATCACTAACTTCTTCTCATGTATCTACTCCCAGAAATAACATTGAACTTTAAAGTAAACAAGCTAGTTATTTCTCACTTATAATCCTTAGTAACAAGTTCTCAAACTTCTATCTACACTAATAAAAAGAGTAAGATGCAAATGACCGTACCTTCATGATGCCCACCAGCCAATCAGTAGTGAGTATGCAAATTAACCCAACAAAGATGGCAGGTTAATTTGCATATGCAGGTACCGAGCAGCGGGGGCAGGGCGGGAAGCTTGCATTGTTGCCATGGCGATGACACAGGCATTCCGCACTGTCCCAGCCACTTGGGGCCTCTGGGCAGTGTGGGAAGGCGAAAAGGCAGCTCCAGGCCAGAGCAAAAAGGCGGCTCCGGCCGGAGCGAAGGCCGTGCCGGCAGCCAGGGGAAGGAAGGTCCATTCTTGCACGAATCTTTGTGCATCGGGCCTCTAGTCTATAATAATAAAAGCGTAATATGTTAATTAGACTGGACGACCTTTCGGGTGAAGCCAGGGCTGTGAGGGAAGCCTGGGTCCTGGGTGCCTGCTGGCAGCCGGAGGGAAGCCCGGGTCCAGGTGCCAGAGGGAAGCCGGTGCCGGCAGCCAGGGGATGAAGGCCTACTCTTGCATGAATTTCATGCATTGGGCCTCTAGTATGAAGATAAGAGCAAAGGCTCTGAAGTCAGACCTAAGTTTTAAATACCATTTTGAGCACTTCCAAGATTTTTAGCATGGATGAATAGAAGATTGATGCAGCCACAGAAGTAGAGAATGCTGATTTTAGTAAAGGAAATTATTACTTTATTTGGCTTGGATATTTTGAGTTCACATGTTGGATCAAGAGCTAGGGGAAGATGATCAGCAGGCATTTGAAATATGGATCTCTGGAATAAGGTACCAGTTGGAAATACAACTTTGGAAGTTGTCTTTATAGAGATGATACTTGAAGTGATAGGAGAAAGAGGTACCAAGGAGAAAGAGAAGAAGAGAAGCAACAGGACAACCTTGGAAAAGTTGCATACCAGCAAATTGGATAACTTTGATCAAATGGCTAAAAACACTCAAGCTGCCAAGACGAAATCATGAAAAATAAAAAATCTAAGAGATTGAAACAGTAATCAAAAAGTTCCCAACAAAGAAAGTCCAGGACCCAGATGCTTCACTGATGAATTCTACCAAACCTTTAAATAAGAATTAATAACAATCCTTTTCAAATTCTCCAAAAAAATTTGATTAGGATAGAATACTTCCTAACTCATTCTTTGAGCCAACATTACCCTGATACCAAAGCCAGATAAAAACAGTACAAGAGAACTAAACTAATATCCTTTACAGATGTTGATGTAAAAATCCTCAACAAAATACTAGCAAACCTAATTCAGCAGCATATATTACAAGCATTACACACCTTGACCAAATCAGATTTATTCCTGTAATGCAAGGATGGTTTAACATACAAAATCAGTCAAGGTAATACCATCTTAACAGAATGTTTGGATGAACAAAATGCTATATATACATACAATGAAATATTATCCGGCCTTTAAAAGGAAGTAAATCTGACACATGGTACAACATAGATGAACCTTTAAGATATTATGTTAAGTGAAACAAGACTCATAACAAAAGATGATTCTACTTTTATGAGATACTTAGAGTAGTCTAATTCATAGAGACAGAAAATAGGGTGGTTTCTAGAGGCTAGGGGAGGAGAATGGAGAGTTAGTGTTTAACAGGTACAGAATTTCATTTGGGGAAGATGAAAAAGTTATGGAGCTGGATAGTGGTGATCGTTGCACAACAATGTGGGTATACTTAATGCCACAGAACTGTACACTTAGAACTGGTTACAATGGCAAATTTTATGTTGTATATATTTTACCACAACCTTTAAAAAAATCTATTACAAAAAAATATATAATTGGTGTAATCTAGGTTTTCTGACTAGCTGTTTTATTGCTATCCATCTGTCATTCATCAGTTTGAACAGACTCACCAGGCTTTTACCATTTAGCTGTTCACATGCCAAGCCAGTTCTTGTCACAGTGTTTCTTCTAGTTCACTGCAATCTAAGACTGTGAGGCCCCTCTTTGAGAAGTCAGTGTGCTACATCCATTTAATAACATTCTGTCAAGCAGATGCATTTGAGTATTTCAAATTAATAAGGGAGACAAAGACAAGGCAGGTAAGTGATTTTTAAAATATTGTTGGCCACAATTACAAAAACAGCACATGCTTATTGATAAAAATGCAAATAATTCAAGAAATACAGAATAAAAAGTGATGGTCCTCTTTCTCACTCCCCAGAGTTAACCATTGTTAGTAATTTGATATATATCCTCCTAGAATATGTGAATCATGTTTTATCAAAAATAGAATCATGCTAATCTGAAAAAGGTTTTAAGGTTTTTTAAATACTTTTCATTGTCATCATCACTAAGATTTAGTGAGGCCTATGTTTGTCAGAGTGCTTTACAATCATCACACAAATCTTATAAGGAAATATTTCCATTTTTCAGATGATGAAATGAAATGCAGAAAGGTGAAATTACTTGACCACAAGCACATAACTACATAACTAATTAGTAAAGCTAGTAGAACTTGGATTTGAAAAAATCTGCTTGACCACAGATTGCATTTTTATAATTGACTAGAGGCCCAGTGCACAAAATTCGTGCACTGGGGGTGTGGGGGGTTATCCCTCAGCCCAGCCTGCACCCTCTCCAATCTGGGATCCCTCAGGGGATGTCCGACTGCCGGACCATGGGATCGGACCTTTCATAATCCGGAACTGCTGGCTGCCAGCCGGTCACCTGCCTGCCTGATTGCCCCTCACCGCTTCTGCTGCCAGCCTGATCACCCACTAACCACGCCCCTGCCAGCCTGATCGATGCCTAACTGCTCCCCTGCTGGCCCAATCACCCCCAGCTGCCCTCCCCTGCCGGCCTGGTCCCCCGCAACTGCCCTCCCCTGCCGGCCTGGTCCCCCCCAACTGCCCTCCCCTGAAGGCCTGGTCGCCCCCAACTGCCCTTCCCTGCAGGCCTGGTCGCCCCCAACTGCCCACCACTGCCGGCCTGGTCGCCCCCAACAGTCCTCCCCTACAGGCCTGGTCCCCCACAACTGCCCTCCCTCCCCTCAGGCCCGGTCACCCCCAACTGCCCTCCCTCCCCTCAGGCCCGGTCGCCCCCAACTGCCCTCCCTCCCCTCAGACCCGGTCGCCCCCAACTGCCTTCCCCTATAGGCCTGGTCCCCCCCAACTGCCCTCCCTTACAGGCCTGGTCCCCCCCGAACTGCCCTCCCCTGCAGGCCTGGTTGCCCCCAACTGCCCTCCCCTGCCGGCCTGGTTGCCCCCAACTGCCCTCCCCTGCTGGCTTGGTAGCCTCTAATTGCCCTCCCCTGCTGGCCTGATCGCCCACAACTGCCCTCCCCTGCCGGCCATCTTGTGACCACATGGGGGCGGCCATCTTGTGCATATTACCTCTTTATTATATAGGATTTGCCTAAAATTGATAGTCTTTCACGTTCATACATATTGAGCTTCCTCACTTCATTTCATAACTGACTGTATCTCTTATACTACCTCTTCCCTTAAACACTATTTTCTTTCACATTCCAGCACCATGTTTGATTTTTCTCATAGCCTCTTGAGCCCCACTTCCTCAGTCTCTTTTGTTAGGTTTCTCTATGGCCAGGCCACTAAATATTAGTTTTTCAAGCACAAATATTATGTGCTTTTTACTTTATAGTCTCATATAAGCTATCGCATCTTTTCCTGTGGCTTCAGATACCTATAAGAATGACTCCTAAATTTTATCTCCTTATTCCAGACCTGCCCTCTGAGCTCTAGACTCATATATCTCATTTCCATTTGGAAGGCACATTAAATTGATGTCAGACCTGAACTTACATAACCATTTTTTTCTCACTTGTACCATTTCAAAGGAGTGAAGAGTTTTATAAGTTGCCTTTTTATGTATCCTAAATTACCTCACTTAAGTTTTAAAGGATGATCCCTCATACTACTATTGATCATCAAGTATATTTACATTCCCTGACCCCTAAATACTGTTGTAGAGGGCCTCCTGGGAAGGCACATGGACATTCTATAAATTGTCAGCTGAGCCCGAGGCACTGGCAGAGTCCGCGTCCCCGGTTACACCGCCACCTCCCCCTCCCCCCAAGAAGGTGGGGGGTGTTATTCAGTTTCTGACTTACCTTTGTCCAGGGGCGGGTCTAGATATGTAAATCCAGTAATGCTAGGGCCTAGTTAAGAATGCAAATAAGCTCCTTTGATCCTAAGTTTTGGTGTTACTTCCTGGTATTTTGGGATATAAAAATAAACCTGCTGCATGGCTCCTGTGCTTGCTGCCTCTCCATCAGAGAGAATGGCGCCCACCTAGCTCCCAGCTTTATAAATCTACTAGCGTTCCCGTTGCAGGAAAATCCTGCAATAGGATTTCCTGCTGCACTCTACCCCGCCTCCGTTCCTCCCTTGTCGCCCGCCCCGCCTTCTCCGCCAGCCCGCCTGCTTTTCCCTCCTCCCCCGGCCCCGCTCTGCTCCGCCCTTGTCACCCTCCTCGCCTTCTCCACCAGCCCGCCTGCTTTTCCCTTCGCCCCCGTCCCTGACTTCGCTCCTCCCTTCTCCTCCCCCCCGGCTTGCTTGCTTCTTCGAAGCTTTACTCCCTTCTGCAGCTCTTGGCTTCTTTCAATGCTGTCTTGATATGCAAATTAGCCACCATCTTTGCTGGGGTAATTTGCATACTCGTCCTGATTGGTTGGTGGGCGTGGCTTGGCTGGTGGGCGTGGATTAGGTGTAGCGAAGGTGCGGTCAATTTGCATATTTGTCTATTATTAGATTAGATTTCTGCCTCTTGGTCTTTTTCTTTCTTTAATTTCTTAATCCCCAGCTCCTCCACTCAGCAACTGGACTATTTCCTTTTCCGTGATGGAGATGGACGCGGAAAAGAGAGAAACATCCCCCCCACAACTGTTTTTCTCTTTCCTATACCAGATTTTCCATTGTTATGCCTAGGCAGTCCTGCCACTATGCTTTTAAATTGTTTGTCTTAGAACCTCCTAAGTGTCTAGTAAAGTGTTACATACTTTAAATTTATGTGTAAATCCTCTTAGCCCTACAAAGTCAGCATTGTCAGCCCATTTTCAGATGAAACTGATACTCAATAAAGTTAGTTTTTCAACCTAAATGGCAGAATCTGGTCCCCCACAACTGCCCTCCCTCCCCTCAGGCCCGGTCGCCCCCAACTGCCCTCCCTCCCCTCAGGCCCGGTCGCCCCCAACTGCCCTCCCTCACCTCAGGCCCGGTCGCCCTAAAACTAGGCTTATCTGACTCTAAACTTCATATTCAGTATAATAACCTGGCTAAATCTAGCCCATTTCAGGTTTTCAAACTGTTTTCTTCCTTTCGCTATGACTCTAATATAGTCTCCTCTTTTCTTGGATGAATTCTTATTTTGTGATCTATACATCTGTTACCAAAAAAAGGGTAGAATATAAAGCTGTTAACATTTCTTTCATTTGTCCTACAAACAATTTAGGATGTGCCAGGCACATAATAAATGCCTGAGATTCAAAAGTAAATAAAACTTAGAGCATGCACTTAAAGGGTTCACTGTCTAATATTGCTTATTCTTTTTTCTTTGTGTAAGCATTCATATGTATCTGCACTAAGAGGTCTTCTGACTTACAAAATAGAGGAATGTTTAAATCACAATAGCCCCTGACATAGACAACTCTAATACACTTACAGAATAAGAGAAGAGACTATTACATAGGGCAGTGATAGAGTTGGCTTGGCCTCTGAATTAGTTATTGTAGAGGATAAGCTGTTGTTATGGAAAGACCAAGAAATATTGTGGCTAAATAATATAGAAATTTGGTACATCTACACAATGGAATACTACGCTGCTGTAAAAAGGAAAGAATTGCTACCATTTGCAATAGCATGGATGGACCTGGAGAGCATTATGCTAAGTGAAATAAGTCAGTCAGAGAAAGATAAATATCACATGATCTAACTCATTTGTGGAATATAATGAACAACATAAACTGATGAACAAAAAACAGATCCAGAGACAGAGAAGCATCAATCAGACTGTCAAACCAAGGAAAGGTAGGGGAGGGTGGGAGTAAGAGGGAGAGATCAACCAAAAAACTTGTATGCATGCATATAAGCCTAACCAATGGACACAGACACCAGGGTGGGTGAGGACATGAGCAGGTTGGAGGGGGGGCAATGGGGGAATAAGGACACATATATAACACCTTAATCAATAAAGAAATTTAAAAAGTTTATTTCTTGCTCACATAACAGTCCAGAGGTGAGTAACCAGGGCTGGTAAGGCAGCTTGAGAATCCTTAAAATGTGGTTTGTGTCTCTGGAATCACAGTGGCTGCTCTATTTGTTACTACTTCCCTGCCAGTGTGTTTGGGGGTCAGGGGGTGAGAAAGAAAGAGATGGTCCAGAATTTGTACAGGTTACTTCTGTTCACATGCTGTTAGTCAGCACTTAGTTATGTGGTCACACCTGGTAGTGGGGAAGGCTGGTGAATATATTCCCTAGCTGGATGACCATATACCGAGATAATAGTTTATATTACTAAAAATGAGAATGTATATGGGGAAATAATTAGCAGTTTTGCCACATCTTATGGCTGACTAAGCTAAATTTGCTGGGAGAATTTCAGATATCACAGGATTCCATAATATGGAATTAAATATGTAGTAAGTTTTGTTAAGTTACCCACTTGCTTGTCCATTTCTGCCACTCTTCTATGGAAGACAACAAATATATTTAATAAAGATTTAAGTGCCTTCTATTCTTTAACGATCTTTCTAAGAGAAGAATCAGTAATAACGTAATAAAAACATCTGAAAATTTTAAAACTGCCATTTAAAAGTCAGATTACCATATTCACATATGATTACGTTACAGAAAACTTTCTATAACTGATCTGCTTGTCCCAGGATCCTTTGTACTATGCAATCAGAAAAAAAAACTCTCCTTGTTAAGAAGAAAAATATGAATAAAATCTGTCTCTTCCTGCCCAATTCTTGATTAAAAGAGAAAAATCAACGTCTTATAGAAAGAAAGAAATCTTAATTCTAAGATAGTTAAGGTGCTGTGCTATAAATTGCTTTTTCTTTGTACTGATAAGAAATGTGAAGGATACTAACCAGTGAGTCAGGTAAAGACCTCAAATAAGACTAAATTTGACTGTGCTCTTTTTATCATAAATTACAGATCCAAACCGTTTTTCTGACAATAAATGTAAAGTCGTAAGGACTGTCTTGTCAGATTATTTTTCTCTAGAGCTGGTCTGGGCCCATCTGAAACGTTAACTTGGCTGGAAGGCTTATGTTGCCTCTAAAAGTTTGTAAAACATGTTTTAAAAGGATTGCATGAAAGCGTAAAATGCCTTTTTATAGGTACTATTTTATTTTTTTTAATACCTTTACTTTTACTTAAGATGTAAATTATCTCATTGTTTAACACCCTTTTTTCCTTTCTGTGTTCCCAAAAAACATATTTCTCTGTGTAAAGTATTGGTGGGAACAGAGCAGTTCACTCTGTTTTTTCTACTGAAGTTACTGGTATTAGACTAAGGGTGCTTCTGGCTGTTTCTAATCAAAGCCTTACTTCTTCTATTGCACTGTTAGTACTTTGCCATAGACTCATTTGCACCTATCAGAATTTAAAATGTATCCTTTGTTCCACATTTTTATTTCCAGAAATATGCCCTGTCAAAACTTTTAGACAGTTATGCTAGGTTCAAGAAAATCCATTAATAATTAGAAAAATTAAAATTCTGATATTTATTCAAAACTATTTTGAGACCTTACTCAATATAATAGGAACTGCTCTAAGTATTGGGTCTGCAATGATAAGCAGACATGCTCCCTGCGTTGTACAACGGTGGCACAATCTAGCAAAGCAGAGACTAGTCAAACAATCTCAGAAATGTAAAGTTTCAAAGTCTGATAGGTATCAGGAAGAAAGGTAAACTGCTATTAGAATGTCTGCTTCACCTAATCTAAGAGGTCCGAGAAGACAATCTTTACGAAGTGATTTTTGAAAGGGCTGGGTTTAGGAGGGTGGTGCTTTCTAGGTATAAGGACCTGTGTTATAAAGACCCATTGGCCTGAAAGAACTGAAAATATAAGGGAAATAGTGCAGTGAGAAGAGCCAGGGGCAAGACTATGTAGAGTCTTAGAGGCCATATTGAGAACTTTTGGTTCTTTATTCTAAGAGCAATAGGAAACCATTTAAGATTTGGGGATGGGAGGGGGAGGTTGGGTATTATGGTTAGATTTGCATTTTGCAAAGAACACAGTAACTAGTGTGAAGAGAATGTATTGACTGATAGACTTAAGTAGTTTATTTGTAGTAGTTTATTAAAGTTGTAATGGCTACATTGAAGGTGAAAAAGGGAATAGATTGGAGAAATATTTAAGATTAAAATTGACAGTAATGGATTGGCTATAGAACAAGTATAGATGTCAGGTATAGTTATACTTTCTGGATAGACAGTGGTGCCAGTACTGAAAGAAGGAATACTAGCAAAGGACCTAATTTTGCAGGCAGCAGGGCGGAGTTGGGGAGCAGTAAGGTGGTTAGAGGGGAGGGTAATCATTAATTTTGAATAAGTAAAATTTGAAATGCTTTTCCAGTAGCACTTGGCCACATAGATCTGATGGTCAGAGGAGAAGTCTGGACTAGAAGGAGAAATTTGAGTCTTGCATATAACCGGCCACTGGGATGAGATCGTCTAAGGCAGTGGTTCTCAACCTTTTTAATGCTGCGGCCCTTTAATACAGTTCCTCATGTTGTGGTGACCCCCAACCATAAAATTATTTTCGTTGCTACTTTATAACTATTAATTTTGCTACTGTTATGAATCGTAATGTAAATATCTGTGTTTTCCGGTGGTCTTAGGCTCTACAGCAGCGGTTCTCAACCTGTGTGGGTCTAGACAGGTGGAGAACCGCTAGCAGGGTCGCCTAAGACCATCGGAAAACACAGATATTTACATTACGATTCATAACAGTAGCAAAATTGCAGTTATGAAGTAGCAACGAAAATAATTTTATGGTTGGGGGTCACCACAACATGAGGAACTGTATTAAAGGGCCACGGCATTAAAAAGGTTGAGAACCACTGGTCTAAGGGGAAAGTATATAGCAAACAGAGGACCTCAGTAGAGCTAGATACCGGTATACTCACATGATATGCCATGATGGTTATTTAGGGGCTTGGACTTTGTGGTCAGGCAAACCTAGATTCAAATCCCATCTCTACTACCTACTTAGAAACTTTGGGCATGTTATTTTATACCTCTTTATGCCTCAGTTTTCTCATCTGTAACCTCCTCAGAAGGTTAGTATAAGGAATAAATGAGATATAAAGAAATACAACTCTGATTTTGGTGCATAGTAAGTATTCAGCGAAATGATCATATGAGGATAATGTGTTGTTGAAAAATTTGATTACAGAATAATTCGTATTTTTTAAAAAGTGAGATATATATACATGTACACAAAAGTTCTGAAAGGGTACAGACCAAAGTGTCAGTAGTAATTACCTCTGAGGAGGAATGGAAAGCAAATAAAAGGAAGAGGCTGCCACTTTTTACTTTGTACATATCTGGCTTTTTGTTGTGGTGGTGGTGATGGACATTTTGTTGTTTGCATTTTTTTCAATAAACATGCTATTTTTGTATTATTAACAGCCATTAATTATTCCTTAATCATCTTAGCCTATTTTTATAGGCTTTATGAACTTTCTTTGGAAGCTTTGAACAACCAAAGTTTTTGTTGTTTTTGCTTGACAGAATGTTTTTTAGTCAACAGAGATACCACTCTGATTTCTCAAAAAGAAACTTCTAAGTTATAGGTTACAATGATCTAGAAGAAAGACTGAAAAAACTCGCTTAGAGCATGGGGTGGTTGTGTGGTAAGTCTGGTGACAAATTGCCAGTGTTCACTGGTAATCAGAGCTTTAGTTAAAAGATGTGTGAACTACAGGCTATGGTAATAGATGTTATGTAGATACCTTACTCATTATTAAAGGAAAGGAATTAATGTTTACAAGGAGCTTATTATATGTCGGATATCTTATACATGCACTCTCTTTCATCGCTTCAGGTAAATATTATTTTCAATTCCAAAGAGAAAGAAACCAAGGCTCAAAAAGACTAAGTAAATTAACCAGGACCAAAACACAGAATTATAAAATAAAAATAGTTTGTCTTTATCATTTGACATGCTGTGAAATTGATGGCAACATCGTCACCTAATAATCGGATTTGTTAAATTGTAGCTCCAGCCTAGATAAATCTTGGTATTGGTGAGGGCAGGACTTCTGCCTAGTTATAAGAGAATATAGTAGAGAGTGGGTGAAGAATGAGCTGTGTAAATCAGGATCCTGAGTTATTAATCCTATACAATCTCTTTTTTTTTCCTTTTACTTAAATTTGAAGTTGATGTTTAGTTTACCAAAGTGTCAAGATATGACAATTAGTTTGTGTCTAAAGTGCTATGTATTGGGATAATTAATATTTAATTACCTTCCTTCATGAACTCTGGAGCTCCCTATTGAAAGCATTTGTGGTAGCCAGGCAAATCCTTCAATAAAGCTTTTGTTCTCTTTGTTAATTTTGGTACAGTTTAAAAGGTTTTTTACATTGAGACTATTTTTTAAATTAATTCAACATTTGTTAAATTCCTTTTTTTTAATACTTGGAGGAAAACAGTGGTATTTTTCAGAATGTTGAGATTCTTGAGGATGAGAAGAGATTATGTTCAAGGAGAGATAACTTATGTTTGATCTATTTACAGTATAGATGACGTAAGGACACTAGATTTTTTTCTTCATCTAGGGATAAGTGCTTTGGGAAATATGAAAAATGAGAATTTTCAGTGTCAGCAATAGAAAAAATTTATTTTATAAAACTATTTTAATATTTATGAAACTCATAAAAACTTATGCAGCTATATGTCCAAAATTATGGAAAATATGCTGCCATAGTTTTGAAGATAGATTCAAATTTTGCCTAGATAAAGGGACATTTCTTAAGGTAAGCTTTTGATTTGATAGTTGAGAGTATGTATGGCCAGCCATTTTTAATAAATTTAAGATATGTACTATATGTGATCACCGTTGTTTTAACTTTTGCTTTTGAACACTAAGAAAGAATAAAAAGTGCATTTTAATACAAGTACCTAAGAACCTGTTTTGCCTCTTTAGATGCTGGTAGACCACTTGTTTTGCTAGTCTTTAGAATTGGAAGGAGTGTCAAATACACAGAAGCCAGAGTCATCTTGGCCAGATGGTGTTTGATACAGATGGATGGTTAGTTGTCATGCAGATCTCTTAGTTGGTAACTTGTTGCTGCCATCTGACTCAAAGAATCATTCACACACACTGGCTGTCAAAAGCATCTTCTCTTCTGTCTGTTTTAGCTGTCATGTCTGTGCTCTGTACAGAAGTGTTGACAAGACATTGCTGTTGTACATTTTCAATGCGGTTGTTAGTGATTTTTCTGTTTTATGGGGTCTTTGGTAGTGCTGGAATGCACTTGCTCTAATTGGTTTTCTTTTTAAATACTGTGACAGTGCAATAATTATCTGACCTTTTAAAAGGACTTTTCAGGTTATAATTTCATTCAGATCTGTTCATTGCACAAAAGCATTTAATTTAAAAAAAACACTTTTGTTTCTTTTAGTTTCCAAACATAGCAAATAAACTGAATTCTATTGATTATTTTGCAATTTGACATAATATTCTCTCGACTTTCCCTCTCACAGCCTTATGGTCCATTTGTGTGTGTGTGTGTTTGTGTGTGTGTGTGTGTGTGTGTGTGTGTGTGTGTGTGTGTGTTTTACTATTTTCTGAATATTGTGTATTTTCTCTTCTCAAATTAGTAGGGTATTTTTCTGATGGCATAAGCTTCCCCTTTTTTTAAAAGAAAAATCTTCAGACATTGCCTGTCATTTGCATCCATTTTCTCAAACTTAACTTCCTTTTGTCTTATTCACCTGCTGACCTTGTCTCCATTGTTCCTGTTTCCCTTACGGAAATATAAGCAGTGCCTGTTGTCCTTTCCTTGAGGTCACTTGTGAAAGCATATCTATTTCTCTGATACTTCTTTAACTACTTAAGTCGTTTATTTGTTCAAGTAATGTTTACTGAGCATCTCAATATGTGCCAGACATTCTGCTATACTGTGGAGATATCAGGACTAAATAAAGTACTTTATTAAGTAGCTTAAGAAATAATTCAAAACTTCATTTTGAAGTAGTTGTTGATCTGTTAATTAATCTAAGCTAATGAATCCATTTTCAACATTATTAATTTATTATAATATGTTATGTTCAGATGTACTAAAGTATGTTTTTAAGCCAGAGACTAGAAGATGAAAATTACCTGGCAGAGGCTTTCTGAGTTGGTTCCAAAGAAAAATACAGGTCATTTGGTTTTTCATTAAGATGAGGAATATATATAATAGAGAATGGGTTGGGCCTGTCTCTAACTTGCTAAGTTTTTGTACTGGTTATTTAATGTCTGGATAGAATGTACATACCTATCAAAATATAATAAAAGAATGGGTAATTGTTGGTCAATGTTTATGACGAGCTTTGAGTTCTTCGAAGAAAGTTCTAAATACACAGAAATAGAGAAGACTAACATCAACTTGTTCTCCAATTCATCATCCTTGGTGGCTGTGTGTAGCCCAGGTAAATTTAAGGTATTACAGAATTTGCTGCAGGTGTTTGAATCCTTCTTTCACTTGACCTACTCACTCTTTCTAGAGCCTTGAACATAAATTTATCCTATATAATAAACGCCTAATATGCTAAGTGTCCGACCAGTCAACTAGTCGACCAGTCTCTATGATGCGCACTGACCACCAGGGGGAAGACACTCCAACTGGTAGGTTAGCTTGCTGCTGGGGTCCTGCTGATCAGGACTGGGCGAGATGGGCCGGACACACCCTGGAGCCCTCCTGCAGTCCCTCCCCGGTCCCGATCGTGCACCGGTGGGGTCCCTCGGCCTGGTCTGTGCCCTCTCGCAATCTAGGACCCCTTGCGGGATATCAGAGAGCCAGTTTCTGCCCGATCCCTGCAGGCCAGGCCGCCAGGCCGAGGGACCCCACCAGTGCACGAATCAGTGCACTGGACCTCTAGTGTAGGAATAAGGTATCCTGTCCTAGGAAGCCTGGCTTTAGACTGAATTTTGGTATCTGTGGTTCAGTTCAGATCCTCATAGGATATATGGTCTACATGGACTCACAAGACTGGTTCTTCTATTTATAATGACATTTACTTGGATTTTTTAAACTTGGGTTATTTCCTTAATTTTTTTTTCAATAAGTATGTACTGAATACGTCCTATGTATACGTTACCTTGCAGAGCTCTATGGAAGTATCAGTTTATATAAGACTACACTCAGGCAGCATGCACATCACTTGGTTTATTTGTCAGCTCTGTCAGTTATGTTTAAAGTGTATTATAGAATTTTACCTTGGAAAAATGTTGTTTTTTGCTTTAATTTCTTTCTTTTTTTTAAAAATATATTTTATTGATTTTTCACAGAGAGGAAGGAAGAGGGATAGAGAGTTAGAAACATCGATGAGAGAGAAACATTGATCAGCTGCCTCCTACACACCCCCCACTGGGGATGTGCCCGCAACCAAGGTACATGCCCTTGACCGGAATCGAACCTGGGACCTTTCAGTCTGCAGGCTGATGCTCTATCCACTGAGCCAAACCGGTTTTGGCATAATTTCTTAAGCTAACTTATTTTGGGAATCTAGGAATAACTGGGTAATTTATAAGGAACTTTAAACTTATTAGTGTCTGAAAACAATAGAGCTTTACTGATTTTGAACTTTGGTTAAAAATCAGCTCAAAATCAAATATTTAATATCTATTGAAGGGACATTATGAGATTATTAGGACCCCATCTCACATTTCAAGGAATTTACAATTTAGTCATTTATTTGTTCCTCTGGTGATAGAAATTGGTAAAAAATTCTCTATTAATTTTTGGTGATATATATTTAAGACTTTGTACTAATTTGGTGATGGTTATGCAACATCTTCAAATTTGCTTTGAAGGTTTACAGTATCTGAATCTGCAAATTGTTTCTTCTTTCACTGCTTAATTCTCAGAGCCATTATAATAGCAAAAGGGATAGATTAAAAATACAAGGGAAATTGAGGTATTTAAGATAACCACTAAAAATTAGCTGTGTTCTGGAGTTCTTAAAACTTTTAGAAAGGACATTTGTGATCAGTGGGATTTTGTAATTTTTATGTGTCCCTTTAGTTTTCATAATGTTTTAGTTATACCCACTTTCTTTTTATTTTGTCCCCTAAAAATAAATTCAAAAGTGTGATTATTTAAAAGACATAAAATCTTACCTTTTTTAAGTTAGTGGGGTATTTTATAGAAAACTTCAATATGACATCATTTTATTATTCATGCCTTTCTTTGTTATCATTAGGATAAAATTCTAAATTATAATTTTTATCCTAACTGAAGGGCTAGAAACCATCTGTTGAACTCTTAATTGAAATTTTCTTTAAGATTATTTTTTAAATTGTGAAGTGTTTCAAATCACAGACATTTGTAATGAATATAAGTAAATTGCTGGAGCCAATTTTTAGCTCATAAATAAATACTCAATACCTGGGAAATAGCAATATGGGCAACTCATATCTATATATAATTATTACTAGACAGTAAATATATGTATATATCTGTCAGTAAATATCAGGCTAACTGGTTTTTAATGTCAGCAGACTGAAAACTATGAGCAGAGAATACGTGAGCAACAAGAACAGCTGTCACTTCAACAAACTATTATTGACAAGCTAAAATCACAGTTACTTCTTGTGAATTCCAGTCAAGGTATGTTCATGCTAATTTTTTATGTGTTTCTTGAACCAATTCTAGAAAAAGGTGGAAGTTGCGTTTTTCTATTTTGTTTCTCCATTGTTTCTCTAATTTACATATGTTTATTTAAGAAATTAACACTTTCAGTCAATGGAGAAATGGACATTTTTGTGTTCTATATGGTGGAACTCTAAGTTGATAAAACTTCCTAGAAGATAATTTGCCAATTAGTAGCAAAAGCTTTTTAAGGTCTAAGAATATATTATAAGAAAATACTTGTTCAAGTACTTAAAAATCTGTATGTAAGGATGCTCATGATAGCATTTCTAATAATGAAAAACTAGAAATAAAGAAATGTCCAACAGTTAAATTACAGTCATCCATATAAGGAACAGCTATGTAGCCAAGAAAAGTGATGATAATAGATCAGCTTATTAACATGACTTGTACTTAAGATATGTAGCAAAATGAGCAAAACAGGATACAAAAATAAATATTTTATTTATGCCACAAAAAATTATCATGTGAATTTATATATATATAGGAAAATCTGCTAAAATATAAACCAGGAATAACTCTCAGGTAATAAAAATTATCAGCAGCTTTTATTTTATTTTTGGCATGTCAGCATTTTCTAATTTTCCTATAATATGCATGAAATAGTTATACAAATGAGTATCTTAAACAAGAAATGCATACCTGAAAATACAACTTATATAAATTCTACATATTTTTCACACCATTAAGTAGAGTAAGGATTTTGTATGTTTAGTGGAAATGAAAAAAAAACAACAAATATAAATAAAATATGCCAAAATCGAAATCAGCAAATCTAAATTGTCAAAGTCTCTACTCTTTAAAATTAGGGGTTTGGATTTGTATTCTGTTTACGTTTTCAGGTACTACCAAAAATAAGAATTTCCTACTTATGTCCAAGAGGGTTTTGTTTTACAGATAACAGTTATGGCTGTATGCCCCTGCTTGAAGACAGTGAAGCAAGGAAGAATAATTTGACCCTTGATCAACCACTTGATAAAGTAAAATCAGGAATACCAAGAGAAAAAGAATCAAAGGTAGACTGCGCTGCTGGCTTATTCCCTAAAGAAATGAGAAATCAGGTTGCACAGCCTTCCTGAATTAGTCAGTATTCTATCATAACTTGGGTGGTCAGGAACAGGGGAGAATATTGGCAAGATTCTTTTCAACCATAACATTGCTTCTGCAAAAAGCAGCATTCAAATGCTGATACATAACGTATCTTCTTCATTTTATTTTCCTGAGGTAGATTCATCACTGAATTCTAAACAGAAGTTCTGTATATACAAATAAATGACTTAACATGATCCTAAATAGAAGTACCATTTCCAAGTAAAAAAAGGCTTAGGTTTCATATTTCCTGGTATTCTCTTTTCAGGCATTTAAGAAAGAAATAAAAAATTATGCAAAGGTAAATAGACACTGATGATTCTGGATTAAAGAATAGCATTCTGGGTTTGTTTGTTTGTTATCAATTGCCTGTGCTTCAGTTAAAAAGAAGGAAAAAAAAGCTACCTCATCAGCTTAAGCAAAAGTCTTCATTGAAGCAGAATAGGAAAGAATATTTATCTGCAAGGAGATAGGTACAGTATGTGCATGCTGTGTTGGTTAGAAAAAAACCTAATCATCCATCAATAGCAGAATGGTACATCTTTACAATAAAACACTTTAGAAAATGTAAAATAAACTTAATTTATATATTAATATGCCTAGATTTCAAAAAAATGTTGAATAAAAATGGAAACTACAAAATGACAAAGCAGGAATAATTTATGTAAATTTTTAAACATATAAAACGTTATTATAATTGTTTTTAAAAACACAAATAGGTAGTAAAAGTATAAGGAGGGTACACATCTTCTTTAAAAAAATGACCACCTCTACAGTCCATGAGAAAAGAGAGTGTGACTCTGGAAAGACAATAAGGAAGCTTCAATTGTATGTATAACTTTTTTTTTTTAAAGAAATATCTCACCTGGCTCGCGTGGCTCAGTGGTTGAGCATCGACCTATGAACCGAACCAGGAGGTCACGGTTCGATTCCCAGTAAGGGCACATGCCTGGGTTGCGGGCTCAATCCCCAGTGGGGAGTGTGCAGAAGGCAGACGATCAATGATTCTGTCTCATCATTGATGTTTCTATGTCTCTCTCCCTTTCTGTCTGAAATCAATAAAAAATATATTAACAAAGAAAAAGATCTGAAGCAAACATGACAGAATGTTAACACTTGTTAAGTCAAGGTAGTGGATATATAGATGTATATTATTATCCATGCATTTCCTGAATCATTGAAATTTTATGTTTAAAAAGGAATTCTTTAAATGAGGTGAGTTGGGTTTTAGTGGGATGAGACAGCTTTTGAATAAAATGGGATCTTCTAACAAATGAGGACACTTAATATTCACAATATCAATTAAGTCAAGAGCACTATCTTTCTTTCCTTTTAATTATGTAGATTTTAGCTTTGTATGACAGGGTTATTCTTTTACTGATCCCATAACTGAGACTATCTTGTTTTTATTTAACATCAAATCTGAGAAATCTGATTTTTTTAAATATATTTTATTGATTTTTTACAGAGAGGAAGGGAGAGGGATAGAGAGTTAGAAACATCAATGAGAGAGAAACATTGATCAGCTGCCTCCTGCACACCTCCTACTGGGAATGTGCCCACAACCAAGGTACATGCCCTTGACCAGGATAGAACCCGGGGACCCTTCAGTCCACAGGCCAACGCTCTATCCACTGAGCCAAACCGGTTTCGGCGAGAAATCTGATTTTAATAATTTTCTATAAATAAAAATTTTAGAATGAGAAGTTCCCTATAGTATCTCCCAGTTCATATTTTTTAATTCAGAATCATTTTTTTATTTGAATCATTCAGCTCTCTTTACCTTCACTTCAATTTCCATTTATCTAAAGATGCTGAAAAACACAAGAAACAATGGCACTAGCATTCGTTTAGGTTTCTTTTGTAAGAGACAAAATTTAGAAACAATGATTCTGACTTTTAGGATACAATTTTATGATTTGGTTTATTATAGTACATTATAAGTCACTGAATTATAAATGCTGACATAAATTTAGTGCTTAAGTGAATAATATTTACAATCCTTTTCCTATTTCAAAGACTTCTAAATTTCATTATTTACCATTATTTTTTAATCAGAATTCTTATTTTTATTTCAGATATTATATTTCTTTGAAGATAGTAAAATATCTCTAGTTCAAATTATGTAAAAGGTATTTTTTTTAAATAGCAGTCTTGATTAAAACATAAGGGATGATGTGAAAGACTCTAAAATATGTTAGTTTATTTTAAATTGGTCATTATTTATGAAAGTTTTAGATTTAGTTTTCAGTCAATAAGTGTTCAAAGGGAACCTTCTTCAGAATTTTTTAAATTACATTTGTTTTAACTTTGTAAGATGTTTTTATCTATAATACACACACACACAACACACACACACACACACACACACACACACCCCTATGCTGGAATTAACCATAAATAACAGAAATCATGTCAGAGGTAGCTTATTTCCAAAGAATTACTGAAATTGCATCAATTGTAACTTTATTTGTGGACAGACAATAAGAGGAAACAACATTAAGCTTCAGGTAAGAAATAAATCAAAATTTAGTGAGTTCTCTTAATTATCGTTGCTGAAAGGGGAAAGATTTATGTGATACCACATATTTAATACCTTCAATATCTCATCTATTCAATCTTTACTGTAACTATTTAGTAAAAATAAAAACCAACTGTCTAATATTTTAGCTTTCTCATCTTCCTTTATATATCTAGAACCAAAGTACTAATGCATACTAGATATATAAGGGATTAAAAGAGAAGAGGAAATACATTCTAAAAGAATGAATAAGTTGGATTTATTAAATATTGAGAGCTGGCTATATAGTCATTGAACTAGTAACAGAAGGAAGCTCCTACTAACCACCCACAGTCCTTTCCTCCGCCTGTTTGGTGGGTGGCTTGAGGATTTGTTTTCTTCAGATTATTTTGTTTAGGATTTGGTTAGAATATTTGAGAGGGAGAAAGACCCATGGACATTATGGCAAATGGCAACTATTGTCACCTTGGAAAATGAGACTAGAGGAAAGAGGGATATGTTGAGGGGGAAAGAGGCCCTTTAAAAGAAAATTTTATTTGAAAGCACAAAATTTATAGTTTACTTTCTGTTCATATGAATCCTATACCAACAGCATGTAATAATTTTTTTAACTCCTAAGAAGGTATATAATCAAGACAACAGAGCATGTATCATTGGGTGCTTGCAGTTTAAAAACATTAGAGAAGTATTCAGTTTAATAAAAAACCTTTCAACTCTTGTATACCATGGCAGTTTGCACAGTCTTTCTTGTTAAGATCTGATTTTGGAAAGAGGACATTGTATTATATATCATATCATATGTTATAGAAAATACCCCAGATTTAACCCAAAACTTAACAGCTTAAAACAGCAAATACTTATTATCTCAGTTTCTATGGGTCAGAAATTTGGAGACTTAGCTGGGTGGTTCTGATTCCAGATCTCATATGATCGAAGTCAGGATGTGGGCAAAGGCTTAGTTATCTGAAGGCTTGACTATGGTTGGAGGATCTACTTTCAGGTGGCTCACTCATGTGACTGTTGTTAGGAGACCTCGCATGTGGATCTCTATTCACAACCTGGCAGCTAACTTCCTCTAAGTAAGAAAGTAAGAGATCCAAGAGAAAGAGAACAAGGAAAAAGCCACAGTGTTTTCTATGATCTGGTCTCTAAAATCACATAACCTTCCCTTCCACTTTATTCTGTTCATTAGAAATAAGTCACTAAGTGCTCCAGAGGGAAGGAAATAAGTTCCACCCCTTGAAAGGAAGATAGATATATTTTTAAAGCATCATCGGGATTGTAGATTGTGGTATAGAAGAGAGTACCAAAGATCAAAGGTGTGTTGGGGGACTAGTATTTTTTTTTAATCCTCACCCAAGGATATGTTTTTATTGATTTTTTTTAGAGAGAGAGAGAGAAACTAATATGAGAGAGAAACATCAATTGGTTGCCTCTTGTATGTGCCCAGACCAGGGATCGAACCCACAACCTTTTGGTGTGTGGTACAATGCTCCAATGAACTGAGTCACCAGGCCACAGTGGAGTGGAGGGAGACTAGTACTTAATTTACCATATGATAAATATTAATGAAAGGTAAAGGAAGTTGGCAGAATTTAATAATGAATTCAACTTCCTGAATCCTATCATTATTAATCTCAGGAAAGAAATATCATAGTTTATCATCTTAACAATTTCAAAAATTCTAATATGAAATAACCTTTCCAGAGGAGAATAGCTGAACAGTGCTTTAGAGAAGAAACTGTTACATGTTATTATTAATTATATTTATAACCAGTTTTAAAAGTTAAAAATATTTATATAGAGAAAATCAAATAATACTAAAATACATATACTTATTCTGGCAAAAACTTTTTTTTTTCTGCCAAAAACTATTATCTCTTATTTGTAGGACACCATTGTCAGAGGTGGTAACATACGTCATGATAGCAGTTATTATCTAAATAACATTTTGTATTTAATATAAATATACATTGGGCATTGTTTAATTTGCTTTTTTAAAACTAGAATTGTACCATACTGGGTCATTTGTATGATCTTAGAAATAAGTTATTTTTACCCAGCCGGCATGGCTCAGTGGATTGAGCATCATCCCATGCACCAAAAGGTTGGTTGCTGGTTCAATTCCTGGTCAGGACATATGCCCAGGTTGCGGGTTCAATCCCCAGTAGGGGTTGTGCAGGAGGCATCCCATCAATGTTTTTATCTTCTCTCCCTCTCCTTTCCTCTCTCTCTCTCTAAAAAATCAATTAAAATATTTTTTTAAAAATAAAGTGTTTTTATAATACTGCTTCTGGGAATCACTTCATTTGTCAAACTAAATACTATACTGGGTGCCTAAGGCTTGACAAAACTGTTCGCCCTCATCTTTTGGCCCCATTTTTTATTTTTGTGGCAATTATACAAAAGTCTAATGTGTTTGAATACAATAAAATATGTAGAGAGCAGTAATATAGAATACATAAAAGAATTTGGTGATCTGGTCAATTTTCTTTACTCATTTATTCAGTAATTCTCAACTGCTGTGTACCTGACACTGTCGGCCACTAGAAGAAAAAAGAGATATTGTCCCTGCCCTCTGACTTAAAATCTTGTTTTAATAACTCAAGTAGAGATTATAAAACATTGTAAAGATTTTTTCAGCTTCTAGGACCCAAGACACGAAGTAAATACAGAATGAGTTTATTTGAACTTTTTACTGTTAAATAGAGATTATGTGTTCATGTGTCCAAAGAGCTGATATTGTTTCATTTCTGATTTTTCTATACATATTTCTAATTTATTCTTTATATATGTCCTTCTTTATCTGAGTTATATGCTTTAAGCAAAACTTTTAAAATATGAAGAATGTAATTGTTACTTTAAGTTACCAGTAAGAAAGTAGGCAAATTTCTAATGTGGCTCTCAATATGATTAGATCAGCAAGCATGTGGTAGCTTTGAGGAAAGATTTTGTAGGTTTAGAGTACTACAACAGTGAAGGTAGCTGTAGAGTTGCCTTCAGTGCTGACTATAACATAAGAAAATGTGCTGTACCTGCAATTGCAAATAATATAGACACTTTAACGTTTGAAGAAAACTAATGTGTAAAAATTCACCTGCCAACAAATAAAAGATCATAGTAATGCAAAAAAAAAAAAAAATGCACCTGCCGTCACTTATACAAGAAGTATTTATTGAACCCTTCCTATTTGCCTACTCTTGCTAGTCAATGACAGGAATACAAAAATAAAAAGGAGTAAGAGATGATGCATCCCCTTTAAGGAGCTACAAATTGATTGGAGAAACAGATTTAGAGACCTAAAGCAATTAACAAGCATTTTATACAATGTGAAGTCCTAATTGTATGACGAAATTAAATACTAATTATAACTTTATAGTACAGATAAAACAAAGGACGTTATTTTTAAAATTAAAATTTTCAGTGAGCTGAAGGTAGGCTTGAGCAGGGGTTCAACATTTCAAGTAGGGAAAAGAAAATAAATTATTACTTGTTTATATCTTGGTCAGGTGTGCATAGATATGTAAACTTAAATTGTCTACAAGATTTTAATGGAAAAAAAGTTATTTCCAGACAAGAACCAAAATTATTCCAGGCTACTTTAGAGAGCATCATCTTGACTGGAAGCCAAAACAGAGGATTTTGAAAGAGCAATTTCATTAATATAACTTTTTTAAGTGACATAATCAGGGCTTCAGAGGAGACGGTGCTCCCTACTTTTTTGTATTAGTCCTTCAGTGAGAGGCATTTGTCTGTGATGCGTTACTTAAGTTATGTGTGACAGTTTCAGCAAACAGTGTATGAACTCGAACTCTGTTCTGCTTTGTGGCCTCTGTGGCTTATAAAATACTAGCCTCACAAGTCTAGGTTTTGGATGGCATCCCCATCCTTGAACTGTTGGTATTTCATGTACTCTTGACTTAGTAGCAGCTCTCATTTAGTGATCTCCGTCTGAATTTTAGGGCCCCATAGCTTTTCTCAACACTCCTTTCTCTATTGCAAGTCTCTCAAATTATATTTATTTGTTAAGTTGCTATATAAGGTACCTGGTTTTATATACATTGTGAAAGTTTTAAAATAGAATACCAATATAGGTTTATGATAAATTTATTTTTCGTCATTTGAACAAAGGTTGGAAATCAGACCATTAGTCAAGATATATAATTACTAAGTGGTTTCTGTGAGAAACTCAGATCTGGTTTACATCATTTAAACACAGTACATTTTATAAGAAAGGAACTTGAAATAAATTTGATTGCTTATGTTCATTACTCAACTTTGTAAAAAAAAAAAAAGTTCCTATATTTCTTTAATATTTGATTCTTTCTTTTCATCATCTTTTTATTCAGTAGAAATGGTGCTGTGCCCACTATACGTTGGCACATGTTAATCTAGGCTGGGGCTTATAGAAAGTTGGAGAAAACCTGTGTGTGTGTCTGTATGTGTGTGGGTGGTGGAGGGGACACTTTGCCGTCTCAGTCAGAGCAAATGTCCTGTTCCCCCTGTTGTATTTCTAGATACTGGATCGAATATACCTTCTTTTTGTATATAACACTTCTATAGTACTCCTCTTTGGAGACTAGTCTTTGTTTGTAGACTCTCTGGTAGAATAATTAGAAGGAAAAATAATTATCTTCAAACAGTTCATTGCTTAAAGTTCGAAGTTTTTTTCCAAAGTGTCATAATAAATATGTCACAATAAGAAGAAAAAAATACTGATATCCAAAGCATTTTAATACTTTCTTCTGCAGAAATTTTGTTTCCAGATATCAATTATTAATTCATTCTAACCCGTTCCTGTTCTGGGTTTTTGGTTTTTTTAATTCAATACATCATTTCAGGGTTTTTGAGGGGAGAAGAAAATGAGAAGTGGCATATCAGTTTTTTAAATCTCTTCCTGGGTTTCTAAGCAGATTTGATTATCTTTAGTATGGCTTTTCTCCCCTTAATTCCCCCAATTATTCCCTTTCTCACATATCCCATTTTTCTTTTCTTTTTTTTCTACTCTATTCCAGAGCCCACAAAAAAGAGCTTGTATATTTTATTCAGCCCAGATTTCTCTTGACCAAGGCATAAAAGGCTGTTCTCAACCTCAGTAGGTTAGGACTAGCCCTCAAAACAATCTGGTTTCTCTTATTAATATGTCATAATCTTTCATCCTAAAAAGTCCTCAAATTTTAAAATATTTGGTTTTCATTGTTATGAAATGCTTCAGCTTTGATCTGTTGTAATATTTTGTGTTTTGAGGAGGGGTTTTTTGGTGTGTCTTTTTTTGTTAAATTATATGAAGAAATTTTAGCCTCACACAGATATGTAGTTGGGAAAGGGAAGAGTATTTTAATAACCCTTGTAGAATTGTTAGGTATTCTTCTTTCATACAGCTCCAAAACTTGATAAATAGTAGTTTCTTAAGTGTTAACAGTAGTGTAACAGCCGAAACTAATGAACTTTACTGCTATGTTAAAAACCTGTGGCTTATCTTGTACTTTGAATGTATCTTTTACCTATACATGATTTTGTAGCATCATGAATTTAGTCATTTGGAAAATACTGGTTCACTGAACTATGTAAATCTTCCAAATATTGATTTATTGTAGGATATATTTAAAAATCACATTTAACATTATCACTGATCTTTTCAGAAAAGTCTTTTAAATATTGGGCAGTTGTCAAGCTTATTGTAATGGGTATAAGTTATCCATAATTTTAATTTTCACATGAAAACTTAAATTTTTTATGGACAGCAAATCTTTTCAGTTGTGTTTGGTTTCTTTTTAAGTCAGAGTCTAACTTCATTTGCTTTTTAGAAAATGTCTGCCTAACCATAGCTTGCCTATCTGTCATTCTTTCACGTAAAAATGGCATTCCATTAAAAAAAAAAGTGACTAGTTCATTTTGTGATATAAAAATTACACTAGGTGCTTTCCCCAAGACAACCCTTGTGCTTCACTGTGAAACAGAGGCCCTTGTGTATATATCCAATTTTGTCATACAATATTAAAAAGAGGTTAACTGGGGAATAAAATTCAAGAAATCTTTATAGGCTCATCAAGGACATTATTAGGTGAAACTGGCTTTTTTTCTTTTTTAACTGAGAGTATGATAGTGAAAAATACATACAAAACTACAATTTGGTACCATGGCCTTGGCACCAGCGATTTCACCATCACTTTTGCATCATCAGTATAAATGCCAACACAGTAAAAAAAAAAGGGGGGGGGGCAAGTAACATCTAATGGTATTGTGACAGTAGTTGACCCATGGGTTTCAGGGTCTAGATTTGGTTTTACTCAATGACAAGCTAATAAGTCAGTTACTGCTTCATGGATGCTGGAAGAAGACACAAGACTCCTGGATCAGAGGAAAATGTCTATTACTCATAGCACAGCAACCTGCAAGAGCATTTTATATTTGCACTAGAGGCCCAGTGCACGAAATTCGTGCACGGGAGGGCAGGGGAACCTCAGCCCAGCCTGTACCCTCTCCAATCTGGGACCCCCTCGGGAGATGTCCGACTGCTGGTTTAGGCCCAATCCCCGGATTGGGCCTAAACCGGCAGTCAGACATCCCTCTCACAACCCGGAACCACTGGCTCCTAACTGCTCACCTGCCAGCCAGCCTGATTGCCCCTAACTGCCCCTCCTGCCAGCCTGATCACCCCTAACTGCCTCTGCCTGCCGGCCTGGTCGCCCCCAACTGTCCCCCCTGCTGGCTTGGTCGCCCCACGCAGCCTGCTATTGAGTCGTTTGGTCGTCCCTCACTAACCCCCGTGCTGGCCTGGTCGCCCAGGCAGCCTGCTGGTCGTTACTGTTACTGTGATGGCATCCTGGACAATTTGCCTATTCCTCTATTATTACATAGATTGGTCTTGCCTGAGGGTGACCTGGTAGACTAGAATGGATGCTAGAACACATGGATGCTAGAACATTAAAGGAGAGGGACATTGAGCTTGGGAAACTCGCCATTTTATAACAAGCAGTAAAGTAGCCTGTTCATTATCCAAGAGGAAACATACTTCATCCTTCAGGCTTTTCCTTTACAAATGCAACCCTGAGCCCTAGCTTGTTTGGCTCAGTGGATAGAGCGTTGGCCTTCGGACTAAAGGACCTGGGTTCAATTACAATCGCGGGTACATGCCTGGGTTGTGGGCTCGATCCCCAGTGAGGGGGTGTGCAGGAGACAGCCAATCAATGTTTTTCTCTTATCATTGATGTTCCTATCTCTCTCCCTCTCCCTTCCTCTCTGAAATCAATAAAAATATATTTTTTAAAAAAACAAAACAAAAAAACAAATACAACCCTGAGAAATGTCCCTGATCTTGTATTCTTGCCATGTGCAGCAAAAATGTGCAGGGACACTCAGGACTCATGCAGATTTTCTCTTCAACAGTGGATCTCTTGAACTGATCTCAAGACCCACCCCACCCTTCCCCAAAGATTCTAGACCATATTTTGAGAACCACTGGTTTTACCAGATTATAATTTCCTGTTAGAGAAATTATGTTGTCCTTTTCTCACTAAGCTACTTGCTTTTCATCTACAGGAAATATGTCATGCTCTAAGAATACTCTAGCATTCCCTCAGGAACTCTTCTTTATCCATGGAGGTCATCAGTCCTTCTTACATTATTGCTTGCTCATCAGTCCTTCTCACATTTTTTGGATAAATAAATTGGGCGGGGAACGTCTGCGCAAAATCATTTGGTCTGGCCCTGCCAAGGCATTAGGGGTGAATTCGTTAAATGTTGGACCAAATATGGCAGGCTAATTTTTAAGTTGATAATTCTGTATGGCCCGCAAATAATGTTATAAATATCCAGATGGCCCTTGGCAAAAACAGGTTCCCCATCTCTGCTTTAAATCATGACCCTGGTTATTTAGCTATACCTACTACATTAAATCTAGAGAAAGCTCTGATTTTGACTCTAATCTGTTAAAAGAGTGTGGTACCTGATGCATTTCCAGAGGTGTTCCACAAAACCCTAGACTTTTGAAATGCTGCGTAATATGGACTCGGTGGTTGTTTTTAAAGGCACATGATGTATTATAGGATCTAAAATCAATAGTAAGAAAATCAATTAGGTTCCTTTAACCACAGAATCTCTAGATAGCACTTTTCCCATTATTGTATTTAACAACTTCTTATTGGATTTGTATTCCCCTCTAAAATATTACTAGAATTTGGCAGGGGAGTGGAAGGGTAAGCTCACTAAATTTTTATTTGCACCTGATTTGTTATGCTCTCTGAACTTCTGTGTTGCTTGTTTAATTGGTCTTGCTATGTTATGAAAGCTGACTTTTTCCCTGATTTTTCTTTTTTTTTTTTGCCAAAATGTATCTTTCTGTACACTTGATATTTTGCTCTAAGATATACACGTAGATATATCCTATAATTCTAATAAAACTAAACTGCAAAATATATTCCAGGCATTCTACATATCATTAACCTGTGATTATTTTTCCTTCCTTGATAAGTCCCTTTTGAAAAATCAAATAATTCCAAGATGGATATCCTGTTTTCTTTCTCCCATTTTGTTTATCAATAAGGGCATGATTTTTATGTTTCAATTAAGTTTTCACCTAGATAATTCCATATTGGATGGGTTTACACACACATATTTTTACTCCTAATTGCTCTCCACTATTTAACATTAAGGGCATCATGTTTTACTGTACATTTCATCCAAATAATGCTGCAGGGGGTCACTGACTTGTTCATATTCCCTGAAAGTATTACCTGGAATGTACTCTTGCTAGATGGCCAAATGGCCACAGTACATCTTGCTTTCCTTCTTGCCTCTGCTGATTAAACATTATCACCGCCGCCTCTTTTCCCATGCTGGAACCCCAGATCCCCATTTCTATCCCTAGCTCTTGCTTCTCATCTTGTCCTGTGGATGAAGTGATAACATTTTTCTAAAGCTGAATCTAAAAACTCCTCCTACTTTTTAAACAAATGTCTATTCCTTTTTAGACAAGAAGAAGATAGTAGATCTTGGTAGTTAATTGTTTTTACTACTTTCTTGACAAAATAAAAAGTTGGTAACCCTTTGTCACACCCCCAGTCTTATTTTGGATTTTACTATTCTAAGAAAGCCAACCTCAGTTTCTTTAAGGTTTTATCTTGCCTTAAGATTTTTTTTTAATATATTTTATTGATTTTTTACAGAGAGGAAGAGAGAGGGATAGACAGAAACATCGATGAGAGAGAAACATCGATCAGCTGCCTCTTGCACACCCCCTACTGGGGATGTGCCCGCAGCCAAGGTACATGCCCTTGACTGGAATCGAACCTGGGACCCTTGAGTCCACAGGCCGACGCTCTATCCACTGAGCCAAACCGGTTTCGGCATTGCCTTAAGATTTTTTGATTCTAAGCAGGATGCCTTACATTAAAAAAGGAAAATGAAGATTAGAGGTGTGTACCAGATTTGAGGAAAAGGTGATTGTATTATGTGTTAACACAGTAGATAGCAGAACAAGTGAAACTGTATTGGATCAAAAGAGAATTGAAAGGGTGAGCCTGAAGATACAGACTTTAGGGATGAATACTCCATACATTTGGTGTGAGAATGAATGATAAGAAAAGTGTATGATGAGGGAAACCGTATACCCATGTCTTAACCTTAGAGGATGCACACATTTATGACCTGGAAAGAAGGACCAATGAAAATACTAAAAGTTCAGAAGAAAACCTAAATATTACACTGGTAACAAACAAACCTCTATAAATAACAGTAATAACTCTGGACAACATACAAAAAGCAACTACCTGAGGACTTCGGAGACCGAACTTTGCACATTTTGGCAGGGAATCAAATGTAATGGCTCAGTAAATTCCCAGTTTTCTGTAGTTTTGTCCTAAGGGTGGCCTCAGTTGCAGTGGCTGCAATTCCAATAGAAAGCCCACAATTATTCTGGCTGGCAGAAGCAGGAAGCCAACTGAGCCCAGAATAACCATGGTCACCATAGAAGGAGGGAAGACCCCCAGAGAGGAGAGAGCCAGAGAAGAAAACCTAAGTTTCTGTGTTTCAACTCATCCCAAGTCTTTGGCTCTCTCCCAAACCCAGGGATGTGGGGGGCAACCTGAAACGTAAAAGGACTGAACTGAGAGATGAGCTATTGCTCTTCAAAGGAGTGGCATTTTGAAGTCTGAGGCTGACCAACTTAATTGCCTGCAAAAATAAAAACATCAACATCCGCTGGCATCATGTAACATAATGTCTCCACAGCATAATGTTAACAATGTTCAGGGTACAGTCCAAAATTATTCAACATATGGAGAGTCAAGATAATGTGACTAATTTTCAAGGGAACAGATACCAACCATGAGATGATTCAGATACTGAAATTATCAGACAAGGATTTTAAATCAGCTACTGTAAATATGCCCACTCTTCTATTTGGAGATAGGGAGTCAAGGAAGGGAGTTAAGATTTTGAGAGGATAAGATATTCCATTGTCATGCTGTCAAATGGTTAACTTTTAATAAGTTTGAGAAATACTTAGGCTATAAAATTTTGGTTAAGAAATAACTGCCAAATTGTCCCTGTCAGCAAGTGAACTGGTTTGGCAGAACTTGATAAATCTATTTAAGTTGTTTTTGGATGTAAATTTCTACTTGGACATTCTTGAGCACACAAAAAAAGGCCATACCAAAGAGTTGTTTTCCCTCAGGCAATATTTAACAGCAAAACTTGGCTTAGGACCACTCCTGAGTAAGGAATATATTTGTTGTATGACAGACAGGTTTTAGAATCTTAAATTATTCCACATCAGTTCAATGTGTAAATGTTACCATTCAAATGTGTCTACCTCACCATGCTGATAACTGTACCACTCACTTCTCTAGTAGCCAAGCCCTGTGCCTAAACAGTGATGGGCAACCTTTTGAGCTTGGTGTGTCAAACTTCGCCAAAAAACTGAGCATAACTCGGGTAGTGTGTCACTTTAAGGAAAAAACTAACTCCAAGACTCTAGTCGCAATGTTTCATCCTCAGGAGCAGCAAATGTTTCATCCTCGGCATGCGGCCGCGTGTCATCAGAAATGGCTATGCGTGTGCTGACACGCGTGTCATAGGTTCGCCATCACTGACCTAAGAAGTTAAGAGCCTTGGTTCCTATTGCAGCTACTTCAGCTACTGGACCAGTAGATAAATTATTTTACCCACTCCAAAGCCTTGTTTACTATAGCAAACTTTAAAATCAAATTAAAGTACTTAAATCACAAGATTATGTGGATTAAGTTAAATAATACATGCAGATTGCTTAAATAATATTCATTTTCATGAAGATATTTTTGTTCATGTTAATGCTATAATGAAATTTATGGTTAATGGAAAGGATTTTTCTAAATCAGTTTGTTTATTTTCTCCTTTTTATTGAACTTATTGGGGTGACACTGGTTAACAAAATTATACAGGTTTCGGGTGCACAGTTCCACAACCCATTATCCATATACCATATTGTGTTTTCACCACCCCAAGTCATGTCTCCTTCCATCACCATTTATTCCCCTATACCCTCCACATGCCTCCCTCCTTCCCCTCCCCAGGCAACAATCACCACACTTGTCCATGTCCCTCCATCCTCACCTTCCCACCCAATATCTCCCTCTCACCCCTCCCCAACTCCTGGCATCTATCAGCCTGTTCTTTATGAATCTGTCTCTATTTTTCTTGTTAGTTCATTTTAAATCTAGTGTTTGGAAAAGGGATGACAGAATTATGGGAAACCTTACTTTTTTCATTGGTCATTTAATTTATTTTCTATTTTGCACTAAAAGGTATTCCCACAATGAGATATTTCTTCCCATTGAGAAAATAAGACATATGCAAAAGGAACCTAATAACAAAGTGAATGACTCAAAGACAGATAGTGGGAAAGTATTAATCTCACTCTGCTTCAAATTAACTTCATAGAATTGAAATTATAGTAATTATGGCAGTACTGGCAAAGGATGTTAATGTTTTTTAAAAGAATATTTCATTAGAACACTAGAGGCCCGATGCATGAAATTCGTGCAAGGGGCTCGGCCCTCGCAGCCCCAGCTGCCTCAGCAGGCCCTTGCAGCCCATTGCAGCCACGGCCGGCCCTCACAGCCCCGGCTTCATCCGGAAGGTCATCTGGACAGTTGTCTGGACGGTCGTTCTGATGTTAGGTATAATTAGCATATTAGCTCTTTATTATATAGGATTGAATGATAGTTTTTGAGGGGGTTTACATTAAACCAGAATCCTGTAATGAATTTGGAAGTAATTGGGGTATTTAATTTTATTTTTGTATTGTTTATTTTCTTGCCACTTCCTTCAGGACTCTGGGGTAGATCCCATTTTGCCCTGGAATTGTTCCCAAACTGGCAGTGGATTTGCCTAGCACACTGCATCATGCAAAACAGACAAGGCTCCTAGGATTTGTGTCTTGCTTTGCTAGATTTTCAGTAATGTTAACGAGGGTGGAAGAACCGTAGATTTCACATAGCCATACATTCTTATAAATACAATTTCTTTGCATTTTTTAATTAAACTTTTGACCTCAAACTTTGTTTACCATGCTTCTATATTTATTCTTATCAAATCTCTTTTTTTTTTCCTATTTTCTACTTTAATACCTTCCCTGTCTCATCCATTTTCTCACTTTTTCACTAATTCACCATATTCAGTGCTTGACTTTAATCATAACATCCTTGTCTCGGGGTATCTAAAACTGGTAAGTATATATAGAGTAAAGCAAAAGCACGTTTACAGTTGTGAGTACATGAATCCGTTTATTTTTGTATTATTTATTAATTGTATTATTTTCCATGTGAACAACAGTAAACCTGCTTTTGCCCCTTTCTGTATTCTACCTCAGTTTCTCCTTTTAACATTTTATTCTTAGTTTAAAAAACCTAAGTGATAAGTGAATCCTTATTTTCAGTTTCTTAGTTTACATTGTTCCAAGTAAGAGCATAGTTCTTTTTTTGTTTTAAAAGTATAATTCTGGTTTGTTTGTTTTTTTAAATATATTTTATTGATTTTTTACAGAGAGGAAGGAAGAGGGATAGAGAGCTAGAAACATCGATGAGAGAGAAACATCGACCAGCTGCCTCCTGCACACCCCCTACCAGGGATGTGCCCGCAACTAATGTACATGCCCTTGACCGGAATCGAACCCGGGACCTTTCAGTCCACAGACCGATGCTCTATCCACTGAGCCAAACTGGTTTCGGCATAAAAGTATAATTCTGTTAAGCCTCATCCAGAAACAAAATCAAATACTTGCTACACTCAGGAAAATAAATATTCCTTTTGCATGCAAGAATCTCAATTAAAGTTTAAAAGCTATCTTTGATATGAACACTGGAATAAAAGTGATAGTCATCACTGTATTCAAATGTGTATCATTGAAAACTTACCACCTATATTCAGTATTAGCCTTTACAATTTAGATTTCTTTCATATGAGAGAAGATACTTCATATTAATGGGCTTAGGAAAATCTTCAGAAGTTTCATAACTCTAGTTGCTTAGAAAAAATGTGTTTCTGGATTTAAATATTTCATTTTTCCTCCAGCTTTATGTAGGTATAATTAATAAAAATTGTATATATTTACAGTGTACATGATGTTTTTATATATATTCATTATGAAATGATTATTACAATCAATCAAATATATTTGTCACTTCACATAGTTATCTTTCGTTTTTATTGCGGTGAAAACATTTAAGACTTATTCTCTTAACAAATCCAAGTATTACAATAGTAATATTAACTATAGTCGCTGTGCTGTATATTAGATCTTCAGAACTTATTTATCCCCTGAAACTGAAATTTTGTCCTCTTCGACCAACATGTAACTGTTCATCCATTCCACAAACCCTCGCAACCACTATTCTGTTGTCTACTTCTATGAATTCAACTTTTTAAATTCCACATACAAGTAAGATCATGCAGTATTTGTCTTTCTGTACCTGGCTTATTTCTCATAGCATAATATCCTTCAGGTTCATCCATGTTGTCTCAAATGACAGCTTTCTTTCTTTTTTAAAGTTGATATATTCAGCCTTATGTTCCTTTATATGTGTATGTGTATGATATCCTATTATATCTACATCTATATACAGGGGTATATACACTGAGTGGCCAGATTATTATGATCTCTGAACACATAATAATCTGGCCACTCAGTGCATATCCTATATAATAAAAGGCTAATATGCAAATTGTCCCCTTGACCAGGAGTTCAACCAGCAGGCAGGCTGGCCAACCACCCATGTCCCCTCCCCCTGATATATATATATACTGAGTGGCCAGATTATTATGCATTCAGAGATCATAATAATCTGGCCACTCAGTGTATAAATATAGAGAGAGATAGGTATATAGACATATAGATATGATTTTCTTTATTCATCCGCCAATAGACAATTAGGTTGAATATCTTGCCTATTGTGAATCATTTCTGTGTTTTTCAAATTGGCTTATAAAAGGAATAAAATACTTTCACTTTTACTGCCAAGTATTTTAAAAGCACGCATTAGGGAAAATATACATTTCTTTATTTGAGATGTTGATGTGTGTGTGTGTGTGTGTGTGTGTGTGTGTGTATGTGTGTGTGTGTATTATTGATTTGAGAGAGAGAGAGGAAGGGAGAGAGAAACAGCAATTTGTTGTTCCTCTTATTTATGCATTCATTGGTTGATTCTTGTATGTGCCCTAACCTGGGATTGAACCTGAAACCTTGGTTTATCAGGATGACACTCTAACCGAGTTACCCAGACGGGGAGATGTTGATAGCTAACAGAACCTGCACTCAAACACAAAAATATTTTCCATTGCCTTTGCATTAAGAATAAACCTGGCTTTGGCCTAATGAAATATTGGCCACTTGGGGGGTTTTTTCCTTCTTAAATATTATTGTTTATTCAAATAGCCCTTAAACATATATTTTTTATATAATATCCATCTATGAGATGGGTAAATTGATTTACATATAATAAGCTTAAATTGCTTTATATATACTAAAAATTCTCCCTATTCACATAAAAGAAAATTTAAGGAATCATTTTACAATATCTTCCAACTCTTTCAAATGGGTTTATCTTAATGATTTCGTTGAATGATTTATCCAGCGCCATACTGGAAGTGTAAATTAAAAGTACGACGTGTAAAACTCTTTCGTCAGTATTCATTCCACAGGTTCAGCATTTCCAAACTAGTACTTGGAACAGTTTATGTTAAGTATTTTAAGTTTTAGTACCTCAAGACAAATTTATTTGTGAGTGACTTAATGTTTAAAATCTCCTGAAGCATAATGTTCAAAGTTCCCTTGCTTTCTTTTTTTTTTTTTTGTAAAGTTTTAATTTTCTCTCTAAAGTGTTTTATTTTATTTTTTTTATCTTTATTATTCAGATTATTACAGATGTTCCTCTTTTTTCTCCCCATTGCTCCCCTCCACTCAGTTCCCACCCCACCCCAGGCCCTCGCCCCCCACTGTCCTCATCCATAGGTGTAAGATCTTTGTCCGATCTCTTCCCGCACACCCCAGACCAACTACTCCCGAGAATTGTCAGTCCACTCCCTTTCCATGCCCCTGATTCTATTACATTCACCAGTTCATCAGATTTTTTAGAGTCACTTGTTGATAGATATGTATTTGTTGTTACTTTGTTGTTCATAATTTTTATCTTTACCTTTTTCTTCTTCTTCCTCCTCTTCTTAAAGAATACCCATCAGCATTTCATATAATACTAGAGGCCCGTTGTAGGAAGATTCCTGCAAGAACAGGACTTCCTGCGGCCTGAACGCTACCACCAACCCCCGCCCCCCGCCCCCGCATGCACTTTCCCTCCCGCCGCTGCCTCCCTGTGCTTTCCCTTCCTTTCCGCCGCTGCTGCCCCCCACCCCATGCTTTCCCTCCCACCACCACCCCGTGTTTTCTTTCCTGCCACTGCCGCTGCCTCTGCCCCGTGCTTTCCCTCCCACTGCTGCCCACCCCCCGCCCGCACTTTCCCTCCCGCTGCCACCGCCACCCTGCTTTCTGCTTTTCCTCCTTCTTCCTTCTATGCCAGTGATGGGCAACCTTTTGAGCTTGGTGTGTCAAACTTCGCCAAAAAACTGAGCATAACTCAGGTAGTGTGTCACTTTGAGGAAAAAACTAACTCCAAGACTCTAGTCGTAAATGTTTCATCCTCAGGAGCAGCAAATGTTTCATCCTCGGCATGCGGCCACATGTCATCAGAAATGGCTACGCGTGTCAGTGCTGACCTGCGTGTCATAGGTTCGCCATCACTGCTCTACGCTGTCTTCAGTCTTCACTCCATGTCTGCGTATGCAAATTAACCGCCATCTTTGTTGGGTTAATTTGCATACTCTAATTGGCTAGTGGGCGTAGCAGAGTGATGGTCAATTTGCATGTTTCTCTTTTATTAGTGTAGATTGGTTTGGTGGTGATGAACTCCTTTAGCTTTTTCTTATCTGTGAATCTCTTTATCTGACCTTCAATTCTGAATGATAGTTTTGCTGGGTGGAATAATCTTGGTTGTAGGTTCTTGCTATTCATCACTTTGAATATTTCTTGCCACTCCTTTCTGGCCTGCATAATTTCTGCTGAGAAATCAGCTGACAGTCATATGGGTACTCTCTTGTAGGTAACTAACTGCTTTTCTCTTGCTGCTTTTAATATTCTCTCTTTGTCTTTTGCCCTTGACATTTTAATTATGTTGTGTCTTGGTGTGGTCCTCTTTGGATTCCTCTTGTTTGGGGTTCTCTGCACTTCCTGGACTTGTAAGTCTATTTCTTTCACCAGGTGGAGGAAGTTTTCTGTCATTATTTCTTCAAATAGGTTTTCAATATCTTGCTCTCTTTCTTCTTCTGGCTCCCCCATAATTTGTATGTTGGTACGCTTGAAGTTGTCCCAGAGGCTCCTTACACTATCTTAATTTTTTTGGATTCTTTTTTCTTTTTGCTTTTCTGGTTGGGTGTTTTTTGCTTCCTCGTATTTCAAATCTCTGACTTGATTCTTGGGATCCTCTAGTCTACTGTTAAATCTCTGTATATTATTCTTAATTTCAGTCAGTGTATGCTTATTTTCTGACTGGTCCTTTTCCTTTTTTTTTTTTTTTTTTTTTTGGCATTCTCACTAAGATCCTTGAAGATCTCACTAAGTTCCTCGGATTTTTCTAGAAGATTCTTGAGTAACCATATAACCATGGTTTTGAACTCTATATCCAGTATTTTGCTTTCTTCCATTTGTTTTATTTGTGACATGTTTCTTTGTCTCTGCATTTTGGCTGCTTCCTTGTGTTTGTTTCTATGTATTGGTTAGCTGCTAAGTCTCCTTGAGTTGATAGAGTGACCTTGTGTGGTAGGTGTCCTATAGGGCCCCGTGGCTCAGCCTTCCCAATCACCTGAGGTGGACACTGTTGGTGCATCCCTTTGTGGGCTGTATGCAAAGTCTTGTTGTAGTTAAGCCTTGATTGCTGTTGGTATCACTGGGAGGAATTGATCTCCAGGCCAACTGGCTGTGAGGACCAGTTGTGTCTACAATGGAAGAGCTGCTGTGCAGGAGACACCCTTGTGGGGCAGAACTTGCTTCAGAGGGGCTTTAGTGCTCACTGAGTCTGCCCCTTGAGTGTGTCACTTATGGATGTGAAGAGTTGTAATCCAGTATGGTCTCACTGTGACTACTGTGCACACCAGCTCTTGGATCTCCAAGGAGGTGCAAAGTCAGCCACTGCCTGGGGCCACCCAGCAGGAGCTACAGAGAGATCTGCAGATTGCTCCTCTTTGTATTGGGTTTGAAAGTGCCCAGATGAAGCCCAGCTGTGAAGCAAGGCAGGCTGTTGCTGGTGCGGCCTTGGGCCTTCTTTTGATAGCTTTGGGGCTCCCTGACCCAGCTGCTGCCTGTTTGACAGGTTTTAGGTTGAGAAAAGACAGGCCATTCATATGCAAAAGCCGCTGTGCACAGCTTGGGTGGGGTTTTAAATTGGGTGGAGAGAGGTCTCCAGGACTCTCCATGGCGGAGCAAACAGCAATGGCTGACAGTCAGCCCTGCACCGGGGAGGTCCCAGCACAGGAACAATGACCGTTTCGAGCACCTTCATATGAAAGAAAGCTGCCTTTGTGTCCCTGCCACGATGCCAGACAGTCCAGTTTCTCCCGTATGTGTCTGGGTCCCCCAGAGTCTCACCCGGAACTGGAGTTCAGAGCAAGTGGGAGCTTGTATCTCCCTCCTGATTAAAAAAGCAGCACACCCGAGTGCCAGCCCGTTCCACACCTCTCCACTTCCTACCGGACTCAATGCACTTTCTTCTTTACCTCTCTGGTTGTAGTACTTCCACTCAGCCAGCTTTCCTGCGGTTCTGGACAATAGTTGTTCTGTCTTTTAGTTGTAATTTTGATGTGGTTGCAAGAGGCAGCAACTACAGGTATTTACCTATGCTGCCATCTTGGTTCTCTCCCTTGCTTTCTTTTCTTTCTTTTAAATATATTTTATTTATTTTTTTCAGAGAGGAAGGGAGAGGGATAGAGAGTTAGAAACATCAATGAAAGAGAAACATCAATCAACTGCCTCCTGCACACCCCCCACTGGGGATGTGCCCGCAACCATGGTACATGCCCTTGACCAGAATCGAATCTGGGACCCTTCAGTCCTCAGGCGGACGCTCTATCCACTGAGCCAAACCGGTTAGGGCTCTCCCTTGCTTTCTTATTTGAAGTTGTAATGACTTCAACTTCCTGCAATGCAGAATCCATTTGTATAATATTGAGAGTAGAAAGGAAAATACAAGTTATCTCTTCTAATGTGTACTTCCTCTCTGGGATGCTCAACAAACTGAGAAATCTTCATTAAGATAATTTAGCATTGAAAAGAAATTCTGAGTTTCTGAAAAAGTGTTAGAGTTGCCATTGACTATACTAATCCTAAATCCTTTAAAAAAATAAATGATCATTTTCAGAAAATTGTGTCAATGGAAAATACTACATCCATTCTAGGTTAACCCTACTTGTCTTTTCTTTTTCTTTCTTTCTTTCTTTATTTTTTTGAACGGAACTAACATGTCAAAAGGTGCCTTTTAAAAATTTTTTCTTGGGGTGTTGGGGACCTAAAATTTTTACTTGAAATATATCAACAGGTTTATTTGGTGTTAATCATAAAGGGGGAAGTATATTGCTTAGAACAATCAATAATACTTTTCTTTTTCAAAAATAATAGTAAGCAGAGCTGTATTTCTAATTCCAAAGAATAGTAAAAATTCCTCAGAGTGAGTCCTTCCTTATCCCCTGCCAGTACACCCAAGGAATCTTTTCCAGATAAATTCATCCACACCAGTAATCAAATCTTAACATCATAGAAATAAGTTGACATTAGTTATTTGAGAAGGCAAAGATTTATCATACTTTTCCTACATCTTCTCCCCTTTTAAAGCTTCTTTAGCATCAGAAGCAGTTATTCCTAATTTATATAAAAATCATCAGTAATTTGACAATTGAAATAGTCTTTATCACTTTCTATAACTGCCTTCATTTTTAGGTTCAAATTACAGAGTATTTCTTTTTATTTTTTTCTAGCTCCTAATGAAATAATTGTTTTTCATATCGAGAACTGATAGTAGTAAATTTTTAAAGGAGATTAGTTGTTCCATTGAATTTAATTACATATTTTATTATGATTTGTTTAACATGTCAAATGTTTCTGTTCTCTTAATATTACTTCACATTTTGTTGATATAGATTTAATATAATATTTTCAAAGTTTAGCATCCTGAATGGTAAGCATGTGACCTTTCTTCCTAATCCACACTAAAAGGTATTGCATATTCTAATTGCACATAGCACTGAAGAAAAATTTTGCCACTTTTAAAAACAAATTGTGAATGTGAAAATGTTTTCTGAGTGACTATTTTATAAGCTCAATGAAGCAATTTTAATCCAGAAGAAAACATTCATAAATGTTTGTCAGACAAAAAGTATGCATCAGGAAATGATCTTTAAAAACCTATTTGAAGAAATAATGACAGAAAATTTCCCCCACCTGGTGAAAGAAATAGACTTATAAGTCCAGGAAGCGCAGAGAACCCCAAACAAAAGGAATCCAAAGAGGACCACACCAAGACACACGATAATTAAAATGCCAAGAGCAAAAGACAAAGAGAGAATATTAAAAGCAGTAAGAGAAAAACAGTTAGTTACCTACAAGGGAGCACCCATACGATTGTCAGCTGATTTCTCAACAGAAACTATGCAGACCAGAAAGGAGTGGCAAGAAATATTCAAAGTGATGAATAGCAAGAACCTACAACTAAGATTACCCAGCAAAACTATCATTCAGAATTGAAGGGCAGATAAAGAGCTTCACAGATAAGAAAAAGCTAAAGGAGTTCATCACCGCCAAACCAGTATTATATGAAATGCTGAAAGGTATTCTTTAAGAAGAGGAAGAAGAAAAAGGTAAAGATAAAAATTATGAACAACAGCCCTGGCCGGTTTGGCTCAGTGGATAGAGCATCGGCCTGTGGACTCAAGGGTCCCAGGTTCGATTAGGGTCAAGGGCATGTACCTTGGTTGTGGGCACATCCCCAGTAGGGAGTGTGAAGGAGGCAGCTGATCGATGTTTCTCTCTCATCGATGTTTCTAACTCTCTATCCCTCTCCCTTCCTCTCTGTAAAAAATCAATAAAATATATATTTTTAAAAATTATGAACAACAAATACATATCTATCAACAAGTGAATCTAAAAATCAAGTGAATAAAAAATCTGATGAACAGAATAACCTGGTGAATATAATAGAATCAGGGGCATAGAAATGGAGTGGACTGACAATCCTCGGGGGCAAGGGGGTGTGGGGGTGCAGGAAGAGACTGCACAAAAATCATACACCTATGGATGAGGACAGTGAGGGGTAAAAAAGAGTAACAACTGTAATAATCTGAACAATAAAGATTTTTTTTAAAAAAAAAAGTATGTAGCAGGAAATGATCTTTATTTTACCTCAATCTGACTAATAAAGAGGGAATATGCAAATTGACCATCACACCATAACAAGATGGCTGTGCCCACATCGGAGGCTGAGTTCCCATAACGAGCCTTAACAAGCAATCAGCAGGGACCTGAGACTACATGGCGCTGGGCCGGGACAGGGAACCTGAGGCTGCGCCCCTCTGCCTGGTGGGGCTTGACGGGAACTCAGGCCGCGCCCCCCGCCCCGGCACCAGGCGGGGGACTTCAGGCTGCGTCCCCCCCCCTGCCCCGGCACCAGGCTGGATCCCCCCCCCCCCGCCCCGGCGCCAGGCTGGGGACCTCAGGCTGCGCCCCCCACCTTGCAGGGCTTGATGGGGGATTTCAGGGTGCACCCCCCACCCCAGCGCTGGGTGGAGGACCTGAGGCCATGCCCCCCAACCTGGAGCCATGCCCGAGGACCTGAGGCTGTGCACCCCCAGCCTGGGCCGGGGGACCTCAGACCGCGCCCCCGACTCCAGGCCATGTGACCTGAGGCCATGCCCTCCCACCTGGCGGGGCTTGACAGGGGTGGGGCCGGCTGGGTCTGGGTCTCGCATGATTTCGAGGCACATGTGGGTGGGCAGAGCCTTGACTCTGGTTCTTGTGGCATGCCCCAGACTCTTGACAGGAGGAAGATTTTCATATACATTTTACTAACTTTCTTTCATCTCTGACACTTCTATTATAGAGAAAGAGCAAATGGCAATATTAAAATATTTTCTCTAATTCCCTTTTAATGTGCATAAATTTTGTGCACCAGGTCACTAGTATAATACATAAAATCACAAATTGGGTTGCCAAGATTTTATTTTACTAATTACTAAAGTAATACTCTACTTTAGAAATGTTAAGCAAACACTGGTATTTAGGAATGTATTATTAGAAAAGCTGGAAAATATCAATATATATAAAAGCCCTGCAACCGAACAGCGGAATGACCAGAACAACCAGTCGACCAGTCACTATGACGCACACTGACCACGAGGGGGCAGACGCTCAATGCAGGAGCTGCCCTCTGGTGGTCAGTGTGCTCCCACAGTGGGAGTGCCACTCAGCTGACCGGGATGAGCGGCTACTCTGGCAGCAGAAGCAACTGCTAGTAGGCTCAGGGTGAGGCCAAGTCTCTGTACCTATCAAATACCTGAGACAATCCAGACTCTGGCCTGACCCCACCAGCTGATGCAGGCCCCCTAAGGTGTGTTCTAGAAAGAGCATGGGGAGGTGGCATAGGCAGATGGCAAGAGGGGACGTGACTGTGGACCCCCCAGGGAGGCTGTCCTTATGGGTGAGGATCCTGGAGCACGGCTACCCTGAACATCCCCGAAGGTGTCACCGACCTGGCATCACACATCAAGGACATTCACCAAGTGTCTGTGGGGTGCAAAGCTCTCTGCCAGGTTCCTCCAGGACACAGAACCCGCCTTTACCCAAGACATTACCCTGAAATATCAGCTCAGACTAATTTCCTCATTCAGCAGCCGCCCAGAGGGTGGGCCCACAGCCACTCAGCTGACTGGGATGAGCAGTGCTCCTGCAGCTGGCCGATCCCCACAGGCCACACCCCCCACCAGTGCACAAATCCATGCACTGGGTCTCTAGTATATTATAAAAAGCAGGAAAAGTAGAGCAATACACTGAAATAAATTGGAGAAGATACTAATTTTAAGAAAAACAGGAATCAAGTCTTTCTTAAAGAACAAATGAGACTCCTATGAAATTGAAAGAACTTTTTGAAAAGCAAGATTAAAAGGAGATATACTCAGATGATAAGAAACAGTGATGTAAAATCACATAAAAGCTACGATGACCTTAACTGAATAAAATCTTTAAAGTCACTAAAAATAAATGTCCACTGGTTTGAACTTAAATTTAAGTCCTTAACCATTTTGTCTGAATTATAATTTATGATTGTATATTACTACTTCACATCTTGGAATTTGTCAGTTTATAGCTTTATAAGGCACACAAAGTTTTTTAGGTATGATTGCAAATATTTTTTAAATCTAAACCATACAATACATGATTATATCACATTTTTCAATGTTGACTTTTAAATGTCAGAATAAATGTAATACCAGTGTAAGCCACAGGGTGGGAGTGAAAGGCAAGAACTTGTGTTAAAGAAGCTTAAATACATAAATTGCTCTATCTTTAAAATGCTTGTTAAATGCTAAGGAGCTGTTGCTTGGTTTCTTCCTCTAATACAGCTGCATTCCCCAGCAAAGAATATATAACAAAATACAGACATTGATTTAAATGTATGGGCTAGTGGAAAAGAAGTGTATACACACACACACACACACACACACACACACACACATTTTCTCCGCCTAAACTTTCTGGTCCTTTCAGGTGCTACTAGTGATCAGAGTAGCAATTTTGATCAATAGGTGGGTCTGAGGAAATTTCTTGAATTATCAGTATTGGAAATAATTGAACAGAAATACTTTGTCTTCATCCTATTTTTCTACCTTTGTTTTCCTTTTCCCCTTATTTTCATTTAAAGGGGGGAAAATCTATTATATATCTATAAGCTACCTAAACTTATTTTTCAATGAGGAATTTAAATTTTCCATTGTGTTTTTTGTTAACCCATTCTCATTTGAGTTTAGAAGCAATTTAAAGTGTTAATTATTTTGTATCTCTAAGGAAAGAAGACAAGAGGTTTCTTCTCCTAGAAAAGAAACTTCACCAAGGAGTTTTGACATTCCTTTATTCCATGAAAGGTAGTTCTATATCTTTTTTTTTTTTTGCCAACTCTAAAAATTATAAATGTTAAAATATATTTTTACTTACATATTTTGTAAATATTAGCAGTTGTAAGAAAATAGCAGCCTCTTAGAACTACAAGAGACTAATCCAGGTCTCCTGAATGTGAAAATAACCTAAATAAGTTAGACAATTTAGAGCAGAGGTGAATCTAAAAATTGAATTTTCTAAAGCATTAATATTTTAAGAATTTCTAGAACAGCTATTATGGCCTCATTGTTTTATACAATGGCTCTTAATGTGAACTTTATCAAAGTAAGGAATATTTAATTTTCTTCTACTTAAGAAGCTTACAGAGAACAAAAGTCAATGCATTAATATTTCTAATGTGTGAATGAGACAGCCAGCATAAGTGTGATTTATGAGTAAGTACATATGTTAGTCTGCCCTACCTTTATGTATTAGAACTTGTCATTTTTCACTTACTTTGTGCCTGGCTCTCCAAACATTAGAATTGTTTTTGGGGATATTTTCTAGGAATTGAAAACATTTTTTTAACTTTAACTTTTCAGTAATTATTTTATGATACATAAATATGTGCTATATAACTTTAATTATGATTAAAGAATATTTGAAGAAATATCCTTACATTTTTAAATATTGATTTATTTTTAGGAGTTATATAGAGAAGACTTTCTGGGATCTGAAAGAAGAATTTCATAGAATATGCATGCTAGCAAAAGCTCAAAAAGACCACTTAAGCAAACTTAATGTCCCAGCCACTGCAGCTGGTAAGGTTTGACTTAATGTAATATTAATATTATTGATAATATTAATTTTATTGGTTGAAATTTCTTTTTCATTATGGAAATATTTTAAGTGCTCTTTATGTTTTGTCATGTATAATTTTATGTAATTTCTTGGCTTTTTCCCTCTATTTTGTGTGTGATACATATAGTAGATTAAATTGAATGACATAATTACTAATCATCTTAATGAGAAGTTTCACCTTGGAAAAAGTACAAAATAAATATAGGGTATATCTCTCATAGTTTTTAGTTGCTTTTCTGGGGTCTTATAAAACATTAATTTATATGTTAGTAAGCAATCTTATAACTGCACTAATCCTTTGCACTCACTTGCTTTTTTCTCGATTCCTTTATTCTATTCGGGATTTAATTTTTTAAATACCCCAGATTTTACAAAGCGCGGCAGTGGAATAAAAAACTGGAGTTTCTTCTCATACAAACTTATTTATTTAATGTAAGAAAAGCCCAAATAAAGGAGGAGGGATTGAGGGAGGGAAGGGATGGGCTACCGATGCTAACCGTGTCGAGTCACACTCGACATCCGAGTGCAAAAGGCTAACATATATGAGCTGAGTTACATTATAACATCAGCTTTGTTTTTAACTTCTGTCTGAAAGTTAATTGAACACTATAGATAGATGCTTGTAATTTGGTTTGAAAAGTAAACATTACACATTTTGTGAGGCCAGTTCTGTTGGAGGCACAAAGTACAAACTTAGTATTAAAAATAACTTAAAAGGAATATCTGTTTTACACATGTTGCGGTGTTTTTTTTAAAAGCTCCACCCTTTGCTAAAACCTCAGACTGGCTTCCTGGTGTTTGCATCAGTAGTTCATATGAATAGCAAAATTCTGGGGATTGAACCTGGCTACCAAGCACCTATGTAAACAAAAGGAAGGTAAACTGATCAGTTATGATAAATTCTCCTTTACCCTTGTGATTTGAAATATTCTGTATGCAATTTCCAAGAGGTGTGATTTACAGTTTTCACTCTGAAAGATGTTGCAGCAGTGCTAACACCCCTTTAATTAAAGATCACATTCCATTTCTTTTTTTTTTTTTTTTTTTTTTTTACAGAGAGGAAGAGAGAGGGATAGAGAGTTAGAAACATCGATGAGAGAGAATCATCGATCAGCTGCCTCTTGCACACCCCCTACTGGGGATGTGCCCGCAACCAAGGTACATGCCCTTGACCGGAATCGAACCTGGGACCCTTGAGTCCGCAGGCCGACGCTCTATCCACTGAGCCAAACCGGTTTCGGCCACTTTCCATTTCTTATAGCTCTTATATCTATGCTATTTAAAAGTCATTCTGTAGTGTAAATTCACTTTTGCTTACTACTGCCATTTTATTTTCAGAAAAAGGACACCATGTTGTGTTGGAAAAACAAAACAGTCTTTGTAGATAGACATAATGTATTGCTTCTCCTCTCTTCTTCTTACCTCTCCAAAGTAATTTTTCCATCTTAATTTTTGTCATGTTTGTTAGAGATTGATTAATCTGTGCCAACTAAAAACACTAGGTACTTATGAAGTGAAAGAATTATTTTTACTTAAAATATACTAGCTATAGCCCTAACCAGTTTGGTTCAGTGGATAGAGTGTCAGCCTGCAGACTGAAGGGTCCCAGGTTCGATTCCAGTCAAGGGCATGTACCTTGGTTGTGGGCTCATCCCCAGTAGGAGGTGTGCAGGAAGCAGCTGATCGATGTTTCTCTCTCATCGATCTTCTTCTCTGTAAAAAATCAATAAAAATATATTTTTTTAATTTCTTTATTGATTAAGGTATTACATATGTGTCCTTACTCCCCCATTACCCCCCACCTCCCATTCATGCCCCTACCCCCCTGTTGTCTGTGTCCATTGATTAGGCTTATATGCATGCATATAAGTCTTTTGGTTGATCTCTCCCCTTACCCCCACCTTCCCCTACCTTCCCTGAGGTTTGACGTTCTTATTGCCAAAAATATATTTTAAAAATATATATATATACTAGCTATAGAGAAGTAGTACCTGGAATTCATAAACATGCTTTTTTGAACATTAACATCTTATCAAAACATTGAAATGGTGATATATTCATTGGCCTTACCACATTATCAATGGCTTAATACTTTGACCATTTTTAAATTGCACAGGTCTAAATCTAGTATGTATCTGTCAACTAGAACACTGAGTGTTTAACTTCAATTTCTTCCCCATTAAAGCTGCTTCCTAACATTATTCTTGCGCTTTATAGTAACTATCACAAATAATAAAAATAACATTATTCTTGAAATGTTTTAATTCTGTTGTGCCACAGATTCCACTGAAGTTTTGCTGGGTCCAAACAGAAACTAAAATATCAAATATTAGGCTGTTGACAGTAGTAGATCAAAAGGGGAAAGAAAAAAAAAAGAAATGTTTTGGAAAAAGATGTCTAGGCATGTTTTTCAAGGATAAAACACTATTTTGAAAAAGCATAAAGGAACTATTTCAAATGTGATTTGCATAATACATCTGAACAAAGTACATTTAATGTTATTGTCCCTGTGTTTCTTTTGTTAACATTTGATTTTTACTTTTAAATAAACATATAATTCGTGAAAATTGCTGTTAGTAGACTTGTTTGTTTCCTTTTTATTACTTTCGTTTCCTTTTCACCCACATATGGCAATAGCCTTGAGAAGGAATAAAGATAAAATGTATATTTAAGCAAATGTAGCTTCAAAAAAAGCACTATTTGATGGAAAGGAGGGTTCTATTTCAGTGGAGATTGGAGCAAAAGAATAATTGGATTAGAGGGTCATAAACAACCATCGGATTTTTTATTTTGGCGATATACAAGTTAAACTCTAAAATAGTCTCAGTGGACAGCCTATACTTTTAAATTTTAAAAATGTAAAAATATTTCTTATTTTATATTTTTCCCCTGCAATAATAAGTTTTCTTGAACTAAACAAAATAGAAAAGCAATTTGCTCACCTGATCATGTTTCTCAGTACACTGTTAGTGCTTTATTGTACCTTATTTGAGTTTTAAGTTTTCTAAACTTGGATTTCTAGAAGCCTTAAAAATCTTAAGTTTAAATTTTTTAAATTGATTTCAGAGAGAAAAAGAGAGGGAGAAAGAGATAGGAACATCAATGATGAGAGAGAATCATTGATCAGCTGCCTCCTGCACACCCACACTGGGGATCGAGCCCACAACCTGGGCATGTGCCCTGACCAAGAATGGAACTGTGACCTCCTAGTTCATAGGTCAACGCTCAACCACTGAGCCATACGGGCTGGGCTGAATTGTTTGGGGTTTTTTGTTGTTGTTGTTTTGTAGAAAGTAACTTTCATTGCTTGAGCCGATTAATTCAGAAGATTTTTTTTTTTAATGTGACTGATCTATGCCAGGTAGCTATGCTGAAAGAAATAACTGCTTTAATACAGCTGTTTGGGTTTTTCATGTTTTGTTCACAGGGAGGGTAGAAAAAGAAATTCACAGCACATTTCTGTCATTTTGTTGACTCTGTGTATAGAAACTGGCATGTTCAACTTAGCATAATGGTCCAGAGCACAGGCTCTAGAATTAGGTTGCCTGGGTCCCAGTGCCACATCTAGCACTCATCCATGAGCCAAGTGCCTTGGAATTACCTCTCCATGCATGCCTCCTTTCCTCATTGGTAAAGTGGGGATAATATAGTATCTACCACGTGATTATTTTGAATATTAAATGAATTTGTGTATATACAATTATTATAATAATGCATAGCACATAGAAGCACTGTTAATGTTGGCATTATCAGCAATAGCAGACTCTTCTTGTTACAGTCATTTTGATAAGTGTTTCTTCCTTCTCAGGTGATACAGAATTTGGGTGCTTAACTGTTGGTTTTCCTTATTATTTGCAATTAGCAAGTATAATCTACAAAGGAAGTACTGTTTCCTAGAATTTCTTGCCACTCTTAAATGTACTACTAGGAAAATGACTACTTGAGAGTTAATGGACTTTAAGAACCTCAACAGACAAAGAAATCTTGCTAAACAATTGAGCTTGATCTCAATTACTGTACCACTCCTAGGCCAGATTTTCTAGTAAATGTAGATTCTTATACCTAGTTCTGTGGGGAAGAGAATACAGATTCATTCAGAATGCATTTATTGAGGGCATACTATGTGCCAGGCACTGGGCAAGGTACTGGGAATAGTGGAAAACAAAACATAGTTTAGAACCTTAAGAAACCTACAGAGTGTTTAGTCCGCAGAGCACCTGAGTCATGCCTAAACCAGTCTTGGGAAGCCAGAAGAGCCATCAAGATAAATTAATATTTAAGCCAAGGAATGAAAAGCAAATAAGAGTTAGAAAAAGAGTAGTGGGTTGGAACACCAGGTAGTCTACACAACATGTGCAAAAACCACAAAAGAAGAGAGCATATCTATTTTGGAGCACTCTACCAAAGTTCACTATAGCCAGAGTAAGATGTGAGACAGGTATAGTGAATATGAGAGAGTGGAGAGGTGACTAGGGGCTGGGGGTCATGGAGAGCCATGAAAAGGTTTTATTAGGAAGGTAATAGGACCAGATGTGCACTTTAGAAACATTAAGGCGGTAGGGAGTTGGGGGATGTAGAGAATGGATTAAATATGAAATAAATTTAGAGGCAAGGAAGCAGTTCAAAGGCTATTATAATAATCTAACAAGAGAAGGTGGTTTGTATTAAAAAAATGTAAAAGGTATATAACATAGGGACCAAACAGTTGAATTATTGAAATGTAATTTGCTATGAGACGGCAAAGACCCAAGAGGAGGGGAAGGAACTGACATTTGTTAAGTACCTATTAACCTGGACAGATACTGTGCAAGGTTCTTTGTACAACTGTCTGTTTAAATCGGCATCCAAAATTGGTCAATTTTCCATTTGTGAATGTACAACTTCATTGATATTTACCTTGTTAAAGTGATAATCATTTTTAATTTTTATTGTTTGCCCATTTAATGAAAATACTAGTATATTATCAACTTCCAACCTCACTGCCTTCTTGAAGTAACATTGTAGAGCATAATGGAGCCTTTTCTAATGTCTCAGGGTCATCAACATGGAGAGCGCTTTGATCATTGTTTTTTTGTTTTGGGTTGTTTGTTTTTTCATTGAAAAATGTAGCCCCTGCTGGCCCTAAACAAGACTAGTGTTTTCTGAGTTCTTATATCTGCTTTTTAGTTTTTCTTGTCTTCTCTCCTGCCTTCAGCTCTTGTTGACAAGTATATCTGCCTTCAACAACTCATATGCATACCTTTTAATATGCTGCTTCTAACCAGCTATGAGCCAGGGCAGTGGTTGGCAAACTGCGGCTCGCGAGCCACATGCGGCTCTTTGGCCCCTTGAGTTTTTAGCAAAGGCCAGCTTAGGAGTACCCTAATTAAGTTAATAACAATGTACCTACCTATATAGTTTAAGTTTAAAAAATTTGGCTCTCAAAAGAAATTTCAATCATTGTACTGTTGATATTTGGCTCTGTTGACTAATGAGTTTGCTGACCACTGAGCTAGGGAAACATCATCAAGCTTATTAGAATAAATCTAAAATGAGAATAAGAGCAAAACGCATATATCTGTGGAGCTTGAAGCTCTAATTCTAACTCCTGAGAAGCTCCATTTACTTACTTTTTAGCTTTGCCTAAGTCCTAGAGAGCTGAAATTGTTGGACAAGTGACTTCTAGGTAAATGAGCTACAGAGGCCCTGGTATCTATCTACCTGATATCTACCTGTTATCTACAGAGGCCTTTGTTTTAAATCTATAAGATGAGATTTTATATATTCACATACAATTTTCTGTACATGCATTCCAAAATTTCATCCTTCTTTTGCCTCTACACTCTTCTTTCTCCCCAATCCCCACCTCCTCCTCCACCACTCTCTCACATAGATTATTGAGAGTAGACAATGGCTAAATAGATTGGTGATATACTGTCACACAGTGATATTAGGGGAAATGAATGACCTAATTATATAGATTTTTAATCTGTAATAAGTGTGTGTGTGTGTGTGTGTGTGTGTGTGTGTGTGTAATCTTGTAAGGATTTTCCCTTTTAACAAGGTATTTGTCTAATAAGCAAGCTCGCAGTTGCAGCTTCTCTTCCTGACAAAATGTTTAAATGTATACATTACAAGCAAACGTTTTTTGGTTGTTGTTTTTTTTTTAAGTGTAGAAGAGTAGAACTGTGAACAAGATGCAAAGCTTACAGCAAAAGACCTGGGGAAAAAAAGACAAAGCAGTTAAACTGCAGCTAATAAGCATGTTCCAGTTCACCCACCAGAAAATGCTAATATTTCTGTGTAAAACGGTAGCAAATGTAAAAAATCACAGTTGTCTTCAGTTCCTATAAAAACCAATAGAAAAAATAATGCTCATCTGTCCAAGGCTAATTGAATTCAGATTTTTAAGAATGATTGGAATATGACTGTTTTTCTTGTATGTTCTTTTCTCTGCAGAAACACAGTGCTCGGTGCCTATACAGTGTACGGATAAAGCAGATAAACAAGAAGCGCTGTTTGAGCCTCAGGCTAACGATGATATAAATAGAAGTGCATCCTGCATCACATCTGTCACACCAAGAGGACTGGGCCAAGATGAAGAAGACACCTCCTTTGAATCACTTTCTAAATTCAATGTCAAGTTTCCACCTATGGACAGTGACTCTACTTTCTTGCATAGCACTCCAGAAAGACCCAACGTCCTTGGTCCTGCCGCGTCTGAGGCTGTGTGCCAGGATAAATTCAATATCGATATCAGAGACGACCCAGGAAACTTTGCTAAAACAGAAGAAACTTTATTTGAAATTCAGAGAGTTGACCCCATAGCTTCAGCTATACAAAACCTTAAAACAACTGACAATACAGAATCCTCAAATCTTGTAAACACTTGTATCAGGACCACTCTGGATAGAGCTCCGTGTTTGCCACCTGGAGACCATAATACATTGTATGTAAATACATTACCACTTGAAGACCTGTCTCATACACCTTTTCCTTCACTTGATTCCCCAGGAAAAGCTATCCGAGGACCACAGCAGGTAACGTTTTTGCATTAACAAGTATATTATGTGTGGACACACATTTTGCCAAACAGGCACAGATATGCATCTCTTTCAGATTATCGGACATCCTTTTAAACTAATGACTAACCAATTTAAGCTCCCAATAAAAGATCCAAGCTCTATAATAAATGATATGAAATTATTAAAGATGAATATGGGAAAGCTCCATTATAAAGTACCTTAAAACTTACGGCACGTTTTAAAATACACGTAAGCCTTATCCATATCGAGCATGTGTCACTTTCTTAGTCCCTTTACAGAGCTCTTTCACTCAGCATCAGTGTTATAATAGGATTCTTTTTTAAATTTCATACTGTGAAACAAATGGTATTTCTCTATTTGACAGTTTGTGTAGATCATACTCATCTTTACAAGAATCTGTAATGTTTCATAAGTAAATAATTGCATTATCTATTCCCATTTATCAAAATAAGTAATCTATCTTTCAACTAATAATCCTATTACATTCTCAATTATGCAGTGCATAAATTTGTACAGTTCAGTTTTGGTTTTGGTTTCTAATCTAGCACTGAACATGCAGCCTAACATATATTTTTAATAGTCTCTGCATATATATGATTTTAATTAAATACTTGAATGTTCCTAAAACTCGAGGACTTCTTAATGCCCCCCAATCCACTCCTACCATCTGTTTTATTCAGGTATTATTACGGGATAATTTTTTTAGTTAAAAAAAAAAGTTATTAATGCCTGAAGGCAAGTGAAAATATATAATTGTTAAAATAAACAGACACTCATGAAAATACAGATTGGTGTAAATGTCTATATAACTTGCAGACATTTGTTTGATTTCTCTTTGTCTTAAACAACTTGATGAATAATACCCTTTGGCTTTGTAAGTACTCTGATAGGTTATAGACTTTTAAATCAGCATACAAAGGATGCAATAGCCAAGCTGTGGTATATTTTAGTAGTGAGGAAAACTAGGCATCTCTGACAATAAAATTTAATTAAAACTCACTTATGTTCTACTTTGTACCTTATTTCATATCATAGTCTTAGTGATAAGTTACTACTAAATGAAGCAAATTAAGCAATTTCATTTATTGCAAGTAGAATTCCTGTGGAGCTGTGAAATGCATCAGTTCTAATGCTTGTTACTTTTTTCTCCATTATATTTCTTGCTTGTTCTTTTACTAGTTAGTTAGCCTGTGCATTCATGTTTCAGTAGATGGCACCCTGCATTGTGCATTTGCTTTCTATGATAGAGCAGGGAAACAGCTGGTATGTGATTACAACTTGATGGAAAAGTATTCAGCTTAAAAAATGCAGGAGAATTGGTGTTGAGCTGTCACAAGACACAGTGCATAAGGTTAGATAATTGATATTTCGGCAGGAAAGGCAAAATTAGTTTGTTTTAAAGGCCATGGTCCAGTTTAGGATTGAAAAACTATTTCTTAAGATGGGTTTTTTTAAAATATTTTTCTATTTTATTTGTAGTAATAAAGCTAGTATGATAAATACAAAATTCTTGAGTTGAAATAACAGAGGAGCAAAATTGTGGTTACATCTTTCAAATTTTTACTTTTTATCAATCATTATTACTGAACACTTTTTTAATACGTTCAGCTGTCATTACAAAATCTACAATATATCTTGCTTATTTTTCCTCTGTGTGACTTTCTTTTCTTCCGACTTTTGCTGAGTCAGTCATTGGGACCCCATCGGAATTTTATGAGGAGATCAAATCTTAATAGCTCCTAACAAAGAAAGATAAATACGGACTTTGAAAATAAATTGCAGTAGAAGATTGGCTCACCAAATTGAGAAGCTAAATTGCTTCTAAGTCTGTTTCTTAGTATTTTATAGATCTTAATAATAATTATTTTAGCATGCCTTTTTTATTTATATCTAAATCAATTTCCCATTAGGGTGGTAGGTAGTAATCAATTGTACTTTTTGTTTAAACTGCAAGCAGTAAAATTTAAATCTAGCTAACTAGACATTTGCTTATATACTCAAAATTATTACTGCTTCTTTATCATGAAAAAGTTTTTTTCAAAAATTATTTCAAAATGTATGTTTCAGATATTACTGTTTTATGTAATAAAATTACCACTTCTCACAAAAGAAATTGAGTCAGTGTTATTATTAGCCCTCCATACTATCTAAATGTTTCAACTAGTGATACATATACTATTTTTGTAAATGATTGGCTAACTAGAATGAAAGAGATTGATTGAGGGAATGAAAACTAACACTGTATTAGATGTTGAACTAGGCTATTACTTTAAAAACATATTCGTAATAGGAGCACAAAGGTGTCTCTTTAAATTGACTTTTTGAGGTGATGTTCCTCAAACTATCAGAATTTAGCTATGTCAAGGTAATTCATCTATGCAAGGTAAGACAGCAAGTTTAAAAAATAATTTGGCTTGCAACACTTTAGGAAAATAAGATAGTCCAATCAACAAGTATTTATTGCGCACCTCCTATGGAGCTAAAAGGCTTTTCCTTGCCCTTCTAGTATTTTTTTTTTTACAAATAAATTCAGTTATTTAAGGGTGTTTATGTGCTGCTTATAGTTTTATTGAATTACAATTTTCTATAAGTCTTTAATTAGGTAACTATTAACAGGTTTCACTTTATTCAGCCACTAAAAGGAATAAAGAAGGCCAGACTATGCACTATATAACAGGAGCAAAATAAGAAAGAATAAATCAGGTGTTAGATTTTGTTGAATGATTAAATATTTGTGTGTGTTTTCTTTATATATATATACACACACACATATACATATATACTTTTTTTTTTCCAGAGAGGAAGGGAATGGGAGAGAGAGAAACACCAGTGATGAGAGAGAATCATTGATTGGCTGCCTCCTGCATGCCCCCCACCGGGTATCGACCCCCCCCCCCCCCCACAACCCGGGTATGTGCCCTTGACTGGAATCAAACCTGGGACCCTTCAGTCAGCAGGCTGACACTCTATCCACTGAGCCAAACCAGCTAGGGCTAAATGTTTGTAATTTTAAAAAAACAAATAATCAATGGAATTTGTTTAGTAGTTTCAAAGAAAAAAACTTTTCAAAAATGAAAAAAAATTGCATATAATTTATTCATTATGTATTTGTTTATAGGTAGTGAAATTTGAATTTTTCTTCATCACAATGCATGTATATATACATATTATGTCTAGTGGACTATGTATTATTATTAATTAATTAGGCCCTATAATTTAAGGTTTCTATTGTAAAATAGAAAAGGTAGAATTTAATTTTTAAAGTCTCAGTTATTAACTTGTTCTAAAACTACTGCCTTTGTGGTACTGGTATTAAAATATGCTGGTGTTAAAGTTGGAAGATTTTTAAATATGTGAAGATAAAGTACATGAAAGTGTATTTTAAGTGATTTTTTAATCACAGCTTAGTTGTACCCCTTACGAAAAAGAGAATTGAGTCATGTCTCACGCTAACTCTATGGAAAGGTAATTTGCTTTCATAATAGGGAATTCATATATATGCACATACCCATTCAAACTATTTGAATTTGAAATTCAATGAAAATTGATTTTAAATACAAATAACAGGAAATGTTTTTCTTTGTTTCCTGCAGCCTGTTTGGAAACCCTTTCCTAAACAAGACAGTGATTTATCATCGGTACTAAGTCGCACAGGCTCAGAACTGCATATACCTCGAGTATGTGAATTCTGTCACGAAGTTCTCCCGCCATCCATTACTTCCATGGGGGATTTCCTCCGGCATCTTAATTCACACTTTAATGAGGAGACTTAAGACGCATTTGAAAACAGACACATCACTGTTCTATGTGATGATTTGGGGTTTGTAATACTGTAGATACTTGATTGCAAAGTTAGTTCAAGATCATTTATTGAAAAATCACAGATATTTGAATTTTTTCTAAACTTATATTGTAACCCTCCTTTATTATCTTTTAAAAGATCAAATTGCAGTTGATTGTGTTCATGTTTACAGTGTTTATTACCATAATTCAAAATTATGTATGTGACTTACAGAATTGTATGACCATAATTTATGTATGCTTCAACTATCTAAGCTTATTGCTTGGAATCCTAGTTATATCTATTGAATTTGGTGATGTCAAATGTTTCATTTGTTTTCATTAAAATTTTTAAATTATATATGCTCTATGTGATGTTCTTTTTTAATAAAACTATAATAGAGAATAGCAGACAACATGAGCATCTAAATACAAAATCTAAGACATTTGTTGCCCAGTGATAAAATCACTAGTAAAACTATTTAAACACTTTAGATTTTTTAAAATAATATACTTGGTTTTAATTTTTTCTGTGTAGCTACATGATGAAATGAATTAAGTATTTAAAGAGTTACTTATATAGTGATCATTAATGTGTTCTTTGTTCCTGAGTAACAAAATGTAAAGGAAATAAAACACATTTTTGGGAAGTTTATAAAATGCATGTTTTATTTCCAGTAACTTGTTAGAAGAGTGATACCAGATCAGGTGATATTTTATTACAAATAGTAGCTCACTTTGAATTTTTAAATTACTTTTCAAACTAACTAAAGAAACATGTATTTAATGGGAGGGAGCAAATGTAAAGCTATCCATATTTATTAATTTATATTAGTAATATTCACATTCTTCTTGATAAATTTGTTACTCATTGTTAGCAGCCTGGTTGATAGCCACTGGAAGACATTTGAGAAGATACCAGTTCAGAAGGCTGCAAAATGTTTAAAATGATGCTTCCCCTTCATTTCCTTCCCTGTGATTCTTTTAGGTTTCTCTTCCCTCCCTCCCCACCCCCAATTTTTTAAAATGGTTGAGGCATGACTTACATTTTATGAAGTAAACATTGATTTGCAACTCTCAAAACAGAAATTTAAGCCTTCTTTGGAACATGTGTTTGGAAAAGCTGGAGGGTTTAGGATGAGGGAATTGGAGCAGGCCCCTGTGCCACAGTGAAGAGCCTTAACTTGAGGAAGGATGAGAGCAGTGCCTCAACTTCTCAGGGTGCCAAGCACATCACACTGACATCTTCCTCACCAAGGTGACAGTGGTTATTAGGTATTCACTGTGAAGGTGTCTGAGGCATGTACATCTTTCTTTCATTGCCACTGGGTCTGAATGGAAATGCCTAGACAATTATCCCAGTCTCCCCCTCCCCCCCAACCTCCACCCACCCAGCCTCCCCTCTCCCTTCTCCCACCCCACACACACACACACACACACACACACACACACACAACAAAAATTAAAAATAAAAACACTCCAGTGAGTACCAGCCAGAATATACCACTGTACCTATCGCGAAAGGGGATTCTTTTTCTTGCTCCTTTTCTGGGAGAGGAAAAGCCCCTCTCCCACAGTTGACACCTAGACTACTGACACCCCAAAGAAAGTACAGCCCAGAAAGTGACTCCAATGACCGTGTACCGCTGACCCCTCTTCACTCTTTTCCCACGTCCACCGCGTGTGGAGTAAGAGCGGGGAACCCTTGTTTCCTTTTGGGTCCTGGGACTACCAACTTCTGAGGGACAGAGCCCTCTTGGGCCCCGCGGGAGGCGGCCTGGAGAACGGGCTCCTTCCGGCGCCGCAGGGGCGGCGCTGGCTGCAGCGTCGGGTGGAGTGGGCACCCTCCAGGCCTCTCCCTCTGTCTCTGATTACTGAGTCGTGCAGGGGCTGCATCTTGACATCTGCTAAGCGTGGCCGGGTAAGAACAGCTCCCAGGTAAAAAAGCTGCACACGCGAAACGCTGAGTCTGAAAAAAACACCCCCGCCGAGGCGAGGCAGTTGTGAGCGGGATGCCTGAGAAGTGGGAGGTGAATGTCCTCGGGAGGGCCCCCCGGCGCAGCTTTCCCCGGAGGCTGAGGCTGCTGCCAGCGGGGACATCTGCTTTCTTACACTCCCGCCCGGCTCACCCCGCCCCCTCAGCCCGGGTTGCGTGGTTATTTTACCAACACGGGGGGGGGGGGGAGAGCTCGAGGAGGTGGAACGGGGGTGGATGGGAGCTCGGGAGCTGTTCTCCCCACTCCCCCACGTCCCCTCCTTTTTCTTTCACATCTTTTAACCTTCAAGGTAAAGACTTTATAAATGTGAACGGCGAGCGCGTCCGCCGGCGCCGAGGCCCGCCTTCTGCCCGCGGGGCTCGCGGGGTGCGGGGCCTCGCCCTTCTTTCTCTCCGCCCTCCCCGGGGTCGGGCCGGGTTCCGGCGGTTCCGCGGGGCCGGCCGGGAGCGCCCAGCCCGCGGCGCCTTCTCTCCGGGCTGCTGCCGCGACAGCTGCTTGCGGCCGCGGTAATTAGACTGTCAGTGCTCGTTAGAGGGAGCGGGGAGCGCACGCTTCTGACAGCAGATTCCGAGACTCCCCGGTCTGTCCCTTTCTAAGGGATCTTTAAAGCATTAATTGAGGTCTCCCCAGCTCTCCTCTCCCGTCCCTCGCCCAACTCCTCCCTTCCAAAAAAAAAATGTCTTCAGGAGAAGAGAATGCTCTCCCCCCGCGTGGAAGCGGTGTTTCCCGCAAAACCGCAAGTCCGCCCCCGACCCACGCACGCACATCCTGTGTTATATCTACATAGAGGTGCACACGCGTACACGCGGAAGGGGGACTCGGCGGGGGCCTCGTCCAAATAGGAACCAGATTGCATTTAAAATAATAATAATAATAATAATAATAATAATAATAAATACCCTAAGAAGGAAGGGGGGGGGGAGGTAGGGAAGCAGAAGTCGGGAAGAAAAGAGAAAAGCAGCAGGCTGATTACGAGGTGTCAAAACTGCCAGGAGCAAGAAGGTGATAGCAATCAGGGGTGAGAAGAGTGCGGCATTCGTGCGGGGCAACTAATTATCCGTCTCATTTGAGAAGAGCAGCATTTGAGGCAGCAGCGTTCGCCTGCTGAACGGTGACAGATTGGCGCGGAGGAGAGGGGAGGTGTTAAAACAATGGAGCCGGGCGCGCGAGCGCTGCTGCATGCTAATCAGCCCTCCCTCCGCCTGCCTGCCGCGCTCCCTCCTTCCTCCGGCCTCCCTCCCCCGCGCTCCCTCCTCCCGCCCGCGGCGCTCCCTCCTTTCCGCGGCCCGCGTCGCCGCCGCCGCCGCCGCCCGCTTCCCGCTCCCTCGCTTTCCCGCGCGCCCTTCCCGCCGCTGGCAAGTGGGACCCAGCCACCGCCACCGCGTCCCCCGCGGCCCAGCGCCCCGTGCATCCCCCCCGCCCCCCCCGCGGGCGCCGTTCGCTGGCCCGGGCCGCGGGGGCCACCCGGGCCGGTGCGCCCGGGGCCCGGCCTGACCCGGGGCCCGGGGTCGTGGTGCCACGTCGCGGAGAAGAGCACGGGACCCTGCGTGGCCGCGCGCACTCGCTTTCTGCTGGTGGATTGCACGCGTGGAGCAGCGAACGGGCGCCTGAGCGAATTCAGGAAGGGCCGGGGGCAGGCAGGGGGGAGAGAGCAGGGGCCAGAACAACAAAGAAGGCCCCTGGACAGACGGCAGACCCCGGATCGGGCCCCAGAGCGGTTGCCACTTTACACAGGCCTCCCGCCGCCCCCAGCCCGCCCGGGAGCAGCGGCCAGCAAAGTCGCCCTGGTTCCTTGATCTCCCGCAGACCCCAAAACCTTTCTCCCCTCCCCCGCTTCCCCAGCGCAGGTCAGGACTATACTAACACACGATGTAGGAAGCCCAGAAGGAAGACAGATAGGCGTGTGCTCCCGAGGCTGAGCCTCCTGGCCCAAGACTAGGCTAAGGAGCTTCTAGACCCCTCGGAGAAGCACCATTCAACTGCCCTGGGTGAGCTAAAGCCCTTAAGAAACCGGCCACCCACCCTCTACCTCGGAGTCTTGGAGGCCTGAGGGGGTCAGGATTGCTGGCTCTGAGCTCTGGCCTGAGAGAAGTTGGTCAAAACATCAGGGCTGTGGCTGCCTCTGGACCGAGAACCCATCAGAACCTGAGGCCCAGGACCTGTGGTTTTGGATATAATTTCCTCCTACTTTTTGAGTTTAAAAGCTGATTGTTGAGCTTACAGCTTTTGCTTAAAATACACTTTTATTCTTACGTTTTTACTATTACAGACCTAACATAAACTACCCTTAAAGATTTAAAAACATTGAAACATTGCCATCCTGATGGTTTGAGTAGGTTAAAGGAAACACACCTACAGAGAACTGGTAGGACTTAGACTGAATGAGAATGCAATTCCTTCTAATGGGTTCCCTGTTATTTAGCTAACCAGGTGTCTAAATTAACATAAACTTCCTTCCCCCAAGCCATAGATGGAAAAGGAAGACAGCTGAAAAATAATCCATGCTGTATAATTTTTTTTCCTGTAGACCTTTACCATTGCACAACTTCACACACACGATCGTTCCTCTAAATCAATTTAAAATGTGAAGATTTGATAAAACTGTCATGCATATTGATACTATGCTCCCTACCCTTCAGTTTGTAATGTTTCACAATAAAAGTACAACACAAAAAAAGTAAAAATCACTTGAAAAGATTTGGGTTTTTTATATCACCATGATTGACCTAGTTATATGAACACTATACAAGCACACAGCAAGCATTTCTCCTTTTAGAATATGCCTCAGCACATCAATACAATAGCTGAATGTAAAATTATTAGGATCAACTAAAATAATACAGAATGTTTAACAGTTTTTAAATTGAGAATTCTTAAAAGACTTAAATTAAGCATTCTGTGTAAATGAATGTTAATTCTTTATGGTTTCCACTCTGGAAAACCACTCAGCAGGCCTCTGTCCTTGGTGCCTCAGTCTTCTCAGTGCTGGAGGAGGGTCTGGCATTTGGAAAACTCCCTGGCATCTGAAATCTGTTAATATAGCAACCTATATAACAGAGGGGAAAATTGCCTCTACATATCTATTAACGTGAACTTGGAGACTCAGATGCACCATCAGCATCAAAATTAAGCAATGTATTAACTATTCTACTCAGCCTTTCTTTCATTAACCAGTTCTATACAAGCAAAGTATCTCTCTGAAGCAATGAACCTATAGAGTTCAAATAAATTTAATTCAATGCCATGTTACGTGATGTATTTCCAATAGTTAATCAAATTTGTTACCTTCCAACAATTTGGTTGGTATGGGTTTAGTGTAATTTCTTCTCAGTCTTTAGACTTCACAAATTTGCAAGATTGTTTTAATGGTGCGTTTACAGTTAAGTTTTTATTTGCACATAAGGACAAAAAGGTGAAGTGAAATTTGGTCCCGGTGGAAACCTGTTAGGTTCCCTGAACATATGGCTCATTGGGCTGTTACTTCCTTTTTGAGATCATTTTCCAAGATTTTTTTAATATACACATCAATTTGACACCAGTTATAAAGAAAATATATTGGCTTTGAAGATGCCTCCACCTGGGGCATATCTCTCAATAACAAACCATCTAGTCAGGTGTACCCCTGTTTCCAGACTCCAAGAACAAGGCATAATCTGAAACCAGTCAGAACTGACAGTTGATTTACACTGTCTTTGAAATTAGGTGGTTCTTTGGATTCTTAGACTGCCACAATGATTTGATTAATACAGTTTAGGGCTGATTGCTTAAATCTCTTTTCGGAAAGCTATGCATTTGAAATCCACAGTATTACAATGATTTCTCTCAGTAGATACAAGTGATATAAGTCTCATTTCTTGAACGTGTGTGGTGCCAGCTTAAGACTTAAGGGGGAAATCACAGCACATTGAAAAAGATGTAAATGTTCGATTGGTTAAAAAAAAAAGGGGGGGGGCCGTGATAAAACATGTGCCTATTTCCATTAAGCTTAATTTACTATTCAAAACAAGTTTTTCCTAATAAGCTCTATTGTTTCTTTCTGTTTTGTAAAATTTAATATGTGTGAGACAAAAACCAGATTCAGAATGTGAATGAAGTCTGTTTAGCGAAAGCTTGTTGGAGCTTACAGTTCAAGGAGGACCTCAAATTAAAAGACACATCACCTTATAACACAGATAGGATATCAGGAAGCAAGTTTCTTAGGGCAGTTCTAGAAGCAGTTCCAACTAGATTACTAACCTCCTCCAGCCTCAGAGGTCCTCATGGATGAATTTGTAGATTTAACATACAGAAAACACTAGAATATTCAAAAATGGTGTATTTACTAAGTAACTTGAGCTTTTGCTCTATTTCAGTCCTCTTCTTTCTGAGCTCTCAATCCCCAAATAGGACTGAAGTATAAATGCTCAAACATGTACCTCCAAAGCATGGAGTCAAGCCTCCCCATAACGCCCAAACCACAGTGTTCACTTTTCAATAGTCCAAATTCTAAGCCAAAGGTTATATAGGGAAGAAAAAAAAAGCAAGCCAATATGAACTGGAAGTGAGCCTATGTATTTTCCAAACTATTAAACTGGAACTAAAACATTTTCTATACCAAATATTTCATTGGGGTCAAGAGTTGGGCCTTTGTCCTGTCTGTACAAGGTTGGTTGTCTTTAGGTCACTTTTCCAGAGTACTTGCACCTGATTGTTCATTCAACCTCTTATGAACTGATCTCCCTCATTTGAATATCCCCTTGGAATCTGGAATTCCTGGACAACTGGAGTGTGCCCATGCCTCCTTTGCTGTTAGGTCTATATCATGAATAATTTAAAAAAATATCTTGCTGCCCTAGCTGGTTTTGCTCAGTGGGTAGAGTGTCGGCCTGTGGACTGAAAGGTCCCAGGCTCGATTCCAGCCAAGAGCACATGCCTGGGTTGCGGGCTTGATTCCTGGTAGGGGGCGTGCAGGAGGCAGCCAATCAATGATTCTCTCTCATCACTGATGTTTCTATCTCTCTCTCTCCCTCTCCCGCCCTCTCTGAAATCAATCAATAAATAAAAATATTTTTTAAAAAATAAAAAATATCTTGCTTATCTCCTTTGGAAGCAGTGTAGAGAATATGAGTTATTGCTTATTAACTAATTCAAAGAATAACTGCCTTAGAAATAACAAAATCTTAAAGACTGCATAATACAACATTTTGTGTGTGTGTACAAAACAAACAAAATAAAAACTGTCTAAAGGGAATGAATGAGTCCTACACATTCACTCAAATAGGTAGAACCCACCTCAAGCTCTTCAACCTGTCAGTCCACTATTTTTTCCACAATAATCCCTCACCTCAAAAAAGGATACACTTTTTTCATTGGCTTTGTACTTGGCTTCATAGTTATGTCAGAAGTCTTTTGTATACAAAGAGACTAACCAATATACTAAACCAAGGAGACAGGAGGGAGCCTGACTCTACCTGACCAGTGGGTGGGGGTCTTCTTAGGAATTATCCATTTATCACTGGAATACGGGGCCCAGAATATTTCTGCTGGGAGTGAAACACTTGAGCACACTGAGTGTAGAGTATTTCTCATGCCTGCCCCAGTGAGGGAACAGCAAGTGTCGGAGTATATTTTTGAAGTCTGAGATCCAAACTAAGGTAGGAGAGGAGGTAAAAAGTAAGCCAGTATGAACTGGAGTGAGTCTAAGTATTTTCCAAACTAATAAACTAGAACTAAAACATTTTCTACACCAGATACTATATTTGGGTTAAGAGTTGGCCTGCACTTGTCTAGAGATAGCCTTGAGGCTCGTGAGGAGGTCTCCATGCTATATTATCTTTTCAACTGTTGATAAATCCACTCTGGAAACAGCTCTCATTAGATAAATAATTTCTCCTTTTTAAAGTTGTTAAATAGCACTAATCGCCAGTGAGAAAGGGGCATTATGCAACGACAAGCAATTGGCTTAGAAGGAAGGCAAGCTCACTGGGAATCCAAAGGATCAGTAAGGGTGATAAAGCTTCCTCGATAAAGCTTCTCTAACCCGGACTGAGGAAGAAAAGCAAGCAGCAGGCTTCCTCTATTAAGCAGCTTTCACTCACACACACACACACACACACACACACACACACACACACACACACACTGTGGCTCTCCAATATGCAAAGGCCCACTGTTTTGTCTGTGTGTGTTTTCTGAGGTTTTACCGTTGGCATTGTGAAAGTCTTTTCTTTCAGCAGCGACAAGGCCTGGATAAGATACATTTGTAGGTTAAAGCACTTGATGAATTTCAGAGCAGATTGTGCTCTATCCTTCTGCCTTTAAAGTTTTCAAGGCCCAACTTGTTTTGTTTTCAAAATAAATGCCAATGAGCAATGTGACCCTATAGTAAGAGTTTAGAAAAAAATGTATACTCTTGACGTGGGAGTACCACAGTAACTTCCACTCCACTTCCAGGCCTGCTATGGTACCCTCCCCTGGCCCGGAAAGGAGCCGACCCAGGGAGGAATGCTGGCCCATTTTCCAGTCAACGATGGTACCACCTCCCCCCAAATAGAAGGACATTTCCAAGTACTTCAGTCATTTCTTTTCCCCTCCACCCTACACGGTGCTTGGAGAAGTATGCTGTGGGGATGGATGACCCATCTCCTTTCCAAGGCCAAGTCCCAATGAAAATGAGTATCCTCGTTGATATGCATCACAGCATAAACCTGTCTTCTTGCACAGTCTCTTCAATAAAGTACTTTTTAAAGTTATGCTACACAGATTGAGCAAATGAAAATACGGGATGCCCAGATAAATTTGAATTAGAAACAAACAACAAATAACTTTTAGTATAAGTATGCCCTGCGCAATATTTGGTGACCCTAATTTTTAATACACCATTGACTGTAAAGATGTGAAATCAAGTCTTCACAGCTTTTCCTTCTTTTTCTTTTTGTGGGCTTGGGGAGATTAGGTGGGGCGTGTGATTAGGTGTGGAGCAAATATCCTTTTTCGTGCCTGGAATTTTCTTTCTTCCTTCCTCATTCCGCAGGCAGCCTCTGGGCCTCTTAAACATCTCCCAGCATTTGCTGTACCTATTACCCCGCTCCCCCTCGCTTTGGATTATACACTGTTGGGTGTTGTGTTGAAATGAGTGTTTCTATAGTCTCCGAGAGAAGGTGAGCTTTTCAAACCGACAGTGCGTGTGGCATCTCTGCCTCCCTCCAAAGACGGCCCTGCGTGCCGCCCAGGCTGCCCCCTCTGACCCAGCGGCAAAGGGAAACTGAGCCCCGGGAGCTGGTCCCGGCGCTCGGAGCGGGGAGGGAGACACCGGGAGGGCGATCGGGCCCCTCCAGCCCGGCCCCGCCGAGGGTTCAGCCGGAGGCCTGGCCTGGAGGCCTCCTCCCGCGCCGGCCCGCCGGGCCTCGCGCCTGGCTGTCCCGCCCGGCGAGCGGCGCCCGGGGCCGCAGAGGCCGGGAAACCTCGGCTCCCGGCCGGGAGGCGCCCAGGCCCTGCCCGGCCCGGCCCGCCCCGGCCCGGCCGCGCTGCGCCTCGTCCCGCGGGCGATCCTTCCCCTCATTTGCTGCATTGTTTGCATTCATAGGAATATCTTGTTCTGTTTGTTGTGTCTCCTGGGAGCCAATAAAGCTGTGATTTTTTTTTTCTCTCCCTCTTTCTTTACACCAAATGCAGCTCCACGGGCGATCCGTCCAGGGGTAGCCGGTCTCCGGGTGGAGGATCTGGGAGAGGGAGACACCTGATGAAGCCAGCGGCTCCGCCAGGGAACGGTCTGTTTTCCTCTGAGGCTGGTTAGCTGCGGGAGGAGGGCTGGGCGGGCCCCACTTCTGCTGCTGGAGGTGCGTTTAACTCCTGTTGTTTGTTTGTTTGTTTGTTTGTTTATGCATTTACAAATGCGTCTAAATGTCAAGATGGGAGGGAGGGCTGGGACGGGACAGGGGGCTGTTTAGGGGCCCCTTCCATTGTCTGAGGACCGGTGGGCTCTTGCAAGAGGCGGGAAGACGGTCCCCAGAAAGTGAGGGGGGGTGGGGGGATCCTGGGAGGAAGCACTCCGGCGAAGAGGTGCTGAGCTTCCCAGGCAGGACGTGTGCATTAATAAGGGAGTCAGTTCAGTGGTGATCACACACCCAGTCACCATTCGGGTCCCCCGCCCCAAGGACTTGTTGCCTCCCCGGTTGGTGCTAAACTCCCAAAATGCATGCTTGGGAGGCCCCCCCGCTCCCCTCAGCGGGGCTGGAAAGGTAGGAACTGCCTGGGCTGCTGGGTCCTCAGCCCCGCGCGACCCACGTCATTTGTCAACGCACCAACGTAACAACCCGATTACCTCACGCTCACAGCCGAGCTGAAGAGCCCGGGATGATGTGACGAATTGTTAAATCGCAGTTGCATTGTTTTGGGTTGCTAATTAAAAAGGAAGGGGGAAAAAAAAAAAAAAAAAAGCAAACCCCATGACTCTAGATATGACAACTGAAAATACCCACAAATTATTTAATAAATGAAGCGTCTAACAACTTTAACACTTCCTGGTCGCCTTGTAAATAAATGTAATTTGAGGTAGATTTTTAAAATCTTCCACCTAAACAGTGAATTCATTACGCGCCATTCAGATCTCTGGATGCCTATGGACTTCTTGGAATTAGGTGTTAAACAGACAAAAGTGAACCAAACCGCCTTTAAAAGCACAGCATGACCATGTAATTCTTTTTCCAGTTTGTGGTAAAAAATGATGAAACTTCTTTCCAAGTAGCTATCACCCAGATTTAGTGTGAAAAGTAGTGTAATTGTAATTCACGCCATCAGGGTCTATCGCTGATAGACGATCAGCTGTTCTGTTGTGGGGAGAGGCTTTCTTTTCAAATAGGAAAGCTGCCAAGTGCTCTGCGATACCTCCAGCAAGCTTATCGGATTGAGTTCAGAGCCAAAACAGCAGCTGCACACATATGCAAATTGGCAATTAATAGTATAACATTCTGGGGGGAAAAAAATGTTTAAAAAAATTTTTCTTAAGGAAATAGAAAGAAGCTACCTGAACGTTAACCTTCACTGTAGCTGGGGCTTCCAGGATGGATGACTAAGGATGAATTACCCTCTGGAGAGGACTTGCTCTTTATTGCCTTCCCTCCAGCAGATCAAGTCTTTGTCTGTCTTGCTGAGTTTTGTTTCCTGGAACACAACAATGGACTCTACAGGAAGAAGTTTCGAAATCACTAAGAAGCCCTTCTTGTATTTTGAGTCCAGAAAAAGAGGGAAATGAAGGCCTTGCCATTGAGCGTCCTTGCTATAGACAGGGACCACGAAGGGAGAGCTTTAGCATCCCCGCCAAGGACATTTTGTCCTGGACGTCACCACCTCCTTCCACTCCAGCTTGCAGTAGGAACAGCTTCAGGTCCTGGGGTTGCTGCCTGTCTCTGTCTGGATTTCTGTCTGTCTCTGCCTCCCATTGACAGGAATGCTGCTTGCCTGCTGCACGCAGCAGTTTGCAGAAATCCAGCAAGATTTATGGTTTCTGTTGCCCAGCATGTATAAACACAACACTCCCAAATGTTTAAAGAAAAAAAAATCATCTGACTTTGTTAAATTTCTTAGCATTCTGGTCCCCCACCCCCCACCTCACACACAAGTACACCATTTCCCTGATACAGTCATGCAGTAGTTGTGGCTGGGATTAGGTTGACAACCTAAACCCCTAAAAGGGCCAGGCTGGCGTTTTCTCAGCAGGCTCTCCCTAATGCTTTGAGTCTTCCTCTCCCTCTAGCACGGGGGTGGGGTGATTAGCAAATGTTTCAGATAATCTGTGAATTCTTAATAGTCCTATTTCCAAGGTTGAAGATCTGCCTATTTCTGGGATGTGGCAGGTTTCCGAGACATTGGTGATGGGGGTTTTACAGAGTTTGAAATTTGGGTCAGGATCCTGATTCTCTTCCATGTGTAAGGGTGAATAAGGTTTATTTTGCTTTATTTTTCTATTTGTTTGGGGATACAATTGTATTAATTGTGGCTGTAACATGGACGAGAAATGCAGAGTTGCCACCATTTTTTTTTTCTGCCTTTTTCTCCTTTTATCACCTACACTTCTGGTGTTACTACTTTCAATTTTATTACATATCAAGTGTGACTTTAGATTAAAAACATTCTTTTTCTTAAACCCTAGGGACACTTAGAATCCAAGACAAGTTTTGGATTATGAACATTCTACTTGAAAGGATACCGTGCACTTTCATTGCCAATATAAGTTTTGAAGCTTGAATACCAAATTTTTAATAGAAAATTCACCCATATTGAATTTAAATACATTTATTTATATTTCTTGGGGGGGAAAGATTTTGGATAACTGTCAATTAAGCATCCAGTCTCATTAGAAATACAGAAAATTTTGAGTCCCTACTTAGGAGGACAAAAATTCCTTCCTCTAAATAACCAACTCTGTGTCCGAAGAATGTACTTTTCTGAATATTTATTATTAACAGAACTGTTTTTGTCTGATTCCAATAGAAGTGTCCTATGTTCTGAAGATCATGAGGTATGGGAGAACAACTGTCAAACCTAAATTTTACTCAAAACTAAGGTGTCATTTTTCTTGACGTGTGATTGAATTTGAATACATTGTTAGGCTTCTTTTTTTCTGGTGACTAAATAAAAAGTGGCTTAAAATGATGCAGCTAGTCAGTTGAAAGTTGCTCTTGAATAAAACAGAACAATGGGAATGCCAACTTTCTTTCTGTCTCTATAACTTCATTAACATGGTTGTATAGACATTTGCATGTAAAATGTAGTTAACAAAGATTATACAGAAGTAAATTTAGTTCTTTAGTGCCTACCTCTATGGTAAAATCAGACCATTTGGCAGAGTTTGAAGTCTTCCAAGAAGCCTGGTTTCCACCTGGAAAATAAATTACTAAATTTGAATGTGTTACTTATACTATGGTGAGTTGTCTATCTGTTACATTTTATTTTAGTGCATACACTAGAAGTTGTATTTAGAGTTTTCTAAAATTGTCACCTGTCAAGGTAGAAAATTATAATAATATAATTATATCCAGAAAAAAAGTGTTCTGACTTTAGATTATTTTGGTACTGGTACAAATATGATGCATTTTTAAAAATTCAGAATGTTTGTCACAAATTCATTGAGTTAGAGTAGCTATAACTGTTACAACCAAAGTTTATTTTCTTTGCATTTTTTGATGCATAGATAATGTTATGCACAAGCTTCAATGAAACACATATGCCCCACTGGAGTCTCTAGCTGGACTTAATATTGCTCCATCTTCAAGTGGAACTTCATCTCAAAATATTCTAAGAGTTTGCTAAATATACGATATTTATCAAATCATTGTTGTAGTCTCAATTCAATATATCCCACTGTTTTAAATTATAAACAGTTTGCTTTATAAGAACTATTTTGATTAATCAAAGATTCCAGGTTGTATGTCACAAAGTATCATGATGTGATGATTGGTGTAATGTCATAGATAGTGAAGACAACACTCAATTAACCTATCCAGAGAGAAATTACGTTTTATAATGCTGCAGGTGCACACAGTGGGAGGAGATGAAGATGTGGGACCATGGCTCAGTAAAAATTTACAACCACAGCTAGTGAAAAGGGGAAACTGTGTGTCTCGTTAAAATGTATTTGGGGCTTTTTCTTCATCTGAAAGGAGAGTGCATAATTTCCTAAAGGAAGTGGTATTTCTTTCTGACGTGTACATTTTCTAAAAACAGATGTGGTGGCAGAACTCTGTACGCTCAAGCTCAGAAACTTTATAATTCACTACACTATATGAAAATATATCTAATTCCTATACTATTTCCATAATAATTACGTTTTACAGTTGTCATTTTTATTCTAAAATGCTTTGTGAATCCAGATGAGTATATAATAGATACCACCTTCTGTAGGAGTGGAAAGAAAAAAAAATTGTTTTCTATTTAAAGGTGCTGTATTGGAGCAATATGTTGTTAAAATATTATATCTTAGCATGGGGCATTTGTTTTGAAGAATTTATTTGGAGAACTCGGGACACTATCTAGACAGTGAACTGAATGGGGAGCCTTTCCTTAAGATGAGAAAGGGTAATATTTTTAGAAAATCATGCTTCTAGGACACTTATTTGTCCATTAGATTGTTAGTCTAAGAAGTGATGGTGATAGAATAATAATAACTTCTTGGTTAAGTTCTTTCTCTGTGCTTGACACTTTCACGCATACTCCCCACTTCATTCATAATAACCACCTCATGAGGCCAGCATTGTCATCTTTATTTTACGGAAAACGCAAATGAGGCTAAGTTTAAGTCACATAGCTAGTAATGGATGAGCCCTACGGCCGTGGGAATCTAAAGTCCACGCTCTTACCACACGAGGCACTTCCACTCTTGTGTCTGAGGGACAGCGGCATGGAGGAGGTTAGAAAACCATCCATCCCCTCTTAGAACTCCATTCTTCCTTCACTAAATCAAAAAGAGTCAATGAAGTCGTCCAGGACTTCAGCAGTGTAGATGAGGTCCCTTGGATTAGGAAGTCTTCATATGACTGGAAACAGGGGTGCTTTGGCACTTGCATAAAGACTCAGGCGATCTCCACGTCCATTCTCAATTTTAGCAATTCGAAGCAGTCAGCTACCCGGACAGTTTTGTATGCATTGCTAAATGCAGACACAAAAACTGCATTTGCAAAAAGAGGAAACCCAGTTAAACTAGGTTGCAAATTTGGCCCTAATTTAGCGTAGCATTTGTGATACATATAGGTTAGAGTGACATTTATATAATGGTGTGAAATATGAGAAAGTTCCAATGCTAGACACAAAGACTTTTTAAAATTGCTTTTGCCTACTTTGGTTAGTTTAAGAAACAGGAGGAAGAATTTGGTTTTTCAAGTGATGGGAAGCCTTTAAGGATGTTGGAACACTGTTCGGTCCCCTGGGGTTCTGCCTGCTGTACAATTTTAAATGTCTTTTAGCTAAAAAATTGGCCAACAAGGGAAACAGAGATGAAATCTCTTCTCTCTTATCCGGGAAGTGAGACGCGATAGGTGGCTGGCATAGTCCAATTACGATAGTCAAATGAAGGGGTCAGAAAGTCATGAGCATTCCTCTTAGCTAATAATTCTATTTAACCGAAGTAGTTACCTATATATTAAAATTTACTTAGGAGGTTTTGTCCTTATGCTCAGTTGTAGACGGAGCTTTCAGCTTAAGAAATACAGCCAGAAATGAGACTAGAGACATACACGATGTTTTGTGTAAGTGCTGCAATCATGGTACCTAAAACTGTTTCCGTTTCTCCAATGAGGACCACTGGAGGGCAGTGTTTTCTCCTTTGGGAACAGCACCTGGTTTTAGATGGAGAGGCATGGATGTGTTAAAAAGGCGTCTGGGTTATGGAAAATCAGTTGCTCTTCTCATTCAGGCTGTGCTTGGAATTTACCCCCTCCTGTTTATAGGTCATTCAGGTGTTGCTTATCATATTGCCAGTCAAATTAGTTACACCTAAAATCAGATCCTAAAAGAAGAGAATGTGCAGTATTTGTTACTTGGGAGTCCTTTAAAGTTTCATTTTAATTAACCATTTGAGCATTGTACAAAGTTTGTTCTACATTTTAAAAGTAAATGAAAGAAGGGTAGTTTTAACTAGCTGCTTTGCACTTCAAAATTTCAATATTTCATTAAGTTTACATTAATTTTATTTTCAATATAATATGTGTACCTATATTTGCCATCAAGTCAACAAGTCAGCTTTTTCTAGAAAGAACCAATCAAGATTTTTTCTAGAAGCAACTTGCTATATTTTATGGTATGACTTGTTCCCTATGACTAGTGTATGGAAAAAATATTTAGAAAGTTTTTATTAAAAATGATCTATTACTGAGCATTAAATTATTTTTTAGTGTTTCCAGTAATTAAAAAGTGAAGCTGAATTATGTAACATATTTTTTCAGTAGGAGTAGGGGGCATTTAATCTCTACTTAAATATACACTGAGTGGCCAGATTATTATGGTCTCTGAATGCATAATAATCTGGCCACTCAGTGTATATCCTATATAATAAAAGACTAATATGCAAATTGTACCCTCAACCAGGAGTTCAACCAGCAGGCAAGCTGGCCAACTGCCCATGTCCCCTCCCCCTGGCCAGGCTGGCCGGACCCCACCCATGCATGAATTCATGCACCGGGCCTCTAATATATATATCTACACTAATAAAAGAGAAACATGCAAATTGACCATCCCTCTGCTATGCCCACCAGCCAATCAGGAACAAGTATGCAAATTAACCTAACAAAGATGGCAGTGAATTTGCATATGCAGGCGCGGAGTGAAGACTGAAGATAGCGTAGAAGGAAGCCAAGCTCTGCAGACAGGAGTGATGTGGAGAAGGGAGCGAGGCAGCAGAGACAGGAGGGAGCAAGGCAGTGGAGATGGGAGGGAGCGAGGCAGTGGAGACGGGAGGGAGCGAGGCAGCGGAGATAAGAGGGAGCGAGACAGCAGAGAAAGGAGGGAGCGAGGCAGCGGAGATAAGAGGGAGCGAGACAGCAGAGAAAGGAGGGAGTGAGGCAGCAGAGATGGGAGGGAGCAAGGCAGCGGAGAAGGGAGTGAAGCCAGCCAAGGCGGGCTTTGCTCCCTTCTCTGCTTCGCTCCAGCCGAAGGAAGCCCTATTCTTGCAGGAATCTTCCTGCAACGGGCCTCTAGTGTGTGTGTGTGTGTGTGTGTGTGTGTGTGTGTGTGTGTGTGTATATATACTGAGTGTCCAGATTATTATGTGTTCAGAGATCATAATAATCTGGCCACTCAGTGTATATAATGCTCATTTAATTTTTAATTATAATAATCATTTGTTTCATTTAAAAAAACAAAAATATATTTTAGCTCTGTGATTTGTCTAGCAAAAGATTGTTATTTTTAACAAAATCAACATATAATTTTATTCTAATGATTTTTAAAAAAAAACAAAATGCCTAGAAGCTGACCTAGAATTATGTTTAAATAAAGTATCCCAAAGCAACCAGTCACTTGACAAAAAACATAAATCTCAATGTTAGTGTTATAAACATTTGTTTAAAGTATGTTATTAATCTAAGATTATTTCTGGTTATAAAACTAATGTGTTTGTTGTGGAAATTATGGAAATAATATATATATATATAAGCCCAGCAACCAAATGGCTGAACGACCAAAACGACCAGTTGACCATTCACTATGCCGCACACTGACCACCAGGGGGCAGACGCTCAATGCAGGAGCTGCCCCCTGGTGGTCAGTGCGCTCCCAGAGTGGGAGTGCCACTCGGATGACCAGGATGAGCAGCTACTCCCGCAGCAGGAGCAGCTGCTCGCAGGCTCAGGGTGAGGCCGAGTTTCTGCACCTATCAAATACCTGAGACAATCCAGACTCTGGCCTGATCCCACCAGCTGATGCAGGCCCCCTAGGATGTGTTCTAGAAAGAGCGTGGGGAGCTAGCATAGGTAGATGGCAAGAGGGGACATGACTGTGGACCCCCCAGGGAGGCTGTCCTTATGGGTGAGGATCCTGGAGCACGGCTACCCTGAACATCCCCGAAGGTGTCACCGACCTGGCATCACACATCAAGGATATTCACCAAGTGGCTTTGGGGTGCAAAGCTCTCTGCCAGGTTCCTCCAGGACACAGAACCCGCCTTTACCCAAGACATTACCCTGAAATATCAGCTCAGACTGATTTCCTCATTCAGCAGCCGCCCAGAGGGTGGGTCCACAGCTACTCAGCTGACTGGGATGAGCAGTGCTCCTGCAGCTGGCCGATCCCCGCTGGCCATGCCCCCCACCAGTGCATGAATCCGTGCATTGGGCCTCTAGTAATAAAATAAAAATCACCCACAATGCAGCCAGTTAGAGATAACAACTGTTAATATTTTAGAGTATATCCTTATAGCATATTTTACTATGCAACAATAAATATTAAAAATAATTAGAATATATGACATCTCTCATTGTGAGCTATACTATCCATTTGAAATATATCACAAATATGTCCCATTTCATGAAATACTTGTCAACATAATTATTTTGAATGACTACATAGTGCACCATAGTTTATCTAACAAGTTCTCTAACACTGTATTTGGTGGCTTCTAATTTTTCTACATTATAAGCAATGCTATGATCAACATCTCTATAGACAATATTTTCATACACCTATAATTACTTACTCCCCATAAATTTCTAAAAGAGGAATTTCAGGGTCAAAATGTTTGGTGTGTTTTGTTTTGTTTTCAAATATTGAACATAAACCCATAGTATTTTGCAAAATAGAAGTGTCTAAGAATATCCATGTTTCTATATCATCAGCAACACTAAATGTTTTGTTTGTTTTTTTAAATATATTTTTATTGATTTCAGAGAGGAAGGGAGAGGGAGAGAGAAATAGAAACATCAAAGATGAGAGAGAACCATTGATCAGCTGCCTTCTGCATGTCCCCTACTGGGGTTTGAGCTAGCAACCTGGGCATGTGCCTGACTAGAAATTGAACTGTGACCTCCTGGTTCATAGGTTGACACGCAACCATTGAGCCACACAGATTGGGCAACACTAAATATTTTTAATCTTTTCTTATTTAATGTTTGAAAAAAATTTTGTTCTTCTGGTTTTTGTTACTTTGGTTACTTGAAAAACTTAATATGGTATATTTCATATGTTTGTTTGCTATTTATATTGTTTCATTATGGCTTGCTTTTCTCTATACATTAATCATTTTATTTCTCTTGAGATATTTGTGTTTTTTTTAAATGAATTTATGAGAGTTCTTTATATAGTAAGAATAGTAACGCTGTACCATACATTTTACAAGTATTTTTCCAAGCTAATATCATATTTTTATTATTGATTTTTTCACTTTTAAATGATCAATTTCTGAAATGTTTTTATTAACATGTCTACTCTTGCATGTACATTTAGAAAATATTTCTCCCAAAAATTAAATATTCACTTACTAGTATATTTTTATGACATATTTGATGACTTTGTTTTGTTTTTGTTTTCATTTCATCCATTTAATGCTTCATTAGTCAGTAATATACTTATCATGTGAGGTGAGGATTTGATCATTTTTCCATTGTTAAGCAATTGTTCCTGATTATTTATTGAATAATATACATTTTCCTACTTATTTAAAAAGACTTTGAATCAAGCTGAAAGCATTTATATTCTAGGATCCATTCCTGAGATTAATTTCTGTCCCATTGATTTCTCTATTCTTCCACCTTTATCACAATGTCTTAATTATACATTCTTACACCTGGTATCTCAAGTCCCTCTTCAGTAGTTTTTTTCCCAAAGTTTTTTTCTTTGTCATTTTTTTCTGTTTAATCTTTGTATACTTCAGAATTACTTTATTAAGTCAAAAAATTCACTTGAGAACATATGTTTTGCTATGGAAAAATGCCAAAGATATATTAAGTGAAAAAAGCCAGTCTTAGAACATTATGTATATGATCTCTCCTATAATTATAAAAATTTGGAAAAAGCATAGAAGTGTATGTCCACGTGTATGTGAGTGGGTGCCTTAAAGAGACATAAAAATTGTTAACAGTGGTTACCTTTGGGGAGTGGGAATAGACATTGTAGGGAAGAGGAAATTTTGCTTTTTACTATAAGGTAGACTTTATAGGTAGTTTGGACTTTAAAATTCACCTGAACTCAAAACAGAATTACATTAAATGTATAAATGAATTGGGACATCCTTATAATATTATCTTTTTCCCATATAGGAACACTTTTCAAAAATTTTTATGCCTCTCAGTAAAGTTTAGTAATTTTCTTCAGATGGGCCCTACACAAGCTTTGTAGTTTATTAGTTTATCCCAAGATTTACATACCTACAAATATATGTAAATTATGTATCTATATCAATAGACTTATATCCTATACTAGAGGCCCGGTGCACAAAATTCGTGCATGGAGGTGTGTGTCCCTCACCCAGCCTGCACCCTCTCCAATCTGGGACCCCTCTAGGGATGTCCGACTGCCCATTTAGGCCCAATCCTATCAGGAAGGTAAGCAGGCGAGCAGTTGGGAGCCAGCAGTCCTGGATTGTGAGAGGGATGTCCGACTGCCCGTTTAGGCCCGATCCTACCAGGACTGCTGGCTCCCAACTGCTCACCTGCCTGCCTTCCTGATTCCCCTAACCGCTTCTGCCTGCCAGCCTGTTCACCCCCTAACCACTCCCCTGCCAACCTGATTGATACTTAACTGCTCCCCTCCAGCCTGTTTGCCCCTAACTGCCCTCCCCTGCAGACCTGTTCCCCCCCAACTGCCCTCTCCTGTAGGCTTTATTGCCCCCAACTGCCCTCCCTTGCAGGCCTGGTGCCTCCCAACTGCCTTCTCCTGCTGGCCATCTTGTGGCGGCCATCTTGTGTCCACATGGGGGCAGCCATCTTTGACCATATGGGGGCAGCCATCTTGTATGTTGGAGTGATGGTCAATTTCCATATTGCTCTTTTATTAGATAGCATAGAGGCCTGGTGCACGGGTGGGGGCCAGCTGGTTTGCCCTGAAGGGTGTCCCGGATCAGGGTGGGGGTTCCCTTGGGGCATGGGGCGGCCTGGGCGAGGGGCCTGTGGTGGTTTGCAGGCTGGCCACGCCCCCCGGTGACCCAAGCAGAGGCCCTGGTATCTGGGATTTATTTATCTGCTATAATTGAAACTTTGTAGCCTTGAGCAGAGGCCTGGGCTGGCCAGGGTGTGCAGGAAGCTTGGCTTCTTCCATTGCCAGGGAAACCCAAGCTTCCTTCTCACTCTGTGGCCGTAACCATCTTGGTTGGGTTAATTTGCATAGTCGCTCCTGATTGGCTGGTGGGCGTGGCTTTGTGGGTGTAGCAGAGGTATGGTAAATTTGCATATTACCCTTTTATTACATAGGATAAAAAAAGGGTAATATGCAAATTGACCCTAATGGCAGAACAACTAGAACAACTGCTCGACCAGTCACTATGAAGGGCATTGACCACCTCTTGGTTCCTTTCCCCTGGCCGGCAGGTTCTGATTGCCCGAAGGCAAACAGGGAACCGGGGGTGGGTGGCAGTAGAGGGCGGGGTTGGCTGCGGGCAGCAGGGGAAGATGGCCCTGATTGCAGGCCAGGCCTAGGGACTGTACCCACACACAAATTTCATGCGCCAGGCCTCTAGTACATAAATATAGATATATAATGTTATAAATAAAAAATTGCATAATTGCTATTATTTGTAAAGTTAATTTGTCTTATTTAAGACTATTTTCTAGTTGTCTTTTTTCTTTAAGTAATTGAGGGAAACTTGATTTTTAAATAGTCTTGACTCTAACTTTAAAAATAATCCTGAAGTAATTGGTCAGTTCAAGTTTGTCAGTTCCAATTTAGGCTAAAATTATTGGTTTATGTAGAAATCCTCTAATTTTACTCAATGTAATTGTTTTTATTTATAATTTTTTTAATCAAGTAAACATGGCTTAAGAAAATAGCAATTAAGAGGAATATTCTAAAATATATATGACTGTCACTTTCTGAAAAGAAATGCAAAAGAACAATGAAAAAAATAATTATTAGTATAGATAGAATTTTCATGAATAATTTATGAGAACCTAAACAAGGAAGAAAAAAATAGATATGACCTATTTTGAGTCCTGTAGACTTGTTTCCATATTTGTAGTAGGAGATACAGCTATTTTTCATATTTTTCTTTTCAAAAGGAAAGTGTTTTATTGCTATTATTCTGATTTAAAAAGACTTTGAATCAAGCTGAAAGAATTTATATTGACTATAAATATATAATATTCTTGTTGTGAAAAACATTCAAATAATATTTTAAAAAGTACTTTCTTATATGGTCAACCATATCTCTGTCATCTAGAAAAAAAACTAGCTAATAATATTTTACCTATTCTTCAATAATTAATTTTATATATTTATAAAATGAGACAGCACTATACATACTGCTTTTTAGCCTGCTTTTTTTCTTCTAAAGTATAATCACTACTATCTCTTAATGTCCATAAATGCAGGTCTTCACAATTCCTAATGGCTACCATTAAAATTTATATTTTATTACATGATATTCCATAATTTATTTGATTAATTCTCCATAGATTAACACTTGGTTAGTTCCTAATATTTTACAATTAATATTCTAACACATCTTTTTGCATCTGACATATTATTTCCTTAAGAAATAAAAATGCCAGATCAATGAGTCTGCATAATTTTCAGACTTTTGATAATACTGCCAAACTGTCCTCAAAAGTCATAGTGATTTTGTTTTCAAGCCTATCCAATATTGAATGTTGATATTTTTAAAATATTTTATAATCTGATAAGTGAGAAACAATATTTTATTGTCCTGTTAATTTTAAAAATTTTATTACTTATGAGGTTTATTGAGTTTTCATATGTTTATGGTCTAGTTATTTCCATATTTGTGAATTAACTATTCTAGTCTAGTCCTGCTTTTCTTTTGGAGTATATGTATTATTATTCTTGACTTTTAAATGGCTTCTTAAAGATTAAAAATATTAATCTTTTGTTTGTAATATGTATTTCTTTCAGCATGTTTTAATCTTTTTACAGTGTTGGTGTCATTTTTGCCACACAAAGTTTTTATGTAATTATATTTACAAGTTATCACCAAATTGAATGTATTTGTTATCATTTTTAAGAAGACATTCTTTATAAGATTAATAAGAAAAAATTATCCTATGATTCTATTTTTATGTTTTCATATTTTGCATTTATGTCTTTAACCAATATAGACTTTCTTTTTTAACCTATAAGTAAAGATCTAACCATATTTTCCCCCAAATGATTAGTTAATGTTTCCACACCATATTTTAAACAATCCATATTTTCTCCACTAAGTTTTTGGATATACTGTATTCTAGGTCCAAATTTTATCTGGACTATTTCATTTATCTGTAGTAATGTGATCTGTATTAGTGCAATTTTGAAAATATTATTCAGGTTTTGCTGCAGTAATACGTGTAACAAACATCCCCAAAATGTCAATGGCTTACAATAATAAACATTTATTTCTCTCTCATGGTTATCTGGGTCAACTATAACATTTCAGTGTTCTGTAGTTGCTCCTGACTCCAGGTCATGCTTACAGCTGTTCTAAATGCCTCTTTTTTCAGGCTGAAGTAACAACAGCTCCCTAGAACATACTAGTATTCTTCTCGTGATGAATGGCAGGAGTTCAACAAGGCTGGTCAAAACCTGGCCACATTTCTTAAATCTCAACTTAGCACATTCTATTTTCCACCCATACTCCCACTGGTCTGAGGAAATCACATGAGAAAGGAAAGTATATTGCTTTCATAGGACTTGGAGAAAATGAATATTTGTAAACAAATAATACTTCCATCACACTGAACTTCCATCCGTTTCCTCACTGTTAAAATATGATTATTGAGATTCAATGACATAGATAGTAAATATCAAACACAGTGGCACCTAGCACCTAATAATTCAATAAATGTGTATCTGCTTTCTCGCAGTATAATATAGCTTTGCAAGATACTTTAGTATGTGGAAGAGCAGGTTAACTCTTCACCATCACTATTGTTTTGTTCTTTTTTTCATTCTTTTTTTTTTTTAATCACTCTTTTTCTTACAGAATTTTTCTGACTATTCTCTACCATTTTTTCCAGATAAACACATAGACTTTTGATTCCATCACATATGTTCATCTCATTGATAACTTAGGAAAGCATCTTCTCAATCACACTACTTTTAGAAGGATGAGCAAGTTATTTTATGGTCTTACCAAGAGGAGGTTAAAGGATTACTCTCTTTTTTAACTTGTTTTTTTTTTTTTAATTTATTGGAGTGACATTGGTTAATAAAATTATGTAGGTTTTAGGTGTACAATTCTATAATACATCATCTACATATTGTATTGTATGTTTACCACCCTAAGTCAAGTCTCCTTCCATCACCATTTATGCCCCCTTTACCCTCTCCTACCATCCCTCTGGTAATCAACAGCATGGTGATTACTGTGGAAAGCAGTATAGAGTTACCTCAAAAAATTAAAAATGGAACTGCCCTATGACCCAACAAATTCACTTTTGGGAATATATCCGAAGTAACCATAACACTAATTCGAAAAAATATATGCACTCCTGTGTTCATTGCAGCATTATTTACAACTAGAGGCCCGGTGTATGAAATTCTTGCACGGGTACAGTCCCTAGGCCTAGCCTGCGATCGGGGCCATCTTCCCTGGCTGCTGGCAGCCATCCCTGCCCCCTGCTGCCACCCACCCAGGTTCCCAGTTTTCCATCGGGTGATTGGAGCCTGACAGCCAGGGGGGAGGGACCAAGAGGTTGACTGTTCCCACCCGCTCGCAGACCCCACCCCTGCCACGGGTCACCCTCTGTGTGTGGGGTGACCAGTGGGGCAGGAGCCTTGGCCTGGTGCTGCCTGCATCCCCCACTACCCACCCCCGGGTGCCCATTCGCCATTGGGCAATGGGAGCCTGCCGGCCAGGGAAAAGGACCAAGAGGTGGTTAGTGCACCTCATAGTGACTGGTCGAGTGGTCATTATTGTCATTCTGCCGTTATGGTCACTGGGCTTTTATTATATAGGATAGTAGATGAGTAGATAAAAAAGCTGTGGTACATTTACACAATGGGATACTACTCAGCTATAAAAAAAAGAAAGAAATCTTATCCTTTGCAACAACATGGATGGACCTGGAGAGCATTTTGTTAAGTGAAATAATCCAGCCAGAGAAAGACAAGTACCATAAGATTTCACTCATATGTGGAATCTAGTGAACAAAATAAGGGATTACTCTTGGAACCCATAATAATCAATATATTTTCTATTTATTCAAAAAAGTCTAAACTAGAGGTGAAATTTCTCTTTCCACTGAAGATTGAATCTCTCCGGCTGAGCTGAAGCACCGAAGATGTCTGCCTGGAGCAGAGCGAGCAGACCATGGAGGAGTGGAGCAGAGCTGTCTCGCCAGAGAGGGGCCTCGCCCCAGGGCTGCCTCACAGCTGTGCCATGCTGGTGTCACAATTGACCTGTTTTGCGTTGAATAAAGTTTCCTTCTTCACCACACTCAAAACTGGAGATTCCTGTTGGCATTGAATTGGCACCAGCACCATTGGTTGACAGGTTTCTTCTCATTTGCTGGTAGCAAAAGGGGCTCCAAGAATATTTGCAGAATATTTAGGGTGACCATATCACTCATTGTCCAAACTGGCATACTTTTGGAAGTGAAAGGGAACATTATTAATAATTATACTAGGGCAACAGGCATAAACGAAGTCACCTGGTTTTAGGTCAAGTGATTTTCATGCATAAACTATCTCTCAACATGGGTAAGGACATGGGTCTTTTTCCTGCCTATTCCTTTCTGGGCAAATCATCACCATTCCTATAGTTGTCCTATATGTCCTTACTGGCATCCTTCTCAATTTTTTCACTCAAAAGATCTTTTGTACTGTGTCCATTTAAAAAAACAAAAAAAAAAAACTTCTGTTCTCTAAGAATTGTTCAAATGGTTAGTGGTGCATTTAGAAGACAGGAAAGGGGCCGAAACCGGTTTGGCTCAGTGGATAGAGCGTCGGCCTGCGGACTCAAGGGTCCCAGGTTCAATTTCGGTCAAGGGCATGTACCTTGGTTGCGGGCACATCCCCAGTAGGGGGTGTGCAAGAGGCAGCTGATGGATGTTTCTCTCTCATGGATGTTTCTGACTCTCTATCCCTCTCTCTTCCTCTCTGTAAAAAATCAATAAAATATATTAAAAAAAAAAAAAAGAAGACAGGAAAGGGGACTAAAATTAAGTATAAATTCAAGTAATGTCTAGGGAAGGATTTTGGGATGGAGCAGGTTGAGTCCAGTTTGATCAGTAGAACTTCAGTGTGTCTTAGTTGCAACAGGGAATTTTGACCCTCAGTAATTCAGAACATTTAGAGGCAAGTGGAGAGCACAGTAAGGGAAGACCAGTGTCCAGTGAATTTCACACAAGAAAAAAAAACAAAAACAGAAAGAAAAGGTCAAAATTGTACTGCACAAATTTTTAAATGATGTTAAATTAATTAAGGTGGTTAGTATCCTGGAAAAATAAACTAAAATGCATTTTAGGATAATGATCATATAAAAATAATGCTGAAAAGAAACAAATGAAAGGTATGCTAATAAACATCAATGCAATTTAAGATTGTACAAGAGTGTACAGGCAAATAGAACTGAAAAAAAAAAAAAAAGAATTTGAGGTTTACCTGCAAAGTACAGTCAACAGTGTGGAAGAAAACATATTTTTATGATTTCCTAAATAACATTAAATATATAAGGGACAGTTTCTCCTTGTACCATGTGATAATTATACTTTTGTTTGAAAATTACTTCCTGTTAAATCACACTTTTTAAAGATTTATAGATATTGATGAAAGTTCAAAGGACAGAAAAATAATCGAAGAGATCTAATTTAAGTTTCAGAGGAAAGCTAAAGGAATTGGCATTATTTAAAGTCTAAGGTGTGACTTGAATGGTATTTAATTGTAAGATGTATTTTAAGAAGAAAGCTGCTGAGCAGGGATTCTCTATGTCTAAATAAGAACAAAAAATGTATTAAAATAGATGTGACTTTTATAAGGATGCATTGATTGTTAGGTCAAGGAAATAAATAACTTATTTGTTCTATTTATAACATAGAAATTCCGGGCTTACATGTATTTTTAAGCATTACTTTGAGGCTTAATTTTAGAGACATATATTTTAAGTTGTCCTTCGAAGACCCAAGTTTGAAGTGCCCTTTTAACTGTTATTCATTAGCCCTGAAAACCTGATTTAAAAACAATGCATTTTAAAAGGGGTCTTTAATACAAAAACATCCACACAATTCTCAGTACAAAGGCAGCTGGGCGGAGCTGAGACCTCCTTTGCTTTCAGTGTTATGAGGCACGGGCTGTTTCTTATGAATATATATATATATACACACACACACACACACACACACATAATATACACACACACACACATATACACACACACACACATAATGAGAAGTTTTAAGAAAGAATAAATGTCCGTTTTCAAAAATATAACACAACCTTGCTCATTAATTTAGATCCAATCGCAAGAAATGTGTTTTGGACAATTGTTAAGAAATTCTATACATATCCATTCTATAATGCATATGTATATCAAATCATCACGTTGTACACTTTTTTTTAAAAATATATTTTTATTGATTTCAGAGAGGAAGGGAGAGAGAGAGAGAGAGATAGAAACATCAATGATGAGAGGGAATCATTGATGGGCTGCCTCCTGCACGCCCCACACTGGGGATGGAGTCCGCAACCCAGGCATGTGCCCTGGAACAGAATCGAACCTGGGACCCTTCAGTCCGCAGGCCGACGCTCTATCCACTGAGCCAAACCACATATATTTGTCAATTATTCCTCAATAAAGTTTAAAAAAAGACAGGTTTTTGGTAAAAAGCAAGAATGAAGTAATGATGGTTTTGTTTTTATTTAATCATCTGCCAATGGTGCCGACAAATGTGTGCATGTATGTAGAAAGCACATCATTTATTCCCCACTCTTGGCTCAGTAATGTAATCTTATACAAGAAAGCAGTGCATTTGCATATTATAAATGGGTCGATTAATCCTGCCCAATTTTTAAAAAGCATTTTTCCCAAACTACTGATATTACCAGCACTGATTTCATTTTGGCCCAAGTGAAGGCCTGTTCTCACTTGGCTTTACTTATCTTTACCTGACTAAATGGCCTTCATTGCTTGAAAGCCTTCCAATGAGTTCCACATTTTTGTTGCTTTAATGGAATTATTCCAATTATTGGTAACTTCACATTTGCATGACTTATAGGCTGTCAAAGTGCGTTGATGTCTGTGTTAGTTTTAAATTAGTTAATTTGAATATCCCTTAAAGTTTTCTTTGCATTGGAGCTAATGAGATCAATTTATTTGGAAGATAGTGTGATCAAAAGTGATAGCCTTGCTATCTTGGTCATAGAATCACCAATGCATGCACATAGGTGCACAACTAGGAAATAATGTAAGTTGTCTATTTCAGTTTTAAAAATCAATCTAGTTTTATATTCTTTTGCATTTTATTCAAATATTCATCCCCCCCCCCCCAAAACAAAAAAAACAAAGGAGAAATTGCATCCTAGGATTCTGCTGTCAGAACTACGATCTTAAGAGTAAAAAAAGTATTTACTTTGCCTTGTAACTTACTGTGCCACCAGTAAACAGCACATGAGGCATGGCAGCAGTCAATACTTATTTGTGGGTTGGATGAACTAGCAATGTAATATATGGTAGTAGCATAAAAACTGGCCCTTCGGATCTTTGAACTTCTACATAGTTTTGCTATTTTTAAAGCTGCATTTTTAAAGTTCTTAGCAGACATTTCATTCATTGTGGTTGACAATTTGGCAGTGTTCGTCAAAATTTAATACACAAGCATTTGACCTAGCAATTCCAATTCTTTGACCATATCCTATAAAATAGTCAAACACAACCACAAAGATAGATATACAAGGCAGCTCGTTGCATCATTGTTTTCAATGGAAACTACTTGAAAGAAACTAAATGTTCATCATTGGCAGTTAGTGAAATAAATTGAGGTACATCTGTGCTTGGACCACTATGCAGAAATCTTATAAGGGGGTGGATCTATATATATGTACATAGGAAGAGCTCCAAGATGGATTGTTGAGAGTTTAAAAAAAACACAAATAAAACTCTCCAAACAACTTATGTGATGTAAATGCATAAGAATATGTTTTGAAATGATAGACACCATGCTTTCGATTTTGTTTACTTCTGGGATAGAAAGATATAATGATGATAAAATTAAGTGTTTTAAGGTACTGATAGGGCTTTCACATTTACTCTAATGTGTTGGTGTATTGTTTTACTTTTTTAATTATTAAGTAAACTATGGTTTAAAAAAACAATACCTGCCCAGCTGGTGTGGGCTCAGGGGTTGAGTGTTGACCCAGGAACCAGGAGGTCTCTGATTCAATTCCCAGTCAGGACACATGCCCCGGTTGTGATTGCAGGTTCAATCCCCAGTGGGGGGCATGTAGGAGGCAGTGATGGATGATTCTCTCATCATTGATGTTTCTATTTCTTTCTCTCCTTCTCCCTGTAAAAATCAATAAGAAATATATTAAAAAATACTTATTTACACAGAGAAAAATTTCCCTGGGAAATAATTATCTATATATATAAAATTTTAATATGCAAAGTGTCCCCTCAGGAGTTTGATCGAGAGAACGGGAATTCGATCGCTCACTATGATGTGTGCTGACCACCGGGGGTGGAGCAGAACATGGCAGGTGACCAGTGGAGGCAGCAGCGGGGTGCTAAGGGAGTGAGGGAAGGAGGAGGCAGGGAGGCGGTAAGGTTGGGGGAACCACGCAGGAAGGTGGGGGGAATGGGCAGCAAGGGAAGGAGGAAGTGGGGAGGCAGGGAGGCGGGGAACCTGATCGGCCCTGATCGCCAGCCAGGCCTAGGGACCCTACCTGTGCACAAATTTTGTGCCATGGGCCTCTAGTTAAAATATAACATGAAACATTTATTCTCTACATCTCTGTCTTTCTGCCATTCTTCTCTTCACACATCCCACCCATTACAAAGCTACAAAAAGCAAAGAAAAGTCTCTTTCAAAACAGAAAAAGGGAAATAGAGATATGTCTAGAAAATGCCTCATTCAGATTATGTCCCTCTCTTTGTTTAATGGCAAATAATAAATTTCTATTTAACCCAGAGGACACTATTCATACACATGGTACTGAGACCACTGGAGAACCTGAAGTGTTAGTCCCTCTTAGTAAATGTCCAGGGAGATGCAGCTGGTCATTTCTACCGAAGGTTAAAGATAGATGAGATCTTAATTGCTTGTGAATGAGTATATACATCCCATGTTAGCATTTTATCTGATTGTGTTACAGTGACTAATATTCTACTGGGTTAATATTTTTCTTAAGTACATTTTACATTGCTTTAATTTCACTAGGCATTAATACTTATTAATGCTTGTTCTATTATAATATATTATTTTCCTTTATCTGCCTACATTACACATGACATTTATTGCTGAGACCAAAACTTGTCCGTGTCTTTTAATTCAATATAAGAACTACAAAAGCATTACTTATCTCTCTTATACATACTTGTATACAATCTAATAGTTAATAAAATTATTTCCTGTTTCTATGTTATCATATGAGAAATATTTTAAATGATAAATAAAAAAGAGAAATACTGATATTAATAGATAAGGATTATTTATTCTAGTTATTTATGTATAGGTTTACTTATTGTGTAGATATTTGTATGCATCCATTATATATGATTACATATGAACATGTGCAAATGAAAGGTAAATAGTGGTCAATTGTTCTGTATTAATCAGAGATGGCTTCTAAGAGGAGACTCCAAATATCCCAACATGTTGATGGCTTATTATTCCATGCTTATCGAAAGCTTTCCTATATAATAAAAGAGTAATATGCAAATTAACCATCACTCTGCTACACCCACAAGACACACCCACAAGCCAATCAGGAGCAAGTATGCAAATTAACCCAACCAAGATGGCTGTGGCCACAGAGCGAGCAGGAGGCTTGGGTTTCCCCCGCAATGGAGGAAACCAAGCTTTCCGCACACCCTGACAGGCCCAGGCCTCCACTCAAGGCTACAAAGTTTCAATTATAGAAGATAAATAAATCCCAACAAAAATGGCTACGGCCACAGAGTGAGCAGGAGGCTTGGCTCTGCTCAAGGCTACAAAGTTTCAATTATAGAAGATAAATAAATCCCAGATACCAGGGCCTCCGCTTGGGTCACCGGGGGGCATGGCCAGCCTGCAAACCACCACAGGCCCCTCACCCAGGCCGCCCCACACCCCAAGGGAACCCCCACCCTGATCCAGGACACCCTTCAGGGCAAACCAGCTGGCTGCCACCCATGCACCAGGCCTCTATCCTATCTAATAAGAGTAATATGCATATTGACCATCACTCCATACACAAGATGGCTGTGCCTATGTGGACACAAGATGGCCGCCACAAGATGGCCAGCAGGGGAGGGCAGTTGGGAGGGACCAGGCCTGCAAGGGAGGGCAGTTTAGGGTGATCAAGCCTGCAGGGGAGGGCAGTTGGGAGGATCCAGACCTATAAGGGAGGGCAGTTGGGGGCTATCAAGCCTGCAGGGGAGGGCAGTTGGGGGTGATCAGGCCGGCAGAGGAGGGAAGTTGAGGGCAACTGGGCCTGCAGGGAAGGGCAATTGGGGGGGATCCAGGCCTGCAGGGGAGAGCAGTTGGGGGGGACCAGGCCTGCAGGGGAGGGCAGTTAGGGGGGACCAGGCCTGTAGGGGAGGGCAGTTAGGGACAAACAGACTGGCAGGGGAGCAGTTAGGCATCAATCAGGCCAGCATGGGAGTGGTTAGGGGTGATCAGGCTGGCAGGCAGAAGCGGTTAGGGGCAATCAGGAAGGCAGGCAGGTGAGCAGTTGGGAGCCAGCAGTCCTGGATTATGAGAGGGATGTCCAACTGCCTGTTTAGGCCCGATCCTACTGGGATCGGGCCTAAACAGACAGTCAGATATCCTTTGAGGGGTCCCAGATTGGAGAGGGTGCAGGCTGGGCTGAGGGACACACACCTCTGTGCACGAATTTTGTGCACCGGGCCTCTAGTAAGATTATAATAGTCCAAAAGACTACCTGAACTTTTTACTTCTAGAAATTGCAGTGATCTCACAGGAATGATTGCTCTCTATGGGACAGCTATATATATAACCTGTTTGCTTAAGATGAACAACTTTGTTTCTTTGAACTTTGTTTCAAATTAAGTTCTGATGAATAGAAAATAACTTCATATATAAAGAAGAAAATTTTCTTTCTATTTTTTAAAATATATTTTTATTTATTTCAGAGAGGAAGGGAGAGAGAGAAAAAAACATCAATGTTGAGAAACACTGATCGCTGCCTCCTGCACGCCCCTTATTGGGAATCCAGCTCGTAAACCCAGCATGTGCCATGACTGAGAATCAGCTGTGACCTCCTGGTTCATAGGTTGACGTTCAACCACTAAACCACACCGGCTGGGTTTCTTTCTATTTTTTATTTCTGTACACAGAACAATAAGCACAACAAACAAAAACAGTTTTTGATAACTGCATTCTACTTTAGGACTATTTTTCACACAGATCTGAAGAGTACACATTAGAAGAAAAGCCTGTGTTATCATCAGGAATGGAAATTTTAAATTACTTTCCTAGATATATAACCAATCCTCATGTAACTTTCACTCAGAAAGGGCCAAGCACAAGGTAAATGTATCTCATTTACTGAAACCACCATTTATCTTTCTAACATTGATGATCTTAGTAAGATTATAAGTTTTAAGAGTTAACAGACTAAAAGGATCCTATTTACCTGAATCTGTAAGAAGGAATAAGTGAGATTATAAGACTAATTTTATCTATTTATTGGCTAGCCTATGTTTCTATAGGAATCAAGCCCCAACAAAACCTGCTTCTAATGACTTTGTCTTGTCCTTGTTGGTGAGCTGGGCTACCATCTTTGATATTTTGATGCTGAGAATACTTCCATAATACTTCCAAATCCAAGTAATCTTGAAGATCCCAACTAGCACAAGTTTGGTTCGAGATGTATTACGTACCTGTAATTAAAC